>NC_081182.1:88480673-89122760 GCF_029867415.1 Vicia villosa
GAATGAATGAAAAAAAGATGGACAGGTAAAGGAATTAGAGTTTTAGAGAAAAAGAAATAAGTTATGAATTGGATGCTTCCCTATATTAGGAACAACCCTTGATTATCTTCTTTTCTTTGAATCTAAACCACATTACAACCATAGAAAGACCTTCTGATTCTCAGATTCCACAGTACTTGATGCTAGCAATTTGGTGAACGTATGATATGGATTTTTGTTGATTTAATTGTTTGGATGAGTGTTTAACCCCTCTTTGAGTCATCATATTTTCTGATAAGAGTGATTAGTGCTGGTTCAAGCAACTGTGTAGTGTTTTGAACTTCTGGAGGTAATTTGCTTTCAAAGTTTGTTTCATGTATATATTCTGAGTTTGCAGGTAGAAGAGGAGTATTTGACTTAGTTACTGGATTGAACCACTTGAGAAAAAACTTTTTGAAGAACTTGTTGCATGATTGTCGGTAAACTTTGCTGGAGGTAAGTAATTTTGTTTAGGGACAAACAAAACTCTAAGTTGGGGAGAGTTTGTTAGGAGTAAATTAATGATAAATTCATGTGTTAATAGAAGTGATTTAGTTTCCAAACCAATGCAAAATGTGATAAATCCATAGGTTTTTTTATTAAGAATTGAACTGAACAAGTTTAGTTCGTGCGTAAAGCAAATCGAATCACTTGTGGGTGTTATTGTTGCAGGTTTAGAGCTGAATTGAAGCTTGAGAAGAACATGAGGAGGAAAGAGAGCTGGAAGTCTCAAAGGCAGAAGAAAAAGATGGAAATTGCAAAGGGCGCGCCGCGCGAGTTTCTAGAGCGCGCCGCGAAAATATCTCTGTTTTGAAGCGCGCCGCGCCAGTCCGATACCACGCCGCGGCCTCGGCATTAAAAGCCCAAAACTTCTATTTAAAAGCCCTAGCTTCCAAGAGAAAAATAACTTTTTGGGAAGAGCGAAATTAGGAGAGCAATCTGAAGGTGCAGCCACAATCATCAATTGAAGACCAATTCTCTATCAAGCGAAGACATTCCTTTGATGAAGATGAATTCTTCCATTAATCTTTGTGTGTTCTTCATGTCTATGGAGAGCTAAACCCCTCGTGTTGAATCTAAGGTAGTAGTTAACCTATGAATATACAATACCATTAATTAATTCCTGTGAACAATTGTTTGAATTCATTATCAATAAGAAATCTTGTTTTTATTCTTAAATTATCGTTGAATCTTTGATCGAAAGAAAGGATTTAACTTTTGCCCTAGGTTACTATATTGATTCAATACCAATTTGCAGAGATGGAATTGGGATTGAGTTTTCATAATTATCGTTCTTAATTACTATTATCGTTATTGATATTTGGAGAGATCGAATCTCATACCGGTAAGAGTTATCTAATTTGATTTGCAGACATGGAATCTTATTTGAGGATAAGTGAAGATAATGATTCAAAAGATTGTTCAATTGTGAATTAATTGATTATTGTATAGGAATAGGTTGATGAACCCTAAGGTTCAACATATTTCTCTAATCGTTAACAACAGTTCATTACTCGCTTTTAATTTATTGTTTACTTTTGATATTATTAGAATCATAAAACAAACCAACTCAATTTTTCTAACTCAAAATAAACAACTATAGAACGGCAGTGATATTAATCAATCCCTGTGGATACGATATATTACCGAAAATATTTACCCAAAAATACTTTCAACAAATTGGCGCCGTTGCCGGGGATTGGTGTCAATATTGCTCGCATTGCACTAGTTTTTTATTTTGAGTTTTTCTTTTTTTTTCTGTTATTTCACTTGTTTGCTAGTTTTGTAGATGTTTGTTTGTCAGAATGTTTGACCCAAATACAAATGACGCGATTCATGCTCAAAACGAGAACCTTTTTCAACAAATGGAGTATCTCTTTCAAAGTGTGTCACAGTTCACACCTCAAGTTAGTGAGTTTCATGATATCGGATGGGGCATACCGGAAGATGCGATGGAGTATCAGATGGCTAACCATGAATACCAACAACAAGGGTTTTCACACTATACTCAAGATTATCAAAGAGGACCCTCTGAGTTAGAGGAAACCATGAATCAATTCATGCAATTCTCTTTAACCATTCAACAAAACCGGGAAACTCAAGATGCTCAACTTACCAAATTCTTAACCGAGCAAAACGTAAGTCAAGTCTCAACTTTTCAAAACCCTACGACTTATGTAGAAACTTGCAATGCTACTTCTATAAGGAGTGTAAAAGTGATTGGTGAGGATGTTGGAAAGAAGAGAGTGGAGGAGGAAGTTGATGACAAAGAAGATGTTGTTGAAAAGGATAACATAGAGTATGTAAACATCAAGAAAAATATAGAAGTTGAGTATGAGCTCTCAATGAAGCTACCTTATCCAAGACCTCCTAAAAAAGTAGATGATGTGTTAGTCGAAGGAACAAAAAAGGAGGATATAATCAAAGAAGTCATGAATGAGTTAGAAACTTCAAAAGTTGAAACTTTTTCAAAAGAGAATAGGGTCACTACGCCAAAATTGGCTTTTAAAAGCGCACCTACAACAGCGCTTATTCACAAAAGCGCTTTCGTAGGTTTGGTTAAAAACAAAATAAAAAAACACGCTAGAAAAGCGCTCTTAAAAGGGGGGGCAATGAAAGCGCTTTTCAAAAGCGCTCTTATAGGAGGTGGCTATGAAAGCGCTTTCCAAAAGCGCTCTTAAAGGGTGGGGTATGACAGCGCTTTTCAAAAGCGCTCTTATAGGGGTCTTATAGGGGGTGGATATGAAAGCGCTTTTGAAAGCGCTCTTAAAGGGGGGGGGGGGGGGGTTACGAAAGCGCTTTTAAAGAGAAAGCGCTGGTATAGAGTGGCCTATGAAAGCGCTTTTGAAAAGCGCTCTTGTAGCCCTCATTAAATATTTTTAAAACTAAAACACGCTCTTTTATTTTAATTTCCAGAAACATTCTGAAAGTTCTTCTTCTTCCTCTCACGCTATTACTGTTATTCCGTCGAACCACTCACCCTCTAAACCACTCACCCTCACGTCTGAACCACTCACCGTCCGTCTCAACCACTCTCCGTCGTCTTCTCACCTTCAGGCCACCGCCGCCGCCGCCGCTGCCGCCGCCGTTCTTTGGGTGGGATTTTAGGGTTTTCTTGGTCAAAATCAACATCTTCTTGCTGCTTCTGTTCAGGTAAAATCTTCCCACTATTCTGGTCTGGTTTAGGCAATTTCAGCGAGGACTTTCTGTTTAGGGATTTTAGGATTTTAGGGATTTTAGGATTTTAGAACTTGTAATTGCAAATGAAATTTCTGGTCTGGTTTGAAGACAGTAATGAAGTCAGTGATACATTCTTCTGTTATGGATATCAATAGAAAAATTAAGAGAAATATAATGTCTTAAAATGCTAGAAAGCAACACACTTACTGATTGATACATAATTTTGAACTAAAGTGTTTCTACTCTTGGACATTTTCTTCCACTCTTACCACATTTCATTTAGAAATGTAACTGAGTTTTTGAATACAAAACTACTTGCTGTTGCTGCCTAAATTAAGGTATCTCAAAAAATGAAAACAGAGACAATAAACATCATCGACTTCTGTGAAAGTTCTATTTTAAAATATTTGTACGGTGATACTACATATATGGTTATAACATATGTTAAATAAATAAATATTAAGTGACATAAACTTCAAAAGATAGGTTTTTATTTTTTTTAATTTGTAATTATAACTAGATTGCTTCTGTTGATGATGATGTGAGTTCTAGTTTTGTTTTTGTTTTTGTTTTTGTTATTTAGTGATGATGTGAGTTCTAGTTTTGTGATGCATTTGTGTAGTTTATGTCAATGGTGATGAAGGTTAAAGGTTATTATAGTAATGGTGAAATTATAGTAAGGCAATTTCATGGGTTTATGGATGGTTATTTGGTTGTGGGTTTATTATTATTCTATTAAGTGTACTTTTATAGTTACTTTGAAGTCTATGGTTTCTACTTCTAAAATCATAGTAGTTTGTGCTACAGATTGCATATAGTTCCTTCACTTTTATGATATTTGTATTTAACTGCATCGTGCGTGTGTGTTTAATTTTACAGTTACTTTGAAGTCTCTGGTTTCTACTTGTACAACGCCGATTCAAACCTACCCATCTCCCACATCAAGTCTAACTCAGGTTACTATCCCTTTCTTCTTGCTTATAGTTTGTTATTTTCTGCTTATAGTTTATTGTTTATGGTTCTATTTAATATCAATTTAGTGTCTCTCAACCATTTTTTTGGTTTGTGGACTTATATTACCTTGAAATAAGGTAAGGTCTTCTTTAAGAAATCGGGTATTCTGATTAGGTATTCTGATTAGGTATTCTATTATGATGATAGCTATTTATTATCTTGACAGAATTCCTTAGTACCTGATAGAGAAACCAAGAAGCATTTGTTTAGCTTAATTAAGTCATGGATAAGACATGGATGAGATCAAACCGATTGTCGAAAGAGTACGAGAAAGGGGTATGGGAATTCGTTGAGTTTGCGGTTAAGCACTCCGAAGACCCGCTTCGAATGCCGTGTCCTTGCTTGGGTTGCTGTTATGGGGATAAGGTTGACGGGAAACAGTTGGGATCCCATTTACTACGGTTTGGAATTGATAGAAGTTATACATGTTGGACAATGCATGGTGAGAAAAGTAACAGGAATGCTGGGTCGAGTTGTAATAGGAAGTATGCTTCAAACGACGATTGCACAGACACATACGATTGCGATCGAGTCGAAGAGATTGCAGAAGCGCTTGAAGAAGATCTTGCGGATTGTCCCAAAATGTTTGAGAGGTTGGTAAGCGATGCAGAGAAACCGTTGTATGATGGTTGTTCAAAATTCACAAGATTGTCTGCGGTGTTAAAGTTGTACAACTTAAAGGCGGACAATGGATGGTCGGATAAAAGTTTCACAGAGTTATTAGCCCTTATGAAAGATATGCTACCAGAGGATAATGTTCTTCCCAATCGAACGTATGAAGCCAAAAAGATGTTGTCCTCTATTGGCATGAGCTATGATAAGATACATGCATGTCCAAACGATTGCGTTTTGTTTCGAAACGAGTATGCAGCGTTGAATGAGTGTCCTAAATGTGGTGCCCCTCGATATAAGAAAAAGTTGTCTCCTGCTAAAGTCTTATGGTATTTTCCTATAATTCCGAGATTTAGACGCATGTATCGTAGTGAGACCGATTCAAGACACTTGACTTGGCATGCAGATGAAAGAATTATTGATGGAAAGTTGCGACATCCGGCAGACTCACCACAATGGATGAAAGTTGATACTGATTATCCTGAATTTGCAAAAGAAGCAAGAAACCTTCGGTTGTCATTGTCTACTGATGGAATGAACCTGCATGGTATTCAAAGTATCTCGCATAGCACATGGCCTGTGATTCTTATGATCTATAACCTACCTCCGTGGCTATGTATGAAGCGTAAGTACATGATGTTATCAATGCTAATTTCTGGGCCTAAACAACCAGGGAATGACATAGACGTATACTTGGCACCGTTAATCGAAGATTTAAAGTTTTTGTGGGACAACGGTGTGGAGGTTTACGATGGGTATAGGAAGGAAAGTTTCAACTTGAGGGCGATGTTGTTTGGAACAATTAATGATTTTCCAGCATACGGAAATTTATCCGGGTACAGCAATAAAGGTCAAAAGGCGTGTCCCGTTTGTGAAGATGAAACCGATACGACACGATTGGATCTTTGTCAGAAGAATGTCTTTCTCGGTCATCGTAGATTCTTAAATTCTAATCATCACTACCGTGGGTGGAGAAAAGCATTCAACGGAAAGGCCGAACATGGTACAGCCCCGCCTTTTTTGTCAGGTGATCAAATTTTTGAAAAGGTGAAAGATGTGAGCACTCAGTTTGGCAAGCCTTTTGCACATTCACTTGTCAAGGGTGGGTGGAAGAAGAAGTCCATTTTTTTTGAACTTCCATATTGGAAGTCGTTGTACGTAAGACATTTCCTGGATGTTATGCATATTGAAAAAAATGTATTTGACAGCGTTATAGGTACGTTACTCAATATACCAGGAAAGTCTAAGGATGGCGTTAACATAAGGAATGACATGGCAAACATGGGGATGAGAACTGAATTGAGACCCGTGACGAAAGGAAGACGAACATATCTGCCACCTGCTGTTTACACTCTATCTAGAAAGGAGAAGAAAACATTGTGTAAGTTCCTCAGTGAAGTTAAAGTTCCAGAAGGCTACTCTTCAGATATTAGAAGACTTGTGTCCATGAAAGACCTCAAGTTAAAGAGTTTGAAGACGCATGATTGTCATGTTATAATGGAACATTTTTTACCAATAGGTATACGTTCTATTCTGCCAGAAAAAGTAAGAAGCGCAATAACTAAGCTGTGTTTCTTCTTCAGGTCAATTTGCAGTAAGGTGGTCGATCCCGCGATCTTACCAACATTGCAAAAAGAGATAGTTGTTACTTTATGTGATCTTGAAATGTATTTTCCTCCCTCGTTTTTTGACATAATGGTTCATCTAGTCGTTCATCTTGTGAAAGAGACACAATTGTGCGGACCAGCTTATATGAGATGGATGTACCCTGCTGAACGTTATATGAAAATATTAAAAGGGTACGTGAAAAACAGAAGTCGACCGGAGGGTTGTATTGCCGAACGATACGTTGTTGAAGAAGCGGTTGAGTTTTGTACTGAATATCTGTCAAATGTTCAATCAATTGGACTCCCCAAATCTCATATTGTCGAAAAAAAAGAAGGAAAAAGGCTAATTGGAAATAAAGTTGTGACAGTATCAATGGTCGAACGGGATCAAGCGCACTTGTATGTTCTGCACAATGAGATTGAGGTTGAGCCGTATGTTGAAATGCACAAGGTTGTTCTCCGAGATTTAAATCCAAATAGAAATGAGAACTGGATAGTACGAGAGCACAATCGAAGTTTCATTCCGTGGTTTAGGGATCATATTTATTCAAAGTATCGTTCAGATCCTGCTTCAGTAACAGAAAGGTTGAGATGTTTAGCCTATGGTCCAACTGTAATTGTGCTTTCTTATAGCGCATACGCTATTAATGGATACACATTTTATACCAAAGAACAGGATGATAAAAGTACTATGCAAAATAGTGGTGTTACCTTGGTAGCTGAAGCAATGCACATATCAAGTGCGAATGACTTAAATCCGAAATTTGCAAATTTGTCATATTTTGGGGTTATCGAGCGCATTTTGGTGTTTGATTACGCGAAGTTTCAGATTCCTGTATTTGGTTGCAAGTGGGTTGAAAATAATAGTGGCATACGAATGGATAAGTCAGGATTTTTGCAAGTGGATCTCAATAGGGTAGGGTACAAAGATGAGCCTTTCATTTTAGCCTCTCAAGCTAAACAAGTGTTCTATGTCAATGATCCGACAAGTACGAAATGGTCTATAGTGCTTTTATCTAACAAAATAGTAGATGAAAACATTGAAGATCAAGGTGATATTGGTGTTGGCATTGAATCTTGTACAAGAAACGATCAAAATGAGAATGAATCTTGTACTAGAAATGATCATAATGAGGGTATTTGGATCAATCCAACCGTCCGCGTTGTTAAGAGACGCGTAGAACACAATCCTACCAAGAAAAGAAAGAGACGTTAGTGATAAAGGTAATAGTATACATATTCCGACTAATTTGTTTTATTCAATTTGTACCGATTTTTTTAATCAATAGTATAGTACTTATTCAATTTTGGTGCATATTCTCGTTTTGTACATAACTTTTGAACCATGTATCCGTTTGTCGACTTCTTTACATGTAACTATACTATTTTGACGATTCCGGAGCTGCTCATGCACTTATATGTTCATTTCGGGACTGTTTTTTTATCGGTTTTGCTTCTGCCCGTAATCAAAAGTCGGGCTTAGGGTCTGAATTTCGGAAAACCGACTTTATTTTTGAGTCCGTGGGGACGTTTTACCATAGCCATGTAAATTTCGTTCAATTCCGACAACTTTATTTTTTGACGCTTATTTTGATTTGTACCGATTTCGTTTCCGATTTACTTGTACATGCATGGTTTGACTTCCATTTTACTTGTATAGATTGTTAGCTTATTAATAGTGTACTAATGTGCTTTAGTTTGTTTGATACAGGTTAAATGGCTCCGGATAGAGATGCTCCACCTGAAAACTCACAAGAAAGAGATGCTCAAGAAAGAGATGCCACGGATACAAATGCTCCACCTGATACTGAAGCAAAAGAAGTTGCACGAGGCATCACTATCATGAAGGGAATCGTTCGACATAGAGACCAAGGATTAGTATACCGATTGGAATGGAATTCTGATAAACAAGCAATTGGTCCTAATTCTGCAAAGTTGACAAGTTATATTGGTACACTTGTTCGTATGCATATTCCGGTCTCCGTAGCTAGATGGAATATGAAAAGCAAAGACATGGATGAGAAAAAAGACGCGATTTGGGACGAGCTTCAGGTATATATCATATATGGTTAATTGTTGTTATTATCTTGACGATAAATTGTTTAAATTACTTATACTAACACACTATGCGTATGTTTTTTTGCAGAGGACTTTTGAGATACCAGATGATCGTAGACGCTACATACTTGGTTTGGCCGGCAAAAGATATAGAGGGTGGAAAGCTTTTTTGACAAACACTTATCTTAAGGATAAAGATGGAAACTTTCTTGAAGAGGCACCGGGACGGCCAAAAAAGTATGAGATCTTCATTGGTGAAGAAGATTGGGCTAAGTTTGTAGAGCAAAGAGATGAAGATTTTCGGAAAAGGAGTGCCAAGAATAGTGCGAGAGCATCCAAACCCGCATATCCATACAAAAAAGGGCGTTTGGGATATGCACGCTTGGAGGATAAAATTGTAAGTAAATAGAAATGCGTTTTAATTAATTGTCTAAATGTGTTTTATTTGATGATTTTATCATTTGTGTCAATGCATAGTTAGAGGAGACTAAAAGTGAGGAAACCTCACTTCCTGAACATGTGTTGTGGAGGGAAGCTCGTGTGGGCAAGGATCATGCTGTCGATCCCGAAGTTCAGAGAGTTTTTACTGAATGTGTAAGTATAATACTGTGTCTTTAATTAAATCAAATGTTTTTTAATATATAAATGATTTTTTAATGTAAATGAATTACAGGAGACCTTGTCGCAATCGGCATCCACCGGAGAGGGGAGCATACTTAGTAGAGCACTAGATGCTCCTGAGTATCCCGGTCGGGTGAGGGGTAAGGGTCATGGTGTGACTCCAACCTCTTTTTACAAGAGTCCTAGGAGAAGAAATCCTTCAAATGAAGAAGTGTTGCAAAAGTTGGCGGAATTGCAAGCACAAGTCTCTGAATTGCAAAGAGATAAAGAGGCGTATATGAGAGAAAAGTGCAACACTTCATCGGTGAAAGAAACTAGTGATAAGGCTAGTATCAACTATCAAAGGAAATTTCCCGAGGTAATTATAATTTTTTTTCCTTTTAAATTGTTCTATTTTATTAATGATAATGACTTTATATTTACTATTGGTTTAGGGCATTTCATCTTGCCAACTATACTTATCGGAACCGAGTTATCGACTAGTTGGCAAGGGAAAAGTGCACAACACTTTGGGAGATTTACTTCACCATAGACCGCTCCCGGATGGACACCTGAAAGTATCGGTGGATGTTGTAGTAGATCATGATGCGATGCTACCGGTACCTGACATGGTCTCAGAGACGACATTGCTGCGAGATGCAATAGGATCATTTGTTGCATGGCCCTCGGAGCTCATTACCATTAGTGATGAGGTATATTGAAAACGATTATGAATCATTTAGTTTTCGAATGTCAATTCTAAACCGTTTATTAATTATTTTTTACATTTTAATTTTAGACTGCTCCTATAAAACCCACAGTTAAGGGTAAAGGGATTTTACAGGAGGAGGAGTCCGTTGCATCACTAAAAGAGGTACATTTAAAGTGTTAATAATTAATCTGAATCTAAATCTGCATGATTTTATATTTTACATAACTTATATGATTTTTAGGCATCCGCTCGAGAGTCACAACAAGTGACGCAGCAAGTTCGTACCGTACCACCCACTGGTCCTCCGAAGCCAGCGGGAAAAAAAGGCGGTGCTTTTGTGCCTCGGTACCGGTCGACGCTCGCAACAATGGTTGATATGTCCGATTTGACGGATGGTGCTGCACGTGAAATCGTTATGGATGAGAGTGTCTTCGGTATTGAATTCAAGTCACTTATTACACTTGATGACTTGGAGGAGATTTTTAAGCATGATCAACTAGGCGTCAATAACATGCACTCATACATTCGGTAATATTCCCTCATCCGATATATTATTTAATTAGTCCCACAATATAATTTATTTACACATTTCAATGAAAATAATCTAATGTTTATTATGTTTTTATTTAAGGTTGTTGTATGACAGAGTGTTGCGCGGGACTCCGTTGTCTAACAGATTCCGTTTCGTGTCTTCCGCCCACTGCAGCGGAATGGCAATTGATTCGGAACCGGAATCAGTTAGACAGTGCTTAGTAGATAGATTCATGTCCACCGGCAATACAGAATGTCTGCATCTTTGGGCGTATAATACCCGACCAGTAGGGTTAGTTTCTCATTCTTTGTTCATCTAATCTCTGTTTCTTTTGTGTATAGCAAAATTTTCATATAACCTATTGTTTTTATTTATAGAGCACACTGGTTGCTGCTTGCTATCAACCCTATAAGGGAAGTCGTGTATTATCTGAATTCGGTAAATGGTGAATGGACCAATTATCCGGCCATGAAGGACATCGTTGATTTGTAAGTGGGATCGTTCTAAATATATATTTATATATATATATATTTACTTATTTGTGGGATTGATCTAAACATATGCTTTTATATATTTGTTAATTAGATCAATACAAGTGTTCCGAAGTCAACGGGACGCACAGGTATCCCGAACTAAATCTAGCAACATTACTTGGATCCAAGTGCAGGTACATTATTTTTCACAATGTTGCTTATAATATATTTATGCTACTTGATAAAACAATGCACAACTATAGAATCGTATTTGTTTTTCTATGTAGTGCCCGCAACAGAAAAACAGTTACGATTGCGGATACTTTGTATTGAGGTTTATGAAAGAAATCCTTCAGGCAAATCAATTAGAGATTCCGATCACGGTATGAATTTATAACTTAAGATAATTTCATATAATTTATTACATTTAACTAAATGTATCATTCATATTTTGTTTTTATTTTGTAGTACCTTGACGAATTCCGTGCCACTGGATACCCGAGACTTAAGTTGGAAGAAATAAAAGAGGATTTGTGTCATTTTTATATTAAGCGCTTTTTCATGTAGGATTTGTGTCGAATTGAAGTACTATAATATTATTGATGTTGTAATGATGTATATATATAATATTGGATATTATAATGGTATTATATTAGTATATATATATATTGTCTTACCGATGGCTGAAATAATATCGTCGAAAATAAATTACAGGTCGAAAATATTACAGGCTGAAAACATATTACAGGTCGAAAATATTACAGGTCGACTGGGAGGATTAAATTACAGGCTGCACATTAAAATACCTCATTTAGCTACTAAAGCGCTTTTTAAAAAAGCGCTCTTAAAGGCCCACATACTAAAGCGCTTCTTTTTAAAAGCGCTGCCAAAGATTACTAAAAAAGCAAAAAAAAAAAAAAAACAACATACTAAAGCGCTTTTGTAAAAGCGCTCTTATAGGGGGGGCTATCAGAGCGCTTTTTCTGGAAAAAGCGCTCTTAAAGCCCACCCTATAAGAGCGCTTTTACAAAAGCGCTTTAGTATGTTGCGTTTTTTTTTTTTAATTTTTTCTCTCACAGGTGGGCCTATCACAGCGCTTTTCTGGAAAAAGCGCACTTAAAGGGGGGCCTACCAGAGTGCTTTTTCCTGAAAAGCGCTCTTAAAGGGGGGCCTACAAGAGCGCTTTTTCCAGAAAAGCGCTCTTATAGGGGGGCCTACCAGAGCGCTTTTAAAAGCGCTTTCGTAGCCTATGCCAGCGCTGGCTTTGGCAGCGCTTTAAAGCGCTGTTATAGGCCAAAAAAAGCGCTTTAATAGCCCTTCCTCGTTGTAGTGGGTGGACTTAGAGTTGCAGAAGAGTAGTAATGCAAATGAGCATAAACTCTCATTGGAATTACTTCCTCCACAAGTTCCTAATAAAGAAGGGAAGGAGAGTCATTGCTTTCGACCAATGGAAATGTTTAGCCGTTTGCAAATCACCATCCCATTTTTAGAAGGTTTAAAGTTAAAGCCAACATTTGTCAAGGATAGGTTCTCACCGACGAAGAAATTAACGGGTAAGGAGGTTATCTCTCTTGAGGAGAGGAAAAAACAAATGAAGGAAGAGAGATCGCGAGTTGAAGTGGTAAGAATTAAGGATGAAGAAACCAAACAAGCAAACATGAAATACTTTTGGGGCTTCACATTGGTAAGAAAAGTACCAAGGAAAAGAGACATTGGTTGATGATTCAACCATGAACCGTCGAGCCATGCGACGTTAAACGAAGCGCTTCGTGGGAGGCAAACCACGCTTCTAATGTTTTATTTTGTTATGTTTATTTTTATTTCAGGAAATAATAAGGGAACCTTTCTGGTGAAAGCTAGGAAGAGGCAATGGATATTGCAATACCCTCTGTGAGTCAACCCTCTCGGGCTTGTTACGAAACATTGAGGTCAATGTTTAGTTCAAGTTTGGGGGTGGATTTACTCTTTTGCATTTTTCAATTTTTGTTTATCGTTTCTTTTATCCCCAGTTTAGAATGAGTAGTTTCTACAGCATAGTGAAAATCTCAAGCAAAATATCAACAATGAAGCAACATGTATGAAAGTGGTAGGAAGTGAATGTTCAAAATTTTTCAGTTTCACTTACTTTTTCAATAAGTAACAAAGCAGGTATGAATTTTCAAACTCAAACTCTTAATGTGTGCAATGAAACTTAAGGTGTTAGTAAATACTGTCAGAAGTTCTTTATGGTACATTGTTTATTGGATCAGCTTAGCCTTAACCATTGTGAGGAAAGCTTTCCATTGTTTATTATATGCAGGAGACCATCAATTATTTTGACGTGTTTGTATCATGCTAAACCGGTTGTTGCATCGTCTGTGGAAATCTGTGAAAGTGATTTAGGCAATTGTTTGAATCTGAGAGTTCTTTTAGCCTATTCTAAACATGCAACTTAATTTCTTCTGTGAGAGTGTGATCTTTTGCTAACCATTCTTTGAGCCTGAGGTCAAGATAAGCATCATAATATGCACCAAGGAAAATACCTGGTGAGTTTTGATCTCAATAAAAAGTTTTGTTCTGGATCATCAACCATAAAATTTGGTGATGTGTTTTCTCTTTGACCCTTTTTAGAAAGTAGGGGAGCATTCATATAATCTGAATACAGGTTGATCTCCAAGTTGGGGAGAGTCACAGTCAAAAGAAGAGTAAGTACTTATGGTAATCGGTGAAAGAAAAAAAAAGTCGTAGCTTGAAAAAAAAAAGAGAAGTAACAACGTTTGAATATAACGATTGTTGAAAAAAAAAGTGAAAACGAAGAATCAAGCTACGAATGAATGAAAAAAAGATGGACAGGTAAAGGAATTAGAGTTTTAGAGAAAAAGAAATAAGTTATGAATTGGATGCTTCCCTATATTAGGAACAACCCTTGATTATCTTCTTTTCTTTGAATCTAAACCACATTACAACCATAGAAAGACCTTCTGATTCTCAGATTCCACAGTACTTGATGCTAGCAATTTGGTGAACGTATGATATGGATTTTTGTTGATTTAATTGTTTGGATGAGTGTTTAACCCCTCTTTGAGTCATCATATTTTCTGATAAGAGTGATTAGTGCTGGTTCAAGCAACTGTGTAGTGTTTTGAACTTCTGGAGGTAATTTGCTTTCAAAGTTTGTTTCATGTATATATTCTGAGTTTGCAGGTAGAAGAGGAGTATTTGACTTAGTTACTGGATTGAACCACTTGAGAAAAAACTTTTTGAAGAACTTGTTGCATGATTGTCGGTAAACTTTGCTGGAGGTAAGTAATTTTGTTTAGGGACAAACAAAACTCTAAGTTGGGGAGAGTTTGTTAGGAGTAAATTAATGATAAATTCATGTGTTAATAGAAGTGATTTAGTTTCCAAACCAATGCAAAATGTGATAAATCCATAGGTTTTTTTATTAAGAATTGAACTGAACAAGTTTAGTTCGTGCGTAAAGCAAATCGAATCACTTGTGGGTGTTATTGTTGCAGGTTTAGAGCTGAATTGAAGCTTGAGAAGAACATGAGGAGGAAAGAGAGCTGGAAGTCTCAAAGGCAGAAGAAAAAGATGGAAATTGCAAAGGGCGCGCCGCGCGAGTTTCTAGAGCGCGCCGCGAAAATATCTCTGTTTTGAAGCGCGCCGCGCCAGTCCGATACCGCGCCGCGGCCTCGGCGTTAAAAGCCCAAAACTTCTATTTAAAAGCCCTAGCTTCCAAGAGAAAAATAACTTTTTGGGAAGAGCGAAATTAGGAGAGCAATCTGAAGGTGCAGCCACAATCATCAATTGAAGACCAATTCTCTATCAAGCGAAGACATTCCTTTGATGAAGATGAATTCTTCCATTAATCTTTGTGTGTTCTTCATGTCTATGGAGAGCTAAACCCCTCGTGTTGAATCTAAGGTAGTAGTTAACCTATGAATATACAATACCATTAATTAATTCCTGTGAACAATTGTTTGAATTCATTATCAATAAGAAATCTTGTTTTTATTCTTAAATTATCGTTGAATCTTTGATCGAAAGAAAGGATTTAACTTTTGCCCTAGGTTACTATATTGATTCAATACCAATTTGCAGAGATGGAATTGGGATTGAGTTTTCATAATTATCGTTCTTAATTACTATTATCGTTATTGATATTTGGAGAGATCGAATCTCATACCGGTAAGAGTTATCTAATTTGATTTGCAGACATGGAATCTTATTTGAGGATAAGTGAAGATAATGATTCAAAAGATTGTTCAATTGTGAATTAATTGATAATTGTATAGGAATAGGTTGATGAACCCTAAGGTTCAACATATTTCTCTAATCGTTAACAACAGTTCATTACTCGCTTTTAATTTATTGTTTACTTTTGATATTATTAGAATCATAAAACAAACCAACTCAATTTTCCTAACTCAAAATAAACAACTATAGAACGGCAGTGATATTAACCAATCCCTGTGGATACGATATATTACCGAAAATATTTACCCAAAAATACTTTCAACACCCAGGCGGAACAGGTAAAACATTCCTTTATCGAACATTACTGGCAACTTTACAAAATAGAGGAGAAATTGTCTTAGCAACTGCATCATCTGGCATAGCTGCAACACTGTTGCCCGGTGGTAGGACTGCACACTCTCGATTTAAGATACCTATCGAGATACAACCGGGTTCCATCTGTGGTATTCAAAAGAAAAAAGATCGTGCAAACCTCATTAGAGTGGCAGCTGCAATAATTTGGGATGAAGCCCCGATGATAAACAAAAATTGTTTAGAAGCCTTAGATCGATCATTGCAAGATATTTGTAGCAACAATGCTCCATTTGGTGGAAAATTTATGGTCATGAGGGGTGATTTTCGTCAAGTTCTTCCTGTTGTAAAGAAAGGTACAAAGGCGCAAATGATTTCAGCGTGTATTGTTCAGTCTCATATATGGGCTCATACCAAGATTTTGCGGTTGCGTCAAAATATGCGGTCACTCCATGACCACGAGTTTGCAGAATTTCTTATTCGCGTTGGTGATGGTGTTGAACCTACCAAACCAGATGACATGGTGAGGTTACCTTCACAAATTGCAATCCCGTGGGAGGGTGAACATTCTATACAAGTACTTATCCAACATATTTTCCTGAATTAGAATTGCATGGATGGGATGCCCCTTATATGGTACAGAGAGCTATTTTGACCCTAACAAATGACGAGGTTCAAAAGTTGAATGATATAATCATCGATCAGTTTCCAGGAGAAGAACATGAGTTGTTGTCGTTTGACGAGGTTGAAGGGGATACTCATAATTTATACCAGCAAGAATTTTTAAACTCAATTGCACAGGGTAGTTTGCCACCACATATTCTAAAGATAAAAAAAAAGGTGCACCATTGATGTTGTTGCGAAATCTAGATCCTAGATATGGACTGTGTAATGGGACACGATTACTATGTCGTGGTTTATTTATGAATATGTTGGATGTGGAAATCTTGACAGGAAGCAACGCGGGAAAACGAGCTTTCTTGCCAATAATTAAAATAAAAACGTCTGCAAGTGATGGGTTGCCTTTTGTATTAAGTAGAAAGCAGTTTCCTGTACGACTAAGTTTTGCAATTACAATAAATAAAGCACAAGGACAAACCATTCCAAATGTTGGAATATATCTTCCACGACATGTTTTCAGTCATGGACAGTTATATGTCTCTTTATCCAGAGGTGTCTCACAAACTACGACAAGAGTTTTGATCAGAGAGGGAAAATTACAGGGAGAAGATGGTGAATATACAAAAAATGTAGTCTTTAAACAAATTCTTTTATCGCACCCGCAGGTATCCACTAACTACAATATAAATATTCATTTTCATTAATTCGATGTTTTTTTACAGTAAATACGATTGAATATTTTGTATTTTTTGCTAATGACTAACTCTAAAATTATCCTTTGGTTTCCTATACAGGCAAGCTAAAGTACAGTGAAATCTTTCAATTATGTAAGGAGTTGAGACAGAAGAATGTTGAACCTCACTACAACGCAAAAGTGTGTTATACCGAATCATTTTTCTAATGTCATTGTATTATGTCAACTGGGTCATTGTTCCTCTCACTATTATTGTGCAATAAATTTTAGATGGGACACTTTGAAGATAAATGGAGCACATGGAAGGACGAACAAACTATTTCTTCCATCGACAAACCCGACAATAAGGTGTATTTACATGTTTATGCAAAGTAAATGTGAAAAACCTATTTGTTGCATTTTTCATCACCATTTCACTAATACTTTTATCATCCTTATTAAAACAGGTAAAGCGTCTGCAGATTTACTCTCTTGGTTGGAGCTCCACCGTCATAACAGATAAAACACAACTCTGGAAAATGGTGAAAAGAGAAATATTATCTCAAAGGATGGAGAGGTATTTATATTATTCGTTTACAACTTTTTAGTCCTAACATATTTTTGGAGGCATTGATTTAATGTTTATTTATTTGTTTATCTATGGATATAAAACCATGTATATTATTTAAGTTAATTATTTCACTTTTTTTTAGCAAGAATCTATGTAATTCAAGCATAGAAAAGAGTTGTTGTTCTACCAAATCTACACTAAAACAATCTATCTCTATTCTTCAGGTATTACATTATTTATATTTTATACTAAACCAAATTATACTTTACGAGTAACATATTTTAAATGTATTAGTTTCTTGATCATATATTTCGTGATATATTTGTAGTTTTTTAAAACTCAAGACTTCATTGATAAAGGGGTGTATGAAGAATTGATTCGACTATTTTCAAGGTATGAAAAATAGTATATTACACTAATTACTATTAATACTACACTATCTTTTTTCTCTAAAAGATTATAATGTTGTAGTCTTACGTTTTTGCTCATTACTGTGGAAATCAATTGCAGGAAAAAAGATAATTCTTCCCATAAAGATTTCATGTTCGGCCTTCCTCATAAAGAGCGTCATTGATTACACACGATAATATGATGCAATGTATGCCCCGGTCTTTGCATACAATTTAATGCATGTGTTTGTTTCCCATTCTCAAAGTGTAATAATATTATTATCATGTTTAGAGATCATACATGAGATGGTATCTTAAATTTGTTGTCTTCTACTAATACTGTCTATATATGAATTAGATTTTAGCAGGACGTATAACTCAAACTTTGGAAGAGACATATGTGTTATTGAATTAGTGTCCTAGGGTCATGTCGGAAGAACGTATGACTCATAACACAATTTTAAACGAAGCCATTTATGTTGTGTCTAACTATTCATTTTTTTAAATGTGTCATACAATATAAATACCTCTTTAAAAGATGTACAGACATTTATTTTTCTCTGCTGTGCACATTAAAAAAGCGGACAACGCTAGTAGTATATAATATTCATAACAAAAATAATTTTTAGTCTCTTTTAGTCTAAAATTTTAAGACTTAAAATTTTAAATTTGACTGTTCGGCTCTTGCCGCTTTGAAAAGTACTATGAATATATTAGTGTGAAAATTAAGAAACATAATTGCCATAGTGGAGACATAAATATTATATATTCTAAGTAAAAAATGAAAGTATTATGGAAAAAATCTAAAAACAAATAGGAAAGAATGGTGGTGATTAAGCAAAATTCTTCCTCTATTTTAATTTTTTTCTATCTTTAAATATTTATTACTAATACATGTTCAAGTAATTGCTTTTAAGTTGTATCTGCTTTCTCTTGAGAAGATTGAATAATTGACGGTGTAAATTTTTTGACGTATGGAATGAAGGATATATTAGCATAAATTAATATATATGTTTAAATGGTTTATCATATATGAATTAAAAATTAAAAATAAAATAAATTCACAACAATAAATTGTTACCATCAATAAGCTGTCAAAACCACTGGAAAGTCTTCCATTCATCCAGGCTAAACGCCAGCCAGCAAAACATGCTACAGTGAGTAAAAACAACAAACTGTGTAATTATTTGTCTTTCAAATGAAAGAACTGCCACTATCATGTTAAAGACAAAATCTGTGAAGTAAAAGCAACCATGTCGTTTCAGTGAATAAGGTCAAGTTTTGCTATAACAATTAAATGGTTATAAAACCAAATCATGTATCTAGTACATGTTAGCATCCAAAAAATAGTTTCCTTTTTCATGTAGTGTACAAAATTTAAATTTTGGTCATTGTTTCTTCAAAACCTTGCTATCAAATATTAATTCAGTTATTACAAGTTTTCAACACCTGAAACTTAGGTACATGTCATGATCGTGTAATATAATTTCACCTGTAGTTACCTGGTACATCGACACTAATAAAATTTACTTGGTACATCTGCATCAGGTAATCTAATTTCCTACACATCTAAAGCAATATCATCTTTTTTATTATATTTATTTTACTTTTGTGTTTGAATCTCAATTACTCATCATCTGTTTTATAAAACATTGTAGGTTTTACTGTAATTCGATATAATTTTTCATTCAGCTTAAACGTTATCTTTGCGTCACATAAAACTCCCGAAGTCCTTCTCCATTTCAGGCACCCTATTTAAATTTGAAGGTTTACATTCTCTTATATTTCTATATAATTTTGTATTATGGACCTAAAATAATTGAAGCGTGTGACTTGAGAGATGATATGGTCTACAATTTCCATCTCTACGTTAGAAACACTTATTCTTTTACTGAACTTATATTCCATATACTCCGTCTTACTTTTGCTTACGCAAAAATCATACGTTTCTAAAGCCCATCTCCAAGTGTACAATCTCTCATTTAAATCCTCTTTCAACTTTTCAAATAAGACTGTATCATTTACAAAAAACTTGCATCTCGGTGCTAGCTCTTGGATGTGTTCCGTGAGTACATATAAAATTAAGGTAAAAAGGTAGGACTTAGAGTTCAACAGTGATGCAAACATATTGGAATGATGAAATCGTCTGTCTCTCCATCTTTTGTCTGCACTAGTCGATACATACACAATAAAACAATCAATAGCGAATAATATTAGTGTTCTACTTTTAAATCGTCTAACATTTTTAAAAGTTATGTGCATGTTAGCTATGGTTCATTCATATATAACGAAATAATTAGAGGTAATGTTTAACCACTTTTTAGAATGACAAATATTTTATAAACCCTATTTAAATACAATTTAACTATAACAAATTTTAAATCTTATACAACAATCCACCATAAACATAGTCAAAAGCAACCCAAATTTTACAATAAAGTCGGTTTTAAAATTACACTATCAACTATGGTACTAGACCACTTAAATATGATATTTCAAACATACACAATACAGAACAAAAAAAATTTATTTGATCAAAGTTTAATACTACCAACTCTAGAAACCACAGTAAACCAAAAGTTATTGGTTCAGACAATTAACCAAGAAAACAAAGGTAACATTTTGTATGTATCTAGTCACTAAAAACCAAACCAAAAATTGCCCCTTCATTCATGTAAGCAAACACGTTATATCACTCTCACATGGGCTATAATTAGGTCTGTTTGGTACAAGATCTATTATTGCATGAAAACCATTTGCTAAACAAGAAGTTAGAGTGACAAACATCCGTACTAATTTAACAAGTTGCGTACCCACCATGACTTGTTACATTACACAAACATATATTTGTTTCAATATTTTCTTGTTTCTTTGCTTACTCATTGGATTTTGGATTCATATATTGCCTGACATCCACTGCCACATACGTGATAAAATGTACATATTTGACACTTGCACTGCTTTCAAGGGAGTTGCCCTGTCCACTCGTTCAGTTTTTCATCACATTTTCAATATTTATAATTATGTTATATTATAGGGTGGACTTCAGTTCGGTAGAGTTAGGGATGACAACGAGTCGGTCGGGTGCGGGTTTTATTCTGTCCAAACTCGCAGTCGAACTCAAACTCAAATACTGTTTGGGTGGTAAAATAACACCCACGTCCATATCCGTTGCGTTCGGATTTTTTCACCCAAACCCGAATCCGAAATATCGGGTGGCACCCGGATCCAAACAAAACCCAGTCAACTCGGGTTTTCATCCGTTGACTCGGTTCGGGTGCTGGTGGACCTCGCAGGTTCGGGTCTGCTTACCATCCCTAGGTCAAGTCGACCTCAAACCACTCAACCGACATAACCTCATTCTTTAGGCATCGTTTTTTGAGCTCGAATTGAAACAAATTCGAGTATTTGAACCGGTTTATTTTGAGTTGGAATGACAATTAGGTCAGTAAAAAAGGGCATTATTTTTTATACCCTTAGTAGTGCTCACGCACTTTGTGAAAAACAAAAAATGTTTTTATAATTCGAAGATATATTTTCAGACGTATTTCATGCGCATCTCATTCATTCGTAAGTGAGACACACTCTGATTTTGTCAAAAATGAATACGAATATGCATCTCTGCAACTAATACAAAAATATATCTTCGGACGGGGTTTGAGTCAAATGCATGTCAAACATTTTCCCTTTCTCATTTCCAGCAAAACATAAAAAATACAAGACGATACATCCTTACATGTCACCATATGCTCACGGAGATCCACCTAATCCAACTCATCAGGATATATTAGAGGAGAAACATACTAGGGCAGATTATGTCGTTGATGTGTTACTTGCATGCCGTCGTATATAAGCCATTGCAAGAGCAAGTACAGAGGGATAAGACTTTCTAAAAGACACTATTTGGAGAGCCACTATTGAAGGATAGAAAAACACTTAGAAAGGGGGGGTTTGAATAAGTGTAGCTTTAAAACTTGTAAGATAAAAACAATTTGCGCAATGATTTTTATCCTGGTTCGTTGTTAACTAAACTACTCCAGTCCACCCCCTTGGAGTGATTTACCTCACCTGAGGATTTAATCCACTAATCACACGAGATTACAATGATTTTCCACTTAGACAACTTCTAAGTCTTCTAGAGTATACTGATCACAACCTGATCACTCTAGGAACAATCTGCTTAGATACCCTCTAAGACTTTCTAGAGTATACTGATCAACAACCTGATCACTCTAGTTCTTACAACTTAATGTAAACAAATTCTTTTAAGAGTTACAATGCTTCTAATAAAGCTATTATCACAACTGTGATTTTCTCTTAAGTTTAAGATTAATCTCACTAAGATATTACAACAGCAATGTAGTGAGGTTGATGATGAAGTTAGAGAGCTTTTTGAATTTGACAGCGTTTCTGTATATTTGCGCAAGTGTTCTATTCAGCTTCTCATCAGAACTTCAATATATAGGCCTTTGAGAAGATGATCGTTGGGAGCATTTAATGCTTTGCGTAATCCGTACAGCATTGCATTTAATGTTTCACTCTTTTGTCAACTACCTCGAGCCTTGCTTTCGCTGTGTCTACTGACGTTGCCTTCAACAGCTTTCAACGTTCCTTTTGTCAGTCAGCGTAGCCTGCCATCTTGTACTTGCTTCTGATCTGATGTTTGTGTAAACAACATTTGAATATCATCAGAGTCAAACATCTTGGTGCAGAGCATCTTCTTGTCTTCTGACCTTGAAGTGCTTCTAAGAGTGATACCATGAGAACTTCAGTGCTTCTGCTTCTGATCTCAAGTCCTTCTGATGCTTCCATAGACCATGTTCTGATTCTGCTTGACCATCTTCTGATGTCTTGCCAGACCATGTTCTGATGTTGCATGCTGAACCTTCTGAGTCAGTGCTTCTTGCGCTGATTTTGTGCATACTCTTTATATAATTCCTGAAATGGAAATTGCATAGTACTAGAGTACCACATTATCTCATACAAAATTCATATACATTGTTATCATCAAAACTAAGAATATTGATCAGAACAAATCTTGCTTTAACAATCTCCCCCTTTTTGATGATGACAAAAACATATATAAATGATATGAAATTGCAATCAGAATATCAGACGGCTAAAGACAATTACACTGCTATAACATAAGCATATAAACATAGTGTGTGAATATGTCTCCCCCTGAGATTTACAATCTCCCCCTGAGATAAATAATCTCCCCCTGAAATAAATACTGGAAGAAATTTATAAATAAAGGACTTCCCTGAGTATTTTTCATTTCAGTTGAGACGATCACATATGCTTAGATCTTCAGAACATTCATAGCTTCTGCTTCTTGCTTCCATAGGACAGCTTCAGAGCTTGAATTTCTTCTTGAATCATTGCATGCTAGATTGTATCAGAACATTATTGAATGTACCAGAGCATCATCAGAGCATCTCTACATCCTGAAATGTTACAGAACAAACTAAACGACAAAAGTCAGAGCATGAATGAATCAGAACATAAAATATGTATCAGAACATATAATACGTATCAGAGCAAAAACAATAATGTTTCAGAGCATATTTAGAACTAAAAACATGCATCAGAACATATAAAGAATAAGAATGTGTTAGAGCATATTCTATCATCAGAATATCAAAACATTCTTCCTTCTTGCTTCTGATCTTGAAGCTTTATAGCACTCAACTTGCTTCAATATCCATGAGCTTGTTTCCATACAAAATTGCTTTTCCTCAAGTCTTTGCTTCTCATGTTGAGCTTTTAAGAGTATCTTCACTTCCTGCAAAACACTCAAAGACATAGAACTTGCAAGTTCTGTTAGAAATGTGGAGACTTTCTCCCAGCAACTGATAAAATAAATCAGATCATTTATCACATTTTCTCCCCCTTTTTGTCATAACATCAAAAAACATAAAAGATTCAGATGAAAAACAAACAATATGAGAGAAGAAAGGATAATTTTCATTGATAGGAAAAGGAGAATTATCACAAAATACAAGGAAGATGCATAGAAGACAGATGCAAGAAACAAGGAAAAACAACTAAGACACACAGGACTAAGACGACCCTAGCTTAGACATAATCTTGGCCAGTATGTCATGAATCCCAGCATTGCTCTCAGTCTGTCTCTCCATGAAAAAGCGGAACTCAGCATTTGTAGTATCTTGCGCGTCCATGCGAGAAGCTAGGTCAGCTTGGTTCTTCTGAATAACCTCTAGAGTCTTCACCAGAAGAGAGGGTTCACCAGAAGAAGCTTCACAACTTCTGTCCAGAGGGACAGCATTCTGAACTGCAGCTTCCATTGTTAGATCATCACCTTGATTTTCCTCAACAGGAATAGTCCCAGCAGGATGATCTTCAGCATCATCTTCTTCCATAGAAGCATCTCCTTCATATTCTGCAGCAGGTAAATCAGAATCTCCATTCGCAAGAGCTTGAAGAATGGCAGCAAGATTCCTTGGTGCAGAAGGACCTTCAACTTCTGGCGGGTCAACAACTTCTGGAATGACCAAATTGGGGTCTTCCTCAGAAGGATTTTCCCTCAGAAAGTCAAACAATGACTTGAAGTCTCCAGTCAGAATTGGATACTTAGGTCTCCATACCACAATATACCTGCAAGGATTAGCTTCCATTTCCGCAGCAATTCGTGCTTCTACAAGTTCATCAGTGAATTCCTTCTCTTCAAAGATATATCTCCCTCCAAGGCGACTGAACCAGATGTCTTCATAGGGTCTCAGAATTCCACAAGGTCGTGGAGCAAGTTCTACACAAATTTCCTGAAGTTCTTCAAAATAAGCATCTGCTTTTCTTCGGAAGATTCTCCAGAACTTTCGCATAGCAACATCATTTAATCCAGCATGTTCAACTATTTTGAGAGTATCAAAGACTCTTCTGAGGTTCCTCTTTACCATTTCATAGATTACACCAATAGGGTATGCTCGGCGGGATTTTATTTTGGTTATGCGGGAATCTGGGTTTGGGACAGAATAGGGTTGAGGCTCTCTATCCAAACGGAAGGATGATTCTGCTTCAGTCTCAGAATCTAACACTACCAGCTCAGCTTCAGGACGAGGCTTGGGTGTGTAATTGCAGTCACGGAGCAATTGCTCATGTGATGCAGAATCTGGAATATCTGATACAGAAGGATTATTTTGAGAGGTGGAAGGAATGGGTTCATAGTTTGCATGAGGTGGGGGTTGAGAAGTGGATATATTTGTGTGAGGTGGAAAGAGAGTTTGAAGGGGTTATATATCAAGGACAGGGTTTTCAAGGGCCTGGTCAGAAGCAAGGTTGGTTGTGGGTGGAGATGAAGGAATGGGAACATTTGTGATGGGTGAGAGAGGAGGAGTAATAGTTTTGGTTACAGGAGAAGAAGGAGGTGTGAGAACATGGATGTTTATGGGTGATTCTGATGGGGCTTTTTCTGGTTGATTTACTGGTTCAGGGGTTTGAGCAACAGCTATTGGTGCAACTTCTGAATGTAAAGCAGGAACTGAATCAGGTTCAGAGAGATGAATACCTTTGGACACCTTCTAAACTACTTCAAACACAGCCTCAAGCTTCCTCTGCTTCTTACTCTTCTGCTCTTCCACAATCTTAGCCTTCCCAAGAGAAATTTCTCTTCTTCTGGAAGATTCCAGTTTCTCCTTCTCACCATCAACAACCTTCTGACCTTCAACTTCTTGAGTTGTTGGTCCTTGAATGATTTCTTCTTGCTGATTCACAGCTTCTGCTTGCTGATTCACAGCTTCTTGAACTTCCTTATCTTCATCTGAGGCATCAATGATCAATTTTCTTTTTCTTGCCTTCTTCTTCTCAACAGCCTTTTCAGTTTCAACATTTTTATTCATCTTTCTCTTCTTCTTCTTCTTCTTCTCAGCAGTCTCCTTTTCACTCTTCTTAGTTGCAACTGAAACAATCTGAACTCTTTCAGCAACAACTTCTTCTTGAGCAGCTTTCTCAACAATAGTAGCAGCAACTACACTCTGGACTACCTTCTCCTGGTTATCAGAAGGATGATCAAATTTTCTTTTTGTCCTTCTTTCCTTCTTGACAACAGCTTCAGGGGCAACTTCTGAAACATCTTCCGAAGCAGCAGGCCTGGAAGTAGAAGCTTTCTTGCGACCTCCTTTACCAGGAGCACCTTTTTCTTTTTCTTTTTCTTCCTTGAGTGAGTTCAAATATCTAGTTCTGACTCCTGGCAACTCACTTCTGAAGAAGGATTCAAAGTCAGCAAGAATAGGATCTCTTCTGCTTCTTGCTCCAGGAAGAGGTTGAGGGGTTTTGTTGATAGCATCAATAACACTCATCTTTCTCAAGGTGAGAGCATTCAAGCAACTTCCAGTATTAACAACAAGATCTTTGATGATCCCTCCAGCTTCCAAGTTCTCAACAATCTTGGAGTGAACCAGAAGGTTTGTAATGATTCTTCCAAAAGGAATAATAGTACACTTCTTTGTTCTGAAGGCATTTCTGGAATCCCTCACAGCATTCCACATGTAGTTGAAGATTATGTAGATAACATCAACCTTCTTCTTAGTGGCAATGCAATACAGAATGTATTTCTGCTCATTGTTGACAAAATCTGCAGAATGAGTTCGTTTCCTGTGATAGAAACATCCCAGAAGAATCTTGGTCCATATTTTGTAGAGGTCCCTCATGTCCTTGACACGACTGGTTTCCTTCACGTCTGAATAGAGAGTAGTCAACACCTCATTCCAATCAGCCCTTTGATCAATTTCATAAGCACCCTCAGGGTTTCTTAGATCAAACATCATTCTCAGGATGTTTTCAGTAACAACCACAAACTTCCCATGGACAAAGGACATAATAGATTTAGGAGCAACAACAGCATGCACCCAAAATTCCCTTACAAGATCTGGGTAAACCGGTCCACAGAACTCAGCAAATAAAGAAGTCCATCCTTGAAAGATGATATCTTCTTTAAGATGATACTCATGTTCTTCAAGACTGTCAAAGTCGACCATAAGTTCACAGATAACTTCCAACTCCTTTTTGGGAATAGAGTAGGAGATAACCGGAACGATTTGCTGATCTTCTTCTTGAAGATGGAGCGGAACAGATGAACCAGCGTTGAGAGATGATGAAGCAGCCATTGAAACAGTACTGAGATTGCAAGAGATATTTCTGGGTTTGCGCTTAGGGTTTGAGAAAAGACCAAAAAAGGTTGCAAAAATGCATGCAAGAAGAAAGAGAGAATGAGAGCGAAAAAGATAAACGTTATGATTTGAAATGTATTTATAGTGACGGATTTGAAAAAAATGCAATAAAATTATGAGAATGAACAGTTACAGAATCAAATGAAATCAATTGCATTAAATGATGAGTGACGTTAGGTGAGAGATTCGTGTCGTTGCATTTTCAATACTATTTTTAGATGAACGCATAATTTTGTCTATTGTTTGCAAGATTGTTGGATGAGTGTTCAAAGTCCTCACCTTTCTGTGTTTTTCATCTACCGATGAGTTTTTGCTAGACGTGATTCATTATTGAGCTTGTTTTGTTTTAGGATGTTTTGTATGAATTTTTGTACTTAGGATTCGTTTCGTTTTCATGTTGTCGTTGTAGGATAGTGGTAAGTATTTACTTTGTTCGTACGTTTTTGTTTGAACCGTACAATTGTTCCGTTTTTCAAAACTTTGTTGATTCTTGATTCTTTGGATTTTTACTTTTGCAATTTGAGTGTTTGGCCCTGTTTGAGGACAAACAGATTCTAGTTGGGGAGAGTTGTTAAGTGCCAAATTGTAGTTATTTTGTGTATGTAAATAGTGGCACTTATCAATGCTTTTTGTTAATATCGTTTGAATAATCCCCCGTTTTTGTGTAATTACGTTTACTTTACGAATACTTGTATTTTCATATACTTTTATACCGTTTGATATTTTTGTTGTATTTTTGTAGGTATTCTTGCGTTTTCGGAGCCTTGAGGAATAAAGTGTCGAAGACACGGCTGCGAGAGCAAAGAGGAAATAATTCTGCTGTTCTGGTGCAGGGCGCGTCGCGCCCTCTTTGAGTTTGAAGAACTTAGTCTGGCAGAAGATTGGGCGCGTCGCGCGGGTTTTAGGGCGCTTCGCGTGTTAGGGCGGTTTGGTACATAAGTGAGATGGCGCGTCGCGCGCTGCATCCGGCGCGTCGCGCGCTGTGCGTTTTTCAGTTTGTATAAATAGCTTAGAACAGATTTTTCTAGGTTTTTTATCACCTCTTCTTGACAAGTTGAGCTCTGATCCTTTTTTGGTAGTTTAGAGGCTTAGGAAACACCATTGGGTGCGACGTCATGTGGATTGACCATGGATCTGACTCGATTTCATTGTACCGGTGAGATCTTTCCGGTTCATCTTCTCTCTTCCCTTTGTTTCATTCCAATGGTGGGTGTTGTATGTATGTTTCTACTCTTATTGTATGTATATTTGTGGATCTTGGGATCGTTTATATATTTGCTTTACAAATCATCATTGTTGTTGTTCTTGATCTTTTTGCTTAAATGCTCTGGATTTGTGTTGTTGCAGACATGGACACCATAGATCTTGATTAGGAATGATAACTGTTAGTTTCTGGGTTGCAGACATGGATTCAGGACTAACAATCGTAGTGGGTATCGAGTTTAATGCCTCCGTGTTGTTTGTGTCGGTGGAGAAATCGCTGATGTGAATAGTACGGTTGAGCTTTCGTCGGTGTTGCAGACATGGGCACCGATGTGGCATCTCGAGTGATGCCCGGTGATGTTGATGCGTATTATGAGTTTCGAGCGATAGATCTTCAGGTTTAAGTATTCGACGGGTAGAACGAAATGCAATTCCATAACTATTTCTCTTAGGCTATTGAGATTGTTTATCTGCTTTTATTTACTTTTCCCGCATTTACCTTTCCGCACCCAATTCATGAAACTTAGAACACGAGATAGTCGAACGGCAGTTCTTCTCACCAATCTCTGTGGACACGATAAATCCCGGATGAATACTTCCAAATCTTTTGTTGCTTGCCGCCATACCGCTCCAACAAAATGGCGCCGTTGCCGGGGATTGGTTGAGATTAATCGCATTGCGATGGTTTTATGTTTTAAGTTTCGTATAGTTTTGATTAAGTGTTTGGGCAGGTCATTTTCTTTAGGTTGCGTTTGAGGCGAAAGCATTGGCGTACCGCGAGGAAGTTTCTTACCATTCGCGAAACAATAAAGGCGTCGAGCTAACGACGTTAAACGAGCGCTTGTTGGGAGGCACCCCAACGGTTTTATTTTTCTGTTTTTCTGTAATTGAGTTGTGTAGGTGTTAAGTGGTGGCTCACTGAAAAATCTGTCTTTTTAGACTGGTCTGGTTTTTCTGGTGTAGCGCGCGTCGCGCGCTCATGGGTGCGTCGCGCGCTGGGTTGCTTTTGGCCAGTGACCTCTTTTTAACGGGTCACTCGGCTCGCCTTTTTCCCACTTACACCAAGGCTTTATAGTATAGTATTTTATCGATTTTTTTTAATTCTTTTGTTTGTGTTTAGACTCAAATTTTGGCCCGATTACTTGGAGTCGCATTTGGTGATTCTTCGATTTTGATTGATTCAACAAGCCGGTTGTGCGGTAATGATTGATCGAATTTGTACGTTGCAAGGTACTCGTTTATCGCTTTCTATAGCATAGCATGTTTAGGAGACTTTTCATTTGTACAATTTTCTTACTATTCATTCTTTTTGCATAACTTGCTCATGACTTGAATCACAATTAGTTTCCCCTTTTTACCATAAATGTGAGATGGCTTTCCATTGTGTATATATGTGAGTGACCGACATTTCTTGTTTTAACTGGATATTATTATGTTTAATCTTTCGTCTGTATCGATTTTGTGAATGCACGAAAGTGATCAAGGCACTTGTTTGATTTTGAGCACAACTACCTTAAGCCAAATGTCATTTCACCTTGTGAGTGTGTGACCATTCGTACCCCCTTTGAGCTTTTTTGTCATTGTTCATTTTGTTTTTGAACTTGAGACATAGTTCACCCTTTTTGATGGATTTTGATTATCTTTGTTTTCTTGACCTTAACTATGATGTTTAGTTGGATTTTTACCTTGCCTTAGAAAGTAGGGAGTATTCACTTTATGTTATGGTTGAATTCAAGTTGGGGAGAAGGTGTTTGCCTCTTTATGTTGTGATTGATGTGAGGTTAAGAAAAGAAAAAGAAAAAGAAAAAAAAAGTGAGAAAGAAAGAAAAGAAAAAGAAAGAAAAAAAGAGAAAAGCTTGAAAAAGAAAAGAACAAAAAGAGTTTTGAATAAGAGTGTGCTAATAAGTTTTGTGTTTGGTGTGAAATTTGTGATGAAGAGAAAAGTTGGATTGAAATTGTATTGTTTGAAACTTTGTGGAAGTAATTACTCCCTTAGGTTTATGCAAGTTTTTGTTTCGATTAGCTTTAGGACTTACCACTTGTTTGTTAACCGAGCCACATTACAACCTTGAAAGCCCTTGTGATTCGTGTCGTTGCATTTTCAATACTATTTTTAGATGAACGCATAATTTTGTCTATTGTTTGCAAGATTGTTGGATGAGTGTTCAAAGTCCTCACCTTTCTGTGTTTTTCATCTACCGATGAGTTTTTGCTAGACGTGATTCATTATTGAGCTTGTTTTGTTTTAGGATGTTTTGTATGAATTTTTGTACTTAGGATTCGTTTCGTTTTCATGTTGTCGTTGTAGGATAGTGGTAAGTATTTACTTTGTTCGTACGTTTTTGTTTGAACCGTACAATTGTTCCGTTTTTCAAAACTTTGTTGATTCTTGATTCTTTGGATTTTTACTTTTGCAATTTGAGTGTTTGGCCCTGTTTGAGGACAAACAGATTCTAGTTGGGGAGAGTTGTTAAGTGCCAAATTGTAGTTATTTTGTGTATGTAAATAGTGGCACTTATCAATGCTTTTTGTTAATATCGTTTGAATAATCCCCCGTTTTTGTGTAATTACGTTTACTTTACGAATACTTGTATTTTCATATACTTTTATACCGTTTGATATTTTTGTTGTATTTTTGTAGGTATTCTTGCGTTTTCGGAGCCTTGAGGAATAAAGTGTCGAAGACACGGCTGCGAGAGCAAAGAGGAAATAATTCTGCTGTTCTGGTGCAGGGCGCTTCGCGCGCTGCAGGGCGCGTCGCGCCCTCTTTGAGTTTGAAGAACTTAGTCTGGCAGAAGATTGGGCGCGTCGCGCGGGTTTTAGGGCGCTTCGCGCGTTAGGGCGGTTTGGTACATAAGTGAGATGGCGCGTCGCGCGCTGCATCCGGCGCGTCGCGCGCTGTGCGTTTTTCAGTTTGTATAAATAGCTTAGAACAGATTTTTCTAGGTTTTTTATCACCTCTTCTTGACAAGTTGAGCTCTGATCCTTTTTTGGTAGTTTAGAGGCTTAGGAAACACCATTGGGTGCGACGTCATGTGGATTGACCATGGATTTGACTCGATTTCATTGTACCGGTGAGATCTTTCCGGTTCATCTTCTCTCTTCCCTTTGTTTCATTCCAATGGTGGGTGTTGTATGTATGTTTCTACTCTTATTGTATGTATATTTGTGGATCTTGGGATCGTTTATATATTTGCTTTACAAATCATCATTGTTGTTGTTCTTGATCTTTTTGCTTAAATGCTCTGGATTTGTGTTGTTGCAGACATGGACACCATAGATCTTGATTAGGAATGATAACTGTTAGTTTCTGGGTTGCAGACATGGATTCAGGACTAACAATCGTAGTGGGTATCGAGTTTAATGCCTCCGTGTTGTTTGTGTCGGTGGAGAAATCGCTGATGTGAATAGTACGGTTGAGCTTTCGTCGGTGTTGCAGACATGGGCACCGATGTGGCATCTCGAGTGATGCCCGGTGATGTTGATGCGTATTGTGAGTTTCAAGCGATAGATCTTCAGGTTTAAGTATTCGACGGGTAGAACGAAATGCAATTCCATAACTATTTCTCTTAGGCTATTGAGATTGTTTATCTGCTTTTATTTACTTTTCCCGCATTTACCTTTCCGCACCCAATTCATGAAACTTAGAACACGAGATAGTCGAACGGCAGTTCTTCTCACCAATCTCTGTGGACACGATAAATCCCGGATGAATACTTCCAAATCTTTTGTTGCTTGCCGCCATACCGCTCCAACAAAATGGCGCCGTTGCCGGGGATTGGTTGAGATTAATCGCATTGCGATGGTTTTATGTTTTAAGTTTCGTATAGTTTTGATTAAGTGTTTGGGCAGGTCATTTTCTTTAGGTTGCGTTTGAGGCGAAAGCATTGGCGTACCGCGAGGAAGTTTCTTACCATTCGCGAAACAATAAAGGCGTCGAGCTAACGACGTTAAACGAGCGCTTGTTGGGAGGCACCCCAACGGTTTTATTTTTCTGTTTTTCTGTAATTGAGTTGTGTAGGTGTTAAGTGGTGGCTCACTGAAAAATCTGTCTTTTTAGACTGGTCTGGTTTTTCTGGTGTAGCGCGCGTCGCGCGCTGGGTTGCTTTTGGCCAGTGACCTCTTTTTAACGGGTCACTCGGCTCGCCTTTTTCCCACTTACACCAAGGCTTTATAGTATAGTATTTTATCGATTTTTTTAATTCTTTTGTTTGTGTTTAGACTCAAATTTTGGCCCGATTACTTGGAGTCGCATTTGGTAATTCTTCGATTTTGATTGATTCAACAAGCCGGTTGTGCGGTAATGATTGATCGAATTTGTACGTTGCAAGGTACTCGTTTATCGCTTTCTATAGCATAGCATGTTTAGGAGACTTTTCATTTGTACAATTTTCTTACTATTCATTCTTTTTGCATAACTTGCTCATGACTTGAATCACAATTAGTTTCCCCTTTTTACCATAAATGTGAGGTGGCTTTCCATTGTGTATATATGTGAGTGACCGACATTTCTTGTTTTAACTGGATATTATTATGTTTAATCTTTCGTCTGTATCGATTTTGTGAATGCACGAAAGTGATCAAGGCACTTGTTTGATTTTGAGCACAACTACCTTAAGCCAAATGTCATTTCACCTTGTGAGTGTGTGACCATTCGTACCCCCTTTGAGCTTTTTTGTCATTGTTCATTTTGTTTTTGAACTTGAGACATAGTTCACCCTTTTTGATGGATTTTGATTATCTTTGTTTTCTTGACCTTAACTATGATGTTTAGTTGGATTTTTACCTTTCCTTAGAATGTAGGGAGTATTCACTTTATGTTATGGTTGAATTCAAGTTGGGGAGAAGGTGTTTGCCTCTTTATATTGTGATTGATGTGAGGTTAAGAAAAGAAAAAGAAAAAGAAAAAAAAAAGTGAGAAAGAAAGAAAAGAAAAAGAAAGAAAAAAAGAGAAAAGCTTGAAAAAGAAAAGAACAAAAAGAGTTTTGAATAAGAGTGTGCTAATAAGTTTTGTGTTTGGTGTGAAATTTGTGATGAAGAGAAAAGTTGGATTGAAATTGTATTGTTTGAAACTTTGTGGAAGTAATTACTCCCTTAGGTTTATGCAAGTTTTTGTTTCGATTAGCTTTAGGACTTATCACTTGTTTGTTAACCGAGCCACATTACAACCTTGAAAGCCCTTGTGATTCGTGTCGTTGCATTTTCAATACTATTTTTAGATGAACGCATAATTTTGTCTATTGTTTGCAAGATTGTTGGATGAGTGTTCAAAGTCCTCACCTTTCTGTGTTTTTCATCTACCGATGAGTTTTTGCTAGACGTGATTCATTATTGAGCTTGTTTTGTTTTAGGATGTTTTGTATGAATTTTTGTACTTAGGATTCGTTTCGTTTTCATGTTGTCGTTGTAGGATAGTGGTAAGTATTTACTTTGTTCGTACGTTTTTGTTTGAACCGTACAATTGTTCCGTTTTTCAAAACTTTGTTGATTCTTGATTCTTTGGATTTTTACTTTTGCAATTTGAGTGTTTGGCCCTGTTTGAGGACAAACAGATTCTAGTTGGGGAGAGTTGTTAAGTGCCAAATTGTAGTTATTTTGTGTATGTAAATAGTGGCACTTATCAATGCTTTTTGTTAATATCGTTTGAATAATCCCCCGTTTTTGTGTAATTACGTTTACTTTACGAATACTTGTATTTTCATATACTTTTATACCGTTTGATATTTTTGTTGTATTTTTGTAGGTATTCTTGCGTTTTCGGAGCCTTGAGGAATAAAGTGTCGAAGACACGGCTGCGAGAGCAAAGAGGAAATAATTCTGCTGTTCTGGTGCAGGGCGCTTCGCGCGCTGCAGGGCGCGTCGCGCCCTCTTTGAGTTTGAAGAACTTAGTCTGGCAGAAGATTGGGCGCGTCGCGCGGGTTTTAGGGCGCTTCGCGCGTTAGGGCGGTTTGGTACATAAGTGAGATGGCGCGTCGCGCGCTGCATCCGGCGCGTCGCGCGCTGTGCGTTTTTCAGTTTGTATAAATAGCTTAGAACAGATTTTTCTAGGTTTTTTATCACCTCTTCTTGACAAGTTGAGCTCTGATCCTTTTTTGGTAGTTTAGAGTCTTAGGAAACACCATTGGGTGCGACGTCATGTGGATTGACCATGGATCTGACTCGATTTCATTGTATCGGTGAGATCTTTCCGGTTCATCTTCTCTCTTCCCTTTGTTTCATTCCAATGGTGGGTGTTGTATGTATGTTTCTACTCTTATTGTATGTATATTTGTGGATCTTGGGATCGTTTATATATTCGCTTTACAAATCATCATTGTTGTTGTTCTTGATCTTTTTGCTTAAATGCTCTGGATTTGTGTTGTTGCAGACATGGACACCATAGATCTTGATTAGGAATGATAACTGTTAGTTTCTGGGTTGCAGACATGGATTCAGGACTAACAATCGTAGTGGGTATCGAGTTTAATGCCTCCGTGTTGTTTGTGTCGGTGGAGAAATCGCTGATGTGAATAGTACGGTTGAGCTTTCGTCGGTGTTGCAGACATGGGCACCGATGTGGCATCTCGAGTGATGCCCGGTGATGTTGATGCGTATTGTGAGTTTCAAGCGATAGATCTTCAGGTTTAAGTATTCGACGGGTAGAACGAAATGCAATTCCATAACTATTTCTCTTAGGCTATTGAGATTGTTTATCTGCTTTTATTTACTTTTCCCGCATTTACCTTTCCGCACCCAATTCATGAAACTTAGAACACGAGATAGTCGAACGGCAGTTCTTCTCACCAATCTCTGTGGACACGATAAATCCCGGATGAATACTTCCAAATCTTTTGTTGCTTGCCGCTATACCGCTCCCACATGCAGCAACTTGATCTTCTGATCCTTTGCTTCTGAGACTTTCAACTTCTGAAACTTTGCTTCTTGGTTCTACAGCTTCTGATATATCAATATCTATATCTGCAAAATTCTCAAACTGCTTTGGCTTTTCAAAACCAAGCTTATCATCACATCTGATATTGATTGATTCTTCTACAACCAATGTTTCAGTATTGTATACTCTGTAGCCTTTAGAGTGTTCAGAATATCCAAGAAGGAAATATTTTTGTGCCTTAGAATCAAACTTACCAAGATGATCTTCAGTATTCAGAATGAAACAAACACTTCCAAAAGGATGAAAATATGAAATGTTGGGCTTTCTGTTCTTCCACAATTCATAAGGAGTCTTATTTAGAATAGGTCTTATAGAGATTCTATTCTGAATATAACATGCAGTGTTTATTGCTTCTGCCCAGAAGTGCTTAGCCATATTGGTTTCATTGATCATGGTTCTGGCCATTTCTTGTAAAGTCCTATTCTTTCGCTCTACAACTCCATTTTGCTGTGGAGTTCTAGGACAAGAGAAATCATGGGCAATACCATTTTCTTTGAAGAACTCCTCAAAGAATCTGTACTCAAATTCAGCACCATGATCACTTCTGACCTTTATGATTTTGCACTCCTTCTCAGATTGAATCTGAGTGCAGAATTCAAAAAACACTGAATGAGACTCATCCTTGTGTTTTAAGAACTTTACCCATGTCCAGCGGCTATAATCATCTACGATGACTAATCCATATTTCTTCCCTCTGATAGATGCTGTTTTGACTGGTCCAAATAGATCAATGTGCAGAAGTTCTAACGGCCTTGAGGAAGAGACAACATTCTTAGATTTGAAGTGCAGGTTTGGAGAACTTGCCCTTCTGACATGCTTCACAAAGAGCATCTGATTTGTATTTCAGATTTGGAAGTCCTCTGACCAGATTTAGTTTGTTAATCTGAGAAATCTTTCTCAAACTAGCATGTCCTAATCTTCTGTGCCAGACCCATTGCTCTTCAGAAATAGACATAAGGCAAGTCACCTTCTGCTTCTCAAGATCTGAAAGATCAATCTTATAAATGTTGTTCTTTCTCTTGCCTGTAAATAGGATTGAGCCATCCTTCTGACATACAGCCTTGCAAGACTTTTGATTGAAGATTATGTCATAACTATTGTCACTTAATTGACTTATGGACAATAAGTTATGCGCTAATCCTTCTACAAGAAGTACATTAGTTATGGAAGGAGAGTTACCAATACTTATGGTTCCAGAGCCAATAATCTTGCCCTTCTGATCTCCTCCAAACTTGACTTCTCCACCAGACTTAAGCACCAGGTCTTGGAACATAGACCTTCTTCCCGTCATGTGTCGCGAGCACCCAGAGTCCAGGTACCATGGCATTTTGTGCTTTGTCTTCTTTGCTGCTAAGGATATCTGCAACAGAAATTATCTTCTCCTTAGGTACCCACAATTTCTTGGGTCCTTTCTTGTTAGTTTTCCTCAAGTTCTGATTGAACTTGGGTTTAACATAATAATTAACAGGAGGAACAACATGATACTCTTTAGGTTTGGCAGCATGATATTTTTTAGGTTGTGTCACATGCTTCTTGGTGTGTGAAGTGTTAAAACTTTTAGCATGTGAAGTGAGCCTAATATCATGTGAGTGGCTATATTTGAACTGATCATACAATGGCTTGTATGTGATTTTCAAATCATCAACAGGTTCAAATTTTTGTGAGGTATCACCCTCATAGCCAACGCCAATCCTTTTGTTTCCAGAAACACCATATATCATAGAAGCAAGATGACTTCTGCCAATACTTCTAGATAGGAACTTTCTGAAGCTCGAGTCATATTCTTTCAGAATATGATTGAGACTAGGAATGGATTTTTCTGACTCAGAAGGAGATCCAATATCTTTGGATAATTTTGAAGCTTTTTCCTTCAGTTCAGAATTTTCCACTTCCAGCTTCTTAGTTTCAAATTCAAATAGCTTTTTCAGCTTTTTGTATTTGATACTAAGGTGAGCCTTGAGTTCTAGAAGTTCAGTTAAACTGGAAACTAACTCTTCTCTAGATAGTTCAGAAAATACCTCTTCAGAATCTGATTCTGATGTAGATTCTGATTCATCATCCACTGTGGCCATCAGTGCAAGGTTTGCCTGCTCGCCTTCAGAGTCTGATTCAGATTCAGATTCTGAATCATCCCATGTTGCCATAAGACCTTTCTTCTTATGAAACTTCTTCTTGGGATTCTCCTTCTGAAGTTTTGGACATTCATTCTTGAAGTGTCCAGGCTCATTGCACTCATAACAGATGACCTTCTTCTTGTCAGATCTTCTGCCTCTAGAAGATTCTCCTCTTTCAGGCTTCCTTGAACTTTTGAAGCTCTTGAACTTCCTTTGCTTGCTCTTCCAGAGATGGTTTACCCTTCTGGAGATCATGGATAGTTCATCTTCTTCTTCTGATTCTGATTCTTCAGAATCTACTTCTTCAGCCTGAAAAGCGTTAGTGCATTTTTTATAATTAGATTTTAATGCAATAGACTTACCTTTCTTCTAAGGCTCATTTGCATCCAGCTCTATCTCATGGCTTCTCAAGGCACTGATTAGCTCTTCCAAAGAGACTTCATTCAGATTCTTTGCTATCTTGAATGCAGTCACCATTGGACCCCATCTTTTGGGCAAGCTTCTGATGATCTTCTTTACATGATCAGCCTTGGTGTAGCCTTTGTCCAGAACTCTTAATCCAGCAGTTAGCGTTTGAAATCTTGAGAACATCTTCTCAATATTTTCATCATCCTCCATCTTGAAGGCTTCATATTTCTGGATTAGGGCAAGAGCTTTGGTCTCCTTGACTTGAGCATTTCCTTCATGGGTCATTTTCAATGACTCATATATATCATAGGCAGTTTCCCTGTTAGATATCTTCTCATACTCAGCATGAGAGATAGCATTCAGCAAAACAGTCCTACATTTATGATGATTTTTGAAAAGCTTCTTTTGATCATCATTCATTTCTTGTCTTGTAAGCCTTACGCCAGTAGCTTTCACTGGATGTTTGTAACCATCCATCAGAAGATCCCATAAGTCACCATCTAGACCAAGGAAGTAACTTTCAAGTTTATCTTTCCAGTATTCAAAGTTTTCACCATCAAATACTGGTGGTCTAGTATAACCATTGTTCCCATTTCCATTGTATTGCTCAGCTGAGCCAGATGTAGATGTATGTGATGGATCTTCACTAGCCATCTTGTACTGAAGCGTTTTTCTCTTCCTGAATCTTTTTTAAACACGGTTAAATGCCAATTGAAGGATAGAAAAACACTTAGAAAGGGGGGGTTTGAATAAGTGTAGCTTTAAAACTTGTAAGATAAAAACAATTTGCACAATGATTTTTATCCTGGTTCGTTGTTAACAAAACTACTCCAGTCCACCCCCTTGGAATGATTTACCTCACCTGAGGATTTAATCCACTAATCATACGAGATTACAATGGTTTTCCACTTAGACAACTTCTAAGTCTTCTAGAGTATACTATTCACAACCTGATCACTCTAGGAACAATCTGCTTAGATACCCTCTAAGACTTTCTAGAGTATACTGATCAACAACCTGATCACTCTAGTTCTTACAACTTAATGTAAACAAATTCTTTTAATAGTTACAATGCTTCTAATAAAGCTATTATCACAACTGTGATTTTCTCTTAAGTTTAAGCTTAATCTCACTAAGATATTACAACAACAATGTAGTGAGGTTGATGATGAAGTTAGAGAGCTTTTTGAATTTGACAGCGTTTCTGTATATTTGCGCAAGTGTTCTATTCAGCTTCTCATCAGAACTTCAATATATAGGCCTTTGAGAAGATGATCGTTGGGAGCATTTAATGCTTTGCGTAATCCGTACAGCATTGCATTTAATGTTTCACTCTTTTGTCAACTACCTCGAGCCTTGCTTTCGCTGTGTCTACTGACGTTGCCTTCCATAGCATTCAACGTTCCTTTTGTCAGTCAGAGTAGCCTGCCATCTTGTACTTGCTTCTGATATGATGTTTGTGTAAACAACGTTTGAATATCATCAGAGTCAAACAGCTTGGTGCAGAGCATCTTCTTGTCTTCTGACCTTGAAGTGCTTCTAAGAGTGATACCATGAGAACTTCAGTGCTTCTGCTTCTGATCTCAAGTCCTTCTGATGCTTCCATAGACCATGTTCTGATTCTGCTTGACCATCTTCTGATGTCTTGCCAAACCATGTTCTGATGTTGCATGCTGAACCTTCTGAGTCAATGCTTCTTGCGCTGATTTTGTACATACTCTTTATATAATTCCTGAAATGGAAATTGCATAGTATTAGAGTACCACATTATCTCATACAAAATTCATATACATTGTTATCATCAAAACTAAGAATATTGATCAGAACAAATCTTGTTTTAACAACTATTGCCATTCTAACTGAGGTATACACGGCATTGTATTATAGGAGGTATAGGAGGAACCAAGGGGTCAGATATACTCAATAGTATTTGATAGTATTTGTATTAGAGATTTTGGATAGTATTATGATTTGTAATTTGTCGTTTTGATAGAATTATGGCTTCTAGATTGATTTTAATATATGTCATTTTAATATTATTACATGAGTATATGGTTTAATTGATAACAAATTTATTATGATGATATACTTATTATAAATGGCCTATAATACAAATATTCTTTAAAATGTCAAATTTGACCGTCTAAAGGGTGATTACGAAAGTATATTTCCGTATATTTCACGAAGAAGCATCTTCGTATTAAATTATGACAAAATAAAAGTGTGACTCGGTTACGAAGGAATATGGTGTATATGAGATGCATACTAAAGTATACTTCCAGATTTTCGAAAGGCAATATTTGATTTTTTATAAGATGGCTTTTCACTCCTAAAAGTGGGAAGAGCAACCCCAAACAAAATCAATACTAAATAGATTTTGTTTACAATTTTTAGTTTCTTATTAGCATGGAAATAATTGAACGGATTCAATTGTCAAGCTCAATTATAATTCAATGCTCAAATTTCAAATCCTATTAGAACTCAATGTGAATTTTATTTGATTTTTAAAAATTGTAAAAATATTAAGTGGTTTTTTTTAATAAAAAACTTGATTTTGGATCAACTTAATCCCTAAAAACTATGTTACTTTTGAGTCATTTTATCATTGTACTTACGAGACTAAATATTGACTAATATTGTTGTTAACATATAACCAAATTTATCTAAAATCTAACTTAATCCTTCTAAATATCACATGAATTGCAAGTTTTTTAGCATAACAAAATGTGGTAACATCCAACATAAGTACATTACAAATTCATAAATGTATTACATAAAATGTCAACGTACTCACACAACCAACATAAATTTGATTTTTTGTTCATAAATATTTATCAATACTTTCATCACCTGAGATTCATGTTTACCTAAAGAACATTTTTAATAAAGGATTCATGTTTAGTTGTAAACACCAATTCACCACATGCTGTATTTGAATTTTCATCGGTTAGACTACAAAGCTCCAATATGTTCACTATTAGAGATCAAATGAAGAAGTGGGTCTTGATTTAGATAATAGGTGATAGGAGGATATAATAGTATTTATAATTAGTTTTGTTATTGGATCCTAGTTGTATTTGGGCTTTTAATATTTGTTGGGCTTTTAGGTTTACTATCCATTGAGAGTATTATATAATGTAGTCTCATAGAGACATTTGGAATTAATCAATGAAATCAAATGTTATCTTTTATTCTCTATTTCCTTAGTTTACTTTTATTGTCTTTTAGATAGTTTTATTTTCTCTAGTTTTGTTAGGGTTTAGCTTTTGCTTCCTATCAATTGGTGCTTTCATTTTCGATCTCACTTCCGCTTAAAGTCATGACGATATTATTGTTTGATGGGGAAGAAGATGCCTATTGGTGGATTCTATGTTTGGAGAAATTTTTCAAGGAGCATGAAACACCCGAATCATTGAAGATTTTAAAAACTGTTGGAGCATTGAGAAGTTCTGCTTTCACATGGTGGATATGGTGGTGTCGTGTTCATCCGAGATACAATTGGGACACATTTACAACAGCACTGTTATGGCGTTTCAAGCCAGAGTGGAGACTCATTTTACCGCTGGATGATGAAGAAGAGGAACCACCGTATGAATCAACGGAGTCCTTTTATTCAACCAATGATTATGTTGACGAGAACGAAGAAGAAACTATTCCAGAATCTTCATTCTTAAAAGAACAAAGATGTATCACCGAGGAGAACATAGAAGATTCATCAGATGCCTATGGAACACAACCAGAAGGTTCATGTATGTTCACAGTGGCTTATCGATTTTCAACCAAGGGGCAAGTTTCATCTGCTCATACGATGGATGAAAGCCTAGCGATAAAGCCACCAAACGGAAACAAACCACTTACGACACTACCAAAATCACCATCTTCAAAAGTCAAGTTTTCATCTCCCCTTATTTTGTCTAACTCTCCTCCTCTAGAATCAACACTTCGATTCTTACATCCACCCGAAGCACCGCATCCGAAACCATCTGATCAAATTGGTTTTGAGTTTTTGTGTTATGAAACAAGTGAATCAAGCTCACATGTTGCCCACAATGTGTTCGTTGAAATACCCCTGCCAACCATTCCCTTATTTTGTTTGAACACTATTATGATTATGATAGGAATAGATTATGATGGTTCAAAGTCTGCTGATTCTGATATATTTGTTGCTTATGGTTTAGAAGAGTATGCTGCAGCGGTTGTTCATGCTGTGAAGGATGTATGTAATCGTCGGAACGTGAAGCACCCTGTGATTTGCAACGAGAGTGGTAGGGCCATTGTGTCTTATCGTTCAATTTTTATTTTTAAGGCTATTGGTGCAAGTACAAACACTGCTCCTTCATTATCCTCAATTGGATTGCAGTATTTAGCAGAAGGACTTTCGGAACAAGAACTTAGAGGGTATCTCCAACACCGTGGCCAAGAAGGCGCAGGAATCATCACCGTGAATAGCAACATCCTTCAATCCATCACCGACGTTGGTCTTGTTTCCGATATCTTCAACGAATCTAAGCTCGATCAGTTACCCGGAAGCTTAGCTATTGGCCATGTTCATTATTCCACTGCTGGACAATCCATGCTGAAAAACGTTCAATCTTTCGTTGTTGGGTATCATTTTGGTTCTGTTGGGGTTGCTCATAACGGTAATTTGGTTAACTATCGCACTTTGAGAACTAAGCTTGAAGAAAAAGGTTGAATTTTTAACACTACTTCTGATACTGAAATTGTTCTTCATTTGATTGCTACTTCAAAGCATAGACCTTTTATATTGAGAATTGTTGATGCATGTGAGAAGCTTAAAGGGGCTTATTCTATTGAGTTTGTTACTGAGGATAAGCTTGTTGTTGTGAGAGATCCTTTTGGGTTTCGACCTTTGGTTATGGGGAGGAGAAGTAATGGTGTGATTGTTTTTGCTTCTGAGACTTGTGCTCTTGATTTAATTGAAGCTACTCATGAGAGGGAAGTGTTCCCTGGTGAGGTTGTTGTGGTTGACGATAATGGGATTCAATCGCTTTGTATCATGTCTCACCCGCAGCCGAAGCAATGTATTTTCCAGCATATTTACTTTACTTTGCCTAATTCTGTTGCTTTTGGTAAGTCTGTGTACGAGTCGCGTAGACGATTCAGTGAGATGCATAGTGTTATTGATGTCAACAACCAAAGGTCATTCCAAACTTGGAATGCACTGAACGGGTTTGATCCAAAGTATTTGTGTGTTGATTGGAGGTAGAGGTTTGAGACACAAAGAGGTGCTAATTTGGCTACTGAACTCAAGAACAATGCTAACAAGTTGGCTAAGTGGACTGCACAGGCTATTTTGGAAACTGGTTATGAAGATGAATATCAGAAACTATTGAGGGCAGCAATTAAGTGCCTGACCTACTCGGAAAAATATTTGGAGGAAGTCTTAAGGTTGGCTATAAACAAGACAACTTTTGATGAATTGATACTAACTAAAGTGGTGACAAGTAGTTTTGAGATTAAATTGCATCGAATTGCAGAGGAATCCCAAAGAAAAAATAGTGTTCCTTTAGATCCTGCAATTCACAATGAAGCTTCTAGATACTATTAAATTATTCTGTTTGGAAAAGGTACACTTTCAGCAACTAAATTTTTTCTAATTTCTGATGTTGTTTTCTCCCTAATAATTGGAAGTGAAGTGATTAATACAATGGATTTTTTGTATACTCAGTTTGTGTCATTGGTGAAGTTAATTATTATACTGAAAACAATGCTTCAATTATCACTAAAGGGATACCTATGTGGTACTTTTGGTAATTGTATGAATGAGATTGAAAATAATTTTTGTTGGATCATAACAAAGGGAAGAAATTTTATGGTGGCACAAGTGATCACTGTCCTTGGTTGTTCAATTATTGAGACATTTACTGTGGAATATCTATTAAGCATGATTAATGCAGTAAGCCTTGCTAATTTGATAGGCTCATTTGAATCTATAAAGGTAATGAGTGAGGTGAAAGGTGAAAAGGCTCAATCTCTTGACAATTATTTTGTTGATCCTCTAATGGATTTTAGATTACAATGGAAGTTTGGTGAGAATTTGGATTTGTATAAAGCAATTAGATGATACTCTTTCAAATAGTGGGATCTAGGCGAATTACTCAAGAGTCCGACTTTCATGACTGAACCTTGAGGACAAGGTTCAAGTGAACCCGACGACAATGATAGGAGGATATAATAGTATTTATAATTAGTTTTGTTATTGGATCCTAGTTGTATTTGGGCTTTTAATATTTGTTGGGCTTTTAGGTTTACTATCCATTGAGACTATTATATAATGTAGTCTCATAGAGACATTTGGAATTAATCAATGAAATCAAATGTTATCTTTTATTCTCTATTTCCTTAGTTTGCTTTTATTGTCTTTTAGATAGTTTTATTTTCTCTAGTTTTGTTAGGGTTTAGCTTTTGCTTCCTATCAATAGGCCTAAGGTTTGGAGACAGTACAAAAGGAAACATGAAAAGGGAGTGATGGGGGATGAGTTGGAAAAAAAGGGAAGGGAGGGGGGAATATTTGCTATTCCGAGAACCAGACCGAAATAGTAATCAGGTAAATTTGGACCGGACCGAAGCAACGATGGACTGTTTTTTTGACCGAAATCGGACCGTTACTTCGGATATTCGATAAAAGTATCCAATATAGTATTCATTTTTAGTATAGGATAAAAAAATTATCCATTCCCGGATCGAGTAACATTTCAGCCGGTCCATTGATCCGGTTCTATCGGTCTCCAGTCCGGTTCTCGAATCCAGAGGTCCAAAAATAGCCCTATATGAAAGGAGCCTAGTGCTAATAGGGATTAATATGCTTTATCAGTTACTTATTCTTGATATGAACTCTATAATTGGTCTCTGTTTCTAATACAATTGAATATTCTCGACTTTAATTTAATATTATTAGATTTCTTTGTCATTATTCCATCAATTGGTTTGACCTTTCGCATCATTACCACACTAGTTTTCGTGATAATAAATGCCACAACGTCTTAATATGGGAGATATAGTTTATGCTCTGGAGGAACATATGGGTAAAATGAAGATGACACTTCAAGCGTTAGCTCAACAAATGCAGCAATAGGTTCTTCTTTTGAGGAATTAAGAAAGTAGATACTTCTAAGGAAGCAACACATAAGAGCGAGAAATCAAATGGAGAAATTTGTAGGGGACATGACTCCTATGGAAGAAAGTTAAGTTATCATTGTTGGAATGTGAGTATCATGTGACATGGCTCACACATGTAGATATCTATTTGGTGAATTCTTATCTACCAAATTTAAAAAGTTGGATAAGGTTACCTCCTTTGTAAAATGCTTTGAAAACAACAAACATTTGTGTCATACCCCAAAATTTGCCCTCCATATTCTATTTACAATGATTCAAAGTTCAAGGTTCAGTTCCAAAGATTACTCACTCAAAAGTTCAGATGATCCATAGTCAACTGGTTTGACCTAAAAAGTCAACCATAATCAGAGCATAGTCAAAGCCTCCCAATTTTGGTCAACATCTAGTATGTGAAGTATAATTAACCATCATTTGATCAAAGAATGATCATGATTCCATTAATAGAAACTCAGAGATGAACAAATGCAAAATGGTTCAAATTAGGGTTTCTTAGGAGAAAGTCAACCCAACTTTGACTAGGCATAACTTTCACATGGAACATCAAAAATTCCCCACTCAAAGCCTATTTTGAAGGAAATTGGATTCCCTACAACTTTGTCTCACACAAGCCAGGGCTAGAAATGATTCATTTGAGAGATACAATGCAAAAGATTACAGGTCATTTTCAGGCATCCTTCAAAAGCAGTTTTTCCCAAAGAGGATATGATCAAGATAAAAGCTCCAAATGAAAAATATATTCCAAAGTGGCTTATAGAGGACCTCTTGAGGTTTCCAAAAAGTCTTAGAACTCCCTCATAGCTTAAATATTGAGTGAGATATGCTTGATCAAAGTTGGGTGATTTTGGAGGGTCAAAATGTGAAACCAAGAGGCTCAAATTGGAATTTTTGCAAATGGGCCTATGATATTATAATTCAATCTTGACCCACAAGTCATTAGTATGCCCAAAAACTATATGCCACGAAATTAAACATATAATTTGATTTTTTAGGATTTTTATTTCATTTTTAAATGATTTAATTAAATGGAAAATCAAATAGTTTGGTAAAAGATGTATTTTGATTGATTTCAATTAGCATTTATGACCAAATATAATCCAATTTTCGTGCACAAGTGGATTGGAAGAAATTGATACAATATTGGCCAAATATAGTAGCTTAGGATTCAAGAATAAAGATCAATTTCCAAGATTTGGCAAGAGTGGATTTAAGGAGTTTTGGACCTTTCTTTTAGACCTAATTCATTCACTATAAGTAGACAAGAGAGGGCAATAGACTGGGGGTCGGAATTCTGTCCAGAAGTGCACACTTAAGAACAAGAAAATTCTTCAAAAAAAACTCAGATTTGATTTGGAAGGATCAAGCAATTGCAAGAAGATTGAAAGGTTGCACGAGGATCCTTGAAGAATTCCGAACGTGTTGGAAGCATTACGCGTCATCAACACTCCCAGATTGACCTCCTATTAGCCAAGGTAGGGTACTCTGAACTTTGAACCGATTAACATGATGTGTGCATCCTCATAATGTTTTGATTGTATATTTTGATTTATCTTAGTGTAATGAACGTTTCTGGGCGATTCTATTTGAGTTTGCGTGCTTTAATCGTGACTCTCCATTAGAGGCCGTTTTCGAGGTTTAGGGTTTTGAATTGGGGGTTTTTGTTAAAGGTAAAATTAGGATAAATCAAGAGCATAATAAGATTCGTATGATCAAAACGAGGGGAATGGGATAGGTGCGCCAGATTTATGTGTGTTTATATGCAAATCGCTATTTCCCAGGCTTACTTGCTATGCAAAAAATAGTAGCAATTTCGTAGCAAATTTTATCAGAAATTCGCAGGTCTGGGGAAGAAGAAGGTAACGTGGCAACGAACCACTGGGTCGTTTGAATCTCGCGCGCGTTTTCTATTTTCATTATCTTACTGTTTTATATTATGCTATGAATACAATCATAAAACACTTGCGTTGGTTAGTTGTGTTGGTGAGTGAGGCGCGTATGAAACGAAGGGACGAGGGTTCGATCCCTCGCTCCCTATTATTTTTATAAAATGTTCTGGCCTCTTGATCAGGTGAGGCACCTTCTCTGCAGAGCACTATGCGCTTCCAGATCTGGGCCATTAGATCAATAGTCCTCTTAGATCCAACGCACCCTGATTAACACCCATGCCATACGCCCTACTGACCACCACACAAAATCCCGACCCTAATAAAACTAAATAATTTTAATTATTTAGTTGTTTAAATTAAGATAACTTTTAAATGTATTTATTAAATTAATAATGATTATTTTTAAAATAAGTTATTATATGATATTTATATTAAAAGTTTCAATTTGTTGTTCGTGCCGATTAAATCGATTAATCGCTATGGTCAACAATAATTTTAATTAAAGTGCTATTTAATTAAATTATATTTGGTTAAATGGTTGCAACTATCTTATTAGTTGTGATGATTAACTTCGTCTTTTTTCTAATCCTAATTCGCTATTCTTTTTAATCGAATCAATCGATTACGAGGGGTAATGATGCAAATTAATTATTAAAAATTATAAAAAATACTATTATTCGTTATTAGTGATAATCAAATCAATTGATTAAAATTGGTAACGATACAACTTCAAATCTGTTAACCATGGCGATTGAATCTATTGATCGTTGCGGTTAATAGTGCTAAATCAAATCAGGGTTGTACGCCCACGTCCTAAAACACTTCTCAAACCTTTCAAAACCACAATATTCGACCAGGGATTTTCATCCTTATCAATTAGACAATTCAAAAACGCTTTTCAAAGCACAAACAGTTTCAAACACCTTCAATTCTAATCCTAAGGCGTACAACCCTTCCCCGAACTACGTTGACTCTGATTCTCCGTAAGGAGATACGTAGGCACTTGGCAACAAGGCGAGTCCCCTTCCCTAAAATCTCAATTTTTCCCCTATTCACTTCCTTAGCTATAAAACCCAAATATTTTAGCCATAAACTGTTACCTTAGATTCAAAGCCATAGGAAAGGGTTGAGGGTGCCTAACACCTTCCCTCGACCTGAATATAGTATCTTACCCTGATCTCTTAACTGCGTAGGTTTCCTATTCGCCTTGGTAGAATAGGTGGCGACTCTAAATATTTCAATTTTAGGGCAGGTAGCTACAGCTGGCGACTCTGCTGGGGACAACTTAAATGGTGAATACTATGCTCCTATAGGTTTTAGGTTTTGGCAGGGTTTAGGTTTGATAACTTTTTAGGGTTTGGCTAATTCGCTTTTTTTAGGGTTTGTAATTATTTTATTTTTTTTTTTAAAAAATTTTTATTTGTTTTTATCTAAAAATATTTAATTGTTTATAATATGTTTATATTTAATTGTTTATGTTAATATATTTATATTTAATTGCCTAATTGTCATATTTTTATATGCACTGCTGACATATTATGTAATGTTAAAACCCTAAGTGTGGGAGTTAACGTTGAGATCAATAGGGGAGCATGAATCGCCTACGAGTCTCATTGATAACTCCACTCGGAGTGGGTTGAGTATTCGGAAATGTCCAAAACGAGGCTTGACTTTGTTGAGGGCAGGACTGGATATTTGGCTGATCTCTCCGGGAACCTACCCCAAAAATTCGAACCTCATGGATTAAATGAGTTGTTCTAAAATCCGAAGAGACAAAAAGTCTCGGAGGCTACGAACGACCCCATGAGACCTTCTAGAACCCCCCTATAAAAAGGTTGGCTCCCAAGAGTCGCTACGTCGAACCTATGAACCTGGATTTCTTGAAATATTACGATCTGATTTGCATTTTTTGTCTCATTGATTTGTTTTTTTTGTTTTGTTTGTTGCTATATCTTTGTGTTTGCATGCATCATTCCTCATGTGCATTCTTGCATCATATCTTATTCAAAATAAACAAAGGAAAAAAGGATATCATGCATATCATGCATGGCATACACATCATTTTCATGGCATTAAGAGAAGATTTCTCTTCTATCTCCAGAACAAGGGACCATTGGGAAGGATAACCTAACATCCCGACCGTCTTATCAAAAAAGATTTCATTAAAAGAGATCAATGGATCAGCTGGAACAGAATCAAGCCGCTCTTCGTGAGGAAGTGGATCAACTGAAGGTTAGTATGGAAGAGGTTAAAGGAGGTATGACTCAGATGCTAGGGTTCATGAAGGCCCTCCTGGATAAACAAGAAAAAGCAAAAGAGGTTCAGTCTAGGGATACCCTGGTTCAGGATGAGATCCCCAACGACGAAAACCCGCCGCTAGGATTTGTTTCAGGCTTTGGCCCGACTAAGGACAGACCTCAGGCCCGCTCTGTTAGGAGAGCTATCCAATTCCAAGAGAAAGGAGAAACCTCCCAAGAGGGATTTGTCCCCACTCTACAAACGAAAGGGACAACCTACACAGTTTGCATTCCTGTTGACAATGTCCCTAAGGACGAAGATTACCTGGATCTACAATACGGAGTGCAAGAGGTGGACAATACAGACCAAGCACCTCAGACGCAACAGTCTAATCCCGACTCTAGGGAAGACTCCAAGGATAGTGAACAAATCAAGGCGCTGGAAGAGAGGCTAAAAGCGGTAGAAGGATACGATGCCTTCGATGTGGATGCCTTCGAAATGAGTTTGGTCTCAGACTTGACTATCCCTCGCAAGTTCAAGATTCCCGATTTCGAGAAATACAAAGGACTCACATGTCCGAGGAATCACTTGCGCATGTATGTGTGGAAAATGGCTGCCTACGCCCACGATCAAAAGCTAATTATACATTTCTTTCAAGAAAGTTTAAGCGGAGCGTCTATTGACTGGTACATGCAATTAGAGAAGTCTTCTGTCCGAAGCTGGAATAATCTGGCTAACGCATTCTTGAAGCAGTACAAGTACAACTTGGACATGGCACCCAATCGGATGCAATTACAAAACATGTCACAGAAGAAGGATGAATCATTCAAAGAGTATGCCCAAAGGTGGAGGGAAATGGCTTCTCGAGTCCAACCTCCCCTAATGGAAAAAGAACTAGTGGACATATTTATGAGCACTTTGCAAGGACCGTACTACGACAAGATGGTCGGAAGCATATCTTCAGGGTTCTCGGACTTGGTAGTCATTGGTGAGAGAATTGAAGATGGAATCAAAAATGGGAAGATACAAGGGGCACCCTCAAGTTCCTATCACACAAAGAAGTCGTATGACGGAAAAAAGGAATCCAACACTGTGGGGGCAATCATGGGTAATCAGACCCCAATATCACAACAAAGGGATCAGAAAAAGCAACAGGGTGGCCAACGCCCCTGGAGGTCCAAGCCAAAACGATCGTTTACCCCATTGCACATGCCGCTGTCTCAAGCTCTGCAACATCTGCTTAGTCAGAACTTGATAACTCTGCTGCCTCCATACTCAGCTCCAGCTAACCCCGCTCCCGGGTACAAGCATCATGCTAGGTGCGCTTATCATTCAGATAGTCCTGGTTATGATACAGAGGATTGTGGGCCATTGAAGCACAAGATCCAAGATTTGATTGAAGAAGGGCTCATTGAGTTCGAAGATCCTCACAAGCCTAATGCCATAGGTGGCTAGAAAGAGGATTTCTTAGATCATTAGTTTTGTTTTCATTCGCAATTTCTTTCCGCTTGTTTAAACATTAGTCTTATGACATATGCTATGTACTTTACAACAATCATTAATGCATTGCTTACGTTTGTCTTGATTCATTCCTAGTGTTCTCACTATATTTAAAAATGTGTTTTTACTTGGTTTTCTTCTTTGTGATATTCAACTCTCGATTAAAGTCGTACACCTTTAGAGGGAGAATGACGAAAACGATACCATAATTTCATACACTATGCTTTCGAACAGACCGTGTTGACGATGTACAGGCATTTGTTCAATCCCTAAATAATGGAGATATAAGGATGTTAATCCCTTGTCAACCCCTTTGAGCCCAAAGAAGTAGGAGTTTTCCTTCATACAAAATAGAACCCTTAATATATAACCTGGGGTAGGGTAGCTGCTCAGTTGACTTAATTATTCCAAATGGTTCCTTTGAACATAATCACCGATGGTCCCCCATCATCATTAAATCCGGCAGTCAATATCCGCAAAGAAAAAGAAAGCAATGCAAAGACCTGCTAAGTCGAAACCTATTGAGGAGACTTAGGCAAAATTGGGGCATCCCGCTGACTGTAGTTTTAAAACGAACAGTTCAGGCAAAAGTTAGGGATAACAAAGTCGAAAAGAGGTCATTACATACCCTCACAAGAGAAAATATTACAAGAAAGGAGGATGACTGCCTTTGCAAAATAAACTTCTGGTTTTTTAACCATCAAAAATATCAATATTCCCAAAGTCTTTTTGGAACTTAAACACATAGCTAACTGAGCATAGGACCAGAGGACATCACGAAGAAGGGGATGGGTACAAATAAACTTTGAGCCACTATCCTTGTTTCTTAAAACCGTGAACCAGGCCACGTTACAACCCTTAAAAGTCCTAACTGAAGCATGGTTAGTTCGAAAGCATACTGTTACCAAAGGTATCCCGACTCCTTAAGGTCTACTATAACTCTTGAGTTGATATCACTTTCTTACAAAAAAAAAACTTTGTTTCACTCAAAAAAATGTTTTTAAACTTTCAAGACAGACATATGCATTCGCATCTTATGAATTTCATTACAAAGTACACTTGTCTATGTGGATTCAGATGTTCAAACATTAGGGAGAAGTTGCATGGGGCATGGCTAATGGCTAAAAATCCTAATGACTGACGAAGTAGCTTTAAAAACTCGTCAAAAGAAGAAACATCCCTTACGCATGGTTGGGATGGCTAATGTGTACACGGGACATAACCCGTCATTATCCCATTTACATGGGGCAATCTGATCAAGATTCATAGAATCTCTCAAGGACGCTGAATAGCCCGTGGGGCAAGCCCATTACCTGGGGGCATGTTGCGAAGGTCGCTCAGTATCAGATGATGTTAACGCCACTCTCACATCCTTTCCAGGAACCTTTATAGGATATTTCTCAATCTGTCCATATAGTCTTCTTTAAGACATGTTCAAACACTCTTTACCCTTTCTAGGAGCCTTGTTCAGACAGTCTTTTAAAGACCCACCTTCTTATCCTTTCCTTTTTCAAACCCTTTCAGACAGTCTTCTCTAAGACATATTCCTTTCCAAGAACCTTTTCTAGGTAGTCTTTTGTAAGACATCTCTTAACTTTTTCCAGTTAGTCTTTTAAGACATATTCAAACTTCTCGTACGCTTTCAAGAACCTTGTCAAACTTTGTTTAAAGTACAGAGTCTTCTCTAAGACAGTGCACCATCCTTTCTAGGGTAGTCTTCTTCAAGATGTCTTTTTCTAAGTTTTGTTTAAAATGCCACAAAAACCAGTCTTCATCCTCTATAGGAATATTTTTGACCCTCTGCACAAACACATCCCTTTGAGCTTTGTTTGAAGCGCAATCTTGTTTAAGACAATTTCCCATTCTTTCCAAGGACCTCTTCAGGTAGTCTTATAGAAGACATCATCTCATTCTGAGTACTCAGCAAATCACTGTCTGTCGGGATGCGACCGAAATGCATGACTCATTTTGAAAAGCATTTGCTTCACATTCAAATCAACACTTAGCATCAAGGAGACCTCAAAATTGGTCTAATCAAAGACGATCATTCCTGATAAAGACCCTTGAATGAGGAAACCACATTCAGAGGGTTTTCCTAAAAACAGGGGCATACAACCAAGAATCCTATGGACTAAGGGCATATCTTTCAAGAATTCAAACACTGGGGCAATACATATCAGGCAAGATATGGTGAAAACTCGAGTTCTCTCTAAAGGTCCTTCATTCAGGTTAAGGGGCATGTTTCAAAATCTCTGATATTCGGGAAGTCATACTAGTATCACACAAGGAGCATTGTTGCGTAATTGATCTCCCCATGCCTGTACTATTTACGTCCCGCAGTGTGGGATCGGCATATATGCATAATTCTCATTTATTTTGAGAATCTCATTACATGACACATGCATCATGACATTGCATAAGACTAATGCTGCCTCTTCAGGTCACTTCATAATCAAAAGGATGTTATCATCCAATTACAGTGCAAATACGATCGTATCAACGATTCAGACTTAACAGATACAATTCTAATACCTCATTCCAAGTCTTTCTTCAAAGACAATCCATAAGCAATCAAAGAATTTCTCACCTCTCCAGGTAGTCTTGTCCAAGACAATTATCCTAATCTTTCCAAGCAGTCTTGTTTAAGACATATCCTAACCTTTCTAGGTAGTTTTGTTTAAAATATTTCATAGCCTTTATAGGAACCTTTCTAGGTAGCTTTGTTTAAAACGTTCCACGACCTTTATAGGAACCTTTCTAGGTAGTTTTGTTTAAAATATTTCATAGCCTTTATAGGGACCTTTCTAGGTAGTTTTGTTTAAAACGTATCGTACCCTTTATAGGAACCTTTCTAGGTAGTTTTATTTAAAACGTCTTATGTCCTTTATAGGAACCTTTCTAGGTAGTTTTGTTTAAAACGTTTCATGTCCTTTATAGGAACCTTTCTAGGTAGTTTTGTTTAAAACATCTTATGTCCTTCATAGGAACCTTTCTAGGTAGTTTTGTTTAAAACATATCATTCCCTTTATAGGAATCTTTCTAGATAGTTTTGTTTAAAACGCAGCGTTCCCTTTATAGGAACCTCTCTAGGTAAAACTTGTTTAAGATATCCCGTATCCTATCTAAGAGCCTTTCCAGGTGAGTCCTGTTTAAGACATACCATAACCTGTCTAGGTAGTCCTGTTCAAGAGCTTTCATATCGTTCTAGGAGCCTTTTTAGGTGAGTCTTATTTAAGACATACCATGCCTTTCTAGATAGCCTTTTTAAAATGTTTATCCAAACTTTTCTAAGACACACTTAGTTCTTTTAAAGAACTCCTCAGTTAGTCTTCTCTAAGACATTCTTCCTAAGCATTGTTCAAAGCCTAAGCTTCTTCGCATCATCCTTTGGTGTACCCTATTCAGGAGCCTCTTCAGGTAGTCTTATGTAAGACATTACTTTATATCTCTTCAGATACAATCAAATGGATGGCATCTATAAGCCCATCTCCCACAGAACTCCTTCCCTACGAGAGCAAATTTTAGGGCATTTCAGTGTCCAATCATCTTCTACCTCTTCAGGTTCAAGAAGATTGAACAGGGGCAGCTGTCATACCCCAAAATTTGCCCTCCATATTCTATTTACAATGATTCAAAGTTCAAGGTTCAGTTCCAAAGATTACTCACTCAAAAGTTCAGATGATCCATAGTCAACTGGTTTGACCTAAAAAGTCAACCATAATCAGAGCATAGTCAAAGCCTCCCAATTTTGGTCAACATCTAGTATGTGAAGTATAATTAACCATCATTTGATCAAAGAATGATCATGATTCCATTAATAGAAACTCAGAGATGAACAAATGCAAAAAGGTTCAAATTAGGGTTTCTTAGGAGAAAGTCAACCCAACTTTGACTGGGCATAACTTTCACATGGAACATCAAAAATTCCCCACTCAAAGCCTATTTTGAAGGAAATTGGATTCCCTACAACTTTGTCTCTCACAAGCCAGGGCTAGAAATGATTCATTTGAGAGATACAATGCAAAAGATTACAGGTCATTTTCAGGCATCCTTCAAAAGCAGTTTTTCCCAAAGAGGATATGATCAAGATAAAAGCTCCAAATGAAAAATATATTCCAAAGTGGCTTATAGAGGACCTCTTGAGGTTTCCAAAAAGTCTTAGAACTCCCTCATAGCTTAAATATTGAGTGAGATATGCTTGATCAAAGTTGGGTGATTTTGGAGGGTCAAAATGTGAAACCAAGAGGCTCAAATTGGAATTTTTGCAAATGGGCCTATGATATTATAATTCAATCTTGACCCACAAGTCATTAGTATGCCCAAAAACTATATGCCACGAAATTAAACATATTATTTGATTTTTTAGGATTTTTATTTCATTTTTAAATGATTTAATTAAATGGAAAATCAAATAGTTTGGTAAAAGATGTATTTTGATTGATTTCAATTAGCATTTATGACCAAATATAATCCAATTTTCGTGCACAAGTGGATTGGAAGAAATTGATACAATATTGGCCAAATATAGTAGCTTAGGATTCAAGAATAAAGATCAATTTCCAAGATTTGGCAAGAGTAGATTTAAGGAGTTTTGGACCTTTCTTTTAGACCTAATTCATTCACTATAAGTAGACAAGAGAGGGCAATAGACTGGGGGTCGGAATTCTGTCCGGAAGTGCACACTTAAGAACAAGAAAATTCTTCAAAAAAAACTCAGATTTGATTTGGAAGGATCAAGCAATTGCAAGAAGATTGAAAGGTTGCACGAGGATCCTTGAAGAATTCCGAACGTGTTGGAAGCATTACGCGTCATCAACACTCCCAGATTGACCTCCTATTAGCCAAGGTAGGGTACTCTGAACTTTGAACCGATTAACATGATGTGTGCATCCTCATAATGTTTTGATTGTATATTTTGATTTATCTTAGTGTAATGAACGTTTCTGGGCGATTCTATTAGAGTTTGCGTGCTTTAATCGTGACTCTCCATTAGAGGCCGTTTTCGAGGTTTAGGGTTTTGAATTGGGGGTTTTTGTTAAAGGTAAAATTAGGATAAATCAAGAGCATAATCAGATTCGTATGATCAAAACGAGGGGAATGGGATAGGTGCGCCAGATTTATGTGTGTTTATATGCAAATCGCTATTTCCCAGGTTTACTTGCTATGCAAAAAATAGTAGCAATTTCGTAGCAAATTTTATCAGAAATTCGCAGGTCTGGGGAAGAAGAAGGTAACGTGGCAACGAACCACTGGGTCGTTTGAATCTCGCGCGCGTTTTCTATTTTCATTATCTTACTGTTTTATATTATGCTATGAATACAATCATAAAACACTTGCGTTGGTTAGTTGTGTTGGTGAGTGAGGCGCGTATGAAACGAAGGGACGAGGGTTCGATCCCTCGCTCCCTATTATTTTTATAAAATGTTCTGGCCTCTTGATCAGGTGAGGCACCTTCTCTGCAGAGCACTATGCGCTTCCAGATCTGGGCCATTAGATCAATAGTCCTCTTAGATCCAACGCACCCTGATTAACACCCATGCCATACGCCCTACTGACCACCACACAAAATCCTGACCCTAATAAAACTAAATAATTTTAATTATTTAGTTGTTTAAATTAAGATAACTTTTAAATGTATTTATTAAATTAATAATGATTATTTTTAAAATAAGTTATTATATGATATTTATATTAAAAGTTTCAATTTGTTGTTCGTGCCGATTAAATCGATTAATCGCTATGGTCAACAATAATTTTAATTAAAATGCTATTTAATTAAATTATATTTGGTTAAATGGTTGCAACTATCTTATTAGTTGTGATGATTAACTTCGTCTTTTTTCTAATCCTAATTCGCTATTCTTTTTAATCGAATCAATCGATTACGAGGGGTAATGATGCAAATTAATTATTAAAAATTATAAAAAATACTATTATTCGTTATTAGTGATAATCAAATCAATTGATTAAAATTGGTAACGATACAACTTCAAATCTATTAACCATGGCGATTGAATCTATTGATCGTTGCGGTTAATAGTGCTAAATCAAATCAGGGTTGTACGCCCACGTCCTAAAACACTTCTCAAACCTTTCAAAACCACAATATTCGACTAGGGATTTTCATCCTTATCAATTAGACAATTCAAAAACGCTTTTCAAAGCACAAACAGTTTCAAACACCTTCAATTCTAATCCTAAGGCGTACAACCCTTCCCCGAACTACGTTGACTCTGATTCTCCGTAAGGAGATATGTAGGCACTTGGCAACAAGGCGAGTCCCCTTCCCTAAAATCTCAATTTTTCCCCTATTCACTTCCTTAGCTATAAAACCCAAATATTTTAGCCATAAACTGTTACCTTAGATTCAAAGCCATAGGAAAGGGTTGAGGGTGCCTAACACCTTCCCTCGACCTGAATATAGTATCTTACCCTGATCTCTTAACTGCGTAGGTTTCCTATTCGCCTTGGTAGAATAGGTGGCGACTCTAAATATTTCAATTTTAGGGTAGGTTGCTACAATTTGAAGTATTTTAATAAATAATTAAATGTGTTAAATGAGATGGAATCATGTGATTGGTTGGAGGTACACTACCCAAAATTTTGTGATGGGTAGAGAAGTTGTCCCCTTTGATGTTCAAAATATGAGAGATGAAATGTATGTGAAATTGTCTCGCTTGAGCATAGAGGGATTGCCAATCCATTGGTTCAACTTGTTATTTGAGACAAAAGATGATATGTTATGGGAGAAGTTGAAGAAATCTTTAATTGCACGCTATTGGTGTACGAGGCTCAAAATTCCTTTTGAAGAGTTCTCAACATTGAGACAAATAGGGAATGTGGAGGAGTTTGTAGAAGATTTCGAGCCTTTGTCGTCACAAGTAGGGTGAATCACAAAAGAATAATATATAGGTTATTTCATGAGTGGGTGGAAGGCTCAAATTTGAAGAATTGTGAGAACTTTGAATCCTCATAATTGTAACCAAATGATGAGGATAGAAAAAGACATATAAAATGAGTTGAAGGAAAAAGACGATGATGGTGAATGTCATTATGAGAAGAAACAAGTCAGAGTGTGTGTGGGTTGAAGCAATTGGATTAGGCCTCTATCCAAGATTCGAAGTGGATTTAACTGGCCCAAAAGACCCAAACTATTCCTCTAACCCAGGTTGGTCAAACTCGGTGCAAAAAATAGGTTCTATCGAGTCAATCCCAAATTCCACGTCCTCATTGAGTTGTACAGGAAATAAAATCGAGAATGATCATAATAGTGGTCCATCAAAGTGATGAAATGGAGATTGGAACTTGCACACTGATGATGTTGCAAAAATTGGGGATCTATGTGCTTCTAGGCACTACAATTCTGATGCCTTAATCCTTTAAATGATTATAATGTGAGTGCACTTTCCTATTAGATGTTTTGCATGATGTTAAAACTTAGGAAAACCTTAGCATTTATGTAATTGAACAGTGTTTCCATGTCATTATGTGTGCCTATGCATTAGGGATCTTAGGATGCATCAAAAACATGTTTGAAAAAGATATCATGCATAAAAAATGGATTACATAGCATCAAAAATAGGTTTCATGCTTGAAAAATAATTTTTTTTCTCAAAAAACAGGTGTACAGGTTGACTCATACAGGGTACAGATCGACACATGTACTGCTGTATTGAAGCCTGTAACTTCTGGAATTATGTGTCGGCTCATGCAGCTTTTCAGGTCGACACATACTGAAGAAACTTTTCTATGTGTCGACACATACGACTTTCACGTCAGCACATGTGTTGCAATTTTAAAGTCTGTAGCATTTTGTAACTCTGTGTCGGCACATAATATATTATAGGTTGACACATGCATTAATACAGGTCGATACATGACTTACATCTGTCGACACATGCTGTAATGTTTTAAAAATTTTACAATATTTTTCACATTTTTGGATCCCTTTTTGCCTCCAACTTACACCACTATAAATACACCATACATGCATATTTCCAAATTGATGAAACTATAAACACATACTAATATTGCTCATCATCCTTAACCTCTATGCATACACACAAACAAAGTATACTTAATCATTCAATGTTTGGGTGCCATCTAGACTTGGTTGATAACATTCAATTTAGGTTGTTTGTAACTTAAGATTGGGTTGAGAATCATATGGGATTTCACTAGAAAAACTGTGAGGGTTTTTACTCCAAGATTAAGGTGTTGATTTGGGGTTTTCAACAAGGTTATTCAATTGGATTTGATTGAGTGAAAAGCTTTGAAGAATGTTGTTTTGTTGCAAGAGTAGCGTGAGACGCTGAATCAATTGGTAATGTTGGGATACACCAACTTGTAATTTGGATTTGACCGAGTGAAGGCTTTGAAGAACTATGGTTTCTTGCAAATGAGTAGCGCGAGACAGTGAATCAATTGTTGTTTAATGGGTGACTTGATCAAACTTAGATTAAGAGAAGATAAGTCCAAGGACGAACATCAAACATATGGTTTGTAGGGTTGGATTACTTAACATCTCTTGTAAATATTTTTTGCAAAGTAAGATTGATATCTCAATTCCAAATTGGAATTGGGGGAAGTCATAGTCATAACAAGGATGATCGGTAAACTGCCTAAACAAACTCATCGTGTCCTCTCTCTCTCTATCTCTTTATTTCTCTTGCACTTAAATTGCCATTATCAAATTGTTGAACATATTGATTGAGCGATTGATTTGTAGTAAATTTTTGGAAATTATATTGATAATTGTTGAGTTGTTGATAGTCTTGAAATCACTTTGATAGTCTTGCGCGTATATGATTTATAATAACTTGTGCGGTTGATAAGTGCCGAAATGTACTTATTTTGTGTATGTAAATAGTGGCACTTATCGATACTTTTGTTAATACCGTTTGAATAATTCCCCGTTTTATGTATAAATACGTATACTTTGTGAATAGTTGTATTTTCATATAGTTTTATACCATTTGATAGTTTTTCCTTTGTTTTTATAGGTATTCATGCTTATTGGAGCCTTGAGGAATAAAGTGTCAAATGCACGGCTTCGATTTCGCAGTTTTGGTGCAAGCCCGCTTAGCCACCGTCAAGCGGACTTCCATATGATTAAAATAAGGATGACCAAAATCATTATTTTGGTTTCCATTCATTAATTATTGGAAAGAACATTGAATAAGCTTTCCAAAGCTTCGAACCGGGCACAATTCGGAGTTACGGTTCTCAAGTTACGACGAAAACAAAAATTCCCTTTTTTCTGTCATCGCTAAGCGGACTCTGTGCCGCTAAGCGGACCTGCTAAGACAGCAGCTCGTTAAAAGGGGCCAAAAACACAATTTTTAGGTTATGGTTTGGGGTATTTGTTCCCAACTCCATCAACCTTCATTTTATGGATAGATTAGCTTAGAAAACAACTTCGGAGGTTGCATTTGGATGATTGGGGGTGGATTGAGCGTCGAACGGAGCTGACAAACCGGGAGATTTTCGGTTCATTTCTCTTCTTCTTTGTGTATTTATCTTTGGTTGGGTTTTGTATACGATTTTACTTTGAACTCATGTATATTTGTTGATCATGGCGTTATATAAAACTTGCTTTACAAATCTATGTTGATTGTTGTCTTAGATTTTTGCTCTGTGCTCAGGATTTGGGTTGCTTTAGAGATAAATTTCTTGAATCCTTATCTAGGATGATTATTTGTTAGTTTCTGAACTCTAGAGATAGATTTAGAGCTAACAATCACTGTGGGTATCCGTTCTTAATGCTTTCGTGATTGAGCGGCGCGCGAGAGATCGCCGACGTGAGAATACGGATGTTCTCGCAACTTTGCGTTAGAGATAACCTTAGTTGTGAGTTAATCTCGTAGGTGCTTCAGAGATGAATACTTATGTGAGAGATACGTGATGACATAGACTTGTATCGTAGGTTGAGTATAACTGGTCGACAAGTTTAAGTTTGTAAGAAGTAGATCATATGCAAAGGTTGATAAGTCTTATCTTTCCGAAGAATGGAATTCTTTTTATGTTCATATTTTAATTTTCCGTTCTTATACTTTTGTCATTCAAACCCAAGTTCGAAACCGTAGAAACTATTGAATGGCATCTCTCCATCTCTGTGGACGATAATTTCCGGATCAATATTTCCAAATCTTTTTTGTTGCTTGCCCTATACTGCAATCAACAAAATGGCGCCGTTGCCGGGGATGGTTGTTTGAATTGCATCGCAATAGTTTATATGGTTTTGAGCTTTGTATATATCGTATATATTGTATATGTTTACTTGTATAATCTCACTTGCATATATACTTACTTGTACATGTTTACTTGTTTATGTTCACCATATAGTTTTACTTGTATATGTTACATACAAGCATACTTTTGTTGGTGAATGTTGGTGAAACATATTGATCTCGGATTAGCTCTTTACTTACAAATCTTCACTTTTCAACTTGTGCATCCAACATTCACCAACTTTCTCTTTGTGTATGTTAATAGTTGTATGTGTTTCATGTTTATATATATGTGTTTGTTCATGTACATATTTGTATACTTGTGTTTTCCTTTATGTTCGTTTAATCATTGTATATATTTGTATCCCGTAACGTTTGTTGAGTGGTTGGTTAGGACACTTTCTTTAGGTTTGCACGCTGAGACGTCACCATGGCATGACGGGAGGAAACTACTTTCCAAACACCAAAATAATAAAGGCATCGAGCTAACGACGTAAAACAAGCGCTTGTTGGGAGGCACCCCAACGGTTGTAAATGTTGTTTATAATTAGGATTAAGAAGTATTTAGGTGAAGCGGAGGAAAATTGGAACAACTGTTTCTGTTTTGATTTTTCAGGTTTTTCTGTCATCCGCTAAGCGAACCTAGCTCCGCTAAGCGATGACAGTAAAATTTTGTTTTCTTGCTTTGTACTAGTGGGGTTCCTATTTCACTTGGTTCACTCATTTTTCCCACTTTCACCAAGGCTAATTAGTAGTAGATAATAGTTTTGTTTTTCTAATTCTTTTGTTGGTTGTTTGTACTCAAATTTTGTCCGATGATTCGAAGAATTTTGAGGTGATTTTCCAAAGCTTGAGTGTTTCAACTTGCGGATGTATGGTAGGATATTGTTTTTTGAAGTTGTATCATTCAAGGTACTCATTTATCGCTTTCTATAGCATAGCATATTTAGGAAACTTTTCATTTGTACAATTACCATACCATTCATTCTTTTGCATTACTTGCTTATTGATTGAATCACTTTAGTTCCCAAACCATAAATGTGAGAAAGCTTTCCATTGTTCACATATGCTGAAGGCCACAATCTTTGTTTTAACTGAATTTTATTATGCTTAATCTTTTGTTTATGTTGATTTTATGAAAGCATGAAAAGGATCAAGGCATTTTGTTTCATTTTGAGCACAACCACCATAACCAAATAGTCAATTCACCTTGTGAGTGTGTGATCATTTGTTAACCCTTTTGAGCTTTTTGTCAATGTCCATGTTGTTTTTGCTAAATGCTTGTCTTTGAGTGTTTAGTTCTCATTTTTGCATGGATGATTGATTCTTTGTTTTCTTGAACCCTCAACCATGATTTTTTGTATGAATTTTTACCTTGCCTTAGAAAGTAGGGAGTATTCACATGATGATGTGGTTGAATTCAAGTTGGGGAGAGAAATGGTTGCTACTTATGTGGTTGTTGCTATGAGGTTGAAAAGAAAGAAAAAAAAAGAAAAAAAAGTGAAAAAAAAGGAGAAAAAGTTTTGAAAAAAGAAAAAGAAAAGAGAAGCGAATAGTTGTGCTAATAAGTAGTATGTATTGGTTTGAGAAACTTGTGGATAAGGAAGAAGTTTGATCGAAATTTTGTTGTTTGAATCTTCGGTGGATTGATCACTCCCTTTGGTTTAGGCAAGTTTTTGTTTCAATTAGCCTTAGGACATATCCCTTGTTTGTTAACCAAGCCACATTACAACCTTGAAAAGTCCTTGTGATTCTTGCTTTTGTATCTTCAATGTGATTTTTCGATGAATGCATAATTTTATCTTTTGTTTGCAAGATTGTTGGATGAGTGTTAAAAGTCCTTCACCTTTGTGTGTTCTTCATCCATTGATGAATTTTTGCTAGGTGTGATTCATGATGTGAGCATGTATTGTGTTAGAATGTTTTGTATGCTTTTTGTGCTTAGGATACGTTTCGTTTACATGTTGTCGTTGTAGGATAGTGGTAAGTACTTACTTTGTTTATACGTTTTTGTATTAAGCCATACATTTGTTTTTGGTTTTCAAAACTTGTTGATTCACAATTCTTTGGTTTATTACTTTCAATTCTTTGATTTATTTGACATTGTTTGAGGACAAACAAAGTTTCAAGTTGGAGAGAGTTTGATAAGTGCCAAAATGTACTTATTTTGTGTATGTAAATAGTGGCACTTATCGATACTTTTGTTAATACCGTTTGAATAATTCCCCGTTTTGTGTATAAATACGTATACTTTGTGAATAGTTGTATTTTCATATAGTTTTATACCATTTGATAGTTTTTCCTTTGTTTTTATAGGTATTCATGCTTATTGGAGCCTTGAATAATAAAGTGTGAAAGGCACGGCTTTGATTTCGCAGTTTTGGTGCAAGCCCGCTTAGCCACCGTCAAGCGGACTTCCATATGATCAAAATAAGGATGACCAAAATCATTATTTTGGTTTCTATTCATTCATTATTGGATAGAGCATTGAATAAGCTTTCCAACGCTTCGAACCGGGCGCAATTCGGAGTTACGGTTCTCAAGTTACGACGAAAACAAAAATTCACTTTTTTCTGTCATCGCTAAGCGGACCTGCTAAGACAGCAGCTCGTTAAAAGGGGCCAAAAACACAATTTTTAGGTTATGGTTTGGGGTATTTGTTCCCAACTCCATCAACCTTCATTTTATGGATAGATTAGCTTAGAAAACAACTTCGGAGGTTGCATTTGGATGATTGGGGGGTGGATTGAGCGTCGAACGAAGCTGACAAACCGGGAGATTTTCGGTTCATTTCTCTTCTTCTTTGTTTATTTCTCTTTGGTTGGGTTTTGTATACGATTTTACTTTGAACTCATGTATATTTGTTGATCATGGCGTTATATAAAACTTGCTTTACAAATCTATGTTGATTGTTGTCTTAGATTTTTGCTCTGTGCTCAGGATTTGGGTTGCTTTAGAGATAAAATTCTTGAATCCTTATCTAGGATGATTATTTGTTAGTTTCTGAACTCTAGAGATAGATTTAGAGCTAATAATCACTGTGGGTATCCGTTCTTAATGCTTTCGTGATTGAGCGGCGCGCGAGAGATCGCCGACGTGAGAATACGGATGTTCTCGCGACTTTGCGTTAGAGATAACCTTAGTTGTGAGTTAATCTCGTAGGTGCTTCAGAGATGAATACTTATGTGAGAGATACGTGATGACATAGACTTGTATCGTAGGTTGAGTATAACTGGTCGACAAGTTTAAGTTTGTAAGAAGTAGATCATATGCAAAGGTTGATAAGTCTTATCTTTCCGAAGAATGGAATTCTTTTTATGTTCATATTTTAATTTTCCGTTCTTATACTTTTGTCATTCAAACCCAAGTTCGAAACCGTAGAAACTGTTGAATGGCATCTCTCCATCTCTGTGGACGATAATTCCCGGATCAATATTTCCAAATCTTTTTTGTTGCTTGCCCTATACTGCAATCAACAGCGGTTTAGATGACTTTCGATCTAAACGCGAAACTTCCACTGGCCAAAGTATAAACTTTTTTCAAAAAACTTAAAACTTGTAATTTTTAATTAGGGGGTCTATTCACCCCCTCTAGATAAGGTCTCGTCGTCTAACATATAATAGTTTTGATGATGACTCCATTGTTCAATAAAATAATGATGGTTCATCTGTTGCTCCTTGGTGATAACTTTCCCATCTCTGACGATGGTGATTAAATTGATGATATATGAAGCCTCATTAAGTAGAATATTTAAGGTTCCATTAAAATGCTTATATGATCAGTGTGTATGGTAAATTAACTTGAAGCTTCAGAGTTGTGAAAGAGATGAAGCGTGAAAGTTCACTTAGTCGTGTCTGTCTAAGTGACCAAAGTATTGTAAAAGTATAAGAGTAACTTCTAAATCACCAAGGCAACTATCACACACACAAGACCTTTTTTAAGCCTCTATAGTTTTATCAAAGAACCTAAAAATATTTTAAATGCCTAACTAATGGAATAGGGAAGTATGCTAATTAGTTAGAGTCTTCTTTTAATGGCTAGAAATCAAATATTTCTATTTTGGAGTGCCATAATATATTATGAGGTCAAATAATTGATTATTGAATTCAATTTGAAAAATGGATCATTTCATTTTGATCCAATATCTCAAATATTTCAATATATATATGGCGTACGCTTTGGAATAAAACCTCGGTTTTTTTTCTGTATGACGTGAAAGCTTCGTCATGAAAAGCGTTATTTGTTGTAGTGACTCTTAGTTTTGATGAATTTCTATGTATTTCTCACTGCAAGACTACAAAGGTAATGCGGGAAACCCTCCAAATTACCCATGAAGGTTCTACTGAGATAAAAAGGTCAAGGTTGAGTACTATGACCTATGAGGATGAACTCTTCAAAATGAAACATGAAGAGAACATTTATGACGTGCAAAAATGATTCATTCATATCGTGAATCATATGAGAAATTGGGGGAAAACTTTTAAAATTGAGAAATTGGTTGTAAAATTTCTTAGATGCTTATGTTGGACATGAGACTTCACACACACACACACACACACACACACACACACACACACACACACACACACACACACACGCACGCGCGCGCGCAAGAGATTGAAGGTCAATTGTGTGTTTCTGAAAAACATGAGTTTGAAAAATTTTCTGGATCAAAATTAGAGTTTGAAAACATTTTTGGAAATACACAGCGGAAAAAAATAAATTGTAGAAATTAAAGAGTTAAGGGAAGAGAGTAAAACACAAGGAATTTGCAAGTTCCGTCAAAACTCTAAGATTTGATCGTGAGAGTATCCAATAAACTTATGAACATTTAGTAGTTTAAACTCTCGAACCCTCTTATACAAGGAAAATGAAGTTTATGGCTAACTTCCAACCAAACAGTAAACAAGGAGTGAAGTGGTGAGTCTTCCTTAAAAACTATGGATCAAAGCAGTTAGTCTTCTTTTCACAAGAAATTTGGAGCGGTTAACCTTCATGCTTCAAACTAATATTTTACATGGGCTAATCTTGAATCAAAGAGAGCTTTTAACATCGGGTTGAGATCATAAAATGAACCTTGGATTTTTACCAGACTAACTAAGAACCTAAGAGATTTTAACACTTGGCTTATCTCAAACCTTACCAAGCTTTTAACATGGGCTATACGTGAACCTGATGAGGACTTTTACATAGGCTGAGCCTCCAAATGGAACCTTAGTTTTACACAGGGCTGACCAAGAACCTAGGAGATTTTAACACCGAGCTTATCTCGAACCTTACTAAAATTTTAACATGTGCTAAGCTTGAACATGATGAAGACTTTTACATGGTCTAAGCTTGAACATGATGAAGACTTTTACGCGACTGAACCTTCGAACCAAATCAGCTGACTTAACAACCAAATGCTCCCAAAACCAAGCTTTTTACGCATTTAGCTTTGAAACCAAAATAAACCAATCCCTAAATGAATGAATTGTTTAACCATGGTAAAAACAAAAACTTTCCTTGGTGAACTTACAAATCTACTTTTCCATAAACACAACTGCCTCACTTGCAAAATGGCTTTCTAGGAAGCGATACGACTAAACTTTAGTGATTGAAAAGTAAGAGAAATATTTTAGAGAGAGTGAGGAGAAAGCTATGAAATTCTCACATTTCTAAATGTTGAAATATGTGGAAAAGGACCTTTATTTATAGCTTTGAGGTTGGCTCAAAAAAGGAAAAGTTTTATGACCTTTTATAACTTTCCAATCGATTGGTTGCCTTCAAATTAATCGATCACTAAGTCAAAAAATGGTAAGGAAAGATATGCAGGCGCTACATATCATTAAGATGTTGTTCTAATCGCTTAGGGAGCATTTTTTAACTCCCCCAATTGATTGGGATAAGGTGTCAGTCATTTGGCACAAAATTATTTTTCCCACAACTATTCTAACAACTCCCAACTCATCTGGCACAACTTCAAGGTATTTTTGAAAATATTTTCTTGAGAAAAAATAGTTTAAAAAGGTTTTTTAGTATGTGTGTCTGTTTTTGAGAGAGAGAGAGATAGATAGATATATAGAGAGAGAGACAGAGAGAGATTATCCATATACTTTACGATAAAGCCCTGACTAATGGGAAAATGTCCCATGGTAAGATCAACAACTAACTTGGAGATGGATAACCCAAACTGAGTACGATCATACCCAGACAACTTCTCCTCAATCAAACAAATAGGACCACCAACAGACTTCAAATCAAGATACTTTTGGAAATCACTAAATATAAACTAAATCACTTTGTTCTTATGTCTGCTTTCTATTCCAATATTATTTTTCACTAAATTGCAATAGAATGCCTTCACATGATTAGGATTAAATTTCTTGCTCAATCCAATAAAATTCAACAAATTATTTTTAGCCAAAGGTGGAGGAAATTTTGCTCTTATCTCAGTTTCACAAGTGTGATCAACATGATATTTTGCTCAACATGTTTGTTCATAAAATCCTTAGCATGTGTTGGCAGAGAATCTTTCAGAAGTAAGTGAATTACCTTATTGCACAATAGAGGTGGAGGAGAATTGGAAGAGCTAGAACCTGACACTTTCTTGGACTTCTTTTTCAGAATATTGTCAATAAATAATTTTCTTGCTTGAGTCTTACTTCTGGCCATCTTAGGAATAGGAAGGGATGGCTAGAGTGATGAAGCAATGGGACACTTGCCTGGTTGTTTTTCGAACCTTCCCTTGGATTGAAGTTGATGTTCCATGGTGATGATGATGGATATGAGAGATGGATGATCCAAATGATGTTTGTTGATGATTTTAAAATTTTGCTCAATATGGGTTTTCAATGTTTAGAAGAAAAGGATGAATGGAAAAATGATTTAGGAAAAAGAAAACTGAACTAAAATGGGTATTTGTGTGACCCTTCAGTTCGTGATTCGAATTAGGTATTTTATTTTTAAGTAAAAAAGGGTTTGATTCGAATCAAGTTCAAATACTGATTTGAATCAATCTCAACTGCTGAAAATCTCCAACCTTTGATTCGAATCATAGGTTTTGTTCAAAACTTCTTGATTCGAATCATGAAGTTGAAAATTTAAAAAATCTTGAAAATTTGAGACTTTTAAATATTGATTCACTTAGAAATAAACATACCCTTTTTAATACTCATGATAAAATCAATTTTAATTTGATGCTTGAATGATAAAATAGTTAAGAAATTTTAATGCAAATGTTCAAGTGATCTTTAACGCAAATGCGTTGATGTGAAATGCAAAAATCTTTTAATGTTCAAAATAGAATAAGGATGCATGAATGTAATGATAATACAAATGAATGCAATTGACGACATAAAATGTAAACTGATGCATCGAATGATTAAGTAATTAAGATATGAGATGCACTAACAGAGCACATACAAAAACATGTATAATCACACAATACAGTTAGACAACAAAATAATTACTCATATGTATACTCAAAAGAAATAAAGGAGAGTTGGAACGATCATACCAATTTAGACGATCTAAGGTTTAACTAGCTATATATGATACCGATTAGGAATCAATCACCATGAATAACATAAACTTTAGAATATGAATTGGATAGAACTCCTCTTGCACTTTTGAAGATAACGTATCAGACTCTCCTTCATGAGGCTTTGGATGAACTTGAAACAACAATATGATTATCACTGATTGACAGAACATGTAAATCCCAAAACACTTATTCAACTCTTTAATGCCTGATTAGCACTTCAAGTATATTCCTTGAATCTTTTGTAATTGTTGAAACTATGGAGAATCAATGCCAATGGCCATAACATTTCCTTCACCTTATTTTTATGACGACCTTGGAAGAGTATGTCACTTAGAAGATTATTTTGTTTAATTCTTTTATCTCATAATTATTTCTAGCATAATAATGTGAATGCATGTCCGTCTATACTTAAGATCAATCCGAAACAACCTTCAAGACATTATGTTTTGTACAGATTACACATACCTCAAAATATTGTTAGTTTAATTGATGTTTGAAGAACATATTGGCCAGGTTTTGCTTAAGGAACATCTTAAATTCAATTGATGTTTTAAGAACATATTAACAAGGTTTTTCTTTGAAATAATTTGTAATGTATTGCAATGAATAATCAGAGAACGGTTCAGAACATTATGATCTTAAAGCAGCCACACCCTAGAATAATTTTTGATCGAGTCTAACCAAGCACCTAAAGACTGCCAAATTAAATAAACATCTGGATCTATTGATGTTACCAAAATTCGTCATCATATCTACATTGTCATCTACACATCATGAATGATGTCTTACAAAATTAATAGGAAATTTCTTTACCCACCTCCCTATGGGGATCACCCCCAGCGAAAACCCCAGTTTACCCCTGCTTCGGAAATGCATTTCCGAAGTATTTTTTTTTTAAAAAATTTTCCCAGACTTCGGAAATGCACTTCCGAAAACACCTTTTTTCAGATTTTAGTGTAATTTGGAAGTGCATTTCCGAATTATGCAGAAGTCTATTTTTTTTATGCTTTTTCTAATAGTCCCGTACGAAATATATACAAAACATATAATATATACAAAACGGAAAAGCCGAACAAAACGAACGACATATCAACGTAATATACTAATATAATAAATAAAATTCAAACAATATATACAGACCGAGTCATAGTGTGCGAAATATATAATCCGAATACAAAAAAAAATAAACCCGGACCCCTACTGGGTATGCCTAACCCTCTCTCCCTGGGACCTCCTCTGCCGCCTGTATGCTGCCGCACGGCCCGCATCAGTGACGATCCTCACCATCACGGCGACTGCCTCTGGACCGCCCTGATCAACGATACCTCAATCCAACGCGTCCCGCCCAAGCATCTCTATCCGCTGGCAGATCGACAGGAGATCAATGGTATGGTCATCCTCGGCCTGCTGGTTCTCCAGGATCTCCTCGTGTGCTGGCCTAGGAGCGCCGGGAGCGTCGGGTCTCATCAGAGGATGTGACACCCGATAGAACCATGTGACATACCCCTCCACACTGTGCCAGTCATGGGTGACCCGAATGCGACGATACTCCTCCGGGACCACATGACGCTCCCAATCCTCAAATATGCCAGTGAGCTGCACTCGGGTCACTGTGTCGGGAGCAGCCTCAAAAGGTGACCTGGGTATCAACTGCACAAATCCAAACTGTCACATGCACCGCTCAGGGAGATACCGCACCATGGTGTTGGTCCCGCATGCCAACCAGCCATAATATAACGATATGCTGTCAAAGGGACAACATCAGTGTAGTCGCTGAATGGCCTCCAACAGATGTCAATTGAATGGCCTCCAACAATTGAAATTGATAAGAATGCGAGACAATAGAAAAAACAAAAAAAATGAAATTCTGGACCACTTCGGAAGTTCATTTCCGAAACTGGGAATGGAGGTGTTTTCGGAAATGAACTTTTGAATCACCCATGCAAAGAAATTTTTCTGCAACTTCCATGGCAGACCCCAAAAACCAATATTAAAACAACTTATAATGCTTCTAAACAACCTAAATACTACTAACAACCTACCCCTATATCATTTTTGCAATTTCCAACAACCCTAACATACATTTGAATTATGGATCTAAGGATTATAAAACTTACAAATTGAAGTGATTGGAGGGCTTTTGAATGTAGTAGAGCAAGTAGATGGAGCCTTTGATGTAGCCTTGGAAGTGGTTTGCAAAAAATCTCTTTGGGGTTGAGTTTGAAGTTGATTTAGGGTAAATGAATTGGGGGAGGGGGCTGTTTTGGTAAATCTGCAAAACGCGCAGTATTTCGGAAATGCACTTCCGAAATGCTGTTTTCGGAAATGCATTTCCGAAATAAGACACATTCTGAAAAAAAATGCGCTTTCGGAGATGCATCTCCGAAAACAGCATTTTCTTGCATTTTGGAAATACATTTCCGAAGTAAGGGGTATACATGGTTTTTCACCAGAGGTGACCAAGAAAGTAGGGAGGTGGATAAAGAAACTTCCAATTAATATATCATATCTATCATTGTCATCAACACTTGATGAATGATGTCTTACAAAATTAATATAAATGAAAGTGTTTATTGAATAAAGTATCTCATAAAAATTGCCTTACAAAGAAACACCATGAAGAAAATCAATATTTTAAAAAATAAATAAGAAAAGTTTCATTCATTGCGAAAATACTTTTAATTTTTAACATCTAAATTTTGGATTAATTTTATTTAGATATTAATTACTATGCGTTATGCATTGTTAGTGTAAAAAGTTTTACACGGTCAATTTATCACCATCATCTGTTTATATTATTTTATAAGTGATTAAAATAAAACTCTGACTTTATTCAAAAAAAAAAAAAAAAACTCTGACTACTCCAAACATCCAACATCTATGATTAACCAACTGTATAAAATTCTTTTACATTATCAATATATTTTAATTAAATTATTTTATTTATTAACAAAAAATTAACAGATTTTTAATATGAATAATATAATTGGTGAACACTCTGGTATCCTTGAGTTTAGTTGGGTACTAGTACCCTCATTCAATTAAAAAGTATAATTTCATGCCACATCGCTTATTTATTTTAATTTAATTTAAAATAAATTAAAATTTTATAACATTTTACACTATAGGTACCGGTATCTAATTTGAATGCATGGGTACCAAAGAATTTGCCTATAATTACACCCGAAGAATTACACGATGAGTTACACTCGCTCATAACTTCATTTCGAATAAATATTTTTTAAAATCAACCGTTGGATTGAAAATACTATCATATAGATCATACATATAAAATTTGAGATTAATCTACAATAATTTACTATACCATCAAGACATCCAAAGATTAATGTCAAAATGAACTGTCATATAACGTTAATTTTGATGTAATTCATTGACATAGTAAATCATTTTGGATTAATATCAAACTTTATAGGTATGATCTATATGATAATTTGTTTCAATCCAACAGTTAATTTTAAAAAATATTTTAAATGAAATTATGAGCAAGTGTAACTCGTGGTGTAACTCTTATATTAATTATATTAATTATAATTATAAAATTCAAGATACTGTTTATGATAAACAATATTATGAAGACAAAATGTAAGTCAAATTTATCCAAAAAATTTATTTAAAATTAAAATTATCTAAATTTAAATATTTTCAAAACTAAAATAAAAATTCAGAAAAATAATATTAATTATATAATAATCAAAAGCATAAATTATTTACTCATCTTTCTAGTGAAAATATTATATTTAAAAAAATATGTTATATAAATTTTTCGATAAAAATCTTAACTCATTAAAATTAATTTAATTTTAAAAAGCTATTATACTGTTGTATCTTGAATTTTATAGAATTATATTTTCCATAATTTATTTTGGTAAATAAGTGGTTCTAGACTTTGTTTTAAATAATATTTGATGGAGAAGTTATTATTACAATATCTTAGCGTGAGATATATATTGGCTTTTGTTAATTTTAAATAATTATTAAAATAAAATTATTTTTTTTAATCATTGATTATTCAAATAATAAACTATGTTTTTGTTGTAAATTTGTACTTAATAATCTTTATTCTTTATTGTGATGATTAAATTATTATTAAAATATTAAAAGTTTTATTTGCTTTTAAAATTAATTCTGGAACAATTTATTTAATAAAATAAATTGTAAGTAAATATAATTTTATAAAATGTGAAATACAACGTTATAATAATTAATTTTTTAAAAGAAATTTAAATAACATAGTTTTATTTTAAAGTATTTTTAATACTAGGAAGAGGAGTAAATAATTTAAGTTTTTGATTATTTTAAAATTAGTATTATTTTTTCTAATTTTGTTTAGTCATTAAATTTTTTATAGTTTAGATAATTTTAATTTTAAATAAAAAATATTTAATACATTTAAATATTTTTATAATCATATTCTAACTAAATATTAAGTATGTATGTAAAAAATATTTTAACAATATTTTTATAACAATTTAACTATAAAATATATGTATTTTTGGTAAGAATATTGTTTGATGGAGTTTTTAAATACTAAGCATAGTAGAAAATAATTTAGTAGGGTGATCTTTATATGGAATTTTTAAATCTTGAACGTTAATTAAATCTGACGTTTGATATGGATAGTTCTCGTTTCTCACAATAGATATCATTTCTCACCGGATACGCTCCATATATATATATATATATATATATATATATATATATATATATATATATATATATATATATATATATATATATATATATATATATATATATATATATATATATATATATATATATATATATATATATATATATATATATATATATATTTGTTACAAAGAGGACCGAAGCCATAATTGTAATTGTATTGTATGTATTTTTAAAAATACCAAACACTTGTTTTCAATATTTTTTTATAATTATGTCATCCATCCTAGTATTTTATTTTCTCCATCCATTGCTATAATTGCTTAAAAATTTCCATATAGTTTTATTAAAAAAAAACACCAAAATAAACACATTTAAAAAAATCAAAAACTTTAGAAAGTGAACCACCTCCCTTGGTGCCCCATCAGGTAGCAATCTAATCTGGTCCACCATATAAAATGTATGGATTGAAAATTTGACACAGTGAATGCATCACTCCAGCATATATACATGTACTCCAGTATACATGTACAGACATATAACTCAATTCAGTGCACCAAGGTCTTAGATAAGTGGATAAACACGATTGACGAGGATATGATATAAAGTCTTTTGGAGCATATAGCAACATACCAACAAAAGAGCATTAGTACTCTTTATTGTTTGGTTGATAAAGAAAACATGTATTTCAGAGAAAGGACATGAAAGAGTGGAGATTAATTGGATTATAAACAGAAGTAGAATGTTTAAGTTGGAAGAAAAAATAAGCTATCATCTGCTTGGTAAGAAGTAGTAAAAAGTAGTCGATAATGGATGTTAGCAAATGGAAAATAAGTTAGATGATAGAAGACATAGTTATAGCTGATTAGCCAACTGATAACTGATCATAAATTAGTTATTGAATTTTTTTTAAGCTAAAATTGATTCCGACTAAAGTGGACTGAATGTAATGTAATTATATTTGAATAAATTTTTGCAAAAGTGAATTTAATAGTAATTAAATTTAGAAGATACAAATGTTACTTTTAAATAGAGTCAATTCTTAAAAATATAATCTATTCTACTCAAGAGTAAATAAACATGTCAAAATTAATCTACACATTTAAAATTAATTCTAAATGCTACAACCGTAAAACGAAACATACACTAAATTTGAAATATTTGATAAAATTATCAAATAAACTAACTCAGTGGCGGAGCCAGAAATTTTAGGGAGCCCGGAAAAAAAATTTATACTTTGTTTTTACTAATTTTACAATTTGTATCTACTAATTTTACCCTTAATTTTGTCTAAAAATTTTGCCTTTAATTTTGTCCAAAAATTATCCACTCTGTTTTTACTAATTTTGTCCTTAATTTTGTCTAGAAATTATTAATTTTGCCCCTAGTGTTGTCTGAAAAATCAACTATTAGATGGGGAGTATACAACGAAAGGAGGGGTTAAGCCCGGGCGCATGCCCGGGCTCGCTGGGCTATAGCTCCGCCCCTGAACTCAAATATAAAATGACATGAAATATTTTAGTTAATATTTTATTTTTAAATAATTTAGTTAAAGTTAAAAAAATAAAAATAAGAAAAATTTGATATATTATAAGCGCCCAATTGATGTGCATAATTTGAGAAATGACTGGATAATTTAATCTTTTCCTATAGCAATTTAATATTTGATCATACAACATATATAGTATTATAATTTAATCTTAAAATTTATCTTATCATGTCTCTATGTCTCTGTAGTTAACAATTTTACTATAACTTTGTGATAAGTTAAAAACCAACATGATATAAAAATTTAAATAAAAAATAATCCGAAAAGAAACGTTATATAAAATTAAAAAAATAATAATACCGAAATTATAATTGTTTAAAATAAAATTGTATTTAAATTTTTTTTAATATTAATTTAATGTTTTTAAAAAACTTATATAAAAATTTCTTGACATGGTTATTTTGCAATTGACATATATATTATATGATATCTTTATATACCATATCAAATTTCTATAATAGAATTAGATATATTAATAATAATTTTTAAAAAAAATAAAGAAAATAGATATTTAATAGTGTTAATAAATTTTAAAAAATTATCTGAAGTTATTTTATTATTTTTTATATAAAAATATTAATTTTATTAGAGACATTTTTCATGTTAAACAACTATTCTTCAATTTATGAATTTAAAATTATTAAATATTATGACATAAAATGTCGACCTCCTCTTGCATCTAAAATTATACAATTGTTAGTTTTTAGTCATAATTGAATTAAGTACAACACGAATAAAAAGTTTTGAGAGTAAATTCTAGAATATTAACTTGTAGAAGCATATTAAGGAATAATTTATTAATACTTTTAGAAGTTTTGTCACTTAAAATTGGAATTTACACCTTCTTTCAAGTTAAATTACATAAAATAATGGTTGCTATTGAATATGCTAACATGAATAATTGAAAAAAATTGTCTTAAAACTAACACAATGTTTTTTTTTATGATAATAAAATGATTTTAGTCAATGCAGATTATTTTATTGATTATTAACACTTGGCGAGATTATTTTTTATTTGTCTTTGAAATTTTTTAAAAAAATCGATAGAGCATGTTTAACTATCATTTTTTTTGGGTTAAATTTTATGTCTTACCAAGTTACCATCATTTGTATTTTTTTTATTTAATAAATTGTTTTTATTAAAAAAACAATTTTTTCTTAAACTATATTTACTAAGAGACATTTATACTTCAATCATACCAATTTATATGTCAACATAAATTATTGATTTGACATAGTTTCTACAATAAAGAAATGGAAAGAAAATTGTCAGCAAATTCTAACATATTTGACAAAAATTAATATTAATAGGTGGTATGTTATCACTATGGTTCGAAACACACACCATTTTGCAAGTTCTGCGTATTTATTATTATTTTGTCGATAAAAAGAAAAAAGAAAAAAAGAAATCACCACCTCTTGAAACGGGTCACAAGTGGAAGAGTAGAAAAGTGGGTCCTATGTACCATAAGTACAAGTATATTGTAAATGAAAACTCCAAAAGTAACCATCCAAAGCTATGTAGAGGAGGACAACATAATGCATGCAAAGAAAGACACATTATTTATATTTATATACGACAGTTGGTGCATTTGTTGTGGAGGATACAATCATGAGAGCAAGAGAACCTCCCACTAATATTTTTCATTTCATTTCCAGTGGTGGGGTAAAAGTCTAGCCCCACTTTAAGTACACGTGTGTACTTCAAGATTAATCAAATTAAAGAACATATTGGTGCAACGTGTCTTTTCCATTAGTAATGGGGATTCTCATGATTAGTCTTGTAAAGTATAAAAAGGAAGGTAGTTGGAAGGAACGAAGAGGGTTAAAGTTATGAAAGTTATATATAAAGCTAGAAAAGGAAGAAAATGACATTGGAAAAGAAAAGAGTATGGTGTGTGGATGAACTATCATATAATATTAGTTTGTTTGATCTTCAAGATAGGAAAGAAAATACAATAATATAGTTAGATAATAATATATGATGAAGACATGATAACTGTTGCGGCTATTAATTCGAGTGTCAATATTTTTATTAGAATTTTTCTTTATGAGCGACACACCTTTGTGAGAGATACGTTATATATTTATCTAAAATTTTAAGGTGATATGTGTATGGATTCTTCCACTTATAAATGTTCAAGTCTCCACCTTTTTATTCAACGTGAGACTTTCCCACACTTATTTTTTCTCGAACACTTCCTCTCAAGTGTGAGTCTATCCATAATGTCTCCCTTAAACAAAAGCTCTTTCAACCATTATCTCATTTAGCCACCATCCTATTTCAACCACTCAACCATCGTCTCATAACCTACAATCAATAAAATATTGCCCTCCGCCTCTCCTTGCTTCGTTGCTCCACCACTCTTTTCAACACAACACTATCCATCAGAACTAGCGTAAAAACTACTTTCTCACCTTCTGCAATCGTCGCCCTTCAAATCTTTTTCTCCAACCAAACGCCATCGTGACCACCTATCACAATCATTACCATTGGGTCCAATACCAACTCCTCTGGCCAGCCTTTATTTTCGCCTCCCTACATTCAACTGGAGCTCACCACCTTTCCATTTTTGAATGCTCCTTGAAACCACATACAATTTCTCACTTCTTCCAACTATATCACCATCATCATTTTCGATCCGACTGGCTCTTCAAGCTCACTCCAACCATCTCATTCTATCCTACAACAACAAAACTAACACCGCAGCTTCATCCTCTCCAAGTCGCGATACCGGCCACTTTCGATAATATTTACAGCAAGATCAACACTGTTGATAATAATTATGTTTTGATTTTGTGTTGTTAAGTTGAGTATTGGTTGTATTTGTTTAATTTTGCTGGACTTTATTGGACTGGACTTTGATGTTGTAATAATGTTGTAATAATATTTTGTTTCTGTAATAATATGTTGTTTAGTTGAGTATTGGTTTATTTTTTGTTTCTGACATGTCCAAACCGAGCTAAGCTTCGAAAATGTGACAACAATATCCTATGTATGTTTGCGACATGTTAAGCCTTTATGTGACAATTCACGCGCGATTTTGTTTCATGTGTTAAGTTATTATTGCGTGTTTTGTATACTTTTTGGTTCAGTTGTGATGAGCGCGGTGCACGTTAGCAACTTGTTGTATTCTCTTGTATTTGTGCGCAACATTTTGCTTTCATTATCGTTGTGTCTCATTCGATTCTAAGTATTATGATAAAGGCCTCACGTCGCATTTCTTCACATTGAGGTTACTTTATGTTATCATTACATTATGCTATCGCTACTTTGTTTCTTGGCACGTGATGTACATTTTGTTATCGCTTCTTTTTTGTTGAGGTTACGTGTCATATTTTTATTTGGTTGCAATGATCGAGTTTCATGCTAGAAATTTGTTGTTTGATTTATTTCGATGCGACATTTCAATTTCATTATGTGTAAATCAGATTTAAATTTTGTGTAGATAGATTTGAATTCTCACCCTTGCGTTACGTAAAATTAATTCGCGTCCTTGCGATACGGGAGCTTAATATGTGTCCTTACGTGACAATTCGCGTATGACGTTATTTTGTATGTTTACTTGATATGTGCGTTACAATTCGTTTGATTTCTTAATTCAATTACGATGAATGTGTCATATGCGTGTTGGTTTTAATTATTAGGTATGTGTGTTGATTTTTCCTAGCGGTTATTAAGTGTTTGTGTACCGCTCTCCGTTGCATTTCATACCTTGCTTTGCTTTTTGATATTCTTGTACCATTTCATCAAGATTATTTCCATTATTGAAATAACCTTTTTTAATCAAATTAAAACCGAACTTTTTCAAATTTAAAACCCTTGATCAACATCAAGAAAATTTTCAAAACCAAACTAAAACACTTTTAAAATAAAATCATTTATCGATTCAAAGACATTTTCATCCAATCTCAATCAAGCGCAAATCAAACACTTGATCAACACCAAGTTCTTTTCCCACTTAACTAAAAGCGTCAAAATCTTTCATAATAAAATGGGATGAAAAAGGAAGATTTAGGCGTCTGCCCCTTTTCCTGAGTATTTGAGTGTCTGTTGTATAGCTTATTATTTGGATACTCGTCTTTGTTAAAAACACATAATAAATGCAATCGAATGCCACGAGCCCTAAGTGGTGGAGAAGAAATAATTAGATGTATGTCCCTTTGATTCGAGTACTTGGACACTTGACGTATAGCTCGTCGTTCAAGCGTTCATCTTCATCCTTGAACTTTAATTCGATTCTTATTAAACACCTTTCGCAATATCAGATGAAAAAGGATTAGTTAGACGTATGTGTTTACCAGTGATTTCTGACAAACAACCGCTAGTCCTCCAAAGTGTTTAAACAATTTGGTTACTCGCAGGATCGACTAGATTGATCCTAGGACATAGTCAAATAGTGTTTCAGTGATTTGATTCATATTCAATAATCTTTCTAGTTTGTGAATATATACAACTTTCTAATGTAAATTGCAATAAGTAAATGACTTTAAAACGAAATAAAGTAAATGCATAAATAACATGAATTTCAACTTTAAATATAACTTTGCATTAAACAAATAACATGAAATGTAAATATGATGTTCTTCACACATACATTGTTTCAGCAAAGAATCTTTTCTCTCACGCTGGTACTTCGAGTATTTTTTGTGATTTTTCTGCATATTGGTTCGAACATATCAATATAAACAATAGCACTCCTATTTATACTATTTCTACCCTAACGGTCTCTACATAGATTTCTGCCACGTTCGACGTTTTGAACATTTACTTCACTTCAGATGTTCCCACGCGTCCGCTAGACAAAGTCGTTCCATTTAAATTTCAAATCTTCCCGCTTCAGCATTTTGACTATGCCAGCGCTTCCGTCGAAGGATACTTGTAAAAGATTATAAAAGTTATCCTTGGCCGAATAACATCTCTTCCAAAGAGAAATACACTTAAATAGCTCTACGAGAACCATTTCTTTATCATAATCCAATACTCCAAAGTATTACAATTCTTTAGTCGAAATCTTCAGCTAACAGTATGTTTCTCTTTTCTCGAATATTCAGATGTCTGTTGTATAGCTTTTCGTTTGGATATTCGTCTTCCACTTAAAATTAATCCAACTAATCAAACTTTTATTTTCCCGCCTTAGCGCGACTCTGAAAACCTTTTTACAAATGAGTATGCTTTATCCATTCGACGCAAAACAATCAAACGCTTTATCCTCTAAGTGTGAGCAACAAGCAATGTTTAACCGCTCAATATGACCTAAGCATCACTCCTTAAAATCAACCAACAAATACATGTTTTTTCTACTAAAAACCACGTAGTCTTGAGTTCCTCATCGCACCAAAGGATACGTAGGAGCGAGATCCAACATCTGGTCAGGAACAATAATAAAAAACCTAAAAATTCTCCCTTTCTCTTTCTTTTTCAATAATCACATGATAATAATCAAAAGAAAATAAATAAAGAATGCTAACACTCCTTCACAAAATTAACTAAATGGGTCTCGTTGAGTAATGTGAGGGGTACTTACACATTCTCCTTTCATAACTGACTCTCAATTCTGAATTTGGTTGCGACGACCATTCACTTTTCTTTTAGGGGTTTTATCGATATTTTCCCTTTTTTTTTAGAATAAATAAACTTCGGTAGCGACTCTAGGTTGTATTTCGAGCGTTTCTACGCTTGGATATTTTTCTCGCCACGACACTTATCTATTACAAAAATATGATAAGATAAAATTTATGATGAACTTGTCTTATCTTAACTTATCTTAAACATTAAACATGCTTTGTATTTCTCAAGTTGCTATTCTGTCTTAAAGGAGTCGATCTTGACGAATCTCGAATTTTATAGAATCGGATAAAAAATTCTGTTATAATATGAGTTTAAAATGTATTATCTGATCCCTATCTTATACGGGTTGTGCACAAACCGACCCTAATTATAGTGTTTTATTTATTATTTTTTATAATAAAATAAAATAAAAATATCATAATATTTATTATTTGAAGTACTTACTTTAAATATAATACATTTTTATGTACATATTATTTTGTAAAAATAATATAACATGTTTTTAATACAATAAAAGTTTAAAATTGTCCAAAATAATACTCATATATTCATTATAACAAAAATTAATAGATACAGAAAAGTATTAAAGTGAAACATTAAATACTCAAATATGAATTTGATTATATTAATATATATTATAAATAAAAATTAAATATAATATGAAAGATAAAATTTAGTGAAGTGTGAAAATTTAATATGTGATTTTGAATGAAATAACATACATATTAATATAACATAGATATCAGTCAAACGAGTTATTGGTGGCTAGGGGTGGAAATAGGCTAGGCTAGGCTAAGGCTTTAGAAGGCCTGAGTCTGGCCTACGATAAACTTAAAAGGCCTAAGCCTGGCCTAAGGCCTATCATAGGCTCAGTTTTTTGGCCTGACCTGGCCTTTTTAAAAGCCTGGCCTGGCCTGAAAGCCTATTTAAAAAGCCTGTATCTCATTAAATTTTTCAATTAATCTGTATAACTTAAGAAGTTTTGTAGGTCGACCTATATATACATATATAAGTAAACCTATTTAGCATTTGTTATATATATATATATATATATATATATATATATATATAGGGTAGCCAATTTAGCTTTTTTTTTCTTTCTAATATATATGCATACATGAACGTTCTACACCATTTTTGACTTTAGGCAACGAAACAATAGACAACGGCTTCAAAACCGTGGCCAAATGGGGAATAACCTGCACTTTTTACGCGTTGTCAAGTTATTAAATTTATGGAGAAAAAGCGTAGCCTTTTCAGTTTACGCTACGCGTTGTCATGTCTTTTATCTCTAACATTTATTCAATTTCGATTTGCAGATTTGGGCTAAAAAATCCCTTACCATCATGCTCGTAATCTCTTAATTCCTGATTCTAATCTTTGACAATTTTGATGTTTCTCGTTCAATCCCTAAATCCCCTCTTTTATCGATTTCTGTCATTTACATTAATAAAACTTTGACTTGTTTGATTCATCAGATATTTTCTTCTTGTGTTTGGCATCTTGGGTAGAATTGATTCTTTAGATATTTTCTTCTTCTGCTTTTGTTGTGGCCTCCTGGGTAGAATCAATATATGGTGATAGGTTTGCTGATGAAACATGGGTAAGATTCTGTTATTTTGTGAGAGATATTTCACACATATTTGCTTTGAGATTTTTGGGTTATTATCTTTTCTATAACATTAGAGATGAAATAACTCTTTATTTTTCTTCTATTTGCAGGGCAAGTGAAATATTTTTAATGAAAAATGGAACAAAGAAGAAATAATATTGGAGGAATCCACTTGCAAATATATTAGAACAGAAGGAAGATTAGGCAAAAGATTTTTTACAATTTTTATGAATGAAAATACAAGTTAGGGATGTTGTTAGAGAGGGATTATTAATGTATATTAAATTTAAAACAGAGTTTATTTTTACATACACTATTGGTTGTAGTGAAATTTTTTATTTTTGGAGTAATTAATAAAATTGAATTTTATTAATACTCTATTATTAGTGTTTATTATATATTTGATTTATTGTCTAATTTTAAATAAAATATTTTAAAAAAAGTTGTTAAAAGATTAGGCAACAGTTTTACCTTGTAGCCTAAATAAAAACCGTGGTCCATAATTTATTCAGAAATTCCTGGTCTAATAAATAGACAACGGTTATATAGGTGTAGCTTAATGAAAACCGCACTCTAAAATTAGTTCAAAAACCGCGGCCAATTCCTATTTTTAGGCGACGCTTATTCTTATTCGTGGGCGAAAGTGAGAAAACCGCAGCCTAAACGAATAGGCAACGGCGGCTTATTCCACATGTGAAAAACCGTAGTCTAAAGGCTTAGACTACGGTTTTTATATATTTAGCCACGGTTTTCGATTGTTGCCTAAACTCATTTTTGTTGTAGTGAACCAACTTATTTAACATATCTCTAATATATATGAAAATATAGGTCGGCCTATAAGGCTTCATAGGCTTTTTTAATAGCCTAAGCCTGACCTATTAAATAAAATAGGCTTTTAAAAAAGCCTAAGCCTGACCTCTTTATTAAATAGGCCTGGCCTGGCTTAGGCCTATGTAGGCTGGGCCGTAGGCCCCTGTAGGCCGGCCTGGCCTATTCCCACCCCTATTGGTGGCCTATATAACAACTCATTGTTTTGAGAATATCTTTCTCTCATTATTGTTAAGAATTTCTTTAGTAAAAATAGGCTCTATATACAATTTTTAAAAAAATGGATGATGTATTGATGATTTAAATTAATTTTATAGTATCAACCAATAACAACTAAGTATTGTATTAAATTTGATCGAAATTTTTTAACTATTTATTTGATATGGCATAGTGGTATATTTTTATTAGATGACAGTGTAAAACCTTTTCATAGTCACTGCATCTCTCTATTAAACTCATAATCATAAGTATATTATATTTTGTTTTTATAATATTAAAAAATTATATTTACAAAAAAATAATATATTAGTCGAGTCTGGTAAGTCAACTGATTAATGTTAATTGAATTAAATATAAATAAATTACCGGTTCGAATTCGATCACCAAAAAAAATATTTATTTATGTTTATGTATTTCTGTATTAGTATAAACAAATTGTTACTATTTATACATCAACGACTTAAAAAATTTATATGTGTGTACATATAATCAATTGATGTTAGATGACAATCTTTATATTTACACAAATCAAAAAGTTTATGAAGAATATAAAAAAATATCATCGAAAAGTGTTATATTATAATTTTATGAAAATTGTATATTGTTGTGATAGAGCCCTTGAATGTTTGTGAAGTACTTTGTAATATTCTTAGTAAAGAACTTTAATGATGTTTTTTTTCCAGGTTTGAAATCACAAAAATGATGATCAAATGATCATGATCACTATGGTATTATGGATCATTTGAAATAATGGGCTCAATTCAGGATAACTCATTATTTCTTGAGAATTCTTCCTATTGATTTTTAAAAAATATAAAGAATTTATTATCCCATCATGTGCGTTTCTAAAAGTATTTTCTACTTTCGGAGATGTATCTCCAGACGCGTTTTTTTACTCAACGTTGGTTTGTTCCGTAGGTGCATCTACGGACACATTCCTGTGATGTATCTCCGAAACCATTTTTTAATAAACTCGCGTCAGACTCTTTTTCTCCCTCATTCTCAAACATTTTCATCTTCTCCTCTCCAAACTCTCTCAAACCTCAAAAATCAATTTTCCACCAAACTTGCTTTTTTCTCTAGAGTTCGACAGGGAGCATCAACTTCAACGATCAACTCACTCCAAATCATTCAAAACTCAATGTAATCAGTAAGCTTTCGAATTTCTGAGGTATTTTCGAGTATTTCCTGTAAAAGAGTTAGAATATACTTTTAGGTGTAAAAATTTTTAGAAACATAGTTTAGAGACAATGTAGGTATTATTTGTTGTGTAAAACGGACTATCAGAACCTCAAAAATTTGATTTTCAAGGGTTCCAGACATTATTGTCGCGTCTGAAGAGTTGCAGAAGGTTCTAGAGGTGCATCTATGGGACAAGTTAACATTAGGATAGTTAAATAGATGCAACTCCAGAACAACCCAGATGTTATGATTGATGGGTACTTCCATGGTTGTATCTACGGAAGTTTTCCTTATATACATATCCGTAGTTACGAATTGGTTTTTCCTTTTGTTTTTATAATTTATTTATATCTAATTCAAATTTAATTGTTATACCTTACAAACCTTATGGCTGATAGAATTGGCCGACTCATACAAGGGAGAGTTGCACAACATGCATCCGTGCGACGTGCACTGAGCCATAGTGGTAGAGGGAGTCGACGCCTCTGTTCCAACTATTCCAGCAGAGACCACAATTGAGGCTACGTCTCAGCCTACCATGAAACATAGTGCACATGCCCCGTCCACTTCCAATTCTTCATCTCAGAGGCATCGCGATGCCGACGAGGGTACATCATAGGCCCCGTCCTCCCGCAGACATCGTCGGGATAGGTCTGTGCCACTTACTGCCGATGATGTTTCTTCGGTTCCACCTCCAGAGAGTGATGATCCATTGCATGAATATGCGCCTGAGGGTTTCCTGGAGGGTCCCTTTGATACATCGCTGCTTACAAGATACGCCGACCATACTTCCGTACATGTATAGGATGGAGAGGTAAAATTGCTCAAATTAATTCTTTATTTTTTCATTGGAAATTTATTATTCGTAACATTAATTGTTATTAACATTATTTTCATTAGGAATTTTCAGGTGAGGCCGGCTCAGAAGTTCTATAACCATGGGCGGAAGATATTATCTTTGGAGCAGCCATAGAAGATGTGGTTCCAGGATGTCCTCATTGCCTCTGATCTGAAGGACCTTTGTGAGATTGGTTACAAACTGATTCAGAACGGGGTGTTGATGGAATTTGCGGAGAGATGGCACCCTGAGACGTCCTCCTTTTATCTAGCGCTTGGTGAGATCACTATTACACTAGACGATGTCTCATGTCTATTGCATATACCGATCAGGGGTGCCCTCCTCCATCACGATAGGATGACGAAGGAGGAAGCGAGAGAGCTTTTGGTTGAGGAGCTTGGGGCTGATCCACTATATGTGCTTAAGGAGGTAGATAAGACCCGTTGAGCTCACGTGAGGTTTTCCTTTCTAAAGCGGAGATTTACTGAGGCTCTAGCTAAGGCATGACAGGCTGATGGTGATCCAACTGAGATGGAGATACACAGACAATATGTGCTTAGGTGTTTCTTTGTATTTTTGATCGGCACTCAGCTATTTGTGGACACGAGCTCCACATAGATCGATGTCGCTTACCTCACGTACTTTTTGGATCCCGCACGAATCCATAATTACAACTAGGGGGAGGCTACGCTGGCGTACACTCATTCGAGGCTGATAGAGGGATGCCTATGTAAGATCAAGACTGTCGTAGGCAGCTAGCTGTTCACTATACGTGGTAAGAATATTATATTCTTCTACTTTTTTCACTATTTTTATTCTCTATGCATGATAATGTTTGATCTCAATGTTTTTTATTTTCATTTCAGGGGTGGATATTGCAGCACTTTCCGATGATATTTAAATAGGGATCTGTGTTGGAGTACATCGAGGACTGGTCACGTGCTCGTTCCTTCATCCCCCTCAAAGGGAACCAGGCGGTGGGCCCTTATAGAGTCTATCTGGATTGCATGGTTGCTGAGGACATCCACTACGAAGTCTATGTTGCTCACCGTGAGACGCTCCCGTTTGATGACATTGCACTAATATTTTTTGGATGGTTGGCATGCAGTTTGACCATCATTGTTCTGTATATTCCAGAGTGCGTCATGCGGCAGTTCAGCCACTATTAGATGATACCCCTCCACCTTTTTATCTTCGCTCGTCTCGGCTTGACCCGTAGCTAGATAAATGAAATCTTTGCCGACTATCAAAACCACATGGTACCGGATGAGGCTCGGGCAACCAGAGCTGCGCTGATGGGTACATCATTTGGTTCTTCATTGTCTCACACTCCTACATGGTTCCCATTGCAAAGGGATCACCGCTCAGACCAGCTTATCAGTAGATATTAAAAGAGCCACAGTCTCAGTTGGACCACACTCAGGATGTGCTGTTTCGCAGTCGTCAGATAGTTGAGATAGGGAGGGCAAGCATTGAGGCAGGTTTCTTTCCTGTTGGGCCTGGTGCCAAGCGTATAGTGGATAACATGATCGAGGTGGCACAATGGGAAACTTGTGTACTGCAGATATCGCACCAGGACGAGTGAGATAGTAGACGGTAGAGGCAGAGGAGGCGGCAGAGGAGGTGGTGGACGTAAAGGAGGCGCTAGAGGTAGAGGAGAGAATGTAGATGTTGTCCGGTACACACAGTAGTGATCGTACTGATTATTTTGATGTTTATATTTTGATGACATTGTTGTACTATTTTTTGATGATGTTTATACTAGATGACTTTTTTGATGATATATTTCTTGATGTACTGTATAAGATTGAGTAGACATATAACTATTTTGATGTATTATTTTATTGCAAAAAAAAATTGGAATTAGATAGTGAAATATAGCTGGTTTAAAATATAGCAGAATATTCTGGAGCTACATCTACGGAACATTCTGACGTTAAGACGTTCCGAAGCTACATATACGGAAGATTCCCTAAACTGAATTAAGTTAAATTTTTCTCTATGTTTACCATCTTTAAGATGCTTTCGTAGATGTAGCTCTATAAAAAAAAATCTAAAAAAGTATAATATTTTTTGATATGTATCTTCAAAATTTAAGGCATTAATGCAATTGCGTCATGTCATGTGCTTACGAATATCAAGGATGGATTAAAAAATTGCCAAAATATAATGTAGATGGTGGCACATGCACACTCCAATTACTTTGTGTTATGAAATTACAATATCCATGAAATATAATTGTGATCGTTCTTCCATAGTATTAGGATAGTTTATATTTAAATAAGAATAAAAAAAATTGAGTAAATATATTATCTTAATCAAGTTTAGGATAGATATTTAAAATTACAATATCTATGAAATATTTGAGTAAATATTTAAATAGTATTAGGATAGATAAATACTATAGTACTTAGAAATATATTGATGATGACACAAATTAATGCACATATTTAATTAGTCCACTTAACTAATGGAATTATCATCTTAATCATTTCAATCTTTTTAACCTATTCATCTTCCACAATTAATCTTCACTCACAAGAGGGAAATATATTATCTTTTCCATTAACAACAATGAAAAGGCTATATCAATGATTGCAGAGTTGTGCAGAACCGTATTTTACACAGTAGCAATGTAGCATTATTTCTCCATGTCTAGTGTGATTTTGATTGCTTTGTTGAGTGTTGTCATCCTTGATGTGTATCTGAGTCTTTTGTTTTCTTTTATGCAAAAAGGTGGTTAAGCAAAAGCAGCCACTATACAATACGTGAATTTTTTTTATTAAAGTACCACTTTTTAAGAGAACAATTTTTCTTTTCCCGTCCCAAAAAAAAGGAACAATTTTTGAATTTCTTTTTTCAATATTCAAAAGTTTTTTAAAACACAAATAACCAATATTTTAAAATTATTATGCAAATGACCAAAAATTATAAAAAAAAAAAAACATTGTCGTCAGGGTCAATGGCGACAACACTATAATTTGGGTCAAGTCGCCAAGTCCAGTGACAACTTCTCTTAAATTTTGAGCCAAGTCGCCAGGCCTAGTGACGACAACGTTCATTTTTTTTGGCCTTTTATTTACTTAACTTAACTTAAACTATTTTGACCATCATTTTTTTTAACTGAACTTATTTTACATTGTTAAATTTTTTACTTAAAAAAATAATATTAATAAAAAAAAACTACCATTTTATATTAATAAAAAAACTACAATTACATTAATCGTAATAGGGTCTACAATTACATTTTTGGCGGATCTAGTACGGTTGACCCTGGTACGATCCGTACGGCGGAGGTCTAATAACTCGTCTAGATGGCTCACGGGTTGGTAGTGCACTCCGGGTCTACAAAATCTGTCAATCGATCTTGACCTCTAGAATTCCCGCAGTAGGAAAGGCGAGTGCCCGCGGCGCCTTCAAAGCTTTGTCTTGGTGGGACAAGATGGCTCCTGGTGGGTGGGGCCTCAAAGTATGGTCTCTGGTAGTTGGCGGACGAATCGGGTTGGTTAAAATACAATGGTTGTGGTGGTGTGTTGAAGTCCAATGGTCGTTGGTCGGGGTATTGTGATGTTTGAGGATGAATGAGTTGTATGGCTGAAATTCGTCATGTATGTCTGTGTCGGGGGTAAGTGGTGATCTGGAGGAGCCCGCCACATCGGTGTCTTAGAAGCGTTGTTGGAGGGGTTGAGTTTGTGTTTGTGGTTGAGTTTGTGGTTGCAGTTTGACTTTGTGGTTGGGGTTGGTAGTGTTGGAATTGTTGGGTGGTGGACATGTGTTGGTGTTGTTGTTGTTGGTAAATTGGTTGTTGTTGGTTGTTGTTGTTGTTGGTTATATTGTTGTTGTTGGTAATCTGGTTGTTGTTGTTGGTAATATTGTTGTTGTTGTTGAAAATATTGTGGTTGTTGTTGTTGGAAAAATTGTGGTTGTTGTTGGAAATACAGTTGTTGTGCTCGCGGGCGGTCCAAATAGAAAGGATCAGACACAATCATTTCAGGATTTGTAACCGATATGTACCACTTGACATATTCAATTGTTGGTTTCATTTCTGTTGGCGCCACCGGGAATTCCAAGACATAGTTGGAACGTCGGGCTCACATTTTACGGAAGTCCTTAGCAAATGACTTTCAATTTTGTATGTACCACTGCTTGCTGACTTTTTTGAGATGCCAAGGTTCCAAACACATCAGGGGTGTCGCACCCTAAATTTTGACCTAAGTTTTTTTCATCTGATTCATTTGCATTAGCATCGATCAATTCAATTGCATCCAAAATAAGTTTCGACTATGTACATTACATTTTAAATTTCAAATTAGCATGAAATTTGCAATTAGTTTCTCATCATTTCAATTAGTAAATCATTTTAAGTTTTGCATATTTTCATTAAAATTAGCATCTTTCATCATTTTTTCTAAATTAATTAGTTGGTATTTAAAAATAACATTTTGAATTGTTAAATAATTTCTGATTAATTAAATAATAAGATATAGTAGGATTTATTAAAATGCATGTTCACACTAAATATCAAAAATCCATTTGTTTGCATTTCTAAAACAGTAGCACTCATCATCATCATCATCTTGTAAACTTAGGAGCAAAAATACAAAAAAAACAGAATTTTTATTAATTACATTTTACAGTCACTGTATAAATCAAAATAAAAAATAACAAGTGATGTTGAAGCATCTTCAGCTCTGTACCAACAAACCAAATAGTCCAAAAACTGCAGTTGCTGCTCCACCTCTTCACCAAAACTTCCCACGCCAAAACTCTGCTCCACCACAAAACTGCAGCCTGCATAATATGTCCAAAACCTTGCATCAAAATAGCCAAACAACACCTGCACCCAAAAAGCAACAAAAGCAGAATACAAAAATGTTCAAAACCCTCAATTTTCCCCCCAATTTTAATCCAAAACCCTAATCAGCTACCCTATAAAAACACCCAGAATCAGCACATACAGGGAGGGGGCAGCCACAAAATTCAGAAAAGAACCAACAAAAATCTCTTTGAAAACTCTGTTAAACCTCAACCCTGCCCATTCAACATCTTCACAACTTAACCTCACTCTCCTCAAACACTCACGCATCTCACCTTCAAATCTCATCCGCTCTCAACCGATTCCATCACACAATACATCCTACTGCATAAACCGAACCACCACTCAACCATCTCTTCTTGCAGAAAGTTCTACTCAGAACCACAATATTGACACTTAGCACATAAACTGACATCCACACACAAACATCACGTTCAACCTCACCTTCACTCAAAATCCACTCACACCAAACATAAACCACGGTAACCTCACATCACTCAAAATCGCAACAACACTCATAAACAGCAAAACGCAAGCACAACTAACACACGCTCAGAAAGGCAAGAAACACGCATACAGAAACAACTTCGAAATCGCAAAAGAAGAAGGAGAAGAATCAGAGAGCAAAGGAAAAGAAGCAAGCAAGGCAAGTACCTGGATTTCCGTTTCGTTCCATCAGGTTGTTTAAACTTCTGTATTTAAATTCTTCCATGTAACATGTAATCACCGAATCTTAATGAGAATTGGGGATTTAGGGTTTTGTGGGGATTTAGGGTTTTGTGGGAATAAGGGTATAATTGCTTGTTTTTGTTTATGTTCGTGTTTCGATCGGAAACGAGTGAGAAACACATCGAGGAAATTGCGAGATTGAGAGAAACCGAGAGAGAACCGCGGCGAGATCGAAAGAACAGAGAGATTGATAGAGTGAGCTATGGATGCGAGAGATCGTGAGAGGGATCGGTGAGTTTGTTTGCTGCAATTTGTTTTGTCCAGATAAATGAAGTAACGATAGAGAGAATGAGAGACTCTCGGACGACCCGATCCAGCCCAGGGTCTTTTTTATTTGATTGGCAATGTTGTATATTCATGGGCCTTAACCTCATTTGGGCCACACTTCATCATCTCAAATTCACACCCCCTATATCATAACTACGCCAGCACCACTTTATCTTAATTTTAATTTTAGTTTTAGCTTTTTAACATAAAATAAGTGTTTTACTTAGAATAAATTCAAAACCTTAAAAAATAATTTTCACTCAATAAACACTCGATCCAACGTCGAGTCCATTTCAAACTTCTTTTGTCACAATAAAAAAAAAACTTCAAAAATGCTTTTAATAATTAAATCGAACTTTGTCAATAATGGATGAATCAAGAGGGGATTGTACGTACTTGTACAAGTTGCTCTAAAGCATTTAGACGATGGCCGTTAAGCTTTTGTTTGAATGCTTTGATTCCATTAAAGATCCTTAAAATTCTATTTGTCTCACCTTTCTCTACAAAACGTTTTTTATCAAATCAATTTCGGTTTATAATGGATTAATCAAGAGGGGGTTGTACGTACTTGTACAAGTTGCTCTAAAGCATTTAGACGATGGCCGTTAAGCTTTTGTTTGAATGCTTGTATTCCATTAAAAAACTTCATAAGAACTCAATTTAGCAAATGCTCTTTCAAGTATTCTAGGCGATGGCCGTTAAGCCATTGTTTACGTACTCGAATTCCTCTTTTTCATAAAACAATTTCATTTCAAACTCATTTTCTCTTTGCCCAAGTGCAAATTTCGCCCAAGTGCGAACCACAATTAAAACTCATCTTCCCGCCCACGTGCGATTAGACTCATCAAAATCAATCAACAAACTCGTAGTTCTTTAGAACTACAATCGCTCTGATTCTTCCATTGAAGATATGTAGGCACAAGACTCAAATGTCTTGGCGAGCACACTAAATAAAAAATATAATTTCGTAGCCTCGAACTACGAACGCTCTGACTTTCCCATTGCACGAGGGAATACGTAGGCACAAGATTCAAATATCTTGGCGAGCACAACAATAAAAAACCCAAATCCCGTTTCTTTCTTGTCCATATAATAATTAGAACGCAAGTAAATAATAAGATAACAATTAATCACAAGACTAACTAAATGGGTCCCATCGAGTACGATGGAAGTAAGGGGTGCTAATACCTTCCCCTTACTTAACCGACTCCCGAACCCAAATTTGGTTACGATGACCATCTTTGTCCATTACATTTAATTTGTGGGTTTTATCAATATTTTCCCTTTCCCATTGGAATAAATAAAATTTGGTGGCGACTCTGTTTGTACAATTTCGTGGCGATGATTTTTTGACCCGCGACAGCTGGCGACTCTGCTGGGGACTTCTAAGAGAGTCAACCCTAATTTAGTTTTTTTGTGATTTTGTTTTCATTTATTTACTTGCTTCTTTATTGCCTTTATTATATCATTGTTTGATTTCTCATCATTATGGTTGGAATCTTTCTATTGTTGGCACTTTATGGACAAAGCTCTACACCCGAGCTCAAGAAATACATAAGATAAGATGGTGGTTTAGTATTAAACTTACTTGACGTAGTGTCAAGTGGGAGATACTAATACCCCGCCTAGAGTAGGTCCTTTGAGAAGATGTCTTTGGTTGAGTAAGTTATTTACTCGAGCGATGATGTTTTCAATTTGGATCGTTAACTCTAGGGACCTTTAGAAAAACCCTAAACCATGACTTTTTAGGAAATGGTGGTTTCGCGCCCAACTTGCGTAACGTAACTATTACTGTGGGTAAGTGCGAAAACCACACTCAGAATAGGCTTTGTTTGAAAACACAGTTGGATGGTAAGTTATTTACTAGATGACTGAGTTTTCAAAAAGAGCTTGTAACTCTGAGAACCGCGTCTAGAACCTTTTCAAAAAAACCGTAGAACTATCCTGTGGTGAGCCACTGTGTGCCAAATAATTTGAATCTTTCTGTATCCATATGATTTTGAAATCCATTACTTGTGAATCATACATGATATGACATGGCATTCATCTTTGCATTAAAAACAAACAAAAAAATCTTCATGCATCTGCATTCATTTGCATCTCAACCCAATACTCATACTTTTCTTCCTCAAACGGTTGGCAAAGCATGTTAATTACCCGACACTCTATTGGACTCGAAGTATGTCTCAGAAGATGTTGAGTGAACTCCAAAGAGATAAGAAATGAATTCAGAAGATCTGTGGTCATTATCATGGAAATACTTCAAAGCATTAAACACCAAGAAGGGTCAACTCCCGACACGCTATGTGGTTAACAACCCCATGTCCTAAAAGGTGCCATGACACTGAGGACATGCCTAAAGCCAGTTATCAGACGAGAAAGTTCGTCCTTGTTTGGATTGTGTTGTATTGCATTTGAATTTTGTCATCCTTAATCGTAATTTTAATAAAATGAGCATTGCATTTGTTTTGAATCAATCATAACATGTTCCCTTGTTTTATTTTTGTATCACTTACACAAATTCAAAAAAAAAAATACAAAAATGTGCATTTCCACTTCACTTTCTTTATCATCTTTCTGTCCAAACAAGATTTGAGGGAGAATGATGAAAAACGAATATCCAATTTGCATCAGTGTGCTTTCAAATGAAACTTTGTTGATGATGTACAGGCATTGCTTCAAATCCCCAAACACTGGAGATATAAGGATGATAATCCCTCGTTAACCCCTTTGAGCCTTAGAAGTAGGTGTATTCTTTTTGCACGAAATTTGAACCCTTAATAAAAAACCTGGGGCAGGATAGTTGTTCAGTTACAATGACTAATGCATCTGATTTCTAAGAGAATCATTTCATGGGAACCATTCCCGACCAAAGGTTCAAATGCATCCTCTCTTCGTACACAATGTCGGAGTAGTAGTGAACACCCAAAGCTTACAACCGTTGTTTCCCTTGGAACATCAATAAGGAAGTCACAAATCTCAAATTCTCATATTATTGAACAAATGTCACACAAGTTGTTCAAACAAAAAAAAAATCAAAGAAAATCCCGCTAAGTCAAAACCTAAAAAAGAGACTTAGGCAAAAAAAATAGGGATATAAAAGTCAAAAAAGGGAGATCGAAAGATCATTGTCAAAAGCAAGAACAAACTTGTGTGACTTTCAAAGAAGAATAGGTGACTGCCACCTTAGAACTCATTGGTTCTCAAACATCGTCTGCAAATTCTCTTGGAAGTCGAATACTTGTAAGAGTTAACTGAACTTAGGACTGAAGAACATCATGAAGAATGGGTGGGTTAAAATTAAAATTTGAGCCTATATCCTTTGTTTCTTAAACCATAAACCTGGCCACGTTATAACCTTCGAAAGTCCTAATTGAAACAAGGCTTCTTTTGAAAGCATAACTAAAGCAAGGTTGCGTTAACCTGACTCCTCAATGTCTGCTAATCATTTTGTTTTGATACCACGCTATCACATCATCTTTCACACCTTGAATTTCAAACTTCTATACCACAAATTCATTTCAATAAATGATTGTTCTCAAAACTTGCATGCACGTCGCATTAAAATTACCATTTTGAATAGAATAGTTTCATTTGTAATATCAGCACTTTCCATTAAGGAAGTTCCAACAATGGAAATCATTTGAAGAGCCCAAAGTAGCACCATCAAAGTCGTATCACTTCAGATGTCCATCATTCAGGGGCATTTCATTTTCAAAGTTCCCAAGTACTGGGGCATGTCATCTCAGAATCATCAATTTGAATCCAAAAGCTTTGTTGAAATTAATTTCTACAAAGACTCAGCATTCTGGGGGCAAATCAAAGCCAATATCTTTCCTTCAAGCAGTCCAAGAAGACTACGCCATATCAAGCAGTACTCAAATTCAGAATCGGTGTCGGGAATTATGCTTGCACAAACTTCCTACCACAAGACCTTTTCCACCTCATTAAAAAAAAAAAATCATTGCCCTTCACTGGGGCATCCCTTCAAATATTCCAAACCATAAATTTCATTCATAGCATGCATTCATAAATCATGCATATCAATTCATGGGGGAACCTCCCACAACATTAAATCAAAAATTCAATCTTGCTCGGTCTTTTCCATTGAAAACCAAGCATGGTCCACCATGGATATCCAAAAAATGCACTGCCCATTGGCACACATCCAGTAAATTCATTACTTGCATTGATCAACCATCATATATCATATGCATGTGCATCAATTTGCACAAAAGAAAAACAAAATATTTCATACATAAGCACAAATCATGCATAGGAGATCATTATCTTCTTGTCAATTTAAGCTAACCCATTGGTTAAAATCAATCATCAACTCTCTTGTCATTTTTAATCAACTCATTGGTTGAGAATAATCTTTCTCTCGTTGTCAGCCCATTGGTTGAAATTTATCATTTACTTCCTCAACTCATTGGTTGAAATTTCAGTCTTATTTCCCAGTTAACATAAGTCAACTCATTGGTTGAAATCAATTTCTTCATACTTTCATCAGCTCATTGGTTGATGGCAGCTTCATTTCTGTTCTGATCGTACTCAACTCATTGGTTGTGGACGACGTGTCAGCTTTCATCAGCTCAATTGTTGATGTCAGTTATGTCTTTCTTCAACTCATTGGTTGATAACGAATTGTTTGTTTACCTTCATCAGCTCAATTGTTGATGTCAGTTATGTCTTTCTTCAACTCATTGGTTGATAACGAATTGTTGCTTACATTCATCAGCTCAATTGTTGATGTCAGTTATGTCTTTCTTCAACTCATTGGTTGATAACGAATTGTTTGTTTACCTTCATCAGCTCAATTGTTGATGTCAGTTATGTCTTTCTTCAACTCATTGGTTGATAACGAATTGTTTGTTTACCTTCATCAGCTCAATTGTTGATGTCAGTTATGTCTTTCTTCAACTCATTGGTTGTGAATGATTCTTTTTGGCACCATTGCCTTTCCCCAGCAAGTGTTCTCATTGGAACTCCTTGACAAATCATTTCATAATCCCCACATAATTTACTTTTCATTTCCATATCCCCAACAAGAGTTCATGCATTCATGACATTTCATCACATCAAAGGCCAAAATTCAGGTCACTTGGTATTTAATTATCTTTCGCCTTTGATATCCCAAAGATCAAAGTCATTCGAGCTATCTAGCTAAAGATAATTAAATAGGGGCATCTGTCGCACCCTAAATTTTGACCTAAGTTTTTTTCATCTGATTCATTTGCATTAGCATCGATCAATTCAATTGCATCCAAAATAAGTTTCGACTATGTACATTACATTTTAAATTTCAAATTAGCATGAAATTTGCAATTAGTTTCTCATCATTTCAATTAGTAAATCATTTTAAGTTTTGCATATTTTCATTAAAATTAGCATCTTTCATCATTTTTTCTAAATTAATTAGTTGGTATTTAAAAATAACATTTTGAATTGTTAAATAATTTCTGATTAATTAAATAATAAGATATAGTAGGATTTATTAAAATGCATGTTCACACTAAATATCAAAAATCCATTTGTTTGCATTTCTAAAACAGTAGCACTCATCATCATCATCATCTTGTAAACTTAGGAGCAAAAATACAAAAAAAACAGAATTTTTATTAATTACATTTTACAGTCACTGTATAAATCAAAATAAAAAATAACAAGTGATGTTGAAGCATCTTCAGCTCTGTACCAACAAACCAAATAGTCCAAAAACTGCAGTTGCTGCTCCACCTCTTCACCAAAACTTCCCACGCCAAAACTCTGCTCCACCACAAAACTGCAGCCTGCATAATATGTCCAAAACCTTGCATCAAAATAGCCAAACAACACCTGCACCCAAAAAGCAACAAAAGCAGAATACAAAAATGTTCAAAACCCTCAATTTTCCCCCCAATTTTAATCCAAAACCCTAATCAGCTACCCTATAAAAACACCCAGAATCAGCACATACAGGGAGGGGGCAGCCACAAAATTCAGAAAAGAACCAACAAAAATCTCTTTGAAAACTCTGTTAAACCTCAACCCTGCCCATTCAACATCTTCACAACTTAACCTCACTCTCCTCAAACACTCACGCATCTCACCTTCAAATCTCATCCGCTCTCAACCGATTCCATCACACAATACATCCTACTGCATAAACCGAACCACCACTCAACCATCTCTTCTTGCAGAAAGTTCTACTCAGAACCACAATATTGACACTTAGCACATAAACTGACATCCACACACAAACATCACGTTCAACCTCACCTTCACTCAAAATCCACTCACACCAAACATAAACCACGGTAACCTCACATCACTCAAAATTGCAACAACACTCATAAACAGCAAAACGCAAGCACAACTAACACACGCTCAGAAAGGCAAGAAACACGCATACAGAAACAACTTCGAAATCGCAAAAGAAGAAGGAGAAGAATCAGAGAGCAAAGGAAAAGAAGCAAGCAAGGCAAGTACCTGGATTTCCGTTTCGTTCCATCAGGTTGTTTAAACTTCTGTATTTAAATTCTTCCATGTAACATGTAATCACCGAATCTTAATGAGAATTGGGGATTTAGGGTTTTGTGGGGATTTAGGGTTTTGTGGGAATAAGGGTATAATTGCTTGTTTTTGTTTATGTTCGTGTTTCGATCGGAAACGAGTGAGAAACACATCGAGGAAATTGCGAGATTGAGAGAAACCGAGAGAGAACCGCGGCGAGATCGAAAGAACAGAGAGATTGATAGAGTGAGCTATGGATGCGAGAGATCGTGAGAGGGATCGGTGAGTTTGTTTGCTGCAATTTGTTTTGTCCAGATAAATGAAGTAACGATAGAGAGAATGAGAGACTCTCGGACGACCCGATCCAGCCCAGGGTCTTTTTTATTTGATTGGCAATGTTGTATATTCATGGGCCTTAACCTCATTTGGGCCACACTTCATCATCTCAAATTCACACCCCCTATATCATAACTACGCCAGCACCACTTTATCTTAATTTTAATTTTAGTTTTAGCTTTTTAACATAAAATAAGTGTTTTACTTAGAATAAATTCAAAACCTTAAAAAATAATTTTCACTCAATAAACACTCGATCCAACGTCGAGTCCATTTCAAACTTCTTTTGTCACAATAAAAAAAAAACTTCAAAAATGCTTTTAATAATTAAATCGAACTTTGTCAATAATGGATGAATCAAGAGGGGATTGTACGTACTTGTACAAGTTGCTCTAAAGCATTTAGACGATGGCCGTTAAGCTTTTGTTTGAATGCTTTGATTCCATTAAAGATCCTTAAAATTCTATTTGTCTCACCTTTCTCTACAAAACGTTTTTTATCAAATCAATTTCGGTTTATAATGGATTAATCAAGAGGGGGTTGTACGTACTTGTACAAGTTGCTCTAAAGCATTTAGACGATGGCCGTTAAGCTTTTGTTTGAATGCTTGTATTCCATTAAAAAACTTCATAAGAACTCAATTTAGCAAATGCTCTTTCAAGTATTCTAGGCGATGGCCGTTAAGCCATTGTTTACGTACTCGAATTCCTCTTTTTCATAAAACAATTTCATTTCAAACTCATTTTCTCTTTGCCCAAGTGCAAATTTCGCCCAAGTGCGAACCACAATTAAAACTCATCTTCCCGCCCACGTGCGATTAGACTCATCAAAATCAATCAACAAACTCGTAGTTCTTTAGAACTACAATCGCTCTGATTCTTCCATTGAAGATATGTAGGCACAAGACTCAAATGTCTTGGCGAGCACACTAAATAAAAAATATAATTTCGTAGCCTCGAACTACGAACGCTCTGACTTTCCCATTGCACGAGGGAATACGTAGGCACAAGATTCAAATATCTTGGCGAGCACAACAATAAAAAACCCAAATCCCGTTTCTTTCTTGTCCATATAATAATTAGAACGCAAGTAAATAATAAGATAACAATTAATCACAAGACTAACTAAATGGGTCCCATCGAGTACGATGGAAGTAAGGGGTGCTAATACCTTCCCCTTACTTAACCGACTCCCGAACCCAAATTTGGTTACGATGACCATCTTTGTCCATTACATTTAATTTGTGGGTTTTATCAATATTTTCCCTTTCCCATTGGAATAAATAAAATTTGGTGGCGACTCTGTTTGTACAATTTCGTGGCGATGATTTTTTGACCCGCGACAAGGGGGCACAGGATTTCTTGATGCATGCCGAATTGGAGTTTGACACGGTCACTGTGGTGCATCTCTATAATGGTGAACCGTATGATAGGCGTTTTTACTGTCCAAACAACTGCATCTGCTTCGTTGAATTCATGGCCCAATTCCAAATATGGTCTCCAAGTAAACTGCAAAGTAAAAAAAAATTATATTAGAAATTAGAGAAGATGCTTTATGTTACAAATTTAGTTAGAAGATGGAAATTTTAGTGGTAATACATCTTGGGGTCGAAGACGATCCAGGAGTTGGCGATAAAAAAATATTTTGTTTTTGGGCGTTAAGTTGTAACCCAATCCAGTTGCCATACCATATTACCTCTCATAGATGTTGACCCGTCACTGAAGGTCAAGACGATTATCTCTCATTGTGTTTCTGTGTTCAAATATAGATCGTCGTACAGAAAGACTTGGTTAGCGAAAACCAAGGCAATTGAAATGGTCTAAGGAAACTGGGAGAAATCCTACAAACAACTTCCGCGCTACTTGGCTAAACTTCAATTATATTCATCTGGGACGGTTACTATATAGGAGACATTGTCGGCACAATCCCCAAACAGAACTCGTCTCGAAGGTAATGGAATATTCCATAGAATTTTCTGAGCGTTTTGACCCTGCATCATCGGATTTGGTTTTTGAAAATCGATTATTCAAATTGATGGAACTTGGTTGTACGGGAAATACAAAGGAACGTTACTGATGGCAGTCGCACAAGATGGAAACAATAATATTTTCCCAATAGCCTTTGTATTGGTAGAAGGAGAAACAACTGCTGCTTGGAGTTTCTTTCTCAATAATCTCCGAACTAAAGTTTCTCCACAACCTGACCTATGTTTGATTTCTGACAAGCACACTTCTATTGACAGTGCTTACCACAATTCGACAAATGGCTGGCACGACCCCACATCTATGCATTTCTACTTGTCATACCCCAAAATTTGCCCATACTATTTCTCTTATTCAAATTCAAATCAAAGTACAAAGCTCAAAGACATCTCTCCTAAACAAAGGCTCAAGAAGCTAGGGTTTGTGTTGTTCTGAAGAAAATCAATGGAACAAAAGCTCCAAGGCATCCTATATGGTCTATGATACTCCACATCACTTCCATGACAAATTTCAGGGCCCAAGTCAAAATATTGATCACTCAATTGCTCAGAAAGTCAACAGTCGACTAGTTTGACCTAAAAGTCAACTATGATCAAAGTACAGTTAAAACTCCTGATTTTTTGTCAACATAATCATGTTGAAGTATCATTCACCATTTGATCAAGAATTGATCATGGTTCATCAAGGAAAGATCAAGAATCAACAATTCCAAAAGTTTCTAAATTAGGTTTTTCATAGGAGAAAGTCAATTGAACTTTGACCAGCCATAACTCCTACATGGAACATCAGAAATTTTCCATTCAAAGCTCATTTTGAAGGAAATTGAATTCTCTACAATTTTGTCTCTCACAAGTGAAGTCTAAAAATGCTTCATTTGAGAGATATGGATCAAAAGATTATAGGTCCTATTTGAAGATCAACCAAAAGCAGTTTTTTGTCAAAGCCAATATCACCAAGACAAATTCTTCAAATAGAAAAAAGCTTCCAAAGTGGCTTGTAGAGTACATCTTGAGGTTTCCAAAAAGTCCTAGAACTCATCCATATCTTAAAAATTGAGGGAGATATGCCTTGTCAAAGTTGGTCGATTTTGAAGGGAAAAATGTGAAGTAAAAGGCTTCAAAATGGTTTTCTTTGCAAATGAGCCCAAATTTTTATGGTCCAATCTTGATCCCCAAGTTATCAAAGACATCCAATCCAACTCCCATGATTTTTTGAGTTTTATTTGATTTTATATGGATTTTTTATTCATTTAAAAATGGTTCAATTCATGAAAATCAAAGATTTGGTTAGGAGATATATATTGATCAATTTTAATTAACAAATTACTCCATAATTAAGTCAAAATTCGTGCTAATGGCAATTGGTATGATTAGATTGAAATTTGACATATTAAGGAAAATTTACAAGTCAATTTCAATCAAATCTTCAATCATTGTGTGGAAAAGATTTGATCAATATTTGTACCCTAAAATCATTCTACTATATAATCATAAGATCACCAAATGCAAGGAGGGTTGGTTACACGGATTTCCCAGCAATAGAACCCTAACTGAACCCCTAAAATTCTCACCAAAAAATCAACATTTGTTTTCCCAATTGCAGCGAGATTCAGAGCTTGTTACTGATTGAATACGCTTCTCTGGTGTCTCCTGAAGACATCTGAACCATCTCCAAGGTCGCACACATTTAGGATCGTCGCCCAATCCTCACGGTTTTGTACCTTCTTTTTCTGAATTTGATTTCATTGATTCATGCATAGTTAACGTGATTTATCCGCAAACTTGTGTTCATGATGAAATTTGTGAGCTTCCTGTGTGGTTTAATTTGTATTTAAGCTCGGATATATTGAACCACCATTGTTAGGGTTCTAAATCTTCCAAGCAGGGGTTTTACGTAAGAAGCTATTTTAGGCCAAATCCATGATTCCGTTGGATTTATGGTGTTGTTTATACTTGATCTGGGCTATTCGTGGGCTTCGATTGATGTTGATTTGCGGGTTTTGAGAAAGGGAAGCTATGGCCACGCGTAAAAATCGTGGCTGAAAGTGTTAACCTTTTTTCAAAAAAATCAGGGAAGAAGAAGACCAGGCGCGGGCAAAATTTATTTGAATTTTGGGTCGTTTGTTTTTTAGATATATTATTCGTGTCTCAGTGTATTATCAGCTTGCATCGCTGGTACAATTGGTTAGTGGCGTAACGATGGGTCCAAGGGTGAGTAGGTTCGAACCCCAGGTAAGCCATATATTTTTTTTGAGAAAACATGTGTTATAAGATGCCATCAGTTCCTGCGTTACCACCGTACGCATGCCTACCATGCACGCTCAGCATCCACCATTGGATCACTAAGAAGTTCAGATCCAACGCATCTGGGAGATGAGGAACACCATAGATTTCACCAGCTATACTACACCAGATCCAGCTGAGTCCTTTTTTTCTTTTTATTTTTATTTTATTTTATTTTCTTTTCTTTTATCACATAACTTGTTTTTTTATTTATTATATATTATTATTTGTTAAAATCTTTTAGAAAACACCATTCTTTTTATTTTATTTTTCTTAATCTATTTAAAATCTTTCTTCCATCAATTATATTTATTTTATTAATTGATAAAAATATATATTAATGTCATATATTTAAAAAAAAATTCATCGATTTAATCAATTAGGTTGAAAAACCAATAATTAATTAAATCTGATTTTTATTTAATTTGTGCCCGGATCAGGGTTTGCAAGAATCATTCATACACTAAATTTTCTTTTTCTTTTGTGCACTTTTTCAGGGTTAGCAACGGGGTTTCCTCCGACTATGCGCCTCGTCTATTACAAAGCTAAGTCCTGACTTTATTTTCCTTTAAATATTTATTTGCATTATAAAATTGTTATTAGGGTTAAAACCTCGAAAGTCAATGGACTCTTTTGCATTCACGTATTTTGCCTATTTTTGCCCATTTTTCAGGGTTAACCTCGAGGCTACCTCCGACTACGAACCATGTCAGATCAAAGCTAAGTCTCGATCCAACTTCTTTTATTTTGCCTTTAATTTAATTATTCTTCCTTTTTATTTATTTTTTACCCTTTTGGCAAATGAACTGTCCATACACTCACCCCTTCGTGTTTATTTTTCCTTTTCCAATTTTCAGGGTTAGCCAACCAGTCAAAGCTCGAATGTTCGGTAACCCTGAAATTCATCTTGTTTTTACTGTCTTAATTATTATTTATGTCAAACCTATTGCACTGCTGGTCCGCTGGTTTCTTTTTCCCCTTCCCCATATTATTGTGTGGTTAGTAATCCTAGGGAGTGGTAACTTTGAATTGAACTTAGAATAATTAATTATAAGATAATTGCTGAATTAATCACGTGATTGTTGCACCCACGCACCTTTTATGGTACCTCTCTTGTTGCCTGTTGCCTGTTGCCTGTTGCCTTGTGATTTTTGCAAAATAGCCTTGTCCCTCGAATACGAGGATACCTCAGCAATGTTGCCCTCAGTTCATTCTCAAGGTCATAAGTCCCTAATGATGCTGCCTCCGATTCGCCAAAATATGACTTCGTCCCTTCGAAGTTGCCTACGAAGTGCTGAGGTATCCTCTGGTTGCCTAACGAAGAAGGCTATTCTGATCTTTCCCTTTAGGCTACCTGCCTCTCTATGGCATGGGACAGTCTTAAGGCAAACGATAACTCGATGACCCGTTAACATCCAAACGAAAGACTTCTTGCCCTCTTATGGTGTGGATAGACCCTTTCACCCTGAAAGGCTAAAGAATATTTTTCATCTAACCAGGTAATTGCTCCTAATTGCCTTGCTCTAAAAAATCTTTTTCTGCACTTTTTTCATAAACCTTCAATATGGCTACGCTCATTTACGAGTTAAAGTCCGTATTCTCTTCTTCTATATTTCTTTCAAAGAGCAAAGCAATTAAGAGCCCATGGATAACCATGGATGCAAAGGGTGCCTTACACCTTCCCTTTGCATAATTACCCCCCGAACTCAGTTTTTTTATTTAAAAGGTTTTTCCTGTTCTTTTAGCCTTTCTGATATTTGGATAAAATAAAAGTCGGTGGCGACTCTTACTTACCGCAACATTTCGGATAAAAGTCAGTTCACCGTATTACAGAACTGGCGACTCTGCTGGGGATTTTTCGAATAAAAGAGGGGTTACCTTAAAAGTTTAGGATTCAGTTAAATGTTTTCTATTGTTTGCTTTGCTTGCTTTATTTTTCAGGGCTGTTTCGGGAATTAAATGAAGGACGAATCCTATACCCGGATTCAAGTACACTTAAGATAGGAGTGGCATAGTCATGGCGACCTCTTTCACATATGTGGGAGATGAGTCAATATGAAGTTCATGCTTGAGTTAGGACTCCATAGCTATATGCACACCTTTCTCAAATGAGGGAGGTCTATGTATGTGTCTGTGGGTGCGTCGGAGCTCAAGGACCTTTAGTCACCTTTAACCCATCTTGGCCTTTAGGAACGTAGTGGGGGGACTACTCTTGACAAATGTTGAGAACTAGTCGCTACCCGATACTACAATTCAGATAGGTTCTTTCTCAAAGTATCATTGCATGATGCTAATGTATCATGTCCGAGGGTGCTTTAGAAGAGCTGACAATTCTGAATAACTCATAGAACCCGTTGCTGATATCATCCTTATCCTTAGAAATACCTTTGGAGAAGGGTATCTCACATGATCTAAACTCCATGCAAGAGAAGCCTAAGGAAATTGTGTGACTTGTTTGTGTTTCCTACTAACCTTCGTTTCCTTGCAGATTTTGTTAAAAGGACTTGTTTGTCCTTACTATCTCACGCTATGCCTAATGAACTGCATTCGCATGACATCATGACATCATAAGCATAACATGATTTAACTAACCCTTTCAAGGATCTTAGGGATTTAAGGCGCACAATTTCAGGGACTCCTATCAAGGACCGATTTCCTAATCAAGGGGCAAGAGGATTTATTTTCCTTTGGCCACACACCTTCCAATTCAAAGACACAGTGCCTAGCAAGGGGCAAGAGGATTTATTTTCCTTCGGCCACGTACCTTCCAATGCAGAAGTATCCCGAATCAGAGGCGATTACCCACTCGATATGGTGAGCTTGATTCTCAAAGAAAGACGTTCAAAGACAAAATTCAGAATTCTTCAGACAGAGATGCGATCAAATCATTTTCTAATGTTGCTAACTAAATTCCTAAAGATCCTTGAAAATATTGCATTTGCATTCATAACATCGCATAACAGGTTTCTTACAATAGATCTCTCATCCGACCTCGCTGTTTATTTCAGCAAGAAAATGGATCTCGAACAATCTGTCAAAAATCTTCAGGCTCAGAATAACCAGTTCCGAAAAATAATCTTTCACTTGGCCTAGGGGCAAGAAGAATTGAAGGCACTTCTGATCGAGAAGGAGAAGAATCAACATAAGCATCAAGGTGGTCAAGATAATCAGAGATCCAAGCCTAAGCGGTCATTTACTCCATTACATATACCGTTGTCTCAAGTTCTCCAACAACTGCTCAATCAGAACTTGATAACTCTATTGCCTCCATATTCATTTCCTACCAAACCCACTCCTGGGTATAAGTACCACGCGAGATGTGCTTATCATTCGAATAGTCCTGGTCATGATACAGAGGATTGTTGGCAATTAAAGCACAAGATTCAAGACCTCATTGATGACAAGATCATTGACTTCAACTCACCTAAGGAACCTCATATGGCTAATGCTGGGTACAACCTGAAAGGTCGCAATGGACACATCCAATCTGTGGGGACAATTCTGATCTCTACACCAGTTCCACAACAAAGACGCAAGTCAGATGCACCTAAGCGTCAGTTCACAAAGATCAACATGTCACTGGCTCAGGCATTACAACAATTGCTGAAAGCAAACTTGATTACTGTGAGGGATCCTCTTGTGAAGCCCAACAGTTCCGCTCCTAGCTATAAGCCCAATGAGAGGTGCGCATATCACTCTAATAGCTGTAACACCCTGCTAAACCCCCGCGGAAATATAATAAAATCAAGGTAAATATACAGCAAGGATGCTACAATTAATAAAATAAATAAAATACCAAATCGTTTGTCATGCTTTATTAGGAATAATCCAAAAATATCAAAATACATGTTCAGCACAGCGGAAACTCATTCAACAATGTTATAACACATTTCCGATAAAATCAACGGTACATAAACCAATAATGGCAAACAATGTATCACAGGTAACTCTAAGACTATCGTCCCCCAGTGTTACAAGATCAGAGCATGACCGACACGACCCAACATAACCGGATAAACTCTATGAGTCATCCTCACCGATCGCTTAGGCCGCTACTTCAATCTGAAATCATCAAAGTAAGGGTGAGACTACATCATAATTAAATAGCATTATAAATCATCAGATATAGAATTTCATAAGCAATTATCCACCCTACTTAGCATATTCAGATTTATCAATTCATACCAATTACAAGCACAAGTCGAAAGTATGCACCAATAACACAACACAAATCATAACACCGGAATTCATCCTGACATGTCACAATTTATACAAAGACCATGCAGACTCTTATGCATGTGGTACCATACATGGGATACACCCATCCAACTGATCTTTTTCATCACCAAGATACAGTTTAACCAGCACAAATTCCACACAATGGGAATTATGCCCACCATTTTGATCCACTGTCATCACCGGGATCTAACCAGCACAAATTCCTCACAATGGGAATTATGCCCACCATTTTGATCCACTTTCATCACCGGGATCCATCACCAAAAATGTATGCGAATGAATGCAACATATGACATGCTTACAACATCACCAATCCGATGTATCACATCGTCTCATTATCATCACCAACTCATCACCAATAAGCATGCATTAGTTTTAGCATTCATACAATATATCACACGCATACATGTAAAACATCACCAAATAAATAATACAAACAGGGTATAAAACTCGGACTTTACATCCATATCACCTATTCATCATATATAATTCACACCACATATAACGTCAAACCACAGTTATATCATTACAACATCACCACATTGTCACATTAACCAAATCATGCACACAATGTACAAAACACGCCATAAACGAAATAAATCAAGATTTTCAAAATAAAATCAAGTCAGGGCCGTCTTTGAGGGTGTGCAAGGTGACCTACAGCACAGGGCCTCACATTTTTTGATGTGTAAGCTATGCAAAAAAGGGCCTCCAATTATATATTCCATTGTTAATTTACGCTTAAATAGGGCCCCTTAAAAAATTTTCACGATTCAACTGAAGATAACTTCAGCTTCTTACACAGGGCCTCTCAAAAGTTTGAGACGGCTCTGAATCAAGTTATTGTTGTTTTCTTTATTTTATATCATAGAGTATTTAATTTAAGATACAACGTCCAAAACGGCGTAGAAAACGGACTTACGGTTTGAAAATTAGAAGCTTTTAAAGTTAGAACAGTTTTCAAAACGTGCTGCTGGAATTTTGTACTGGAACCCGGTTCGTCCCACATGGGAACCGGTTCCTGGACCCAAAAATGCCATTTTTAACGTTCTAACACAGTGGAACCCGGTTCCTCCCACATGGGAACCGGTTCCCACGAACCCAGTAGCTGAAAAAAGTGATTTTTAAGACTTTTATGCATCCCAAACACATACCAACTCATACCATTACGAAATTGATCATCAATAACATCAAAATACTCCAAATACATGATTCTAATGCACAAACCACATACTACAACACCATGTAACATTACTACATCATCAATTGCAGTCAATTCATCAAATCATACATGTCAGTGTTGGTATTTCACAAAACCCAACATCCCAAATAGAGATTCTAATCCCTTAATTCAATCCTAACATCATCAAAATCATAATACTACATAATTAGAGTAATCACCCCTTACCTCAGAGTCGAATCTTCGAAGGTCTTCTTCTCCTTTGGCTCTTCTCTCTTTCACGTGTTCTTCAGTTCTTAGACTCTATCCCTTTTGCTTCTACCTCCTTTTTCCCAATTTCCTTTATTTTATGAAAACATAAAATAGTTAGTAATGGGCTTACTCACTTAGCACCCCCATACTGCTAACCTCACCATCCGGCCCAATGGCTCTTAATCCATAATTCTACAATAATTCAACCAAATACCAAAATAATTCTAATTAATAATTTAATTTCCAATTAAATTAAAATTAGAAAATATGGGGTGTTACAACTCTCCCCCACTAAAAGAGTTTTCGTCCTCGAAAACATACTTCTAGTGAAAGTTCCAAATAGGAGGCCTTCATCTGACTCTCCCGTTCTCAGTTAACACTTTCTTAGTCGAACCTCAAAATTCATCTGACATAACCAACATAAGCATGCCTCATGCATTCAATCTCAGCTCATACGTCGCATTTGACCATTCAAAAGTATACCACTCGCTATATCTCCAGAAGGTTAACAACGATAGAACATTGAGGTACAACCCATACAATACGCCCGATCACTGAATAATATAATTACACAACCATAGTATGACCACCCCGATCAACACTGCAGTAAAGCATTCCATCTACCGATCGTACCAACCTTAGACACACCTTTCCATCCGAGCAATGAAATAATACTTACACTTTTCACCAACTGCTTCCTTCAAGAGCTCGATAATAACATTCCTATACCATTGAATTTCAACCATCTGAATCCTCTCAAGTCATACCAGCAATTATCCAACACGTTATATTCCGCTTTTGCTGCACTATTTTGATTACTCATTACAATCATCATTACCAATTAGATTTCTCAGTTTTACCCAATTCCGACTCTCTTTACTCATTCGTTCAAGAATCCTTCTTTATCGTACATGGTACTAATCTACCACTTAGCAATACTTACTCACACTCAAAACAAAGTCCTGATTTACTTCCTCTATTTAAACATTCCAACCATCAGAATGAGTACACAAAAGTAATTATAATCACACTCATCATCCTTAATATACCATTGCTTATAAAATAGCTCAAACCGAGTCTCGCTCTTCTCTAAGAATTAAATCAACTTCGTCCTTCATAGAGTATAATTCCCCATTATATCTGGAAATCTACAATAATACCTTATAACAGTACAAAATTATCATAGCATCATATAGTATCAACTCTTCGCCTTAACTTCGCTGAATACATACTCGTTAACTAAGTACATCCACAATAACATACTCATCATCTCGGCAATTATTCAAAAGAGTTCTAATTCTCTGAAATGACATCCTTTCATCCACTAGATTATAAATCCGACATATAGATCAATACACATCCTCTATGTAGGCTCCCGGCATATTAATTCCTCACTGCCCACGATTAATACTCATAACACTACTCCACATCACACTTTCGTTGCGCGATTCTGATTACCCGTCTTAAGTCATCATCCAATATATTGCACTCTTTCGTATTCACTTCTTCATAAGTTCACACAACATGGTGAGTGATTATTCTCACGGCTTAGTATCCATCATATCCTAAACCATTAAGGTAACAAACAAGCTCATCCTATCTATATGATTCCGTCTACTATCAACAAGAGATTAAGGGTGATCAAGTCCTCAATTTGTCAATAGATAGCCGACAACCATATTTAAGTATAAACCGTCGTTACTACATAATAGTGTCCTTTCCGAGTTTGCACCCAAACTCATTAACATCGCCATAGTCTAATAATTCACTTTGAGTCTTTACAACTCGCACACTTCCCTCTCATTGGCTCTTGTCGGTGAGACACCAACGTCCAAACATTTACCACAATCCACTTCGTAGTCACTTAGCATCACACACTTGTTAAGTACTTCCAAACTTCATAATCACTAGTATACTCGTACATTACTATTCATCTCGTTCCAAATTAAAATCCTCATCTTAGCAAAAGACCGCGACAACATTCATAACTCGAGGTTTTAATCTAAATCTCATGACATCTTTCACGTCCAAATGTCATTCCACTCGGAATTTCCACAAAGTTTTCCTCACATCAATAGGTGTTAGAAATTCTCTACAATTCTTCTTTTATACCTGTCGTTACTTTGACATCACAATTACGACTTCAACTAGTCCCAAAGTTTGTTCCACCTCTCCTACTAATTCACTCCTCACTAAAATCCATTGGCACTCAAATCATCTTTATTACCGAACATCTCATTCACTTAATCCTTAACAACATATTCTACTCAATTTTGTTTCAAACAATCGTGGTAGTAGGCATTCCTATTCAATAAGTTTCACGCTTCCTTAACCGACTTCAGAATATCTCCTCATAGGATCAAAAGTTATGGGTTTTTAAAGTAAAACAATTCTCCAAAAACTCATAGTAGAATCCGGTTCCTCCCACACAGGAACCGGTTCTTGACTGCTTCCCACAACTCGTCTCTGATTTTTACTATGGGGAACCGGGTTGTCCCTACCTGGGAACCGGTTCCCAGCAACCCAGAATTCCCACTCCTCTGTTTTTATAATGGGAACACATTTCAAACAAGTTTAAAACATCAAATAACAACATATCTCATGGTTATTAAGTCAGCTTCGCAACGCCCCAAATGGCACTTAAATCAGACACTCGGATCTCAAGATATGAATTTTCCAATCGTTGTCCGAAATTGCAACACTGACGCCATGCAGCGACACTTTAAATGATATTTCCAAAACTCCTCAAATGGTACACTTAATTCCTAAAATTGCTTCTCAACAAACCTTTTAATTATTCCTTCAATCCGTTCAACTCTGACACTGACATCTCGTGACGTACCAACAAACAAGTCTAGTTCTAAGAGCACGCGTAACCGCAACTTCACCTCTTTCCAACATCATCCTGTCACAATTAAATATGTTACAGCTGCTGCAACCATTTTTATAACAAAGTTCATCTCTTTAGCTTTCCTACGCTTCAAACGGAACTCAAATCGGATGTCCAGAACTCCAGTTATGAATTTTCGAAGTTCTATAGCTATTCAGCAATTTCCTGCGTTTTGCTTACGAAAATTTCACTCCAAAACTCATTCTCTTCAACTCGGTCACATTCCAAACAGCCCCTTATCATATCTCTTCACTTCCAAACATTCTTATAACTTAAGCAACACATCCCATTGCCGAAGTGCGATTTCTGAAACATACGACAGCAATCCTCTCTGCAAACTTGCAGCTAAACCTCTTCCGAGACGCACGACTACTCAACTGACAACTATGCAGCCCCTCAGCAGAGCTGATGTAACGCCCGTATAATTTTAATATTAATTTAATTTTATTATTGAATTAATAATTAGAATTATTAAAGAAATTGTGGAAATAATGAATAAATGAAGTTTTTGGCTTTTGGGCCATATGTGGAAATAGAGGAAGAAGGGGGGGTGATTCTCTAAAACCTTTTTCTAATTTTATTATTTCATAAACATTGGATTTGGGAACCAAGAAAGGGCGTGAAAGAAAGAAGTCTGAAGAACGAGGAACGTGAAGGAGAACTGTAGAGGGAGAGACCAAGAATCCAGAATTTTCTAAGGTAAGGGGGGACTTGTCTTGGTTATCATCTATTATCGGGTTAGGGGTTGATGATGCTGAATAGATGTAGAATTCGGATCAATTGAGTCATATGATAGGTTTAGGGATTGTGTCAATTGTATGATATTGACCCCTGTGTTTGAATCTATGATGTATGTGTTGTTATAGTCTCATTTGATGTATAATTGGTGCATTACGAGTTGTAATCTGTGTTGTTTGTGCATTCTATTTCTTCATGTTCGCACTGGTATGTGTTGGGGTGTTTTGGGATACATGGAATGCTGTCTTTTCTGCAGATTGGGGTTTTTAGAATCGCGGTTCGCGCCGCGTACAGAGGGGAGGCGCCGCGAACCTGAAGGCAGAAGGTCAGGAAGTTTCGTTGCGTTCAGTACGCGCCGCGAACAGGTGACCGCGCCGCGAAGGCGTTGTTCCGATTCGTTCCGCGCCGCGAACATGTGGCCGCGCCGCGAAGGCGTTGTTTCGATTCGTTCCGCGCCGCGAATGTGTGATGGCGCCGCGTGCTGTTGATGTTTTGTGATATTTTAAGAAAGTTCAAAGAGGCATAACTTTCTAATCGTTGGTTCATTTGATGCGCCGTCTTGGGTTAAATGAACCTTAATATACGAGCTATGTGATGATGATATGACTGGTTTTAGAATTATGATAATATATGTTGCTATTTCTTGATGATGATGGTGATTGTAGCAAATATGTGCATGTTTTCGACATGATGATGATAGAATTGTGGTTGAATGATGTTAATATATATGAACATACTCGAATGATGATGATGATTATTGAGGATGATGATGATAATGATATAAGTATGTTATATATGTTGCATTCATTCATGTGCATTGTTGATACTGTATCCATAAGGGATGTGTTGGATCAGTGAAGGGCATGATTCCCATTGTGTGGAATCTGTGCTGGCAGGGCCGTATCTGGATGATGATAGATGGGTCATGGGTTATTCCCATTGGATGACGTTGGTACCACATGCATAGTGTCAGTTCATTCATATGCATGATTTATGACATGATTGGAGGTATTCCAGTGTTGTAAATGCTGATGATGCGTTGGTTGTTATTTGTTTTGTTTTGATTGTCTGTTTATGAAACAATTGGGTGAATGATGCAACTGTGACGTGTTATTGCTTTATAACCTTATAACATTTGTTAATTATGACGAGACTCACCCTTACATGTTGTCATTTTCAGACTGAGGATAGCGGCTGTTCGACTCGGTGAGGATTAGCTCATGAGTCAGTGTTTTTAGTTAGCGTCAGGTGTCATGCTCTGGTAGTTGTAACACTGGGAACGTTTGTTTATAGTTTTGATTGTAACCCTATATTTATCCGTTTTGGTTGAAGTCTGATACATTTAGTAATAATGTAGACTTGATGTGGTATTTTCCGCTGCGTAGAACATGGTTTGGATAATGAGTTATGATTTTCAGGTGTTACAATGATGCATGATTTATGTGACGTGTATTTTGTTATTTATGAATTGTGATACCTCTCTACATGTTACTCTGATTTAATAATTTGTTTAATTGCCGCGGGTTATTTAGAGGGGTGTTACAATAGTGGTATCAGAGCATAGTCGGTCGTTGTGACCAGAGTCTCAGTGTCAGTGTCAGTTTTCCTGTGTATACGACTACTACGAGTTATTTGTCGATACTTGTTCTGACTGGATTGTTGTATTTAAGCAGAACAAATGGCTGGAAGAGGAGGAAGAAACGATGATGCTCTTGCTGAGGCTCTGGGCATGATTGCTGGTGTGCTTGGAGGAGGGACTGTAGGAACAGGGATTGGTGCTGATAGGCAACTGGGGAATTTTCAGAGGAACAATCCTCCATTGTTCAAAGGCACGCACGATCCTGAGGGTGCTCAGAAATGGCTTAAAGAGATCGAGAGGATTTTCCGAGTCATAGATTGTGCTGAGAATCTCAAGGTGAGGTTTGGTACCCACATGTTGTCTGAGGAGGCTGATGACTGGTGGTTGACTACCAAAGCTGAACTGGATGCCGACGGTACAGCGGTTACTTGGGCTATATTCAAAAGGGAGTTTCTGAGGAGGTATTTTCCTGAGGATGTCAGGGGCAGAAAAGAAGTGGAATTTTTGGAGTTGGTTCAAGGTAACATGACTGTACCAGAATATGCTGCCAAGTTTGTGGAGCTGGCAAAGTACTATGTGCACTACAACAACGACGAAGCCAGTGAATTCTAGAAATGTGTCAAGTTTGAGAATGGCCTTCGTGATGAGATCAAACAGGGTATCAGGTACCAAAGGATCCGGAGATTTGTTGATCTGGTGGATTGTAGCAGGATTTTTGAGGAAGATAGCATCAAGCTGAAGTCATCTCACTCTCGCGAGTTGGTTGACAGAAAGGGGAAGAAGCCTATGGATAGAGGTAAACCATATGGTAGAGGTAAACCTGTTGATTGGAAGAAACCCAGTGGGGGAGATTCCAGTGCTCGTATCAGATGCTACAATTGTGGTGAGATGGGACATCGTAGGAATGAGTGTAAGCTGAACCAGAAGAAGTGCTTCAAGTGTGAGGAAGTGGGTCATGTCGCGGCTGATTGTAAGAAGAGGGTTGTGACTTGTTACAACTGTGGTGAAGAGGGTCACATCAGTCCTAATTGTCCTAAGCCAAAGAAGAACCAATCGGGAGGAAAAGTTTTTGCTTTGACCGGGTCAGAGACTACTCCAGAGGACAGATTGATTAAAGGTAGGTGTTTCATTCATGGCACACCTTTAGTTGCGATTATTGATACTGGGGCGACTCATTCTTTTATTTCTTTGGACTGTGCTACGAGGTTAAATCTTGAGATATCTGACATAAATGGAAGTATGATTATTGACACTCCTGCGTCGGGTTCAGTAACTACTTCGTCTGCATGCTTGAATTGTCCGGTTGACATTTTTGGTAGAGAATTCGGAATGGACTTAGTGTGCCTTCCGTTGAAAGAACTTGATGTAATCCTGGGAATGAACTGGTTGGAGTTCAACCGTGTTCATATCAACTGTTTTGAGAAGACGGTAATTTTTCCTGAAGAGGTTAGGGCTGATGATGTGGAAATGACCGCTAGGCAGGTGAATGAGGCTATCGGAGATGGTGCAACCGTATTTATGTTGTTCGCATTGATGAATGTGAAAGAAAAGGTGGCTAGTAGCGAATTACCTGTGGTGTGTGAATTTCCAGAAGTTTTTCCTGAAGATGTAAATGAATTACCACCGGAAAGAGAAGTGGAGTTTTCTATTGATTTAATTCCGGGAACTAGTCCAGTGTCGATGGCACCGTATCGGATGTCTCCATCTGAGTTGGCCGAACTGAAGAAGCAGTTAGAAGAATTGCTGGAGAAGAAATTTATTCGTCCTAGTGTTTCTCCGTGGGGTGCGCCTGTGTTACTAGTAAAGAAGAAAGAGGGTTCGATGAGGCTGTGCGTAGATTACAGACAATTGAACAAGGTTACTATCAAGAATCGGTATCCATTGCCGAGGATTGATGATTTGATGGATCAGTTGGTTGGAGCACGGGTATTTAGTAAAATTGATTTGAGGTCTGGGTATCACCAGATACGTGTGAAAGATGATGACATTCAGAAGACTGCTTTTAGAACAAGGTATGGACATTACGAGTATTCGGTAATGCCGTTTGGAGTTACTAATGCACCTGGTGTTTTTATGGAGTATATGAACAGAATATTTCATCCTTATCTCGACAAGTTTGTGGTGGTATTTATCGACGATATCCTGATATATTCTAAGAACGAGGAAGAACATGCCGAACACCTCAGAACTGTGTTAGAACTGTTGAAGGAGAAGCAACTTTTTGCCAAACTGTCGAAGTGTGAATTCTGGTTAGAAGAAGTTAGTTTTCTTGGACATGTGATTTCTAAGGATGGTATTGCTGTTGATCCTACAAAGATAGAAGCCGTGTCTCAGTGGGAAGCTCCGAAGTCAGTATCAGAGATTCGTAGTTTTCTTGGCCTTGCAGGTTATTACAGGAAGTTTATTGAAGGATTTGCAAAGTTAGCGTTGCCGTTAACTAAACTAACCAGGAAGGGACAAGCTTTTATTTGGGATGCAAAGTGTGAAGAGGGATTCCAAGAGCTGAAGAGAAGGTTGACTAGTGCTCCTATCTTGATTTTGCCAAGTCCGACAGAATCATTTGTGGTTTATTGTGACGCATCACTAATGGGTTTAGGCGGTGTGTTAATGCAAAATCAGCAAGTAGTTGCTTATGCGTCGAGACAACTTAAAGTACATGAGAGGAATTATCCGACTCATGATTTGGAGTTGGCAGCTGTAGTGTTCGTTTTGAAGTTGTGGCGACACTATTTGTATGGTTCGAGATTTGAGGTATTCAGTGATCATAAGAGCCTAAAGTATCTCTTTGACCAGAAAGAGTTGAATATGAGGCAGAGAAGATGGTTAGAATTCCTGAAAGATTATGATTTTGGTTTGAATTACCATCCGGGTAAGGCAAACGTTGTTGCTGATGCATTGAGTAGGAAAACCTTGCATATGTCTATGCTAATGGTGAAGGAATTGGATTTGATTGAACAATTCAGAGACTTGAGTTTGGTATGTGAAGGTACTCCTACTAGTGTCAAATTGGGTATGTTGAAGCTGACTAGTGGCATTCTGGAAGAGATCAGAGAGGGTCAGAAAGATGATGTTGAGTTAATAGATAAGTTGACTTTGATTAATCAAGGCAAGGGTGGTGAATTTAGAATTGATGAAAATGGTATACTGAGGTTTGGTGATCGAGTGTGTGTCCCTGATATTGTTGAACTCCGGAAACGTATTTTAGAAGAAGGACACCGTAGTGGGTTGAGTATTCATCCTGGTGCTACCAAGATGTATCATGATTTGAAAAAGTTGTTTTGGTGGCCGAGAATGAAGAAAGAAATTGCCGAGTTTGTGTACTCTTGTTTAATTTGCCAGAAGTCAAAGATTGAGCATCAGAAACCGTCTGGGTTTATGCAGCCGATGTTTATCCCCGAGTGGAAGTGGGATAGCATATCAATGGATTTTGTGTCGGGTTTGCCGAGGACTGGCAAGAATTGTGAAGCTATCTGGGTCGTGGTAGACAGGTTGACGAAATCTGCACATTTTATACCGGTGAGGATGGATTATCCGATGGAGAAGCTAGCTCAGTTGTATATCGAGAAGATAGTTAGTCTTCATGGTATTCCTTCAAGTATCGTGTCAGACAGAGATCCGAGGTTTACGTCTAAGTTCTGGGAAGGTTTGCAGAAGGCTTTAGGTACAAAACTGAGGTTGAGTTCTGCTTATCATCCGCAGACGGATGGACAGACTGAGAGGACAATACAGTCGTTAGAAGATTTGTTACGTGCTTGTGTGCTGGAAAAAGGAGGTACTTGGGATAGCTATCTGCCTTTGATCGAGTTTACTTACAACAATAGTTATCATTCAAGTATTGGTATGGCTCCTTTTGAGGCTTTGTATGGTAGGAGATGTAGGACGCCGTTGTGTTGGTATGAATCTGGTGAGAGTGCTGTGATCGGGCCAGAAATTGTACAACAGACTACGGAGAAGATTAAGATGATTCAGGAGAAGATGAGAGCTTCTCAGAGTCGTCAGAAGAGTTACTATGATAAAAGAAGGAAGACACTTGAGTTTCAAGAGGGAGATCATGTGTTTATGAGAGTTACTCCTATGACAGGAATTGGTCGGGCATTGAAGTCAAGGAAGTTGACTCCGCGTTTTATTGGACCGTTCCAAATTTCTGAAAAGGTGGGAGAATTGGCATACCGTGTCGCTTTGCCGCCGATGCTTGCAAACTTGCACGACGTGTTTCATGTGTCTCAATTGAGGAAGTACATTCCAGATCCGTCCCATGTGATCCAAGTAGACGATGTACAGGTAAAAGACAACTTAACGGTTGAAACGTTGCCTGTAAGGATTGAAGATAGAAGACTGAAGCAATTGCGTGGCAAGGAAATAGCTTTAGTCAGAGTAGCTTGGGGAGGACCAGCTGAAGGAAATGTTACCTGGGAGCTAGAGAGCCAGATGAAAGATTCCTATCCGGAACTCTTTGCTTGAGGTATGTTTTCGAGGACGAAAACTCTTTTAGTGGGGGAGAGTTGTAACGCCCGTATAATTTTAATATTAATTTAATTTTATTATTGAATTAATAATTAGAATTATTAAAGAAATTGTGGAAATAATGAATAAATGAAGTTTTTGGCTTTTGGGCCATATGTGGAAATAGAGGAAGAAGGGGGGGTGATTCTCTAAAACCTTTTTCTAATTTTATTATTTCATAAACATTGGATTTGGGAACCAAGAAAGGGCGTGAAAGAAAGAAGTCTGAAGAACGAGGAACGTGAAGGAGAACGGTAGAGGGAGAGACCAAGAATCCAGAATTTTCTAAGGTAAGGGGGGACTTGTCTTGGTTATCATCTATTATCGGGTTAGGGGTTGATGATGCTGAATAGATGTAGAATTCGGATCAATTGAGTCATATGATAGGTTTAGGGATTGTGTCAATTGTATGATATTGACCCCTGTGTTTGAATCTATGATGTATGTGTTGTTATAGTCTCATTTGATGTATAATTGGTGCATTACGAGTTGTAATCTGTGTTGTTTGTGCATTCTATTTCTTCATGTTCGCACTGGTATGTGTTGGGGTGTTTTGGGATACATGGAATGCTGTCTTTTCTGCAGATTGGGGTTTTTAGAATCGCGGTTCGCGCCGCGTACAGAGGGGAGGCGCCGCGAACCTGAAGGCAGAAGGTCAGGAAGTTTCGTTGCGTTCAGTACGCGCCGCGAACAGGTGACCGCGCCGCGAAGGCGTTGTTCCGATTCGTTCCGCGCCGCGAACATGTGGCCGCGCCGCGAAGGCGTTGTTTCGATTCGTTCCGCGCCGCGAATGTGTGATGGCGCCGCGTGCTGTTGATGTTTTGTGATATTTTAAGAAAGTTCAAAGAGGCATAACTTTCTAATCGTTGGTTCATTTGATGCGCCGTCTTGGGTTAAATGAACCTTAATATACGAGCTATGTGATGATGATATGACTGGTTTTAGAATTATGATAATATATGTTGCTATTTCTTGATGATGATGGTGATTGTAGCAAATATGTGCATGTTTTCGACATGATGATGATAGAATTGTGGTTGAATGATGTTAATATATATGAACATACTCGAATGATGATGATGATTATTGAGGATGATGATGATAATGATATAAGTATGTTATATATGTTGCATTCATTCATGTGCATTGTTGATACTGTATCCATAAGGGATGTGTTGGATCAGTGAAGGGCATGATTCCCATTGTGTGGAATCTGTGCTGGCAGGGCCGTATCTGGATGACGATAGATCGGTCATGGGTTATTCCCATTGGATGACGTTGGTACCACATGCATAGTGTCAGTTCATTCATATGCATGATTTATGACATGATTGGAGGTATTCCAGTGTTGTAAATGCTGATGATGCGTTGGTTGTTATTTGTTTTGTTTTGATTGTCTGTTTATGAAACAATTGGGTGAATGATGCAACTGTGACGTGTTATTGCTTTATAACCTTATAACATTTGTTAATTATGACGAGACTCACCCTTACATGTTGTCATTTTCAGACTGAGGATAGCGGCTGTTCGACTCGGTGAGGATTAGCTCATGAGTCAGTGTTTTTAGTTAGCGTCAGGTGTCATGCTCTGGTAGTTGTAACACTGGGAACGTTTGTTTATAGTTTTGATTGTAACCCTATATTTATCCGTTTTGGTTGAAGTCTGATACATTTAGTAATAATGTAGACTTGATGTGGTATTTTCCGCTGCGTAGAACATGGTTTGGATAATGAGTTATGATTTTCAGGTGTTACAATGATGCATGATTTATGTGACGTGTATTTTGTTATTTATGAATTGTGATACCTCTCTACATGTTACTCTGATTTAATAATTTGTTTAATTGCCGCGGGTTATTTAGAGGGGTGTTACAGCTGATACATTGCAACTTCCTAATTTCCTCTCCTACAATTAATCATCAATTACCTCTAATCATCTTCCTTCAAGATGTTCCAACTTAATTACCAGTCAAGCCTTAATTTCAAGTCAACTTCGATTCGGAAAACCACACTCCAACGATGCTTGCGCTGTTGCCAACAACAGCCTACTGAATCAATCATCTTACAACTGAAACATAACCGAGAAGCGAAGCTTCTCCCCCACTTGTTTCAAACCAACTTCCGCAATAAACAACCAAGTACCGACAGTGATTCACTCACATGTCGCGTACCAAGGGATAATATACCGACAGTATTCAACTGTCGTGCAACTCAACTGACTCTACAATTGGCCGGACGGACCGACCTGCTCTGATACCACTATTGTAACACCCTGCTAAACCCCCGCGGAAATATAATAAAATCAAGGTAAATATACAGCAAGGATGCTACAATTAATAAAATAAATCAAATACCAAATCGTTTGTCATGCTTTATAATGAATAATCCAAAAATATCAAAATACATGTTCAGCACAGCGGAAACTCATTCAACAATGTTATAACACATTTCCGATAAAATCAACGGTACATAAACCAATAATGGCAAACAATGTATCACAAGTAACTCTAAGACTATCGTCCCCCAGTGTTACAAGATCAGAGCATGACCGACACGACCCAACATAACCGGATAAACTCTACGAGTCATCCTCACCGATCGCTGTTGAAAGTATTTTTGGGTAAATATTTTCGGTAATATATCGTATCCACAGGGATTGGTTAATATCACTGCCGTTCTATAGTTGTTTATTTTGAGTTAGGAAAATTGAGTTGATTTATTTTATGATTTTAATAATAGCAAAAGTAAACAATAAATTAAAAGCGAGTAATGAACTGTTGTTAACGATTAGAGAAATATGTTGAACCTTAGGGTTCATCAACCTATTCCTATACAATTATCAATTAATTCACAATTGAACAATCTTTTGAATCATTATCTTCACTTATCCTCAAATAAGATTCCATGTCTGCAAATCAAATTAGATAACTTTTACCGGTATGAGATTCGATCTCTCCAAATATCAATATCGATAATAGTAATTAAGAACGATAATTATGAAAACTCAATCCCAATTCCATCTCTGCGAATTGGTATTGAATCAATATAGTAACCTAGGGCAAAAGTTAAATCCTTTCTTTCGATCAAAGATTCAACGATAATTTAAGAATAAAAACAAGATTTCTTATTGATAATGAATTCAAACAATTGTTCACATGAATTAATTAATGGTATTGTATATTCATAGGTTAACTACTACCTTAAATTCAACACGAGGGGTTTAGCTCTCCATAGACATGAAGAACACACAAAGATTAATGGAAGAATTCATCTTCATCAAAGGAATGTCTTCGCTTGATAGAGAATTGGTCTTCAATTGATGATTGTGGCTGCACCTTCAGATTGCTCTCCTAATTTCGCTCTTCCCAAAAAAGTTCTCTTTCTCTTGGAAGCTAGGGCTTTTAAATAGAAGTTTTGGGCTTTTAACGCCGAGGCCGCGGCGCGCTTCAAAACAGAGATATTTTCGCGGCGCCTCACAGGACTTCCGCGGCGCGCCCTGTGCAATTTCCATCTTTTTCTTCTGCCTTTGAGACTTCCAGCTCTCTTTCCTCCTCATGTTCTTCTCAAGCTTCAATTCAGCTCTAAACCTGCAACAATAACACCCACAAGTGATTCGATTTGCTTTACGCACGAACTCAACTTGTTCAGTTCAATTCTTAATAAAAACCTATGGATTTATCACATTCTGCATTGGTTTGGAGACTAAATTACTTCTATTAACACATGAATTTACCATTAATTTACTCCTAACAAACTCTCCCCAACTTAGAGTTTTGTTTGTCCCTAAACAAAATTACTTACCTCCAGCAAAGTTTACCGACAATCATGCAACAAGTTTTTCAAAAAGTTTTTCTCAAGTGGTTCAATCCAATAATTAAGTCAAATACTCCTCTTCTACCTGCAAACTCAAAATATACACATGAAACAAACTTTGAAAGCAAATTACCTCCAGAAGTTCAAAACACTACACAATTGCTTGAACCAGCACTAATCACTCTTATCAGAAAATATGATAACTCAAAGAGGGGTTAAACACTCATCCAAACAATTAAATCAACAAAAATCCATATCATACGTTCACCAAATTGCTAGCATCAAGTACTGTGGAATCTGAGAATCAGAAGGTCTTTCTATGGTTGTAATGTGGTTTAGATTCAAAGAAAAGAAGATAATCAAGGGTTGTTCCTAATATAGGGAAGCATCCAATTCATAACATATTTCTTTTTCTCTAAAACTCTAATTCCTTTACCTGTCCATATTTTTTCATTCATTCGTAGCTTGATTCTTCGTTTTCACTTTTTTTTTCAACAATCGTTATATTCAAACGTTGTTACTTCTCTTTTTTTTTTCAAGCTACGACTTTTTTTTTCTTTCACCGATTACCATAAGTACTTACTCTTCTTTTGACTGTGACTCTCCCCAACTTGGAGATCAACCTGTATTCAGATTATATGAATGCCCCCCTACTTTCTAAAAAGGGTCAAAGAGAAAACACATCACCAAATTTTATGGTTGATGATCCAGAACAAAACTTTTTATTGAGATCAAAACTCACCAGGTATTTTCCTTGGTGCATATTATGATGCTTATCTTGACCTCAGGCTCAAAGAATGGTTAGCAAAAGATCACACTCTCACAGAAGAAATTAAGTTGCATGTTTAGAATAGGCTAAAAGAACTCTCAGATTCAAACAATTGCCTAAATCACTTTCACAGATTTCCACAGACGATGCAACAACCGGTTTAGCATGATACAAACACGTCAAAATAATTGATGGTCTCCTGCATATAGTAAACAATGGAAAGCTTTCCTCACAATGGTTAAGGCTAAGCTGATCCAATAAACAATGTACCATAAAGAACTTCTGACAGTATTTACTAACACCTTAAGTTTCATTGCACACATTAAGAGTTTGAGTTTTAAAATTCATACCTGCTTTGTTACTTATTGAAAAAGAGAGTGAAACTGAAAAATTTTGAACATTCACTTCCTACCACTTTCATACATGTTGCTTCATTGTTGATACTTCGCTTGAGATTCTCGTTTTGTTATGGGACTACTTACTCTAACTGGGAGCAAATAATAAACATACAAGCATAAAATTGAAAAATGCAAAAGAATAAATCCACCCCCAAACTTGAACTAAACATTGACCTCAATGTTTCGTAACAAGCCCGAGAGGGTTGACTCACAGAGGGAATTGCAATATCAATTGCCTCTTCCTAGCTTTCACCAGAAAGGTTCCCTTATTATTTCCTGAAATAAAAGCTAAACAAAACAAAACATTAGAAGTGTGGGTTACCTCCCACAAAGTGCTTCGTTTAACGTCGCATGGCTCGACGGTTCATGCTTTCAAGGAACTAAAAATGGTGCATGTTGCTCCACTCCCCCGAAGAAATCTTTTAACCGTTTTCCATTAACGGTTCTCCTCTCTTTTGTCAGTGGATTCTCTACCATAATGGCACTGTGGTCGCATATATCTTTTACTATCAGTGGTTCATACCATTTTGTTGTTGCTTTACCCGAGAGACATCTTAGTTTTGAGTTGCACAGGAGTACCTCTTGTCCAACTTGGAAGTAGCTCGGAGGTTGATTTTTGTCTTCCTTGGTTGCTCCCTTAGTTGTATCGATTTGGAAGATATCACTCTTGTTCTTAAGATGCTTCTTGGCCTTGAACAGAGTAAACTTTACCTCTTCATCTTGCACCCTTATTTTCATGATCCCTTCATCCAGATCAATCATCATCCGAGCGGTTTTCATGAATGGCCTTCCTAGAATCACAGGTACCTCATGATCTTCTTTCATGTCAACAACCACAAAGTCTACCGGGAAAAAGAATTTGTCTACTTTAATTAGCAGATCCTGAATCACTCCATAGGGTGAAGTGATAGATTTGTCGGCCAATTGTAAAGTCATACTAGTGGGCTTCATCACAATATTCCCTAGCTTCTTGACAATGGATAAAGGGATTAGGTTGATGCTCGACCCCAGATCAATTAACCCATCGCCAGTGAAATTACCTCCAATATTTAATGGTAAGGTTACTCGCCCCGGATCGGATTCCTTTCTTGGAGTAGTTCTTTGGATTATAGCACTACATTGACCATCAAGCACCACAGTTTCTTCATTTGTGCATCCCTTTTTCTTTGTGAGCATGTTCTTCATAAATTTAGCATATTTAGGCATTTGCTCTAATGCTTCGGCAAATGGTATGTTTATGTGGAGTTGTTTGAAGATGCTCATAAACCTGGTATATTGCCTGGCATTGTCCTTCTTTGACGGAGCGTGGGGGTATGGTAGATGTTGGCTTGGTATCACATGATCTAATTTCTTTTTCTTAGAACTTCTTCTTTTCTCTGTCATCCCTCTTTCTTTCTTGGTCTCATCTATTTCTCCTTCAACATCTTTGCTCATGGTGCTCACTATGATTTCATTCTCCTCATCTTCCGCAGCCTGATTATTATCCTCTTTCTCGGTATCATTGATTTCAACTTCTTTCTCAGCGCCTTTCTGACTGGTTATAGTCACCACTGCGTTACAATGCTCTTTAGGATTATCTTGAGTGTTGGCGGAGAATGTTGCATTTGACTGAGTAGCTGCAATTTGTTTTGCCAGTTGCCCTACTTGAGTTTCCAGATTTTTAATTGCAGCTTCCTGGTTCTTCTGATTTGTCATTGACATTTGCATGAATTGATTCATGGTCTCTTCTAACTTAGATTGTCCTCCTTGTTGTTGTGGTGGCGGTTGAGTGTATGGTTGAAAAGTTTGTTGTTGATACCCTTGATTGTTGGGTCTTTGTTGATATCCTTGGTTGTTATTCCTCGGAGGATAATTCTGTTGATATGGCTGATTTTGGTATTGATTCTGCCTTGGTCCTTGAGTGTTGTTCATGTAGTTTACTTCTTCTTCTAGGACTGGTGGACATAATCCTGTTTGATGATTGCCCTTACATAATTCACACTTCGCAACCTGATAAGAATTGGATATCCCGTTCAGCTCCTTAAGTTGTTGTGGTAGTTTGGACATTTGTTGTGTCAAAATTTCCACTTGTGAAGTTAGCAATTTATTCTGAGCAAGTAGAGCATCACTGTTGTTCAGCTCCAACACTCCGGGTTTCTTATCTCTTACCGTTCGATCATGGTTGCCTTGACGATCATTTAGAGCCATTCGCTCTATTATCTGAGTAGCTTCCTCAGGTGTTTTGGACATGAGTGAACCACCAGCTGTGGCGTCCAAGAGTGTCTTGTTTGTAGCTGTGAGACCGTTACGGAACATATGGATTTGATCAACGTCTGTAAAACCGTGTCCTTTGCACTTTCTCAACATAGCTTTATACCTTTCCCATGCTTCATTCAAAGATTCATTACTACCTTGAGAAAATACTGCTATTGTTGTTTTTGCTTCGAAGAATCGGTTTTGAGAGTAAAACCTTTCCAGAAATTTTTCATCTAATGTGTTCCAATTAGTCATCACTGCTTCAGGTTGATCCAAGTACCAATCTTTTGCCTTAGATAGCAAAGAGTGTGGGAACAACCTCTTAAATAATGCTTCCTCATCAGCTTGAGCGACACCCGTGGTACCCGCTAACTCATAGAATCGAGTAAGATGCGTGTACGGGTCTTCATGGTCCAATCCGGCGAAAGGACTTGCACAAATCAATTGTATGATACCGGTCTTCAGTTTTGTCGGTCGCCCGTTGGCGGCAGTTCTAGCGAACTGAGGATTGAGTCTTGGACTATTTGCACATGGACCAGGAGCAGCCATGTTCACAACAATAGGTTGTATAATAACTTCCGGTTCTTCTTCCGTGAATAGTTCGTGAAAGAAGAGTCCTTCTTGCGACTCGTCAATAGTTTCAAGTTGTTGTGACGATGTCGCGGTTGCGTTGTCTCTTGTTCTTGCTATGTTTGCTCTTCTTCGTGCTTTGCTATTTAACCTCCTAGTGGTCCTTTCGATCTCGGGATCAAAAAGAAGTTGATCGCTAGAAACTTTGCTGCGCATACACGAATTTCTGCACACACTAACAAACGAGTGAAACAACCAAATCAAGAAAATAAAAATTAAAACTCAAAATAAGAACTATTGCAATGCGTGCAATATTGACACCAATCCCCGGCAACGGCGCCAATTTGTTGAAAGTATTTTTGGGTAAATATTTTCGGTAATATATCGTATCCACAGGGATTGGTTAATATCACTGCCGTTCTATAGTTGTTTATTTTGAGTTAGGAAAATTGAGTTGATTTATTTTATGATTTTAATAATAGCAAAAGTAAACAATAAATTAAAAGCGAGTAATGAACTGTTGTTAACGATTAGAGAAATATGTTGAACCTTAGGGTTCATCAACCTATTCCTATACAATTATCAATTAATTCACAATTGAACAATATTTTGAATCATTATATTCACTTATCCTCAAATAAGATTCCATGTCTGCAAATCAAATTAGATAACTTTTACCGGTATGAGATTCGATCTCTCCAAATATCAATATCGATAATAGTAATTAAGAACGATAATTATGAAAACTCAATCCCAATTCCATCTCTGCGAATTGGTATTGAATCAATATAGTAACCTAGGGCAAAAGTTAAATCCTTTCTTTCGATCAAAGATTCAACGATAATTTAAGAATAAAAACAAGATTTCTTATTGATAATGAATTCAAACAATTGTTCACAGGAATTAATTAATGGTATTGTATATTCATAGGTTAACTACTACCTTAGATTCAACACGAGGGGTTTAGCTCTCCATAAACATGAAGAACACACAAAGATTAATGGAAGAATTCATCTTCATCAAAGGAATGTCTTCGCTTGATAGAGAATTGGTCTTCAATTGATGATTGTGGCTGCACCTTCAGATTGCTCTCCTAATTTCGCTCTTCCCAAAAAAGTTCTCTTTCTCTTGGAAGCTAGGGCTTTTAAATAGAAGTTTTGGGCTTTTAACGCCGAGGCCGCGGCGCGGCATCGGACTGGCGCGGCGCGCTTCAAAACAGAGATATTTTCGCGGCGCCTCACAGGACTTCCGCGGCGCGCCCTGTGCAATTTCCATCTTTTTCTTCTGCCTTTGAGACTTCCAGCTCTCTTTCCTCCTCATGTTCTTCTCAAGCTTCAATTCAGCTCTAAACCTGCAACAATAACACCCACAAGTGATTCGATTTGCTTTACGCACGAACTCAACTTGTTCAGTTCAATTCTTAATAAAAACCTATGGATTTATCACATTCTGCATTGGTTTGGAGACTAAATTACTTCTATTAACACATGAATTTACCATTAATTTACTCCTAACAATCGCTTAGGCCGCTACTTCAATCTGAAATCATCAAAGTAAGGGTGAGACTACATCATAATTAAATAGCATTATAAATCATCAGATATAGAATTTCATAAGCAATTATCCACCCTACTTAGCATATTTAGATTTATCAATTCATACCAATTACAAGCACAAGTCGAAAGTATGCACCAATAACACAACACAAATCATAACACCGGAATTCATCCTGACATGTCACAATTTATACAAAGACCATGCAGACTCTTATGCATGTGGTACCATACATGGGATACACCCATCCAACTGATCTTTTTCATCACCAAGATACAGTTTAACCAGCACAAATTCCACACAATGGGAATTATGCCCACCATTTTGATCCACTTTCATCACCGGGATCCATCACCAAAAATGTATGCGAATGAATGCAACATATGACATGCTTACAACATCACCAATCCGATGTATCACATCGTCTCATTATCATCACCAACTCATCACCAATAAGCATGCATTAGTTTTAGCATTCATACAATATATCACACGCATACATGTAAAACATCACCAAATAAATAATACAAACAGGGTATAAAACTCGGACTTTACATCCATATCACCTATTTATCATATATAATTCACACCACATATAAGGTCAAACCACAGTTATATCATTACAACATCACCACATTGTCACATTAACCAAATCATGCACACAATGTACAAAACACGCCATAAACGAAATAAATCAAGATTTTCAAAATAAAATCAAGTCAGGGCCGTCTTTGAGGGTGTGCAAGGTGACCTACAGCACAGGGCCTCACATTTTTTGATGTGTAAGCTATGCAAAAAAGGGCCTCCAATTATATATTCCATTGTTAATTTACGCTTAAATAGGGCCCCTTAAAAAATTTTCACGATTCAACTGAAGATAACTTCAGCTTCTTACACAGGGCCTCTCAAAAGTTTGAGACGGCTCTGAATCAAGTTATTGTTGTTTTCTTTATTTTATATCATAGAGTATTTAATTTAAGATACAACGTCCAAAACGGCGTAGAAAACGGACTTACGGTTTGAAAATTAGAAGCTTTTAAAGTTAGAACAGTTTTCAAAACGTGCTGCTGGAATTTTGTACTGGAACCCGGTTCGTCCCACATGGGAACCGGTTCCTGGACCCAAAAATGCCATTTTTAACGTTCTAACACAGTGGAACCCGGTTCCTCCCACATGGGAACCGGTTCCCACGAACCCAGTAGCTGAAAAAAGTGACTTTTAAGACTTTTATGCATCCCAAACACATACCAACTCATACCATTACGAAATTGATCATCAATAACATCAAAATACTCCAAATACATGATTCTAATGCACAAACCACATACCACAACACCATGTAACATTACTACATCATCAATTGCAGTCAATTCATCAAATCATACATGTCAGTGTTGGTATTTCACAAAACCCAACATCCCAAATAGAGATTCTAATCCCTTAATTCAATCCTAACATCATCAAAATCATAATACTACATAATTAGAGTAATCACCCCTTACCTCAGAGTCGAATCTTCGAAGGTCTTCTTCTCCTTTGGCTCTTCTCTCTTTCACGTGTTCTTCAGTTCTTAGACTCTATCCCTTTTGCTTCTACCTCCTTTTTCCCAATTTCCTTTATTTTATGAAAACATAAAATAGTTAGTAATGGGCTTACTCACTTAGCACCCCCATACTGCTAACCTCACCATCCGGCCCAATGGCTCTTAATCCATAATTCTACAATAATTCAACCAAATACCAAAATAATTCTAATTAATAATTTAATTTCCAATTAAATTAAAATTAGAAAATATGGGGTGTTACAATAGCCCTGGACATGACACGAATGATTGTTGGCCATTAAAAAATAAGATTCAAGATATGATCGATGCTGGTGAAATTGAGGTCAACCATCCCAAGACTCGTGTAGTGATCACGGTTCCCATGCATAATCACGAGAAGATGGATTAATGTCTAGAAAGATGGACTTTTAGATCATTAGATTTACTTTCATTTGCAATTTCTTTCCTGTTTGTTTAAACATTCGACTTATGATAGACATTATCTATTTTAATAATTATCATCAGTACATTGCATATGTTTGTCTTGAATAAATTATTTCGCTATCACTCATTTTAAATTATGTCTTTACTTTGCATATGTTTTGTGATATTCAACTCCTGCCAAGCCGTAAGCCTTTTAAGAGAGGATGCCGAAAAATGATACCGCAACCTCATACAGTATGCTTTTGAATGGACTATGTTGATGATGTACATGCATTGTTTCAATTCCTAAACAGTGGAGATATAAGGATGTTAATCCCTCGTCAACCCCGTTTGAGCCGAAGAAGTAGAAGTTTCTTTCTCACACAGATTAAACCCTTAATCATAACCTGGGGCATGATAGTTACTTAGTTAACTCGATTGTACTAGCTGTTGTTTACACAAATAATGATGGGTTCCCGCAACCATTAAGTCAGGTAGTCAATGTCCACCAAAAAGGAAAAGATGTTAAGTCAAAACCTATGAAAGAGACTTATCAAAAATCAAAAACATCCCGCTGACTGTAATCACAAAATAAACAGTTCAGGCAAAAGTTAGGGATAACAAAGTCAAAAAGGAGGTTGCTAAAAATCCTCGACAAAAGAAAACATTTCAAAAGAGGTCACTACAAATCCTCGACAAAAAGAAAGTATTACCAGAAAGGACGACTGTCTGTCCAAATAAAAGTTCCAGTGCTCTAACCATCATCAGATTTCAATGTTACGACTTCAAATTCTGCTAGAACTTAAACGCAAAGTTAACTGAGCATAGGATCAAAGAACATCACGAAGAGTGGGATGGGTATAAATAAAATTTTAAGCCTTTATCCTTTGTTTCTTAAACCATGAACCAAGCCACGTTGCAACCCTTGAAAGTCCTAATTGAAACATGGTTAGTTCAAAAGCATATTGTCGCCAAAAGGTATCCGGACTCCTTAAGGTTTACAAAAAATGCTGAGTTGATATTTCATTTTACAAACATCACGTCTTTACAAATATCACGCTTTTACATCTCCTGTTTTAATGTTTTTCAAAAAACTCAAGACAGACATATGCATTGCATCTCATGAATTCATTATTAAACATATTTTGCTACATAATTTCAAATGTTAGCATCAGGAAGAATTTACACAGGGTACAACTAATGACCAAAAGTTATCTCGACAGACGAAATCATTTCAGAAGCAACGTCTCTTATGTGTACAAGGGGCATGACATGGTTTATCCAATCAACCTGGGGCAGTCAGGTCAAGATTCTGAGAATCTTTCAAAACTATTTCCCAATAAATCTGGGGCGATCAAGTCAAGATTCCAAGAATATCTCAAATGCCAAACAACCAAAAGGCATACATCCCAAGTGGGTTTCAAACTATTTCCCGATCAATCTGGGGCAATCAAGTCAAGATTCCGAGAATCTCTCAAGGATGCCAAAACAATCAGGGGCATGCATCCAATAAGATCTGAAGCTACTCCCCAATCAGCATGGGACATTGTCCTGGGCCTATGACTACTAGGGGCATGTCGCCCATAACGCACATTTCATAAAGTCCTCGCGAGGCGAATCTTTTCAAAGTTCCTACTAACAGGGGCAAATCTATGCAAGTCCAGATTGACATCTTGACCAATACTCAGTGGTGTGTCCTAATCAAATCCAGGAATGGTAGTTACTATAATACTGGGGGCAACTTTCAAGACACTCATGTCTCCCCATAGAGCCGGGTTCACAAGATCATATCTCCACAGAGTAATCATTAAGAAGAAATCTTCAAATGCTCTCATCCCGACAAAGACATGGCTCCCCAACAGAATTTACATCTCCAACACTTTGCTCTTCTCCAACATGGTTTATTAATATCTCTAGTCCCCAATCAGGGTACATCAATTTACTGATCATCCCCAAGCAGAAATCATAAATCCCCAGCTGAGCATCTTCAAGATAAGATCAAACATCAAAATTACAATGACATGGAGATCCATCTTCTCAATCAAGATGTGTCAAATAGCATAAATCGTAGTCATACGTCATAAATCATAAACATATTCATACATCGAATACATTACCTGATAATGAACTCATACATAACATACAAAGTTTCTCATTTATTTTGAGGGACTCATTGAAGGATAGAAAAACACTTAGAAAGGGGGGGGGGGTTGAATAAGTGTAGCTTTAAAACTTGTAAGATAAAAACAGTTTGCTCAATGATTTTTATCCTGGTTCGTTGTTTACTAAACTACTCCAGTCCACCCCCTTGGAGTGATTTACCTCACCTGAGGATTTAATCCACTAATCACACGAGATTACAATGGTTTTCCACTTAGACAACTTCTAAGTCTTCTAGAGTATACTGATCACAACCTGATCACTGTAGGAACAATTTGCTTAGATACCCTCTAAGACTTTCTAGAGTATTCTGATCAACAACCTGATCACTCTAGTTCTTACAACTTAATGTAAACAAATTCTAAGAGTTACAATGCTTCTAATAAAGATATTATCACAACTGTGATTTTCCCTTAAGTTTAAGCTTAATCTCACTAAAGTATTACAACAGCAATATAGTGAGTTTGATGAAGTTTGAGAGCTTTTGATTTGAACAGCGTTTCAGCAAGTTGGTTCAGAGTTCGTGATTCGTAACTCGTAACATAGCTTCTCATCAGAACTTCATATTTATAGGCCTTTGAGAAGATGACCGTTGGGAGCATTTAATGCTTTGCGTATTCCGTACAGCATTGCATTTAATGTTTCACTCTTTTGTCAACTACCTCGAGCCTTGCTTTCACTGTGTCTACTGACATTGCCTTTAATAGCTTTCAACGTTCCTTTTGTCAGTCAGCGTAGCCTGCCAGCTAGTACTTGCTTCTGATCTGATGTTTGTGTGAACAACGTTTGAATATCATCAGAGTCAAACAGCTTGGTGCAAAGCATCTTCTTGTCTTCTGACCTTTAAGTGCTTCTGAGCGTGATACCATGAGAACTTCAGTGCTTCTGCTTCTGATCTCAAGTCCTTCTGATGCTTCCATAGACCATGTTCTGATTCTGCTTGACCATCTTCTGATGTCTTGCCAGACCATGTTCTGATGTTGCATGCTGAACCTTCTGAGTCAGTGCTTCTTGCGCTGATTTTGTGCATACTCTTTATATAATTCCTGAAATGGAAATTGCATAGTATTAGAGTACCACATTATCTCATACAAAATTCATATACATTGTTATCATCAAAACTAAGAATATTGATCAGAACAAATCTTGTTCTAACACTCATTACATAACACATGCATCATGACATTATATAAATGGCTACACCTATTGCAGAATACAGGTACAGACAAATGAACGAAATCTCCAACTTCCCAGGATCTAATTCAGCTACTACGAACGGTACTGACACGGTCAACGCTCGAAGATCTAATTCATTCACCGCGAACGGCGATGACACGATCATTCTCAAAGATCTAATTCAGCTACTACGAACGGTACTGACACGATCATCTTCCAAGATCTATTTCATTTACCACGAACGGTGGTGACACGATCATTTTCAAAGATCTAATTTAGTTACTACGAACGATATTGACATGGTCAGAGATCTAATTCCATCATCACGAATGGTGTGGACACGATCAATTACCTCCTCAGTCTAATTCAGTTACTACGAATGGTGCCGACACAACAAGAGATCTAATTCTATCATCATGAACGGTGTAGACACGATCATCTTTCCAAGATCTAATTCAGTTACTACGAACGGTACTGACACGGTCAACTCTAAGAGGTCTAATTCCATCATCACGAACGGTGTGGACACGATCAACTTTTCCAAAAGTCTAATTCAATTACTACGAACGCTGCTGACCCGACAAGAGGTCTAATTCTATCATCACAAACGGTGTTGACACGATCATCCTTCAAAGTCTAATTCAGTTACTACGAACGGTGCTGACACGACAAGAGATCTAATTCCATCATCACGAACGGTGTGGACACGATCAACTTTTCCAAAAGTCTAATTCAGTTACTACGAACGGTGCTGACACGACAAGAGGTCTAATTCTATCATCACGAATGGTGTAGACACGATCATCCTTCAAAGATCTAACTTAGTTACTACTAACGGTACTGACACGATCAACCTTTAAGGATCTAATTCTATCATTACGAACGGTGCTGACACGACCAAATCTCAAAAATCTAATTCATCTACTACGAACAGTAATGACACGATCAGCATCCCAACAAACACTTCTCAACATACTAAGCTCCTTCGACCTAACGCACGGTTTTCCAGACATCTACGGGTGCAATTTGGATTTAGTCTAACGCACAACTTACCCTTCAACCTAACGCACGGTTTTCCAGACATCTACGGATGCAAATTGGATCTGATCTGACGTACGACACATCCTTCAGCCTAACGCACAGTTTTCCAGACATCTGCTGATGCAAACTAGACCCAGTCTAACGTACGACTCAACCTAAGTCTATTCCTCAGAAACGGTCTAACGTACGACGTATTCTGACTCTCAAGTCTATCAACTGGGATGGCATCTTCAAGCCCATCACAATCATACATCTTCTTCATACACCTGCAGGGAATTTCAAGTCCATCTCCGACAAAAGTCCCTTCATCATCAGCTAGGGCAAATTCCTAGGTATTCTAGTGTTCAATCCTCTTTCACCTTCAGATTCCGACTGGCATACAAACCACTCTACATCTTCAGGTTTAAGAAAATTTAACAGGAGCAGCTGTCATACCCCAAAATTTGCCCATACTATTTCTCTTATTCAAATTCAAATCAAAGTACAAAGCTCAAAGCCATCTCTCCTAAACAAAGGCTCAAGAAACTAGGGTTTGTGTTGTTCTGAAGAAAATCAATGGAAAAAAATCTCCAAGGCATCCCATATGGTCTATGATACTCCACATCACTTCCATGACAAATTTCAGGGCCCAAGTCAAAAGATTGATCACTCAATTGCTCAGAAAGTCAACAGTCGACTAGTTTGACCTAAAAGTCAACTGTGATCAAAGTACAGTCAAAACTCCTGATTTTTTGTCAACATCCTCATGTTGAAGTATCATTCACCATTTGATCAAGAATTGATCATGGTTCATCAAGGAAAGATCAAGAATCAACAATTCCAAAAGTTTCTAAATTAGGGTTTTCATAGGAGAAAGTCAATTGAACTTTGACCAGCCATAACTCCTACATGGAACATCAGAAATTTTCCATCCAAAGCTCATTTTGAAGGAAATTGAATTCTCTACAATTTTGTCTCTCACAACCCAAGTCTAAAAATGCTTCATTTGAGAGATATGGATCAAAAGATTATAGGTCCTTTTTGAAGATCAACCAAAAGCAGTTTTTTGTCAAAGCCAATATCACCAAGATAAATTCTTCAAATAGAAAAAAGCTTCCAAAGTGGCTTGTAGAGTACATCTTGAGGTTTCCAAAAAGTCCTAGAACTCATCCATATCTTAATAATTGAGGGAGATATGCCTTGTCAAAGTTGGTCGATTTTGAAGGGAAAAATGTGAAGTAATAGGCTTCAAAATGGATTTCTTTGCAAATGAGCCCAACGTTTTATGGTCCAATCTTGATCCCTAAGTTATCAAAGACATCCAATCCAAAACCCCTGATTTTTTGAGTTTTATTTGATTTTATATGGATTTTTTTATTCATTTAAAAATGGTTCAATTCATGAAAATCAAAGGAAAATCAAAGATTTGGTTAGGAGATATATATTGATCAATTTCAATTAACAAATTACTCCATAATTAAGTCAAAATTCGTGCTAATGGCAATTGGTAAGATTAGATTGAAATTTGACATATTAAGGAAATTTTACAAGTCAATTTCAATCAAATCTTCAATCATTGTGTGGAGAAGATTTGATCAATATTTGTACCCTAAAATCATTCTACTATATAATCATAAGATCACCATATGCAAGGAGGGTTGGTTACACAGATTTCCCAGCAAAAGAACCCTAACTGAACCCTTAAAATTCTCACAAAAAAATCAACATTTGTTTTCCCAATTGCAGCGAGATTCAGAGCTTGTTACTGATTGAATACGCTTCTCTGGTGTCTCCTGAAGATATCTGAACCATCTCCAAGGTCGCACAAATTCAGGATCGTCGCCCAATCCTCATGGTTTTGTACCTTCTTTTTCTGAATTTGATTTCATTGATTCATGCATATTTAACGTGATTTATCCGCAAACTTGTGTTCATGATGAAATTTGTGAGCTTCCTGTGTGGTTTAATTTGGATTTAAGCGCTGATATATTGAACCACCATTGTTAGGGTTCTAAATCTTCCAAACAGGGGTTTTACGTAAGAAGCTATTTTAGGCCAAATCCATGATTCCGTTGGATTTATGGTGTTGTTTATACTTGATCTGGGCTATTCGTGGGCTTCGATTGATGTTGATTTGCGGGTTTTGAGCAAGGGAAGCTATGGCCACGCGTAAAAATCGTGGTTGAAAGTGTTAACCTTTTTTCAGAAAAATCAGAGAAGAAGAAGACCAGGCGCGGGCAAAATTTATTTGAATTTTGGGTCGTTCGTTTTTTAGATATATTATTCGTGTCTCAGTGTATTATCAGCTTGCATCGCTGGTACAATTGGTTAGTGGCGTAACGATGGGTCCAAGGGTGAGTAGGTTCGAACCCCAGGTAAGCCATATATTTTTTTTTGAGAAAACATGTGTTATAAGATGCCATCAGTTCCTGCGTTACCACCGTACGCATGCCTACCGTGCACGCTCAGCATCCACCATTGGATTACTAAGAAGTTCAAATCCAACGCATCTGGGAGATGAGGAACACCATAGATTTCACCAGCTATACTACACCAGATCCAGCTGAGTCCTTTTTTTCTTTTTATTTTTATTTTATTTTATTTTATTTTATTTTATTTTCTTTTCTTTTCTTTTATCACATAACTTGTTTTTTTTATTTATTATATATTATTATTTGTTAAAATCTTTTAGAAAACACCATTCTTTTTATTTTATTTTTCTTAATCTATTTAAAATCTTTCTTCCATCAATTATATTTATTTTATTAATTGATAAAAATATATATTAATGTCATATATTTAAAAATTTATTTTTTTCATCGATTTAATCAATTAGGTTGAAAAACCAATAATTAATTAAATCTGATTTTTATTTAATTTGTGCCCGGATCAGGGTTTGCAAGAATCATTCATACACTAAATTTTCTTTTTCTTTTGTGCACTTTTTCAAGGTTAGCAACGGGGTTTCCTCCGACTATGCGCCTCGTCTATTACAAAGCTAAGTCCTGACTTTATTTTCCTTTAAATATTTATTTGCATTATAAAATTGTTATTAGGGTTAAAACCTAGAAAGTCAATGGACTCTTTTGCATTCACGTATTTTGCCTATTTTTGCCCATTTTTCAGGGTTAACCTCGAGGCTACCTCCGACTACGAACCATGTCAGATCAAAGCTAAGTCTCGATTCAACTTCTTTTATTTTGCCTTTAATTTAATTTAATTATTCTTCCTTTTTATTTATTTTTTACCCTTTTGGCAAATGAACTGTCCATACACTCACCCCTTCGTGTTTATTTTTCCTTTTCCAATTTTCAGGGTTAGCCAACCAGTCAAAGCTCGAATGTTTGGTAACCCTGAAATTCATCTTGTTTTTACTGTCTTAATTATTATTTATGTCAAACCTATTGCACTGCTGGTCCGCTGGTTTCTTTTTCCCCTTCCCCATATTATTGTGTGGTTAGTAATCCTAGGGAGTTGTAACTTTGAATTAAACTTAGAATAATTAATTATAAGATAATTGCTTAATTAATCACATGATTGTTGCACCCACGCACCTTTTATGGTACCTCTATTGTTGCCTGTTTCCTGTTGCCTGTTGCCTTGTGTTTTTTGCAGAATAGCCTTGTCCCTCGAATACGAGGATACCTCAGCAATGTTGCCCTCAGTTCATTCTCAAGGTCATAAGTCCCTAATGATGCTGCCTCCGATTCGCCAAAATGTGACCTCGTCCCTTCGAAGTTGCCTACGAAGTGTTGAGGTATCCTCTGGTTGCCTAACGAAGAAGGCTATTCTGATATTTCCCTTTAGGCTACCTGCCTCTCTATGGCATGGGACAGTCTTAAGGCGAACGATAACTCGATGACCCGTTAACATCCAAAAGAAAGACTTCTTGCCCTCTTATGGTATGGATAGACCCTTTCACCCTTAAAGGCTAAAGAACATTTTTCATCTAACCAGGTAATTGCTCCTAATTGCCTTGCTCTAAAAAATCTTTTTCTACACTTTTTTCATAAACCTTCAATATGGCTACGCTCATTTAGGAGCTAAAGTCCGTATTCTCTTCTTCTACATTTCTTTCAAAGAGCAATGCAATTAAGAGCCCATGGATAACCATGGATGCAAAGGGTGCCTTACACCTTCCCTTTGCATAATTACCACCCGAACTCAGTTTTTTTATTTAAAAGGTTTTTCCTGTTCTTTTAGACTTTCTGATATTTGGATAAAATAAAAGTCGGTGGCAACTCTTGCTTACCGCAACATTTCGGATAAAAGTCAGTTCACCGTATTACACTACTGCATTAGGCATATTGCACACAATTTTATGCGAGAGATCAAAGATAATTTTTGAAGAACAATTTGGTGAACGCGGGGTATGCCTTAAACCAACCTGGATTTGAATACTACTGCCGTGAAATAGCATTGTCAAATCCAGATGTGGGGAGGTGGATTGATAACATTGATAGAGCAAAGTGGAGTAGGTTGTAACACCCCAATTCTACCCAAAGCATTTAGGCAAGAAAATATCAGAGTATTTAAAATTTCATACAACACAATTAGGATGTTACACTAAGTAACCAAACAAACACCTAGAAAATAAACGGACATCAACGATGCCAAAAGCATACACACCTGCCAATAAAATGATACATAACACACGGAAGATATGAACATATATATATATATATATACATATATCTCTCACTCTCAAAGAGGATTTTTCCAAAATAAAGTGTTTACAATACACATCAACACATTATCACATATACATGTTCAAAGAGTCATATATAAATAAATAACAACAGACTCCCGACTCCCCGGTGTTACGTATCAGAGCAACTGACAAGACCGACTGGAGAACTACCTCTTCCAAAAGACTTCCAAAGCGGCTAATCTGCAGGATGCCACTCAAGCATCAAATCAGCAGAAGGGTGAGAATATAATTCATAATGAAAGCATGACAATTATAGTAATGCCAACAAGTATCATCAAGAATCATACAACAAAGTAATCCACTCATTTAACCACAATTAATATATAAGCAATGCGACACATGAATGGTAACATAAATTATAAAGACTGACGATGATGAATGAGACTCGACTATGCATATGCATGTGGTACCAAATCCGGAGTAAAACTCCTCCTTGTCATTATGACAAATACACCTGCCGAGCATTATGCTGGGACTTTATTCCACTCAGGAAGCCCGCAGGCTGTCGTCATCGAGCACGCAGCTCCCACTGATGACCTCTTGCCAATAAGGCTCATTCCATTACCGAGCATTAAGCTCCTACTGGTAACCAAGCGCGCACGCTGTCGTCATCGAGCACGCAGCTCCCACTGATGACCTCTTGCCAATAAGGCTCATTCCATTACCGAGCATTAAGCCCCTACTGGTAACCGTGCCCGCAGGCCATCTGTTAACAGCATTCCGCCATTAACGTATTGAAATGTTATGCTGTGCAAATATATGACTCTATTACACGACAACAACATCATCAACAATATAACACGATCATACACTCACGTTACATCGTTTATATTCTATCCAAAAGGATACATCACCAATTAATAACATCGTTATCAATCACATCACACCATAATTACCACACAGGCATTAATAAGCACACAGCACACATTCACCGTCAAAACATACTAGCCACATCGGCATAAATGATCGCATAATTGCATCACATCAAATTAATATTGGACATTGGCCCACAACTCCATCAATACATCATTCTCATAACAACAATTACTTGCCATAAGGCCACACAACATGTTAACAACAAACAACCAAACATCGTCACATATCAAGAATGAACATTCATTAATACATAACACATATGAACATGATCTCATGTTATCGATAATTAATCACATACCTCATACCAATACGATAACATTCACACAACACATCATCATGATTTATCATGTACTAGTTCACAAAACCATTTATGAAAATCAACCAACCACTACTACATCCTACATCATTAACAATTGCAACCAAGCACTATGATTATTTACCAAACATATCGCGCATATAAACAATTATGTGTTTTCATCAACAACACCTCATAACCAATTCATAACAAGCTAACCAAGCCTATGCTATCATATAAAACATCCAACTAGCTTCCTAACACTTCGAACGGCGTACGAAACGGAGCTACGGATCAAAAGTTACAAGGTTTCAAAGTTTGGATAATTGAACACACTACACAACTCATCACTTGATCCTAATAAAAATAATGGGATACTACATACTATGAATCATTTAATTAGATAATAGTATAGTTCATTGCGTTAGCTTTCCAACGCTTCGAACGGCGACAAAATCGGAGTTACGGTTCAAGAGTTACGAAGTTTTGGAAAAACAGAAAATGCTGTTGGCCGCTCAGCGGGCTCAGCGGGCCGCTAAGCGGAAATTCCAGAAACGGACCAACGAAAACTCCGCTCAGCGAACCTGAGGCCGCTTAGCGGACCTGAGAAAAACCAGAAAAATCCCAACACGAACAGAACTGTCTCAAGCCCCTTATACCCACCAAAACCACTCCAAAACATCATTATAACACCAATACAACACATACATACCATATAAACAACATAACATCCAAATTTCATGGTTGATTCATTAATATTTCTCAAAACCTAACTTTTTCTCCAACTTCAATCAAGCCATAGAAATGGAAAACAAACATGATCAATCACCATAACACAACAAGGATATCATTTAATCATCATACAATCATCCTCAAACAAAGTTAAATCAAACAAAGACCACACAAGAAAATTGTGGAAATTGGAACAAGAAGAACAAGAACAAGAACAAGACTATAAGAATCATACATCCAAGATAAATTAGATTCACCCCCTTACCTTGCTATAGCAACGATCGGAACTCGAATCGGTCGAGAATCCACCAATCTACACTTTTTCCTTCTTTTCCTCTTCTTCTTTCTCTCTTCTCTTTCTTTCTTTCCTTTCTTTTTCTTTCTATCTTTTTCCTTTATAAAGAAAATATCTTCCTCGCGGAAATGACCAAAATGCCCCCACGCTCAAATATCGTTCAAACGCCCCAAAACGCGGAATATTACCTTAATAATATTTCCGGTACCAAAAATATGAAAACCTTCAATTAAATATTAGTCCGCCATCCCGAACTAATACCGACTGAAACAACTCCAAAAACGGTACAATTCCAATAAACGTCACAAACGTCCAAATCAAGTATATACTTATTTTCCGGGCGTTACAACTCTCCCCCACTTAGAAGATTTCCGTCCTCGGAAATATCCCAAACACAAACAAACTTGGATACGTTATCGCCTCCGACTAACCAACTATCAAGCCACGAAAGCAACGACACAATCAGTGCCAAACAACGAACCACTCTAGCTAAAAGCAAAACAACCAAAACACAACAACGACAACGAGATGCAATGCCCATACAATGCACTTGTCAACCAAACCGCAACCATATTGTTACCGTCATCAAAGGCAACACACCTCTAATCCCCCATCCAAGGAATCAGCTACATGTACTCGAACCATCACCATGGAAACGAGACATCATCTTAGATAAGGACATAAAGTTCCACGACATATACAACTTCTGAAGAGCCTCTACAAAACTAGAATACCAACATCCCGGTCGCACAACATCCAAACAACCACGCCAAGACATAGCAGTCAAACATGTAACCAAAACATCTGGTGGTCTTATAATTCCTACCACATCCACTGTCCATAATTTGAACTCTAACAATTCATACACATACGAACCGCGTCATTTCACGCTTCCGATGCGCACTCTGATTTCCCAAAACAAACAGATTTACCAATTTCATAACCATCTTCCAACTCCTTCTAGTATTTACCAGAAACTCATTGTTCTCTCTTAACATACTCAACCTCTTAATCTGCCGTGTCAGCTCGCACATCAGACAAAAGTCTTTGTATTATCCAATCAAAGGCAAAAAGCTAATCCAAACACGTCCTTGTTTCACAACACAAGCCCTCATAGATCCTTAAGTGACCAAACCGTCCTCTCAGTCTGACCGTCCGTTTGAGGATGATACGCCAAATTCAAACGCAACTTCGCACCCAAAGTACCTTGCGAACCTTCTCAAAATTTTCGGAAATAAATCTCGGACCTCATTCTGAACAATACCTTCCGAAACACCATGCAAACAAACAAACCAACAAACAATTTTATCAACGTACCACTCGCCAGTACTCCCATCGGTTAATCCATTCTTATCGAAATAACGTGAGCAGATTTCGTCAATATATCCACAATGACCCAAATCGCCTCACAATTACTCGACGTCCTCGGCAAACCAGAAACAAAATCCGTAGAAATGCCATTCCACTTCTACTCAGGAATGGATAACAGTTACATGAAACCAGACGACTCCTGACAAGTCAAACACAAATAAACAAATCCCTTCATATCCTTCTTCATTACCTTGCCACTAAAAATGACCTTCTCAAATCTTGATACATCTTAGTAGCATCAGGATGAATACTCAAATTACTATGACGCACTTCATCCAAAGCCTTCTTTTCAAATCCGAACATTAGGAATACAAACTTGATCATGACATCCCATGACATTGCTCTTATCAATCCGAAGATCACCATCTTTATCTTTGACTACTGAATGTCATCTTATCAACCCATTCAAATCCGATTCCTGACCTTTTCTAATCTCATCAAGAATACCATAAGTAAGCTTTCACATAAAAGTTCAACATCTGAAGAAGTCGCTTTACACACCCAACTCAAATCCCACAACTGTTTCAACAATCACAATACTCGAATCATCGACATAGACGTATGCAATGGTTTCTCATATTCAACTCGTTCTGATCAAACAAATATTTCAAACTCTTGTAGTCACGTACACACACAAATCTCGATCCGAATAATTAGTGCCTTCAAATTTCCCAAACACAAATAACAACTTCCAACTCTAAATCTTGTGACAAATAAATCCTTTCAAAAATCTTAACTTGCATAAAAGCATAAACCACCACTTACCCCTTTCTGCATTAGAACTTCTTGCAAACCCAACAACAAAACATCCCAAAACACTACAAACAGTTCTAACAGATCCGGCAAAATCAAAATAGGAATGATAGTCAACCTCCACTTAAACCCTTGAACATTCACTTCACTCAACCAAAAACTCACATAAGGAAACTTAGCAAACAACTTCTTCTTCCCAACACGGACAAAAAAAAATTCTCAAGTACTTAGCATGATCATTTTCACACTGATGATATCTATACCTCAAATCAAACTTGCAAAACAAACAAGCTCAAACCAATTTGATCCATCAAAATATCAATCCTCGAAAGTGGATACTTTTCCTTAATTGTCACTTTTCTCAATTGTCTAAAATCGACACAAAGCCTCATATAACCTTCCTTCTTAACCAACAAAACACGTGCACCCTACGACGACACACTCGAACGAACAAACCTCTTCTCAAGAAAATCCTTAAGTTGACTCCTTAACTCTTTCAACTCAGAAGTTGGCATCCGATACGGAACCCTCGACAAAACAATAGTTCTAGGAACTAAATCCGTCAAAATAGAACTCCCAGACGAAATTCCCCTTTTTCTACGACGAATCACTTAAACCTTCAAGAAACACTTATACAAATGCACAACTATCCGCAATTCCCACAATTGCTCTTTCTCAAGGACATCTAAAATCGTCGACAACATAAACAACATCGTACCACCTTGCACCGACTCATTCACTTCCAATATTATCAAACTAGCCAGATAAGCCTATCACGTCCAATACGATTCCGTCTACTATCAACAAGAGATTAAGGGTGATCAAGTCCTCAATTTGTCAATAGGTAGCCGACAATCATAATAGAGTATAAACTATCAGTACTAACATTAATAATATTCTTTTCCAACTTTTGCTCATAGCACAGAAGCACTATGATTCCATAATTCATAAATCTCTCAAGATCATCTGAACCAGCTAACACCGACGTCCGGTAGCTACGTACCAAAACACTTCTAACAAATCCTAAGAATAAAATTCCTGAGATTCTACTCAACTCTTCATACTCCTAATTCTCACTCGAGTTCCAAAACGTTTCTAACAACGTCAACTTACACAAGGCTACTCAAACAACAACTTCATAGTCCATCAGTAGCGTTAGAGCATCACAACTCTCTAAATTCCATTCCTTAGAATTAACCAACATCTACTCCGTGACACTCTAACTTGATTAACAACCAAAGTCTTAAGTCCAAGTCGCCTTCACTTCAGAAAACAACAAAGTCCAACAACACTAGTACTGCTGCCCTCAGTAGCATACTAACATCTTGCAACTGAAACATATCCGAGAAGCATATCTTCTCCCCCACTTAGCTTCAAACCATTCCTGCACACAACCGACTAGAGGCACAACAAGTACTGACAGTGCTCCACACACTTATCCCGTACTGAGGAATTAAACAACATTAGACAACACTGGCCGGACAGACCGACCTGCTCTGATACCACTAATGTAACACCCCAATTCTACCCAAAGCATTTAGGCAAGAAAATATCAGAGTATTTAAAATTTCATACAACACAATTAGGATGTTACACTAAGTAACCAAACAAACACCTAGAAAATAAACGGACATCAACGATGCCAAAAGCATACACACCTGCCAATAAAATGATACATAACACACGGAAGATATGAACATATATATATATATATACATATATCTCTCACTCTCAAAGAGGAGTTTTCCAAAATAAAGTGTTTACAATACACATCAACACATTATCACATATACATGTTCAAAGAGTCATATATAAATAAATAACAACAGACTCCCGACTCCCCGGTGTTACGTATCAGAGCAACTGACAAGACCGACTGGAGAACTACCTCTTCCAAAAGACTTCCAAAGCGGCTAATCTGCAGGATGCCACTCAAGCATCAAATCAGCAGAAGGGTGAGAATATAATTCATAATGAAAGCATGACAATTATAGTAATGCCAACAAGTATCATCAAGAATCATACAACAAAGTAATCCACTCATTTAACCACAATTAATATATAAGCAATGCGACACATGAATGGTAACATAAATTATAAAGACTGACGATGATGAATGAGACTCGACTATGCATATGCATGTGGTACCAAATCCGGAGTAAAACTCCTCCTTGTCATTATGACAAATACACCTGCCGAGCATTATGCTGGGACTTTATTCCACTCAGGAAGCCCGCAGGCTGTCGTCATCGAGCACGCAGCTCCCACTGATGACCTCTTGCCAATAAGGCTCATTCCATTACCGAGCATTAAGCTCCTACTGGTAACCAAGCGCGCACGCTGTCGTCATCGAGCACGCAGCTCCCACTGATGACCTCTTGCCAATAAGGCTCATTCCATTACCGAGCATTAAGCCCCTACTGGTAACCATGCCCGCAGGCCATCTGTTAACAGCATTCCGCCATTAACGTATTGAAATGTTATGCTGTGCAAATATATGACTCTATTACACGACAACAACATCATCAACAATATAACACGATCATACACTCACGTTACATCGTTTATATTCTATCCAAAAGGATACATCACCAATTAATAACATCGTTATCAATCACATCACACCATAATTACCACACAGGCATTAATAAGCACACAGCACACATTCACCGTCAAAACATACTAGCCACATCGGCATAAATGATCGCATAATTGCATCACATCAAATTAATATTGGACATTGGCCCACAACTCCATCAATACATCATTCTCATAACAACAATTACTTGCCATAAGGCCACACAACATGTTAACAACAAACAACCAAACATCGTCACATATCAAGAATGAACATTCATTAATACATAACACATATGAACATGATCTCATGTTATCGATAATTAATCACATACCTCATACCAATACGATAACATTCACACAACACATCATCATGATTTATCATGTACTAGTTCACAAAACCATTTATGAAAATCAACCAACCACTACTACATCCTACATCATTAACAATTGCAACCAAGCACTATGATTATTTACCAAACATATCGCGCATATAAACAATTATGTGTTTTCATCAACAACACCTCATAACCAATTCATAACAAGCTAACCAAGCCTATGCTATCATATAAAACATCCAACTAGCTTCCTAACACTTCGAACGGCGTACGAAACGGAGCTACGGATCAAAAGTTACAAGGTTTCAAAGTTTGGATAATTGAACACACTACACAACTCATCACTTGATCCTAATAAAAATAATGGGATACTACATACTATGAATCATTTAATTAGATAATAGTATAGTTCATTGCGTTAGCTTTCCAACGCTTCGAACGGCGACAAAATCGGAGTTACGGTTCAAGAGTTACGAAGTTTTGGAAAAACAGAAAATGCTGTTGGCCGCTCAGCGGGCTCAGCGGGCCGCTAAGCGGAAATTCCAGAAACGGACCAACGAAAACTCCGCTCAGCGAACCTGAGGCCGCTTAGCGGACCTGAGAAAAACCAGAAAAATCCCAACACGAACAGAACTGTCTCAAGCCCCTTATACCCACCAAAACCACTCCAAAACATCATTATAACACCAATACAACACATACATACCATATAAACAACATAACATCCAAATTTCATGGTTGATTCATTAATATTTCTCAAAACCTAACTTTTTCTCCAACTTCAATCAAGCCATAGAAATGGAAAACAAACATGATCAATCACCATAACACAACAAGGATATCATTTAATCATCATACAATCATCCTCAAACAAAGTTAAATCAAACAAAGACCACACAAGAAAATTGTGGAAATTGGAACAAGAAGAACAAGAACAAGAACAAGACTATAAGAATCATACATCCAAGATAAATTAGATTCACCCCCTTACCTTGCTATAGCAACGATCAGAACTCGAATCGGTCGAGAATCCACCAATCTACACTTTTTCCTTCTTTTCCTCTTCTTCTTTCTCTCTTCTCTTTCTTTCTTTCCTTTCTTTTTCTTTCTATCTTTTTCCTTTATAAAGAAAATATCTTCCTCGCGGAAATGACCAAAATGCCCCCACGCTCAAATATCGTTCAAACGCCCCAAAACGCGGAATATTACCTTAATAATATTTCCGGTACCAAAAATATGAAAACCTTCAATTAAATATTAGTCCGCCATCCCGAACTAATACCGACTGAAACAACTCCAAAAACGGTACAATTCCAATAAACGTCACAAACGTCCAAATCAAGTATATACTTATTTTCCGGGCGTTACATAGGTCGTACGACAATGGGGCAAGGTGGGGCCACATGACTACAAATCTTGTGGAATCGATGAATGTCATTTTCAAGGGCATACGAAACCTAACTGTAACCTCTTTTGTGAGTGCAACCTATTTTCGGATGGCAAAGTTGTTCGCCACAAGAGGTAAGCGGTGGAATGAAGTGTCATAGACACAACAAATGTACAGCGATATCTGCATGAAATTTGTGCACCAAGAATCTGCCAAAGGAAACACCCATCGAGTTACAGAATTCAACCGCCATAGCCACACTTTTAGTGTCAAAGAAACAATTGACCAGAACTAGGGGCTGCCAAGACAAGAGTATTGGGTCATAATCCCAGATCGTTGGTGCAACTGTGACCAATTTCAAGCCTATCGTATGCTTTGCTCCCATGTCTTTGCAGGTTGTTCACATACTCACTTTGATGCATTATCATTGGTATCTCTGATTTACTAGGTATCAGCGTTGCTCAATGTATACGACAATTACTTTCCAGTGGTAGCAATGGAGGCATATTGGCCAGTGTATGACGGGGAAATTATTTGGCACAACGATTTAATGCGCCAGAATAAAAGCGGTCGACCAAATAACAAGCATATTAGAACCGAAATGGACGCCACGGATAAAATGCAAAGGAAGTGTAGTATATGTCGTCAGGTCAGGCATAATAAGAACAAGTGTCCCAATCGTGGATCTAGTTCCACAACATAGTTTTTAGGTTTAATGCTCTTTGTAATTTATTTTATCAATGAAATGGACTTTTTTTCATTAGTCAGATGAGTTACAACATACATGGCAAATGACATAAACAATAACACGAACAAAAATGTCATCTAAAATCAACAATTAAAACAATAATTTTCTTTTATTATTTTATTGAATATATTTTTCTGAACCACTTAAGTTAACCCATAGTCACATATAATCCAAGGTAGCATCCTTTAAAATATCTCACTGTTTTGATTAGGGCTATTAAAAAAAAACTATGAACTGAACCGAACCATCAAACTGAATTGAACTGAAGTTAAAATAACCGAATCATTAAATTTGGTTAGTGAACCGAACTATTATATTACTAACGGTTTTTGAGTCGAACCAAATGGAAAATAACCAAAGCTAACTAAAATCGAACCATTATTTTTAAAGTCTAAATTTCTAAAACTTGACTAGTGTATAGCCTCAATGTATTCTGTATAACCTTAATGTATTCGCGATATTTAAATGGGATTGATGCACAATTATACTTTTGATATTTAACAATAATATATGTTTATAATTTACTTGAATTATAGTTTATTATTTCCCACCAAATAAACTATAGCAGTAACTCACACACACACACATATATATATATATATATATATATATATATATATATATATATATATATATATATAGGAGGGATCAAATTACACCCGAAGAGTTACACCACGAGTTACACTCGTTCAATAACTACATCTCGAAATAATATTTTTTAAATTCAACCGTTGGATTGAAACATAATATCATATAGATCATTCCTATAAAGTTTGAGCTTAATCTATAATGATTTACTATGTCATTGAATAACATCAAAATTAACGTTATATGAAAGCTCATTTTGACGTTAATCTTTGGATATCTTGATGATATAGTAAATCATTATAGATTAAGCTCAAACTTTATAGGTATGATCTATATGATATTATGTTTCAATCCAACGGTTGAATTTAAAAAATATTATTTCGAGATGTAGTTATTGAACGAGTGTAACTCGTGGTGTAACTCTTCGGGTGTAATTTGATCCCTCCTCATATATATATATATATATATATATATATATATATATATATATATATATATATATATATATATATATATATATATATATATATATTAACACTAGATAATCTTATTTATTTATACAGGGTAGCAATAGATTAATTAGCCATTTATATTCTTCAGAAAACAAAAATCGTTCAAATCGAACCGAATCTATTGTGTATGTTCTGTTGAATTAATAGTATATCAAGAGGGAATCAATTTCTTCCCTTAAAAAAATAAAATTAATTTTTATATAAAAAAAAAATCTGAAAACAAGTTTAAAATGAATTTTATAGAAAAGTAATATAAAAAAAAAACAGTTGAATTTTTTAACATATGGTTTGGTTTGGAAAAAAAAACTATCTCCTAATGGTTTGGTACGGTTCAAACTTTCAAACCGATATATCAAACCATTATATTTGGTTCGGTTCTAGCTTAACTAAAATAGTTCGGTTCAGATGTTTTTTATTATGATTCAGTTTGGTTTGATTCGGTTTTCTAACCGAACTGTACGTGAAAACTATAACTTAAACTAGTTGAGAGACTTCTGTAAAAAAATAGATATCTATAACACTAATCAATTTCCAATTTAGAACTTAGCCACAATTAAACCTCTTTGTTTCTCTCGCCCACAAATTCTAGATGTAATGTAAATCTTTGTCATACCTAACGAGTGGTTATAAATTTGTTGTGAATGGTAAGGACAATAACTTTGCATAACCCCGGTCCAAAATTATGGGTTCAATGACCAGGTTAATTGTAAGGGCTCGCAAAGTATAAATACAGTGGTTCTATTATTATTTGATCCTTGTTTCGATTGGTACGTGCTCCCAACTCAATCCTAAACCTCTCTGGTCATAAAGAAAAAAAGAAAATAAATCTATGCTAAACATAGTTGACATATAGGTTTGTTAACTATATCACTCATTACCTAATTATATATAAAAAAATTATCATGACTATATTAAAATTGGATATTTCTTATTTTGATGGGAAAATAGATTTCTCCCTATGGCAATGCATGAAAATGAGTCTATACTTATTGAAGATGGAATATGAATGTAATGTGTTTGATCATATAAATAAATTTAATAAATCGTTATCTAGAATCACGAATGCAAGAGAAGATATTATAGAAGAAGTGCAAGGACTATTTTTGTTCGCTTCACTATCTAAATCTTATATATCATTATTGCAATCAATGTTAGCGGGAAATGACACATTATATTTAGGTGTAGTGAAATCCTTGAAGGAAAGTCAACAAATAATATATATTGATAAATCTTCTGAAGAAAATCAAATACTAGTAGTCAAAAGAGAGAAAGAAAAAAAACTATGGTGGTCAATATCGTATGAGTTTTTAACCAAGAAATATGAGTGTTGTTATGTGTTACTATTGTCAACAATTTGGTCACACACAATCTCGATGTCCAGAATTCATAAAGGATGTGCGAAACATAAAGAAGAAGATCAAACAATTGAATATCATTCCTTATGCAAACATGGTTGTTGAGAAGATGGTCTTTTAGTGTGTGAGAATGAAAATGACTATGAAGTGAAAATATGTGATATTTTGAATAAAGAAAGGATATGTTGTGCTAAAGTGGGTATCCATCTAAGTCTCACATACATTGAGAAATTTGAAAGAAAAACATGTGAAAAATTATTATAAATATGAATAATAAGTTCGAGTTTATTCACCACAACAACTCTAATCTTTAGGGTGAATTGAAAATTTGAGTCGTTGTGTGCATAGAGATAGAGAGAGTTTGCAACTTTTCTGTCAAAAATTATAGTTGAAAGAATTTGCAATTTTTCCGACCAAAATATATTGTCGAGAGGGATTGTAATTTTTCTGTCCAAAAAATATAGTTGAGAGGGTTTGCATTTTTTCCATCCAAAAATTGTAGTTGAGAGGGTTTGATATATTTCCATCCAAAAATTATAGTTGAGAGGTTTTGTAATCATAATCTGAATAACATAAAGCATCGTTATTCAACACTAAGAAATCACTGACTCAAAACCAACCAAAACATTATTCCAACAAAAGAGATAATAGTTCATCAAACAACTCTACGTAAACGTTCCCTAGTGTTACAAGACCAGAGCATGACACCGACACAACCGAACTAAACGAAATAACTCTAAGAGCTATCCTCACCAAGCACAAGCCGCTACTCCTTAATATGAAAATGGTCAACAGTAAGGGTGAGACAAATCACATTTAAACTATATTATAAGCTCATAATGAAAAAAACGTCATAAATAGATCATTCACCCAACTGTAGTACAATTAGATTTTAAAAAATCATTCATAAATAGTTATCCACAAAGCTCAATCATAAATCACAACAAACCGATATAACACTGGACAACCTCCAATCATGTTATATCAACATATATACAAATGCTACGACTCTTATGCATGTGGTACCAATCATGGGATTAACCCATCTAACCAATCCACCACCAACAGGATATGGCTACTTTCACTCACTAATTCCACACAATGGGAATTAGCTACCACTGACCCAACACCACAAGGATACAACAACAAATATGATTTTGAATGCATGCACCACCTTAAGCATGCTAATCATTAACACCAATTAATATGAATAATTATTATCATATTTCAACTCACCGAAGCAACACCAAAATAATGCATTTATATTTCAACACCATTCAGAAATTACATTATGCATAATCAACATCCAAATACAGCATACACAAAGCAATTACATAGCCACAATTCTACCTTGTTACACTTAACACTTAAATATGTAACATACAACTCACCACCATAAAATAAAATTGGCTTTTTAAAAAAAATAAAATCGAGCTACAACCCAAAATACCATTTAATTATATAAAATATTTAATTACTGATACAACGCTCAAAATGGCGCTTAAAACGGATATACGGTTTGAAAGATATGAATTTTCAAAATAATTTTTTAAAATGCATCAGATGTAACCGGTTACAGCTTGGGCGCTACCCGGTTACGCCTTTACGTCAATGTATTCGTTATTTTCAAAACGCGCCTGCAATCGGTTATAACATGGTGGGTAACCGGTTACAGTACTCAAAATTGCCCAGATTATTCATTTTTCTACGCGGTAACCGGTTACAGCGTGCACAGAACCAAAAATATCATTTTTTTGACAGCACTTCTCCATTCCAATTCCAACCCAAATTGTTCCAACATCATTAAATCACCAATGCAGTCCCAATTCAAACATTCTAACATCTTTCTAACATATTTAGGGTCCATTAACATCAAGCATCATTACAATTCATCCAATTTCATCACAATCCAACAATTGTTCTACATTTTTCAAAAACCCCAACCCTAACATACTATCAATCGATTCAACAACCTACATACTCAATCCTACCACTATTAAACCGATAATAGAGAGTAAATGGATTAGTCACCCCTTACCTTAGCAAAATTCTTGAGATTCTTCCTCTTCTCCTCTTCTGCTATTTCATGTACTTGCTCTTCTCCCTCCCTGGCTCTTTTGCTTTCTGTTTTTCAATTTTCCTTCTTTTCTTATTTTATGAAAAATAGAACCATTAGTTAGTAAGGTCTACTCAACTTAACACCTCCCTTCTACTAACTACTACACCAAGCCCAATAACACTATTTTCCAAATTCTCCATTAATTAAATAAAAGCTAATTAATCTCAACATTTAATTTAAATCTCAATTAAATTAATAAATGGAAGATATGGGGTGTTACAACTCTCCCCCACTAAAAGAGTTTTCGTCATTAGAAACGTACCTCAAGTGAAGAGTTCAGGGTATGAGTCCTTCATCTGACTCTCCAGCTCCCAAGTAACATTTCCACCTGCCAGTCCTCCCCATGCTACTCTGACCAACGCTATCTCCTTACCACGCAATTGTTTCAACTTTCGGTCTTCAATCCTCATAGGCAATGCTTCGATCGTCAGATTGTCCTTCACATGTATATCATCCACTTGGATTACATGAGAAGGATCCGCAATGTATTTCCTCAACTGATACACATGAAATACATCGTGCAAATTCGCAAGTGTAGGCGCCAATGCCATACGATAAGCTACTTCTCCCACCCTTTCCGTAATTTGAAACAGACCAATGAAACACGACGTCAATTTCTTTGACTTCGGCGCTCGACCAACACCAGTCATAGGAGTCACTCTCAGAAATACATGATCTCCCTCTTGGAATTCCAGTGTTCTCTTCCTTTTATCATGACAGCTCTTCTAACGAATCTGGGAAGCTTTCATCTTTTCCTGAATCATCTTGATCTTTTCTGTAGTTTCTTGAACAATTTCTGGTCCAATCACAACACTCTCACCCTATTTGTACCAGCATAAAGGTGTCCTACATCTTCTACCATACAAATCATAAAACGGAGCCATACCAATGCTCGAATGAAAACTATTGTTATAGGTAAACTCAATCAAAGGTAGATAACTATCCCAAGCCCCACCTTTCTCCAACTCACAAGCACGCAACAAATCTTCCAACGATTGAATCGTCCTCTCTGTTTGACCATCAGTCTGCGGATGATAAGCAGAACTCAATCTCAACTTAGTACCTAAAGATTTTTGCAAACCTTCCCAGAATTTGGTTATAAACCTTGGATCTCTATCAGACACAATACTCGAAGGTATACCATGTAGACTCACTATCTTCTCGATATACAACTGAGCTAACTTTTCCATAGAATAATCCATTCTCATCGGTATAAAATGAGCAGACTTCTTCAATCTGTCCATAATAGCCCAAATAGCTTCACAATTCTTAACTGACCTCGGCAACCAAAAAACGAAATCCATATATATGTTGTCCCACTTCCATTCTCGAATAAACAACAGTTGTATAACTCCATACGGCTTCAGATGCTCAACCTTCGACTTCTGGCAAGTCCAACAAGAATAAACAAACTTGACAATCTTCTTCTTCATTCTAGGCCACCAAAACAACTTTTTCAAATCATGATACATCTTGGTAGCACCAGGATGAATACTCAACCCACTACGATGTCCTTCTTCAAGAATACTCTTCCTAAGCTCAGCAACATCAAGAACACAAACACGATCACCAAACCTCATAACACCATTCTCATCAACTCTGAAATCTCCTCATTTGTCTTGTTTGATCAACGTCAACCTACTAACTCAACATCAGTTTTCTGACCCGCTCTAATTTCATCAATAATACCACTTGTCAGCTTCAGCATACCTAACCTAACACTATTAGGAGTACCTTCACATACCAAACTCAATCTCTGAATTGTTCAATTAAATCTAGTTCTCTCACCATTAACATAGACATATGTAAAGACTTCATACTCAATGCATCAACAACAACATTCGCCTTACCCGGATGGTAATTCAATCCAAAATCATAATCCTTAAGAAACTCTAACCATCTACTCTGCCTCATATTAAGCTCTTCCTGATCAAAGAGTTACTTCAGAATCTTGTGATTACTGAATACTTCAAACCTCGAACCATATAAATAGTGTCTCCACAACTTCAACACAAAAACCATGGCTGCCAACTCTAAATCATGAGTTGGATAATTCTTTTCATGAACTTTGAGTTGCCTTTAAGCATAAGTCACTACCTGTTGATTCTGCATCAATACCCCACCTAATCCCATCAGTGAAGCATCACAATACACCACAAAAGATTCCACCGGATTCGGCAAAATCATAATAGGAGCACTAGTCAACCTCCTCTTAACCTCTTGAAATCCTTCTTCGCATCTCGAATCCCAAATGAACGCTTGACCCTTTCTAGTCAACCTAGTTAACGGTAACGCCAACTTTGAAAATCCTTCGATAATCTTTTATAGTAACCTGCAAGACCCAAAAAACTACGAATCCCTGACACGCACTTCGGAGCTTCCCATTGAGATACAACTTCTACCTTCATAGGATCTACGACAATACCATTCTTCGAAATCACATGACCAAGAAAGCTTACCTCGCTTAGCGAGAACTCACACTTTGACAACTTCGCATAAAGCTTCTTCTCTTTCAACAATTCCAACACAACTCTAAGATGATCCGCATGCTCTTCTTCGCTCTTAGAATATATCAGAATATCATCTATAAATACCACTACGAACTTGTCGAGATAAGGATGAAAGATCTTATTCATATATTTCATAGAAACACCATGTGCATTAGTTACTCCAAATGGCATCACTGTATACTCGTAATGACCATACCTCGTTCTGAATGCAGTATTCTGAATATCATCCGCTTTAACACGAATCTGATAATATCCAGACCTCATATCAATTTTACTAAATACACACGCTCCAACCAGTTGATCCATCAAATCATCAATCCTCGAAAATGTATATCAATTCTTGATAGTAACTTTATTTAGCTGTCTATAATCAACACATAGTCTCATCGAACCTTTTTTCTTCTTCACCAACAACATCGGCGCACCCTACGGTGACACACTAGGGCGAATAAATTCCTTTTCCACTATCTCTTCTAATTGACTCTTCAATTTAGCCAACTCATATGCCGACATACGATACGGCACCATCGACACAGGATTAGTTCCAGGAATCAACTCAATAGCAAATTCCACTACCCTCTCAGGTGGCAACTCCCTCACATCTTCTGGAAAAACTTCTGGAAAATCACATACTACCGACAAATCGTTGCTCACCGATTTTCCTTTCACTTCCATTGATGCAAACAACATAAACACAGCAGCCCCGTCTTTAAACGTCTCGTCCACCTGTCTAGCAGTCATTGCCAAATCCTTAACACTGACAGCTTCAGGAAAGATAACCTTCTTCGTAAAACAATTAATATGAACCCGATTGAATTCCAACCAGTTCATGCCCATGATGACATCAAGTTGTTCTAGCGGAAGGCGCACTAAGTCCATTCCGAATTCTCTACCATAAATATCAATCGGACAATTCAAACAAGTAGATGAAGTAGTCACTGAACCCGACGCAGGAGTGTCAATAACCATACTTCCATTAATATCAGATATTTCCAAATTCAATCTTTTAGCGCAATCTAAAGAGATGAACGAATGAGTCGCTCCAGTATCTATAATTGCAATTAAATGTATGCCATAGATAAAACATGTATCTTTAATCAATCGATCCTCGGGAGTAGTCTTGGAACCAGATAATGCAAAAAATTTACCACCAGCTTGATTCTTCCTCGGCTTAGGACACTGTGGACTAATGTGACCTTCTTCCCCACAGTTATTGCAAGTCACAGTCTTTCCCTTACAATCAGCAACAACATGACCCGCTTTACCACACTTGTAGCACTTCTTCTCTTTGCTCTTGCATTCATGGATGCGATGTCCAGGTTCACCGCACTTATAGCAACTAACAGGAGCACTAGAGTCTCCCCCACTAGGCTTCTTCAAACCACTAGCTTTCAGATTACTTCTGCCATACAGTTTACCTCGATCCATAGGCTTCTTTCCTTTCTTGTCAACCAACTCGCGAGAGTGAGATGACTTCAGCTTTATGTTATCTTCTTCAAAGATCCGACTACAATTCACCAAGTCAGTAAATCGACAAATCCTCTGATATCGGAGACCTTGCTTGATTTCATCACGGAGACCATTCTCAAACTTGATACACTTTGAGAATTCGCTAGCTTCATCATTGTTGTAGTGAGTATAGTACTTCGCCAGCTCAACAAATTTGGAAGCATACTCAGGCACCGTCATACTACCCTGCTTCAGCTCTAAGAATTCAATCTCTTTTCTTCCTCGAACATCTTCAAGAAAGTACTTCCTCGGAAATTTTCGTTTGAACACAGCCCACGTGATTGCTCCACCATTAGCATCCAATTCATCCTTAGCAGCAACCCACCAGTCATCAGCTTCCTCGCCTAGCATGTGATTAGTATACCTCACCTTCAGATTCTCCGCACAATCTATCACCCGGAAGATCCTTTCAATTTCCTTCAGCCACTTCTGAGTACCTTCAGGATCGTGAGTGCCTTTGAACAACGGAGGGTTGTTCCTCTGAAATACCACTAATTGTCTATTAGCACCAATCCCAACTCCATTGGCATTCCCTCCCAGCACACCATCAATCATACCCAGAGCCTCGGCAATAGCATCATCATTCCTTCCATCTCTTCCAGCCATTATTCTACTAATTACAAAACAATCTCCATTAAAACAAAAGTATCGACAGTGTCAAACTTACATTAGTCGTATACAAGGGAATAATGACAATAACACTCTGGCCACAACGACCAACCAGGCTCTAATACCACTATTGTAACACCCTCCTAAACCCCGCGGAATATTAATTAAATTCAGAGTAAGACATGTATAAGGGCATTACAAATTCAAAATCATTTAAAACATTTAATCATGTCATGCCTTACGAGGAACATCAAACCATATTATTCAGCAAACATGTTAACACAACGGAATTACTTCATAATCTGAATAACATAAAGCATCGGTATTCAACACTAAGAAATCACCGACTCGAAACCAACCAAAAAATTATTCCAAAAAAAGAGATAATAGTTCATCAAACAACTCTAAGTAAACGTTCCCCAGTGTTATAAGACAAGATCATGACATCAAAACAACCGAACTAAACGAAATAACTCAACGAGCTATCATCACCAAGCACAAGTTGTTACTCCTTAAACTGAAAATGGTCAACAGTAAGGGTGAGACAAATCACATTTAAACTATATTATAAAATCATAATGATAAAACGTCATAAATAGATCATTCACCCAACTGCAGTACAATTATATTTCCAAAAATCATTCATAAACAACTATCCACACAGCTCAATCATAAATCACAACAAATTGATATAACACTGGACAACCTCCAATCATGTTATATCAACATATATGCAAATGCAACGATTCTTATGCATGTGGTACCAATCATGGGATTAACCCATCTCACCTATCCACCACCAACAGGATACAGCTACTTCCACTCACTAATTCCACACAATGAGAATTAGCTACCGCTAACCCAACACCACCAGGATACAACCAAAAATATGATTACGAATGCATGCACCACCTTAAGCATGCTAATCATTAACACCAATTAATATGAATAATCATTATCATATTTCAACTCACCGAAGCAACACCAAAATAATGCATTTATATTTCAACACCATTCAGAAATTACATTATGCATAATCAACATCCAAATACAACATCCACAAAGCAATTACATTACCATAATTCTACTGATCGGTCACGAATCTCATGATGTTTTTGTCACTTTCCTGATGATAATCCAGGTATTTCGCACTGCTCAATGTCATAATTTAGTCTTTTTAAATTGGTTTAAGTATGTATGAGTGTGTTGGCAAGTTTTATCCTTTCATTTGTTTTCGAGTTTATTTTCCCATTTTATGCTTTGGTTTGGTTGTTTAATGATGCCTCAGATCTAGGAGATTGTTCACTCTACCCATTGCAAGAAATGTCGGAAGTAAGGAGCAAGACAAAGAAGAAAGGAGAGAATCAGAGGTGTAACACGGGCGCCCGTGTTGCCAGGCCGGCAATCAAGAAACAAAAGTGAAGAAACAGTGGTGCAACACGGGTACCCGTGTTGACTAACACGGCCCGTGTTGCTGCTACCGAGTGCGCAATTTGATTTAAAAGAATCCAGAGGACCAACACGGGTACCCGTGTTGCCTAACACGGCCCGTGTTGGCTTGTTACGCTGATTTTCATTATTTTATATTTTCTACTCAAAAAGTGATCCAGAAGGGCATTTTGGTACTTCCCGACTTAAAAAGAAGGGTTTGTAATATATAGTGAAGGATCAAGAAGAGAAGAGGCATCTTTTACACAAGGAAAAAATTAAATCTGAGTCAGAGCAACGTATGAGATTATTGAAGAACGGAGATCATTCATGAGCAAGAGCAATTGAAGATAAAAAATTCCTCAATTATCTGTAATGTTTGACTTTGGTACTTTCGAATTTCTTTCAAACAATATGAGTAGCTAAACCCCCCAATGCTAGGGGGTGTCCCTGATTTGGTTTGTAATGACTTTGATACTTTAATTTGATCGATTTCATCTTTATGTTATTCAATTCAATTTTATACCGTTTTTAATGCCTTCTTTATCGGACCAATAAAGATTGTTATATGATTAACAATTTGCCGGATCGCAATTGTAAAGGTTTGTATTCAATTGAACCATAGTAGATATCACCTAGGACTAGGGATACCCTATGGTCACTAAGAATTCTTAATAGAAAATGCTTGCTTTTATCTGATTTCTCTAAGGACTTGGGATTTATAGATGAAAAACCAAAGGTTTGCCCAATAAGGATTTAGGGGCAAACACTCTAAAGATTTAGTAATTGAATATCATGAACTTGTTAAAGAGATCTCAAATAAGGATTCAGGGTTATTACAGAGGAAATCACACACCTTGCCTTGGCATTTACTCATATTAGTGAAAAAGCTTAAATTTACATTCTGCTATTTTTATTCTACGTTTAGAAATTATAACTAAATCAAAAAACCCCAGTTGTCTTTTTGTTTAATTGAATAATTATAAAACTTGTATTCCAACGCAGTCCTCGAGATCGATACTTGGTTTTTATCCTTTTATTACTACTTCGTAAAAATAGTACACTTACTATTACTACTTCGTAAAAATAGTACTCAAAATGCATCACACCCTTCACAAAAAGTGTTCTACTCCTCACCCTCTCCAACTCTACGGTAACTTTTTCTCCTAATTCACAAATTTTTTCGTTTTTGATTTTCTTCTTATAGGTACGAATCATGCCACCAAAAAAGAGAACCAACACGAGTAAGCAAGTCGCTGAGACTGCGGGCACTCGCAAACGCCCGGTCCGCCAATCCAATCCTCATGACATTCTTTTTGAGGACCCTAAGCATCACCAAAGATATATGGCTCATGTCAAATGGAAGCTCATTCCAACAAGGTATATCTGTGAAAACACTATGAATACCATAGGCATAAAAACCGAAATTGATAGGATATTTCATTCTGTGGGTATGTTGGAATTTATGTATATGGATGCACCATCTTATGAACGCCTCACTCTTGAGTTTTTAAGCACCATAGAGTTTAAGTTAGAAAGAAAGTGGAATGGGTCTATTAAGTACTTCTTTGGTACTCTTATGTTCCGTATGTTTAACAAAGCCCATGAGCTAACCGTAGAGGAGTTAGGAGGTGTCCTCGGTTTGCCCATCTATGGACCTGGGGCCATTCCGGATGAATTCCTTGGACAACAATTTTGGGGAGATATCACAGGTTTGGAAGCTTATGTTGCCGCAAGCTCTAAGTCATCATGGATTCAGAATCCATGTATTCGGTATGCCCGGAAAGGGCTTGCGTATATTGTGTTTGGCAGGGGTGATAGCCATGGCGTTGCGACCATGAGGGAACTCTTTTTCCTCTATGCAATGTTGCATCATGATGTGCTTAATGCTGCCGCATTCGTGGCTGATTTTTTGGGCAAAATGGGTCGTGCTTTGTCTGGTGGAATTTCTGTAGGTGGTCTTATCACCCAAATTGCGGTTCATTTTGGGTATAAAGAATTATTGGACACTGACACTCCTATTGCAGGTAAAACTAAGATTGATATGGAATCACTCATCCATCAATACTGAAGGATAGAAAAACACTTAGAAAGGGGGGGATTGAATAAGTGTGAGTTTAAAATCTTGGACGATAAAAATAAATTGCACAATTATTTTTATCCTGGTTCGCTGTTAACGAAGCTACTCCAGTCCACCCCCGCAGAGATGATTTACCTCAACTGAGGATTTAATCCACTAATCGCACGGATTACAATGGTTTTCCACTTAGTCCACGACTAAGTCTTCCAGAGTCTTCTGATCACACACTGATCACTCCGGGAACAACTGCTTAGTTCACTTCTAAGACTTTTCTAGAGTCTACTGATCAACACGATCACTCTAGGCTTAGTTCACTCCTAAGACTTTTTCTAGAGTCTACTGATTAACACGATCACTCTAGGCTTAGTTCACTCCTAAGACTTTTTCTAGAGTCTACTGATCAACACGATCACTCTAGGCTTAGTTCACTCCTAAGACTTTCTGCTCAGCCAACTGCTAAGACTTCCTAGAGTATACTGATCAACCGATCACTCTAGTTCCTTACAACTTAATGTAATCAATTCAAGAGTTTACAAATGCTTCTTAAAAGCGATAATCACAACTGTGATATTTCTCTTACAGTTTAAGCTTAATCTCACTAAGATATTACAACAGCAATGTAGTGAGCTTTGATGAAGATGAAGATTCTGAGTTTAGATTTGAACAGCGTTTCAGCAAGTTTGATATGAGTTGTTTTGGTGCAGAATCGTTAACCTTGCTTCTCATCAGAACTTCATATTTATAGGCGTTGAGAAGATGACCGTTGAATGCATTTAATGCTTTGCGTGTTCCGTACAGCTTTGCATTTAATGTTATACGCTTTTGTCAACTACCTCGAGCCTTGTTCACGCTGTGTCTACTGACGTAGCCTTTAGTAGCTTTTAACGTTCCTTTTGTCAGTCAGCGTAGTCTGCCATGTAACACCCTTCTAAACCCCGCGGAAATTAACATTAAAATCAGAGTAAAACATGAAGAAGAGTATTACAGCGCCAACAAAATAAACAATATTCATGTCATGCCATAAAGGAACGATAAACCAAAAATTATTCAGGTAGCATGTTAACACAGCGGAATATTCTTAACAACTGAATAATCAAACATCTGGAGTCGAAGACTCATAGTTCAACCATAAACCATAAACAAAACAGAAGTTTATCAGCCAATTCTAAAATAACGTTCCCGGTGTTACACGACCAGAGCATGACACTGACCCAACTGACTCTAACGAACTACTTGACGAGCTAATCCTCACCAAGTACACAAGCTACTCCTCAATCTGAAAAATAACAACAGTAAGGGTGAGTTTCATTCGCATTAACAAATGTTATAGGTATATAAACAATGCAACTTCATCTATACATTATTCACCCAAATCAGTTATATTCAGATAATATAGCAACATACATACCAAAATACACACAAATCATAACATTGGACAACTTCCATTCATGTTACAATTATACACAACAACCTAATGCAATGCAACTAAATGCATGTGGTACCAAACATGGGATAACCCATCTCACCGATCCACCACCATAAAGATTCGGCTACTTCTCTCACTAATTCCACACAATGGGAATTAGCTACCGCTGTCCCACCACCATAAGGGATACAGCCCACAACATGATTATGAAATGCATGTATCAACCATAACATGCTCATCATCAACATTAATCAACCAGATATCATAATCATCAACCAATGCAATAACAACATAATCCACCACAACCAATTAAATCAAGTGTTTAAATTAAATTCGAGTCACAACTCAAACACCGTTATATTGCATATCTCACTGAATTAGTCTCACTATGTTCGAAACGGCACATCAAACAGACTAACGGTTAAAAAGTTATACATCGTTAAACTTTAACAAAAAAATCCAAACAACACAGCACGCGGCGCCAACATCCACACGCGGCGCGAAACGAGGGAAAAGTTACGCCTTCGCGGCGCCAACACAGGTACGCGGCGCGACCTGTGCGTATCAAAACATCTTGCCATTCAGTCCACCTGTTCGCGGCGCCACCCTGTGCACGCGGCGCGAACCGGTGATTTCAGAAATCCCAACCTGCAGAAAACAGCATTCTATGCCTCCCAAATACTCTCAAATCATACCAGTACGAGTTTCAGCAGAATAAACCACACATACGACATAAAATGCACGTTTACACATACTTCTAATCAGGTTTAACATCATTGTTCATCACCAATCATCATTCACAACCTAAATTGCATCAAAGTTCTATAAACCCCAAAACCCCAAACCCGACATATAATCCAATTCGAAATCCTAACATACAAATTCCATCGAATCATTCATACATCCCATAATAGAGGTTAATGAGAAGAATCCCCCCTTACCTCGATGTCGAATTCTTGAATTCTCTTCCTCTTCGCACTTGCTCTTCTCCCAATTTCACGTTCAACTCTTCTGCTCCCTTCTTTGGTTCTCTTTTCACAAAATACTCCTCTATTCTATTTTATGAAAATATAACTTAATTTTAGAAAAAGGGCTTTGCACTGATACACCCCCCAACTGCTACTTACAACACTGGCCCATTAGCCTTATTTCATCCATATTTCCCAAATAATCCAATTAATTCTAATATTTAATAAAATAAAATTAATTAAATTAAATAAAGAATTTTATGGGGTGTTACAACCCTCCCCCACTAGAAAAGTTTTCGTCCTCGAAAACATACCTTAGGCAAAGAGTTCTGGGTAGGAGTCCTTCATTTGGCTCTCCAATTCCCAGGTAACATTTCCACCGGCTGGTCCTCCCCAAGCTACTCTGACCAACGCTATCTCCTTGCCACGCAATTGTTTCACCTTCCGATCTTCAATCCTCGTAGGTAAAGCTTCAACTGTCAGATTATCCTTTACCTGTACATCATCCACTTGGATAACATGCGACGGATCAGCAATGTATTTCCTCAACTGCGACACATGGAATACATCATGCAGATTCGCAAGTGTCGGTGGTAACGCAATGCGATACGCCACCTCTCCCACTCTTTCTGAAATCTGAAACGGACCAATAAAACGCGGAGTTAATTTCCTTGACTTTAGAGCTCGTCCGATACCAGTCATAGGTGTAACTCTCATAAACACGTGATCTCCTTCTTGAAACTCAAGAGTTCTCCGTCTCTTGTCATGATAACTCTTCTGACGACTCTGAGAAGCCTTCATCTTCTCCTGAATCATCTTAATCTTTTCTGTCGTTTCTTGAACAATCTCTGGTCCAATCACCGCACTTTCGCCAGATTCATACCAACATAAAGGCGTTCTACATCTCCGACCATACAAAGCTTCAAACGGAGCCATACCAATGCTCGAGTGAAAACTATTATTGTAGGTAAATTCGATCAAGGGTAGATAACTATCCCAAGCACCACCTCTTTCCAACACACAAGCACGCAATAAATCCTCTAGAGATTGGATAGTTCTTTCTGTCTGTCCGTCCGTCTGCGGATGATAAGCAGAACTCAATCTCAGCTTAGTACCCAAAGCCTTCTGCAAACCTTCCCAGAATTTGGATGTAAACCTTGGATCTCTATCTGACACGATACTCGAAGGAATACCATGTAAACTCACTATCTTCTCAATGTACAATTGAGCCAGCTTCTCCATTGGGTAATCCATTCTCATTGGTATAAAATGAGCAGACTTAGTCAACCTATCCACTACGACCCAAATGGCTTCATAGTTCTTCACCGTTCTCGGCAATCCAGAAACAAAATCCATAGATATACTATCCCACTTCCATTCCGGAATAAATAACGGTTGCATAGCTCCATATGGTTTCTGATGCTCAACCTTCGACTTCTGACAAGTTAAACAAGCATAGACGAATTCAGCTATTTCTTTCTTCATTCCAGGCCACCAAAACAGCTTCTTCAAATCATGATACATCTTGGTCGCACCAGGATGTATACTCAATCCACTACGATGTCCTTCTTCGAGAATACTCTTCCTCAATTCAGAAACATTAGGAACACAAACACGATTACCAAACCTTATAATGCCATTCTCGTCGATTCTGAATTCACCTCCCTTGCCTTGGTTAATTAGAGTCAATTTATCCACTAACTCTACATCAACTTTCTGACCTTCTCGAATCTCTTTTAGAATGCCACTAGTCAACTTCAGCATGCCCAACTTAACACTGACAGAAGTGTCTTCGCATACTAAACTCAAATCTCGGAATTGTTCAATTAAATCCAATTCTCTCGCCATAAGCATAGACATATGCAAGGACTTCCTACTCAAAGCATCGGCAACAACATTTGCTTTACCCGGATGGTAATTCAGTTCAAAATCATAATCCTTGAGGAACTCTAACCATCTTCTTTGTCTCATATTCAACTCTTTTTGATCAAATAAATACTTCAGGCTCTTGTGGTCACTAAACACCTCAAACCTCGAACCATACAGATAGTGTCTCCACAATTTCAACACAAATACCACTGCTGCCAACTCTAAGTCATGAGTCGGATAGTTTCTCTCATGTACTTTGAGTTGCCTCGACGCATACGCGACTACCTGTTGATTCTGCATTAGTACACCTCCTAATCCCAACAATGAAGCATCGCAATATACAACAAAAGATTCCGCCGGATTCGGCAAAATCAAGATCGGTGCACTAGTCAATCTCCTTTTTAACTCTTGAAATCCTTCTTCACATTTCGAATCCCAGATGAATGCTTGACCCTTCCTAGTCAACTTAGTTAACGGTAACGCTAACTTCGAGAAACCTTCAATGAACTTTCTATAGTAGCCCGCAAGACCAAGGAAACTACGGATTTCGGAAACTGACTTCGGAGCTTCCCATTGAGACACTGCTTCTACTTTCGTTGGGTCAACGGCAATACCATCTTTAGAAATTACATGCCCAAGAAAGCTTACTTCACTTAGCCAGAACTCACACTTCGACAGTTTCGCATAAAGTTTCTTTTCCTTCAGTAGTTCTAATACCACTCTCAGATGCTCTGCATGTTCTTCTTCACTCTTAGAATATATTAGAATGTCATCGATAAATACCACCACAAACTGATCCAAATAGGGATGGAAGATCCTATTCATATATTCCATGAAAACCCCCGGCGCATTAGTTACTCCAAATGGCATCACTGTATACTCGTAATGACCATACCTCGTTCTAAATGCTGTTTTCTGAATATCGTCCGTCTTCACCCGAATCTGATGATATCCCGACCTCAAGTCAATTTTGCTAAACACACTCGCACCGACCAGTTGATCCATTAAATCATCAATCCTCGGTAATGGATACCGATTCTTGATAGTAACTTTATTCAGCTGTCTATAATCCACGCACAGTCTCATAGAGCCTTCTTTCTTCTTTACCAACAACACCGGCGCACCCCACGGCGACACACTAGGACGAATGAATTCTTTTTCCAGTAACTCTTCCAGTTGACTCTTCAATTCTGCTAATTCAGATGCCGACATACGATACGGCGCCATCGACACAGGACTAGTCCCAGGGACTAACTCAATAGCAAATTCTACCTCCCTCTCTGGCGGTAACTCTCTTACATCCTCTGGAAAAACTTCTGGAAATTCACATACTACTGGTAAATCACTACCCGCCGCTTTCTTCTTCACTTCCATGGATGCAATCAACATAAACACGGCGGCCCCGTCCTTCATGGCTTCATCCACTTGTCTAGCAGTCATTGCTAAATCCTCGACTCGGACATCTTCAGGAAAACTAACTGTCTTCGTGAAACAGTTGATATGAACCCGATTAAATTGCAACCAATTCATACCCAGGATGACATCAAGTTGTTCCAACGGAAGGCATACTAAGTCCATTCCGAACTCTCTACCAAAAATATCAATTGGACAGTTCAAACAGGCAAACGAAGTAGTCACTGAACCCGACGCAGGAGTGTCAATGATCATACTTCCATGAATATCAGATATTTCCAAGTTCAGACGTTTAGCACAATCCAATGAAATAAACGAGTGAGTTGCTCCAGTATCTATTATTGCAATTAAAGGAGTGCCATGGATAAAACACGTACCTTTAATCAATCGATCCTCCGGAGTAGTCTCTGAACCTGATAAAGCGAAAACTTTACCCCCAGTTTGATTCTTCTTTGGCTTAGGACACTGTGGACTGATATGGCCCTCTTCACCACAGTTATAACAAGTCACAGTCCTTCCCTTGCAGTCAGCAGCAATGTGGCCTGCTTTACCACACCGGTAGCACTTCTTCTCTTCACTTTTGCACTCGTGAACACGATGTCCAGGTTCCCCACACTTAAAGCACTTAACAGGAGCACTAGAGTCTCCCCCACTAGGCTTCTTCCAACTTCCAGCTTTATAATTACCTCTACCATATGGTTTACCACGGTCCATAGGCTTCTTCCCTTTCTTGTCAACTAACTCACGGGAGTGAGATGACTTTAGCTTCAGGTTGTCCTCTTCGTAGATTCTACTACAATCTACCAAATCAGCAAACCGACGAATCCTTTGGTACCTGATTCCCTGCTTAATTTCATCACGGAGACCATTCTCGAACTTAACACACTTCGAAAATTCGCTCGCTTCATCATTGTTATAGTGAACATAATACTTTGCTAGCTCCACAAACTTGGACGCATACTCTGGCACAGTCATGTTACCTTGTGTCAGCTCCAAAAATTCAATCTCTTTCCTGCCTCTAACATCCTCAGGAAAGTACCTCCGCAAGAATTCTCTCTTGAACACAGCCCAAGTAATCGCTACACCTGCAGATTCCAGTTCATCTCTACTAGCCATCCACCAATCATCAGCTTCTTCAGACAGCATGTGAGTCCCGTACCTCACCTTCAGATTTTCAGCACAGTCGATCACCCTGAAGATCCTTTCAATTTCCTTCAGCCACTTCTGAGCGCCTTCGGGATCGTGCGTGCCTTTGAACAAAGGAGGATTGTTCCTCTGAAAGCTATTCAGCTGCCTGTCAGCACCAATACCAGCTCCATTGGCATTCCCTCCCAACACACCAGCAATCATGCCCAGAGCCTCAGCGATCGCGTCGTCATTTCTTCCCCCTCTCCCGGCCATTGTTCTGCTAAATATCAGACAATATTCATTAGAACAAGAAGTATCGACAGTGTCAACTTTACACCAGTCGTATACGAATGATTAACCGACACTAAGACTCTGACTCAAACGACCGACTATGCTCTGATACCACTATTGTAACACCCTTCTAAACCCCGCGGAAATTAACATTAAAATCAGAGTAAAACATGAAGAAGAGTATTACAGCGCCAACAAAATAAACAATATTCATGTCATGCCATAAAGGAACGATAAACCAAAAATTATTCAGGTAGCATGTTAACACAGCGGAATATTCTTAACAACTGAATAATCAAACATCTGGAGTCGAAGACTCATAGTTCAACCATAAACCATAAACAAAACAGAAGTTTATCAGCCAATTCTAAAATAACGTTCCCGGTGTTACACGACCAGAGCATGACACTGACCCAACTGACTCTAACGAACTACTTGACGAGCTAATCCTCACCAAGTACACAAGCTACTCCTCAATCTGAAAAATAACAACAGTAAGGGTGAGTTTCATTCGCATTAACAAATGTTATAGGTATATAAACAATGCAACTTCATCTATACATTATTCACCCAAATCAGTTATATTCAGATAATATAGCAACATACATACCAAAATACACACAAATCATAACATTGGACAACTTCCATTCATGTTACAATTATACACAACAACCTAATGCAATGCAACTAAATGCATGTGGTACCAAACATGGGATAACCCATCTCACCGATCCACCACCATAAAGATTCGGCTACTTCTCTCACTAATTCCACACAATGGGAATTAGCTACCGCTGTCCCACCACCATAAGGGATACAGCCCACAACATGATTATGAAATGCATGTATCAACCATAACATGCTCATCATCAACATTAATCAACCAGATATCATAATCATCAACCAATGCAATAACAACATAATCCACCACAACCAATTAAATCAAGTGTTTAAATTAAATTCGAGTCACAACTCAAACACCGTTATATTGCATATCTCACTGAATTAGTCTCACTATGTTCGAAACGGCACATCAAACAGACTAACGGTTAAAAAGTTATACATCGTTAAACTTTAACAAAAAAATCCAAACAACACAGCACGCGGCGCCAACATCCACACGCGGCGCGAAACGAGGGAAAAGTTACGCCTTCGCGGCGCCAACACAGGTACGCGGCGCGACCTGTGCGTATCAAAACATCTTGCCATTCAGTCCACCTGTTCGCGGCGCCACCCTGTGCACGCGGCGCGAACCGGTGATTTCAGAAATCCCAACCTGCAGAAAACAGCATTCTATGCCTCCCAAATACTCTCAAATCATACCAGTACGAGTTTCAGCAGAATAAACCACACATACGACATAAAATGCACGTTTACACATACTTCTAATCAGGTTTAACATCATTGTTCATCACCAATCATCATTCACAACCTAAATTGCATCAAAGTTCTATAAACCCCAAAACCCCAAACCCGACATATAATCCAATTCGAAATCCTAACATACAAATTCCATCGAATCATTCATACATCCCATAATAGAGGTTAATGAGAAGAATCCCCCCTTACCTCGATGTCGAATTCTTGAATTCTCTTCCTCTTCGCACTTGCTCTTCTCCCAATTTCACGTTCAACTCTTCTGCTCCCTTCTTTGGTTCTCTTTTCACAAAATACTCCTCTATTCTATTTTATGAAAATATAACTTAATTTTAGAAAAAGGGCTTTGCACTGATACACCCCCCAACTGCTACTTACAACACTGGCCCATTAGCCTTATTTCATCCATATTTCCCAAATAATCCAATTAATTCTAATATTTAATAAAATAAAATTAATTAAATTAAATAAAGAATTTTATGGGGTGTTACATGCCACGTGTACTTCCTTCTGATCTGATGTTTGCGAATACGACGTTTGAATATCATCAGAGTCAAACAGCTTGGTGCATAGCATCTTCTGATCTTCTGACCTTGAAGTGCTTCTGAGCGTGATACCATCTTCTGATCTTCAGTGCTTCTGATCTCATGTTCTTCTGATGCTTTCATAGACCCATGTTCTGATTCTGCTTCGACCATCTTCTGATGTCTTGCCAGACCATGTTCTGATGTTGCATGCTGAACCATTTGAGACACAACTTCTGAGCGCTGAATTATGCGTACTCTTTATATATTTCCTGAAAGGGAAATTGCATTGGATTAGAGTACCATATTATCTTAAGCAAAATTCATATTATTGTTATCATCAAAACTAAGATAATTGATAAGAACAAATCTTGTTCTAACAATCTCCCCCTTTTTGATGATGACAAAAACATATATAAATGATATGAATTTGCGATCAGAAAGAGCAGACGGCAAAAGACAAATTACACAGCTATAGCATAAGCATATGAATATGTCTCCCCCTGAGATTAACAATCTCCCCCTGAGATAAATAATCTCCCCCTGAAATAAATACTCGAAGAACTTTGATAAAAGACTTCCCTGATTATTTCGGTAGAGACGATCATATAAGCTTCTGCCTTCAGAGAATTCATAGCTTCTGACTTCTGCTTCCATTGGACAGCTTCAGAACTTGAATTTCTTTAGATCCTTAGAACACTCACAGCTTCTGATTCCTGCTTCCATCGTGGACAGCTTCAGAACTTGAATTTCTTTGATCTTCAGAACATTCACAGCTTCTGACTTCTGCTTCCATTCAGGACAGCTTCAGATCTTGAATTTCTGGATCTTCTAGAACATTCACATCTTCTGATTTCTGCTTCCCTCGGATAGCTTCAGAACTTTGAATGTCTACCAACATCACTTCATGCTAGATTTGTATCAGAACATTGTTGAATGTACCAGAGCATCATCAGAGCATCTCTACATCCTGAAATGTTACAGAACAAAAACTAAACGACAAAAGTCAGCATGAACGAGTTAGAACATAAAATGTATATTCAAATACATGATATGTATCAGAGCCAAATGTATCAGAGCATTTAGGCTAAAAACATGTATCAGAGCAAATAATGTATCAGAGCCATAACATTATATGTATCAGAGCAAATAGAATTTTGTCAGAACAGGATAGACAATGATATTCAAATTCTATTATTAGTGCTTCTGATTCATTCTTCTTTCTTGCTTCTGATCTCTGAAGCTTGACAGCACTCGGCTTGCTTCAGTTTCCATGGTTTTGCTTCTAGTGTTTGCTTCTGAAGATTCACTTCACTTCTCTGTACCTGCAAAACACTTAAACCATATAGAACTTGCAGTTCTTGTTAGTGAATGTGTGGGAGCCTCTTTACCCAGCAACTGATAGATTTAATCAAATCATTTATCATTTATCTTTCTCCCCCTTTTTGTCATAACATCAAAAAGAATATTTAAAAAAAAAATTCAGATGCATAAAACGACAAAAGAAAACATTTACTGGAATGTAAAACACAAAGAAACTTTTCATTGATAATCAAAAAGGATTACAAGAAGGGAATGCAGGAAAAAAACAGATGCAACAAGGAAGGGAAACCGAATGCAGAGAGAGAGAAATATGAGAGGGAAAAGAAACGTTTGAAGAGTATATAAAAAAAAACTGAAAGAGAGTAAATGATGAAAAGCATTTAATGTTACGTGACATGAGGAGAGATAATAATGACAAAAGACGTGATTTGCACAGTTACCTAAGTAGGCGTCCCCTCAACTGCACGCACGCTTGTCCAGAAATAGTGAACACGTGTTTACCATCTGGATAGCCAGTTATAGCTGTTTTGCTTTTATAGAGATTCTGAATCAACTTAGACACTGAAACGTTAGTAATAACTGAATCACAATTTCTAATTGATTTCTATCAGAACTTAAAAAAAAATTCATTTCAAAGGATACTCAAACGTAAGAATTTCTCATCTTCTCATTCTGAGCTTGTTTCTGAAGACCCAATTTGTGCCTATTATATTGAATCCATCTGGTCTAGGAACAAGATCCCAAACATCATTCCTTGTAAACTGATTCAGTTCTTCTTGCATAGCAATTATCCAGTCTGGATCTTCTAGAGCATGATCAACAGAAGTTGGCTCGATCAAAGATACAAGACCTAATTGACAGTCTGCATTGTTCTTAAGGAATGCTCTTGTTCTGATTGGATCATCCTTCTTTCCAAGAATGACATCTTCTGAATGACCAGAGATGAGTCTGGATGATCTTCTGACAGACGGTTCTTCAGAAATACTCAGATCCTCCAGAGAAGCTGATACTTGATCTTCAGATTCTTTGCTTCTGAGAAGCTCTGCTTCTGATGCATTGCTTCTTGGCTCAACAACTTCTGATATGTCAATATCATAACCTGCAAAATTATCAAACTGCTTTGGTTTTTCAGAACCAAGCTTATCATCAAACCTGATATTGATTGATTCTTCTACAACCAATGTTTCAGTATTGTATACTCTGTAGCCTTTTGAGCGTTCAGAATATCCAAGAAGAAAACACTTTTGAGCTTTGGAATCAAACTTACCAAGATGATCTTTAGTGTTCAGAATAAAGCATACACATCCAAAAGGATGGAAATATGAAATGTTGGGCTTTCTATTCTTCCACAATTCATAGGGAGTCTTATTTAGAATAGGTCTGATAGAGATTCTATTCTGAATATAGCATGCAGTGTTTATTGCTTCTGCCCAGAAATGCTTAGCCATATTGGTTTCATTGATCATGGTTCTGGCCATTTCTTGCAGAGTCCTATTCTTTCGCTCTACAACTCCATTTTGTTGTGGAGTTCTAGGACAAGAGAAATCATGGGCAATACCATTCTCTTTGAAGAATTCTTCAAAGGATCTGTTCTCAAATTCACCACCATGATCACTTCTGACCTTTATGATTTTACACTCTTTTTCAGATTGAATCTGAATGCAGAAATCAAAGAACACTGAATGAGTCTCATCCTTGTGTTTCAAGAATTTTACCCATGTCCAGCGGCTATAATCATCTACGATGACTAATCCATATTTCTTTCCTCTGACAGATGCTGTTTTGACTGGTCCAAACAGATCAATGTGCAAGAGTTCTAATGGCCTTGAGGTAGAAACAACATTCTTAGACTTGAATGCAGGTTTGGAGAACTTGCCCTTCTGACATGCTTCACAAAGAGCATCTGATTTGAATTTCAGATTAGGGAGTCCTCTGACAAGATTCAGTTTGTTAATCTGAGAGATCTTTCTCAAACTAGCATGACCTAATCTCCTGTGCCAGACCCACTGCTCTTCAGAAACAGACATAAGACAAGTCACCTTCTGACTCATAAGATCTTGCAGATCTGTCTTATAAATGTTGTTCTTCCTCTTGCCTGTAAATAGGATTGAGCCATCCTTCTGATTTACAGCCTTGCAAGACTCTTGATTAAAGATTATATCATAACCATTGTCACTTAATTGACTGATAGATAAGAGGTTATGAGTTAATCCTTCTACAAGAAGTACATTAGAGATGGAAGGAGAGTTACCAGACTTTATAGTTCCAGAGCCAATTATCTTGCCCTTCTGATCTCCTCCGAACTTGACTTCTCCTCCAGACTTAAGCACCAGGTCTTGGAACATAGACCTTCTTCCTGTCATGTGTCGCGAGCATCCAGAGTCCAGGTACCATGACATGTTGTGCTTTGTCCTTTTTGCAGTCAATGATATCTGCAATAGAAATAATCTTATCCTTAGGTACCCACATCTTCTTGGGTCCTTTCTTGTTAGATTTTCTCAAGTTCTGATTGAACTTGGATTTAACATTGTAAGCAATAGGAGGAACAGCATGATAATTCTTGATGTGAGTTTCATGATATTTCCTAGGTTGTGTCACATGCTTCTTAGTGTGTGTAATGTGAAAACTTTGTGCATGTGAAGTGTGCCTAATATCATGAGAGTGGCCATACTTGAACTGATCATACAATGGCTTGTATGTGATTTTCATTTCATCAACAGGTTCAAGTTTGTATGGGGTTTCACCCTCATAACCAATGCCAACTCTTTTGTTTCCAGATACGGCATATATCATAGAAGCTAGCTGACTTCTGCCAATACTTCTACATAAGAACTTCCTGAAACTTAAATCATATTCTTTCAGAATATGGTTTAGACTGGGAGTGGATTTTTCTGAATCAGAAGGAGATCCAACATTATTGGATAGTTTTAAAAGTTTTTCTTTTAATTCAGAATTCTCCAACTCAAGCTTCTTTGTTTAAAATTCAAATTGCTTTTTCAGCTTTTTGTATTTGAGACTAATCTGAGACTTGAGTTCCAGAAGTTCAGTTAGACCGGAAACTAACTCATCTCTAGTAAGTTCAGAAAATACCTCTTCAGAATCTGATTCTGATGTAGATTCTGATCCGTCATCTTCTGTCGCCATCAGCGCACAGTTGGCCTGCTCATCTTCTGAATCATCTTCTGACTCATCCCAGGTTGCCATAAGACCTTTCTTCTTATGAAACTTTTTCTTGGGACTTTCCTTCTGAAGATTTGGACATTCATTCTTGTAGTGTCCAGGCTCATTGCATTCATAGCACATGACTTTCTTCTTGTCAAATCTTCTATCATCAGAAGATTCTCCACGTTCAAATTTCTTTGAACTTCTGAAGCCTCTGAACTTCCTTTGCTTGGTTTTCCAGAGTTGATTTAGCCTTCTAGAGATTAAGGACAGTTCATCTTCTTCTTCAGATTCTGATTCTTCTGGATCTTCTTCTCTAGCCTGAAAAGCGTTAGTGCATTTCTTGATATTTGATTTTAATGCAATAGACTTACCTTTCTTTTGTGGCTCATTTGCATCCAGCTCTATTTCATGGCTTCTCAAGGCACTGATAAGCTCTTCCAGAGAAACTTCATTCAGATTCTTCGCAATCTTGAATGCAGTCACCATCGGACCCCATCTTCTGGGTAAGCTTCTGATGATCTTCTTTACGTGATCCGCCTTGGTGTATCCCTTGTCAAGAACTCTCAATCCAGCAGTAAGAGTTTGAAATCTTGAAAACATCTTTTCAATGTCTTCATCATCCTCCATCTTGAAGGCTTCATACTTCTGGATTAACGCTAGAGCTTTGGTCTCCTTGACTTGAGCGTTTCCTTCATGAGTCATTTTCAAGGACTCATATATATCATAGGCCGTTTCCCTGTTAGATATCTTCTCATACTCAGCATGAGAGATAGCATTCAGCAAAACAGTTCTGCATTTATGATGATTCCTGAAAAGCTTCTTTTGATCATCATTCATTTCTTGCCTTGACAGCTTTGCGCCACTGGCATTTACTGGATGTTTGTAACCATCCATTAGAAGATCCCATAGATCACCATCTAGACCCAGAAAGTAACTTTCCAGTTTATCTTTCCAGTATTCAAAGTTTTCACCATCAAATACCGGCGGTCTAGTATAACCATTGTTACCGTTGTATTGCTCAGCAGAGCCAGATGTAGATGTAGTCTTTTCACTTTCATCAACCATCTTTTAAATGAAGCGTTTTTCTCTTCCTGAATCTTTTCTAAACACGGTTAAGTGCTTGCACCTTAGAACCGGCGCTCTGATACCAATTGAAGGATAGAAAAACACTTAGAAAGGGGGGGATTGAATAAGTGTGAGTTTAAAATCTTGGACGATAAAAATAAATTGCACAATTATTTTTATCCTGGTTCGCTGTTAACGAAGCTACTCCAGTCCACCCCCGCAGAGATGATTTACCTCAACTGAGGATTTAATCCACTAATCGCACGGATTACAATGGTTTTCCACTTAGTCCACGACTAAGTCTTCCAGAGTCTTCTGATCACACACTGATCACTCCGGGAACAACTGCTTAGTTCACTTCTAAGACTTTTCTAGAGTCTACTGATCAACACGATCACTCTAGGCTTAGTTCACTCCTAAGACTTTTTCTAGAGTCTATTGATCAACACGATCACTCTAGGCTTAGTTCACTCCTAAGACTTTTTCTAGAGTCTACTGATCAACACGATCACTCTAGGCTTAGTTCACTCCTAAGACTTTCTGCTCAGCCAACTGCTAAGACTTCCTAGAGTATACTGATCAACCGATCACTCTAGTTCCTTACAACTTAATGTAATCAATTCAAGAGTTTACAAATGCTTCTTAAAAGCGATAATCACAACTGTGATATTTCTCTTACAGTTTAAGCTTAATCTCACTAAGATATTACAACAGCAATGTAGTGAGCTTTGATGAAGATGAAGATTCTGAGTTTAGATTTGAACAGCGTTTCAGCAAGTTTGATATGAGTTGTTTTGGTGCAGAATCGTTAACCTTGCTTCTCATCAGAACTTCATATTTATAGGCGTTGAGAAGATGACCGTTGAATGCATTTAATGCTTTGCGTGTTCCGTACAGCTTTGCATTTAATGTTATACGCTTTTGTCAACTACCTCGAGCCTTGTTCACGCTGTGTCTACTGACGTAGCCTTTAGTAGCTTTTAACGTTCCTTTTGTCAGTCAGCGTAGTCTGCCACGTGTACTTCCTTCTGATCTGATGTTTGCGAATACGATGTTTGAATATCATCAGAGTCAAACAGCTTGGTGCATAGCATCTTCTGATCTTCTGACCTTGAAGTGCTTCTGAGCGTGATACCATCTTCTGATCTTCAGTGCTTCTGATCTCATGTTCTTCTGATGCTTTCATAGACCCATGTTCTGATTCTGCTTCGACCATCTTCTGATGTCTTGCCAGACCATGTTCTGATGTTGCATGCTGAACCATTTGAGACACAACTTCTGAGCGCTGAATTATGCGTACTCTTTATATATTTCCTGAAAGGGAAATTGCATTGGATTAGAGTACCATATTATCTTAAGCAAAATTCATATTATTGTTATCATCAAAACTAAGATAATTGATAAGAACAAATCTTGTTCTAACAAATACATGATTACTATTTCTGATGGTGGCTATTGGTTGACAAGTAGAAGTCGATTCTTGTTTGAATTACCTAACCCGGCAAAAGCCAGCACTTCTAATCGTGCTAACTGGCTCTACACTAATGTCGCTCCTAAAGGAGACGACCAATATGCTGATTTTGATGCAGGTGATCAAGGAGACAGCGAAGACCCGACTCAGCATCAGTTCCCACAGGCGCCCTCTCATTTTAACACATATGGTTCAGGATCCTCTTCTATGGCTCCGAATCAATGAGAATGGGTCCAATCTGAAATTGGGCATCTACGAACTGAGCAAACCCAGCAAGGCGAGGAGCAGACCCGTCAAGGAATTATGATCACTGATATGCACAAGATGATGCAACGTCTGATGTTGCAGTTTCCACCCCCTCCTCAGTAGGTCCGGTATGTACCTCTCACGCTTGTACAAAAACATTGCGGACAATGTTTAGTTCAGGTTTGGGGGGGAGTTCTATTTGTCGCTTTTAGTATTTTCTTTCTATTTTGATTTCGTATTTCCTTTAAATTTGTCAGTACTTTATGATAGTTTGTGTGTTAGCTATGACATGTCAGTGCAGGATGCTGAAATTGTTAGCAGGACAAGTGATGAGAATCTGAGATAGTGAACCAAATTGCACCTCGCAGTGATGAAAGGAACCCCCAAAGAGTTGGTACTGTTGAACTTAATGATCGGACGCACTTTCAAGCTTTGGACCAGACGATAGTGTCATACCCCAAAATTTGCCCACCATATTCAAATATTCAAATTATTTTAAAATTGGATTTTTTATAAAATTTTGAGGTCATTCACATTGACGTCTTGAATTTTATAAATATTCGATTATAAAATATAATAATTTACTCTTAAATTATTTATATTTTAATAAATAGCAAAATGTTTTCCCATGCTTCATACACTTTCAATTGGCTTTTATTTCAAACAAATAATATAGCGCAATTGGTAAGGAGGTAAGGCTTGTAAGTACAAAGTCTCGGGTTCGAATCCCACTTCTAACACTATTTTCATTTATTTGTTTCTAACTATAGTTTTAATTTTATTTTCATTTATATTAAAAAATCACAAAAAAATCATTTTTTATCATTTTATTTTTAATTTTCGTATTAATTAAATATGCATTTTTTTAAATAAGCAATTTTAACTTTTTATGCATTTTTAGTCAAAAAATCACCAAAAATTATAAAATATTCAAAAAATCAAAAAAAAGAAGTTTTTAATCGTATTTGTCCTATTTTTAGCACTTTTTATAACTTAGGGAACAAGTCAATCTTATTAAATTAGTTTGATTTAATTTTTTATTAAAATTAAAACAAATTGATTTCTGGGCTTTGATTTGGTCCATAGTTTTACTATAATTATTTTTCTTCTAACCTAATTCATGATGATATAAATAGGACTAACAATTCTAACCCTGACTCCCACTCTCTCTCTTCTCACAAACACAAAAAATATTTTCTCCTTCTTCAGGGTTGCAATTCCGGCTGCAGCACAGTAATAAATTTTCCAGCCTATCAGTCGAATTCTGAAACTACTGTTTCAATTTGCTCCGAATTTTTTTCCAGAAGTTCAAAAAAAAATCGTAGAACAATACTCCTATAGAATATAATTCTAAAGGATTTCGACCCTCAAAATCGCAAATTCCTCTTTTTTCTATTTTATTTGATTTAATTTCTATTTTCATATTTTCAAAAAAATCTAAAACAATTTGTAGTTTCGTGTTCTTATTTGATTTGATTTATAATCAAGTTTTTATATTTTTTTGATTTTATTTTAATCACTTTTCTATTTTTCCATTTGTTTTCTTAACCGTAACATTGTGTTGGTTTATGAACAGGTTTTCTATGGATTGACCAAGTGGATGGTACCCTTTTGGTATTTGGCCAAATCAAGTTATTCATATTTGGCCAAAAACCTTTTGGTATTTGGCCAAATCTAGGTTATTCGTAATTTTGTCCATAATTTAATTTTCTAAACCCCAATTTTTTTTCTCTTGTGTTATTATTATTATTATTATTATTATTATTATTATTATTATTATTATTATTATTATTATTATTATTATTATTATTATTACTATCCTTTTTTGCAGGTACTTCCTTTGGCCATTAACCTTGTTTTGGCCAAACAACTTTGCTGACCACTTTCTCATCATGCACCCTCAAGGATTGCCACATCAAATCTCAGCCTCTTCCTTTTGGTTCTATTTTCTTCCTTTTTTTCTTTTCCTTTAATTAACCCTCTTTTATTATTAATATTTAATTACAAACCAAAACCTTAAATTTTCTCCCTTAGGTAAATGTTGTCCATTTTCATGAATTAGGGTTAAGAGTTTATCACATTCTTTATTTTAAGGCTAGTAATTATTTTTAGGCTAATTAATAATTATTTTAGGCTAATTAATTTATTTTTAGGCTAATAATTATTTTTAGGCTAATTAATTTAGTTTTAGGTTAATAATTATTTTTAGGCTAATTAATTTAAATTTAGGTTAAACAATTTAGATTAATTAAGTTCATTTAATCAATTGACTTTCCCTTGCCATGTTACTTTAGTGCAGTTAGGCTGAGTAATTACTGGTAGGTGTTGCCCATTAACCATAGATTTAGGTTTTTCCCCATAATTCTTTTAAAACACTAATTTTCTTTATTTTGCCCTCTTATTTTACTTTATTATTTATAATTTCGCCTTTATTTGTTTACTTTACTATTATTATTGTAGTGTCTTGCAGGGTTATCATCTACTTAATTATTTCTTGTGGTTTTCCCGCAAGTTTTTGCCATATTATGTAACTGCTCACAGGATGTAATAGTTTAATTAAGATTTTATTTTCCTGCCTTTATTTTTCTGCCCACAGGTGTTTATTGTAATAGCAAAGGGCCTTTTAATTTTGCTTTTATACTGCGTGGTTAGTAATCTAGGGAGTGACAAGCCTGCTAATAAATTTAGTTTGCCTAAATTATAAGATAAGATATCTGAATTGAATCACCTGATTGTGCCACACACGCACCTTTAGGGTAATCCCTCTTGTTGCCTTGTTGCCTTATTACTGTTGCTCGTTGCCTTAATTTGTGAAAATTGTCTAGTCCCTCGATTCCGAGGATACCTAAAGCAAATGTTGCCCTCAGTTCATTCATCATCAATTTTATCCCTCGAAGTTTCCTCGGTAAATGATGATTGTCCCAATAGCTAAGGTATCCTCGCATGATGCCTAAAAAGATTAATGACTATTCTATCCTTCCCTAAAGACTACCTACCCTCTATATGGTAGGGACAGTTTTATGGCGAACGATAATTTCTCGATGACCCTTCAACATCCAATTGAAAGACTTCCTGCCCTCTCATGGTATGAATAGACCCTTTCACCCTGAAAAGCTAAAAGAACATGTTTTCTAAACTTAAGGTAATTGCTTTTTAATTGCTTGCTCTTTTTCAAATTCGAATTCAAATCAAAATATTTTCCCACTTCTTTTCAAAATCAAATTCAAAAAGACTACGCTTATTTACAAGCTAAAGTTCTTATTCAAATTTCTATTCACACACTACTTTTCAAACAGTTCAAACATTTTGAAAGCAAAGTGAGCTAAGCAATTAAGAGCCCATGGAAAACCATGGATGCAAAGGGTGCCTTACACCTTCCGTTTGTATAAATTACCCCCCGAACTCAAAATTTCTTTTAAAGGTTTTTTCTGTTCTTTTATCCTTTCTATATATTGGATAAAATAAAAGTCGGTGGCGACTCTTGCTATCCGCACATTTCAAAAAGTCAGTTCTCCCACCGTATTACAGAACTGGCGACTCTGCTAGGGATGCTTTCGAATAAAAGAGGGGTTACCTTAGAGCTAGGATCACTTTAAATTTGTTTGACTTGTTTGCTTTATCTTAAAGGCTGTTTTGGGTATTCTGCTGTGTGAAAGATCCTACACCCGGATCTAGTGTACCTTAGGTAAATGGCATGAGACCAAGGAGACTGCATAGCGTATACTGATGTGGTTGATATGGTGGCCATCGGTAGTGTGACACATTGGTTTGTCCTGGTGTTCCTTGGGATCCGACTTGAGGAAACACTTGGCTGCTGCGTGGTGTCATTAAACACTAATTTGCCCTTAGAACCCTAGTGGAACTTGACTTTGGCCTATTAGAAAGTAGCGAGATGGCTGACTTTGGTTCCGACTGAAGTTGGTTGATACTCGAAGCTACACTCATATGGACTGGACTTTCAGGACCTTCTCGGTTGGTGATTCGATTGCCGAACTAGGATAAGCGCCTTCGAGAAAGGTCAATGATATGAGCTCCCTAGAACCCGATCTTTATATAGGACAATGTCATACCCCAAAATTTGCCCACTACATTTTATACTCAAGCTTATTTGAGTATCAGAAGCTCAAGACTTGACTGACTGTACACTCTCCTAAACAAACAACCCACAACTAGGGTTTTGCTTCTCTTCAAGAAAAAATCGGGTTCTGGCAATTCAAGTGGACCTCATAAACTCTCATATAACTTAAAAGACCTCATGCCAAGTTTCAAGCTCCTGATTCAAAAGATTGCTCACTCAATGGCCTAAACGATCAACAATCGACTAGTAGACCTAAAAGTCAAACTATGGTCAAATCACAGTCAAAGTTCCTGATTTTTTGTCAACATCCTCATTATGAAGTATCATTCATCATTTGATCAAAGGTTGATCATGAATCATCAAGGAAAGTTCGGAAATCAACAAAAACCTGAAGTTTCTAAATTAGGGTTTTCATAGGAGAAAGTCAACTGAACTTTGACTAGTCATAACTTTCACATGGAACATTAGAAATTTCCCATCCAAAACTCATTTTTAAGGAAATTGAATTCTATACAACTTTGTGTCTCACATGCCAAGTCTAAAAATGCGTCATTTGAGAGATATAAGTCAAAACATTACAGGTCCTTCTAGAAGCTCGCAAAAAGCTGTTTTTTGTCAGGAGCTATATCATCAAGATAAAATCTCCAAATGGAAAATATGTTCCAAAGTGGGTTTTAGAAGACATCTTGGGCTTTCCAAAAATTCCTAGATCATCTCCATATGATAAATATTGCATGAGTTATGGCTTGCACAAGTTGGACGATTTTGAGAAAGTGCACAAAAGGCAAAGTGGAGAATTTTGGATGTTTGGACTAATGGGCTTAAGTTTTTGATTCTAATCACACACATGATCCATAAAAGGGCCTATAAAGTCATCCTTATATTTATGGAATTTTTATTGCTATTTATTTGAATTTTATTCATTTAAATAGTAAATAAATCAAATAAAAAGCCAAAAAAATTGAATTAAATCATGGGGCCTTATCTTGAATCATATAAAAGCCCAAGAAATACTTTGAAGACCATAGAATTTCGTTGGGGCATGGTTTTGATTTTATTTTTATTTATTTTTGATTTTTTATTCAATTTAAATCAAGATAAAATAAAATAAATATCAAATTGGTGCAAAATTTAGTTTTTTCAATCAAATATTATTCTTAAAGATCAAACAAATCATATATATTTGATTGAAAGAAAGATTGAACAAAAATAGCAAGTTTCTATAAGATTTTCAATCAAATTTTCTTAATATTTCCAAATCATCAATGGCATGATTTCTTTCCAACATGGTTGACCTAATTCTCCTCATTATAAATACAGAAGGTTACCTATGCAGTAGGGGACGAAAATGAGGAGAGAAAGCTAGGTTTTTCAAAGTTCATAATATTCAAGAAAAGGTGAAATTTTGCATTCTTCGTTGCAAGCAACCACAAGGCCAAACAAGTGTTCTAATCCACTCACAAGGTATTATAGAGTAATTCCATACCTTTTGTAGCATGTGATAGCACTTAATATTTGAGTTTCACAACTTCCATATTCATGCATATTTTGTAGTTTTCGTATTTCATAAACTAGCATGATTTCATATGATTTAATGTTTTTTTTTAGTTCATGAGATGTTTTAGAGAAGGTTAGAATCATCTTCCCAGAGCTTTGAGGCTGAAATTGCGCTCCACCATGGTTAGGGCATGAATAAAGAATGCTTTCGTCTTCAATGATGCAAGACGTTTTAATCCAAAACGATGGTATCATGGAGTTCTTAGCACCTTAAATAATAGATCTGGGCACTTATATTAATTGTATGAATCGTGTTTTAAAAATTTGAAGGTTGCAGGTTTTTGCTACGAAATCTGCGTAGTTAATTTCCAGAATTTGTAGCTAAAGGGTGGCTGCGCGTTCAGTTTGTTCTCTTTGCAGGTTAGCTACAAAATTTCCGTAGCTAAAGGGAAGCAGTCTCCAAGCAAATCCGTAGCAAAATATCCAGGTTTTAAATGAAGAAGATGATACGCGTGGCATACAGAAGCGCTGTCATTGGCCAGTCAAAAGCGTGGGGACCATGTTTACTGCCTTTTTTTCCATTATCACGTTTTTTAATATTTAATTGTTTGCTTCTGTACAACTAACAGCAATAACATCCAGTCCACTTGGCAAAGGTGAGAGTTTGATTACTAAAAGGGAGTGGGTTCGAACCCAGCTTATAACAATTATTTTTTTAGATCTTCATCAGCGCATATCCAAGGGTCCTGAATGTGTGGCTCACCATAAACCTTCACAAGCATGCCACACCTGAGCAAAGCTAAGTTTTTTTTGTATTCTTCTTTTTATTTTTATTTTTAATGCTTTCTTTATTTCTTTTCTTTTTTTTCTTTTACTATAATTTCTTTTTTGTTTTATTTAGTTTTTACAAATTAGTTTTTCTTACAATAATTTTATAATTATTAGTTTTTGTCTTATTTAGTTTTTTAAAAATAATTGTTTTTTTAGGTTCTTTTAAGCTAATAATTATTTTAATACTTTAAATCTCGATTTAATCATGATCACTAATTGGTAGGTGTTATCCACTAACGCGTTTTAAAGCCTTATAAACCCTTTTGGTCACAATAAGTTTTCTTTTAGGGTTTGTAGATTTTTAATCAATTAAGGGTTGTAGATCATTCATACACTAAGATTATTTTCTTTTGTGCAGATTTTCAGGGTTACCCCAATATCCTCCGACTACGCGCCATGGCAATTGAAAAGCTAAGTTCTGATCCTTCCTTTTTTATTATTTAAATTATTTTACCTTTTATTTTTGCCTAGAGGTTAAATTGAGGTTTATTTTCAATGCCAAGGAATTCCCCATACACTCACTCCCTCTTGTTTATTTTCTGTTTAATTCTCAGATGATTAGAGTCAATCAAGGTTCGAGGAAGACCAGGGCGGAGATCAAGATAATTAAATTAATTGTTTATATTTCTTATTTTCTGTTTTAATTCCCCCATCCCCGCAGGTGTTTATTGTAATAGCGTAGGACTTTTAATTTCTGCCTTTACTTTTTTTTTTTTGCTTATTTTAAACTGCGTGGTTAGTAATCTTAGGGAGTTCAAGCCTTTAACAGAATTAGGATAACTAAATACAAGATTAAATATTCGAACTGAACCACGTGATTGTGCCACACACACACCTTTAGGGTCATCCCTCTTGTTGCCTGTTGCCTATTAATTGCTGCCTTGTTGCCTTTTCATCATTATCGAAAAATAGTCAAGTCCCTCGATTCCGAGGATACCTAAAGCAATGTTTCCTTCATACTCCCTCGATGCTGCCTCGGAAAAATAAGATGATTGTCCCAATTGCTAAGGTATCCTCACATGATGCCTAAAAAGTTAAAATGACTATTATATCCTTCCCTTAGACTACCTGCCCTCTTTATGGTAGGGACAGTCTTATGGCGAACGATTATTCTCGATGACCCTTTCAACATCCAATTGAAAGACTTCCTGCCTTCTCATGGTGTGGATAGACCCTTTCGCTCGAAAGACTAAAAAAACATTTTTTTTAAACTTAGGTTAGTTGCAATTAATTGCTTGCTCTTTTTCAAATTCAAATTCAAATTCAAAATCTTTTCCCACTTCTTTTCAAAGGATATTTTCAAAAAGACTACGCTTATTTACAAGCTAAAGTTCTTCTTCGAAATCTTTTCTTATTCAAAAATCTTTTCAAACAAACAATTCTAACAAAGTGAGCTAAGCAATTAAGAGCCCATGGATAACCATGGATACAAAGGGTGCCTTACACCTTCCCTTTGTATAACTTACCCCCCGAACTCAAAATCTTTAAAAGGTCTTTTTCTGTTCTTTTAGCCTTTCTTATTGGATAAAATAAAAGTCGGTGGCGACTCTTGCTATCCGTAACATTTCAAATAAAAGTCAGTTCACCGTATTACAGACAGGTTGAACCAACTTAACTTCAGTGGGGAGGGTACTTACCTACAAACTTCATGCAAGCCTTTAAGCCAAAGGACACTTGTGTGACTTGTCTGTGCTTACTACTAACCCTTTGGTTTTCTTGCAAGTTTTTCTTGTGGGACTCACTCGTCCTTACTATCTTACGCTTTGCCTGATGCATTGCATTCGCATAACATCATGACATCATAAGCATAACATGATTTAACTAACCCTTTCAAGGATCTTAGGAATTTAGGGCGCACAATTTCAGGTGCTCTTATCAAGGACTGAATTCCTATCAAGGGACAAGAGGATTTATTTTCCTCTAGCCATGTACCTTCCAATTCAGGAGTATCCCGAATCAGAGGCGATGACCCACTCGATATGGTGAGTTTGATTCCCATAGAAGAACATCCAAATATCAGAGTTCTTCAAACGAAGATGCGACCAAATCATTTTCTGACGTTGCTAACTAAATTTCCTAAAGATCCTTGAAAGCATTGCATTTTCATTCATAACATCGCATAACAGGTTTCCATAACCGGTCTCTCATCTTCTCTCGCTGTTTATTTCAGCACAAATGGATCTCGAGCAATCAGTCAAAGACCTTCAGGCTCAGAATACCCAGTTCCAAGCTTTGATTCTGAACTTGTCCAAGGGGCAAGACGAGCTGAAAACCCTCTTGACCAAGAAGGAGAAGAAGCCCAAAAGATCAGTTAATGCCATTCGCTTGAGGAAAAGATTCAGAGGTCCTGTTAAGAGAACCAATGAAGCAGAAATTCCTGAAGACAGTGACGATGATCAAAATGACCATGCTAGCATCAAAACTGATGCAAAGAGCAACCATGATTATGTCAAGCCCTCTGAGGAAGAAGAGGACTATTACTATGAGGACGAACATCCTGATGACAAGTACAAGCTGCTGGAAGAATGTATGAAAGCCATGGAGATTCAGAAGGTATCTGGGTTAGATTTTGAGGAGCTAGGACTCATCTCTGGAGTGGTTATCCCTCCGAAGTTCAAGACTCCGACCTTTGTTAAGTATGATGGAGTCTCTTGTCCTAAGCTGCACTTAAAGTCCTATGTGAGGAAGATTCAGCCTCATACTGCTGACAAGATGCTATGGATCCACTTTTTTCAAGAGAGCTTATCTGGAACTCAACTAGAGTGGTACTATCCATTGGATGGTACCAACATTCATACATGGGAAAACTTGGCAACTGCTTTCTATAAGCAATACCAATACAATGCTGACCTCGCTCCGACTCGCATGCAACTACAAAGCATGTCTATGGGTCCGAAGGAAAGTTTTAAAGAGTACGCTCAGAAATGGAGGGATCTGGCCGGAAGAGTTCAACCTCCTTTAGCTGACAGAGAGTTGGTCGACCTTTTTATGAGTACACTGACTGGTCCTTTCTATAGTCATTTGTTGGGGAGTTTGTCATCTGGTTTTACTGATCTGATACTGACTGGAGAGCGCGTAGAAAGCGGAATCCGAAGTGGTAAGATTCAAGTGGCTACTTCATCTGGTGCTACAAAAAAGCCGTATAATAGGAAGAATGAAGTCAATGCGGTGTACAATCAGAAAAGTCGTAATGAACGCAACCTATCTGTTGGGGCAGTTCCACATCAACGACGCAAGCCATGTGCACCTAAGCGTCAATTCACCAACATCAACATGTCATTAGATTAGGCGCTGCAATATCTGTTGAAGGCAGGAATGATTACTGTGAGGGATCCTCCTTAACACATCAACACTTCCTCTGCTAAGCACAATCCAAACGTGCGATGTGCCTATCATTCTAATAGTCTCGGGCACGACACTAATAATTGTTGGGCATTGAAGATTAAGATCCAAGACATGGGCTCTGTTTGGTAAAACTAGCTGATAGCTGATAGCTGGTAGTTTTTAGCTGGTAGCTGGTAGCTTTTAACTGGTAGCTGGTAGCTGATAGTTGGTAGCTGATAGTTGATAAGCTAATGTGAGTGTTTGGTAAATTAGCTGTTTCAATAGCTGATAGATACAAAATGACATTAATGGCATTTTAATTAATGAAGGTAATAATATATTTTAGTTAAAATAATAAGGGTATTAATGGAAGAAAAACTCACAAGCTAAAAGCTACAAGCTCAAAAGCTACTTTAAATAGCTTTTAAAAAAAAAGCTAAAAGCTAGTAAAAAAGCTACAAGCTAAAAGCTAAAATAGAGTTACCAAACAGAGCTTTTTTATTAATACGAGCTGAAAAGCTAAAAGCTAAAAGCTAAAAGCTCTTTTTTTTTTGTCTTACCAAACATACTCATGATCAATGCTGGTGAAATTGAGTTCGACCCTCCTGAGGCTCCTAACGTGATCACTGCTCCTATGCCTAATCACAACAAGATTGCTAATGCTGTGGATGGCTAGAAAGATGGACTTTTAGATCATTAGACTTACTTTCATTTGCAATTTCTTTCCTGTTTGTTTAAACATTTGACTTATGATAGACATTATCTATTTTAATAATCATCATTAGTGCATTGCATATGTTTGTCTTGAATTAATCATTTCGCTATCACTCATATTTAAACTTTGTTTTACTTTGCATATGTTTTTTGATATTCAACTCCTGCTAAGTTGTAAGCCTTTTTGAGGGAGGATGACGAAAACGATACCGCAACCTCATACAGTATGCTTTTGAACGGACTATGCTGATGATGTACAGGCATTGTTTCAATTCCTAAACAGTGGAGATATAAGGATGTTAATCCCTAGTCAACCCCCTTTGAGCCTAAGGTGTAGGAGTTTTCTTTCACGTGCAAATTAAAACCCTTTAATCATAACCTGGGGCAGGGTAGTTACTCAGTTAACTCAATTATACTAGTTGTTGTTTACACAAATAATGATGGGTTCGCGTAACCATTAAGTCAGGTAGTCAACACCTATCAAAAAGAAAAATGTTAAGTCAAAACCTATGAAGGAGACTTATCAAAAATTAAGCATCCCGCTGACTGCAATCTCAAAATAAACAGTTCAGGCAAAAGTTAGGGATAACAAAGTAAAAAAGGAGGTTGCTAAAAATCCTCGACTAAAGAAAACATCTCAAAAGAGGTCACTGCAAATCCTCGGAAAAAAGAAAGTATTATAAAAAGGATGACTGCCTGTCCAAATTAAACTTGTGATACTTTAACCATCATCAAATATCAATGATACGACTTCAAGCTTTGCCAGGACTTAAACGAAAAGTTAACTGAGCATAGGAATGAAGAACATCACGAAGATTGGGATGGGTACAAATAAAATTTGAGCCATTATCTTTTGTTTCTTAAACCGTGAACCAAGCCACGTTACAATCCTTGAAAGTCCTAACTGAAGCATGGTTAGTTCGAAAGCGTACTGTCACCAAAAAGGTATCCTGACTCCTTATGGTTTGCCATAAATGCTGAGTTGATATTTCATTTTTACAAACATCACGTCTTACAAATATCGCGCTTTTACACCTTTGTTTTAATGTTTTTTCAAAAACTCAAGACAGACATATGCATTGCATCTCATGAATTCATTATTAAACATATTCTGCTACATAATTTCAAGTGTTAGCATCAGGAAGAATCTGCACAGGGTACGAATAATGACTAAAAGTCATCCCGACAGACGAAATTACTTCAACAAAAACGTCTCTTGCATCTTACTCAGTTGATTAGAAGTTAATGAATACAATGGGGCATGACATGTTTTGTCCAATCAATCTGGGGCAATCAAGTCAAGATTCCAAGAATCTCTCAAGAATGCCAAACAATCAGGGGCATGCACCCAAGTGGGTCTGAAGCTACTCCCCGATCAGTCAGGGGCATCATCCTCAGTTTAAGATTACTGGGGGCACGTCATCCATAATACACATCTCACAAGGTCCTCGCGAGGTGAATCTCTTCAAACTCCCTACTAGCTGGGGCAAAGCTACGCAAAGCCTGTTGACACTTCAACCAACACTTATGGGTGTGTCCCAATCAACACAAACCCAGGAATGGCAGTTACTATAATACTGGGGGTAACGTTCCAGGCATCCATGCCTTCCCACAGAGCCAGTTTCACAGGATCATATCCCCACAAAGTAATCATCAAGAAGATATCTTCAAATGTTCTCGTCCCAACAAAGACTTGGTTCCTCAACGGAGTTTACATCTTCGACACTTCCGGTTCTCCGATACGTTTCTTATCTCCAAAATAGGGTTATTCATCTCTCTTATCCCCAATCAGGGTACATCCAGATCAATCATTCAAATTGCTTTCATCCCCAAGAAGAAGTAAAAGACCCCCAGCTGAGCATCCTCGAGCATGAAATGGGAGTTCCTACTCAAACAGAAGACACGTACTCTATATTCTCCACAACAGTCAGGGATTTATCTTTCCCGCTAGACGATGCTACGATCTACTGTTATCATCAACAATATGTTGCATACATACATCATTCATAATCAACCATTACATAATACATACCATGCATCGTGACATTGCATATTTCTAACTTTGTTTTCAGGTTCCATCTCGACAAGCATTCCCCTCAGATATAATCAAGCTGAAGATTCACTCTGACAAGTCTTTTTACATTTCAAAACTTCATCAAATAACTTATCAACTCTAACAAGCAGGCATTCTCTATCAGATATGGTCTAATGTATGACTCGTTCTGGTATTCTCAGTCAGATATGGTCTAATGTATGACTCGTTCTGACACCTTCCAACAGATATGGTCTAACGTACGACTCGTTCTGACGTCTTCCATCAGATATGATCCAAAGTATGATTCGTTCTGATATTCTTCCTCAGATATGGTCTAATGTACGACTCGTTCTGACATCCTTTAACAAATATGGTCTAATGTACGACTCGTTCTGACACCTTTCAACAGATACGGTCTAATGCACGACTCATTCTGACATCCTTCAACAGATATGGTCTAATGTATGACTCGTTCTGACGTCCTCTATCATATATGGTCTAATGTATGACCCATTATGGTATTCTATTTCCAAGATCTAATTCAGTTACTACGAACGGTGCTGACACGATCAACCTTCAAAGATCTAATTCTATCATCACGAACGGTGTAGACACGATCATCTTTCCAAGATCTAATTCAGTTACTACGAATGGTGCTGACACGATAAATCTTCAAAGATCTAATTCTATCTTCACGAATGGTGTAGACACAATCATCTTCCAAGATCTAATTCAGTTACTACGAACGGTGCTGACACGATCAATCTTCAAAGATCTAATTCGATCATCACGAACGGTGTAGACACGATCATCCTTCCAAGATCTAATTCGGTCACCACGAATGGTACTGACCCAATCAACATTTAAAGATCTAATTCGGTCACCACGAACGGTGCTGACACGATCAAAGAAAGAGACAGGCTTAATCATGACACTCAATTAAGAAAATATCGCGACAATTGAATCACGACAATGGAGTCACGACAACGGAGTCACGACGATGGAGTCACGATAATGGAGTCACGACAATGGAGTCACGACGATGGAGTCACGGCAATCGAGTCACGAAAATACGACAATGGAGTCATGACAAAAGAGTCACTACAATCAATTCACTTCATACTTCCAAAATCCAGATGGCATCTGTAAGCCCATCTCTGATAAACTTTCTGTCAACACCCGGATGGCATCTTTAAGCCCATCTCCAACAAATACTTCTTAATACAAAGGATCCAGTCTAACGTACGACTCATCCTAGGATACAACTTGACGTACGGTGTATTGTGATAACTATCAACACAGGGAACCTGGTCTAACGTACGACCTATCCTACAGCCTAACGTACGACTTTCCAGACATCTATCGATGCAATTGGACCTAGTCTAACATATGACTCGTCCTAAAGTACAGCCTAACGTACGACTTACTTATCCATACATTTATCAATGCAAATTGGATCCGGTCTAACGTACGACCCATCCCACAGCCTAACGTACGGCTTTCCAGACATCTATCGATGCAGTTGGACTTAGTCTAACGTATGACTCGTCCTAAAAGTATAGTATAACTTACGGCTTACTTTGACACTTATCAATACAGTGGATTCAGTCAAACGTACGACTCATCCTAAGTATATCCTTCAGATACAGTCTAATGTACGACGTATTCTGACTCTCAAGTCTATCAAGCTGGATGGCATCTTTAAGCCCATCTCAATCAAGTCTCTCAATATCTTGGTGGCATCTCTAAGCCCATCCTCAATAGTGCAAATTTCTGGGTACTCTAGTGTTCAATCCTCTTCCACCTTCAAATACGGATTGACATACAAACCATTCTACATCCTCCGGTCTAAGAAGATTGAACAGGGGCAGCTGTCATACCCCAAAATTTGCCCACCATATTCAAATATTCAAATTATTTCAAAATTGGATTTTTAATAAAATTTTGAGGTCATTCACATTGACGTCTTGAATTTTATAAATATTCGATTATAAAATATAATAATTTACTCTTAAATTATTTATATTTTAATAAATAGCAAAATGTTTTCCCATGCTTCATACACTTTCAATTGACTTTTATTTCAAACAAATAATATAGCGCAATTGGTAAGGAGGTAAGGCTTGTAAGTACAAAGTCTCGGGTTCGAATCCCACTTCTAACACTATTTTCATTTATTTGTTTCTAACTATAGTTTTAATTTTATTTTCATTTATATTAAAAAATCACAAAAAAAATCATTTTTTATCATTTTATTTTTAATTTTCGTATTAATTAAGTAGGAATTTTTTTAAATAAGCAATTTTAACTTTTTATGCATTTTTAGTCAAAAAATCACCAAAAATCATAAAATATTCAAAAAATCAAAAAAAAGAAGTTTTTAATCTTATTTGTCCTATTTTTAGCATTTTTTATAACTTAGGGAACAAGTCAATCTTATTAAATTAGTTTGATTTAATTTTTTATTAAAATTAAAACAAATTGATTTTTGGGCTTTGATTTGGTCCATAGTTTTACTATAATTATTTTTCTTCTAACCTAATTCATGATGATATAAATAGGATTAACAATTCTAAGTTCTAACCCTGACTCCCACTCTCTCTCTTCTCACAAACACAAAAAATATTTTCTCCTACTTCTCCTTCTTCAGGGTTGCAATTCCGGCTGCAACACAGTAATAAATTTTCCAGCCTATCAGTCGAATTCTGAAACTACTGTTTCAATTTGCTCCAAATTTCCTCTTTTTTCTATTTTATTTGATTTAATTTCTATTTTCATATTTTCAAAAAAATCTAAAACAATTTGTAGTTTCGTGTTCTTATTTGATTTGATTTATAATCAAGTTTTTATATTTTTATGATTTTATTTTAATGACTTTTCTATTTTTTCATTTGTTTTCTTAACCGTAACATTGTGTTGGTTTATGAACAGGTTTTCTGTGGATTGACCAAGTGGATGGTACCCCAATTGCTTTTTTGGCCAAAAACCTTTTGGTATTTGGCCAAATCAAGTTATTCATATTTGGCCAAAAACCTTTTGGTATTTGGCCAAATCTAGGTTATTCGTAATTTTGTCCATAATTTAATTTTCTAAACCCCAATTTTTTTTTCTCTTGTGTTATTATTATTATTATTATCTTCATTATTAACATTATTATTATCCTTTTTTGCAGGTACTTCCTTTGGCCATTAACCTTGTTTTGGCCAAACAACTTTGCTGACCACTTTCTCATCATGCACCCTCAAGGATTGCCACATCAAATCTCAGCCTCTTCCTTTTGGTTCTATTTTCTTCCTTTTTTTCTTTTCCTTTAATTAACCCTCTTTTATTATTAATATTTAATTACAAACCAAAACCTTAAATTTTCTCCCTTAGGTAAATGTTGTCCATTTTCATGAATTAGGGTTAAGAGTTTATCACATTCTTTATTTTAAGGCTAGTAATTATTTTTAGGCTAATTAATAATTATTTTAGGCTAATTAATTTATTTTTAGGCTAATAATTATTTTTAGGCTAATTAATTTAATTTTAGGTTAATAATTATTTTTAGGCTAATTAATTTAAATTTAGGTTAAACAATTTAGATTAATTAAGTTCATTTAATCAATTGACTTTCCCTTGCCATGTTACTTTAGTGCAGTTAGGCTTAGTAATTACTGGTAGGTGTTGCCCATTAACCATAGATTTAGGTTTTTCCCCATAATTCTTTTAAAACACTAATTTTCTTTATTTTGCCCTCTTATTTTACTTTATTATTTATAATTTCGCCTTTATTTGTTTACTTTACTATTATTATTGTAGTGTCTTGCAGGGTTATCATCTACTTAATTATTTCTTGTGGTTTTCCCGCAAGTTTTTGCCATATTATGTAACTGCTCACAGGATGTAATAGTTTAATTAAGATTTTATTTTCCTGCCTTTATTTTTCTGCCCACAGGTGTTTATTGTAATAGCGTAGGACCTTTTAATTCTGCTTTTATACTGCGTGGTTAGTAATCTAGGGAGTGACAAGCCTGCTAATAAATTTAGTTTGCCTAAATTATAAGATAAGATATCTGAATTGAATCACCTGATTGTGCCACACACGCACCTTTAGGGTAATCCCTCTTGTTGCCTTGTTGCCTTATTACTGTTGCTCGTTGCCTTAATTTGTGAAAATAGTCAAGTCCCTTGATTCCGAGGATACCTAAAGCAAATGTTGCCCTCAGTTCATTCATCATCAATTTTGTCCCTCGAAGTTGCCTCGGTAAATGATGATTGTCCCAATTGCTAAGGTATCCTCGCATGATGCCTAAAAAGATTAATGACTATTCTATCCTTCCCTAAAGACTACCTACCCTCTATATGGTAGGGACAGTTTTATGGCGAACGATAATTTCTCGATGACCCTTCAACATCCAATTGAAAGACTTCCTGCCCTCTCATGGTATGGATAGACCCTTTCACCCTGAAAAGCTAAAAGAACATGTTTTCTAAACTTAAGGTAATTGCTTTTTAATTGCTTGCTCTTTTTCAAATTCGAATTCAAATCAAAATATTTTCCCACTTCTTTTCAAAATCAAATTCAAAAAGACTACGCTTATTTACAAGCTAAAGTTCTTATTCAAATTTCTATTCACACACTACTTTTCAAACAGTTCAAACATTTTGAAAGCAAAGTGAGCTAAGCAATTAAGAGCCCATGGAAAACCATGGATGCAAAGGGTGCCTTACACCTTCCGTTTGTATAAATTACCCCCCGAACTCAAAATTTCTTTTAAAGGTTTTTTCTGTTCTTTTATCCTTTCTATATATTGGATAAAATAAAAGTCGGTGGCGACTCTTGCTATCCGCACATTTCAAAAAGTCAGTTCTCCCACCGTATTACAGATAGACTTGTAGACCCGATGAGGCGATAAAGTTGTACCATACAAGAAGTGTTTTTGGACCCTGTACGTGAGCTTGACCAGACATGGTGAGGATTATAAAAAGCCAAATACAAAATCATCATGAGAGTTTGTCAGGTATGTCATCGTCACTTTTGGTTTGTGTAAGTATTTATTGGAATTTCTAATGCACATGTTTACACACTAAGGCACTTGTTTGTTTTACACCTGAGCCTTTCAAGCTAACATTTTCACGTTATCTCTTGTTAACCCCGTTTGAGCCATACAACCTTTTGTCTGTTTGATTACATGCATGAGTTCACCAATAAACCAAACACTTCCTTACCCTGCTTAGATAAGAGTAGTTACTTTCTGATCTGTGAAACAATTTAAGTTTGGGGTCGGTACACCGAAAACAAAAGAGTAGGTAAGTGCAAAAAAAAAGAGAAGAAAAAAGAAAAATTATAAGTACAAAAAGCACTTACCTATAAGAGAATTTGATCTGAAAACAAAGATGTGAAAGAAAAGAGATGCTCAAAGAAATACATGAGCAGTCATTCAAGGATCTTAAGAAACGGTGTCCGATACTTGTGATTGTGAATAGTAAAATAACACAGTGAGCGAAGTAATGACTCTGATTCTAAGCCAAAAGCCACTAGTTCTCCCGTTTGTTTGTTCATCCCACCTTTTCCCTTAGCCCCGTTACAACCTTGAAAGACCTCAAAAAGTGTGTGTCGTGTGCGTATGAGATGAAGATAAATGTTATACAAACCTATGAGCTGACTTTGCATGCTTTAATCATCGAGTGCAAACACTTTAACCCGAGAGTTTTAGTGAGAGTGTGAATAAGCTTTCAGGTAAAGAGACACCTCAATGTGGAAGTATAGCTGAATCGCTAAATTCGGGGAAGAAGGAAATCATTGGAAGGCCAAGACGAAGGAAGTTGCGAAAGATCTCAGCAGTACTGTGGTAATATATTTGTGAATAGTTTGGGGGATCCTTGGTTGTTTCTCGAGCATCACTTGAGGACAAGCAATGAAATAAGTTTGGGGTTGTGATCGGTCACGAATCTCATGATGTTTTTGTCACTTTCCTGATGATAATCCAGGTATTTCGCACTGCTCAATGTCATAATTTAGTCTTTTTAAATTGGTTTAAGTATGTATGAGTGTGTTGGCAAGTTTTATCCTTTCATTTGTTTTCGAGTTTATTTTCCTATTTTATGCTTTGGTTTGGTTGTTTAATGATGCCTCAGATCTAGGAGATTGTTCACTCTACCCATTGCAAGAAATGTCGGAAGTAAGGAGCAAGACAAAGAAGAAAGGAGAGAATCAGAGGTGCAACACGGGCGCCCGTGTTGAGTAACACGACCCGTGTTGCCAGGCAGGCAATCAAGAAACAAAAGTGAAGAAACAGTGGTGCAACACGGGTACCCGTGTTGCCTAACACGGCCCGTGTTGCTGCTACTGAGTGCGCAATTTAATTTAAAAGAATCCAGAGGACCAACACGGGTACCCGTGTTGCCTAACACGGCCCGTGTTGGCTTGTTACGTTGATTTTCATGATTTTATGTTTTCTACTCAAAAAGTGATCCAGAAGGGCATTTTGGTACTTCCCGACTTAAAAAGAAGGGTTTGCAATATATAGTGAAGGATCAAGAAGAGAAGAGGCATCTTTTACACAAGGAAAAAATTGAATCTGAATCAGAGCAACGTATGAGATTATTGAAGAACGGAGATCATTCATGAGCAAGAGCAATTGAAGATCAAAAATTCCTCAATTATCTGTAATGTTTGACTTTGGTACTTTCGAATTTCTTTCAAACAATATGAGTAGCTAAACCCCCCAATGCTAGGGGGGTGTCTCTGATTTGGTTTGTAATGACTTTGATACTTTAATTTGATCGATTTCATGTTTATGTTATTCAATTCAATTTTATACCGTTTTTAATGCCTTCATAATCAAACCAATAAAGATTGTTATATGATTAACAATTTGCCGGATCGCAATTGTTAAGGTTTGAATTCAACTGAACCATAGTAGATATCATCTAGGACTAGGGATACCCTATGGTCACTAAGAATTCTTGATAGAAAAATCTTGGTTTTATCTGATTTCTCTAAGGACTTAGGATTTATAGATGAAAAACCAAAGGTTTGCCCAATAAGGATTTAGGGGCAAACACTCTAAAGATTTAGTAATTGAATATCATGAACTTGTTAAAGAGATCTCAAATAAGGATTCAGGGTTATTACAGAGCAAATCACACACCTTGCCTTGACATTTACTCATATTAGTGAAAAAGCTTAAACTTACATTCTGTTATTTTTCCGATCATCTACCTTGTTGTTACACTTAACACTTATATATGTAACATACAACTCACCACCATAAAATTAAATCGGGTTTTTTAACAAAATAAAATCGAGCTATAACCCAAAATACCATTTAATTATATAAAATTTTAATTACTGACACAACACTCAAAATGGCCCTTAAAATGGATATACGGTTTGAAAGATGTGAATTTCCAAAACAATTTTTTAAAATGCATCAGGTGTAACCGGTTACAGCTTGGGCGCTACCCGATTACGCCTTTACGTCAATGTATTCGCTATTTTCAAAACGCGCCTGTAATCGGTTACAGTATGGTGGGTAACCGGTTACAGTACTCAAAATTGCCCAGATTATTCATTTTTCCACGCTATAACGCGGTAACCGGTTACAGCAGGGCTGCTACCCAGTTACAGCATGCACAGAACCAAAAATATCAATTTTTTACAGCACTTCTCCATTCCAATTCCAACCCAAATTGTTCCAACATCATTAAATCACCAATACAGTCCCAATTCAAACATTCTAACATCTTTCTAACATATTTAGGGGTCCATTAACATCAAGCATCATTACAATTCATCCAATTTCATCACAATCCAACAATTGTTCTACATTTTTCAAAACCCCCAACCCTAACATACTATCAATCGATTTAACAACCTACATACTCAATTCTACCACTATTAAACCGATAATAGAGAGTAAATGGATTAGTCACCCCTTACCTTAGCAAAATTTTTGAGATTCTTCCTCTTCTCCTCTTCTGATATTTCATGTACTTGCTCTTCTCCCTCTCTGGCTCTTTTGCTTTCTATTTTTCAATTTTCCTTCTTTTCTTATTTTATGAAAAATAGAACCATTAGTTAGTAAGGCCTACTCAACTTAACACCTCCCTTCTACTAACTACTACACCAAGCCCAATAACACTATTTTCCAAATTCTCCATTAATTAAATAAAATCCAATTAATATCAACAATTAATTTAAATCTCAATTAAATTAATAAATGAAAGATATGAGGTGTTACTATACTCCCTCGATCTCAAATTATTTGTCGCAATGACCCACTTCACACATATTAAGAAACAATAATAAATGAAAGAGAGAGCATGATGACTTTACCAAATTATCCTGATTAATTATTGGTGTATTCGATTAAGTGAGAAAACAATAAATTAAGAGTATTTATTAGAGGGTACAATTGAAAGATTAAATATAAAATTGCATTGATAATGTAAAGTGACAAGTATTTTGGGTCAAATATTTTTTCTAAATGTGACATTTATTTTGGAACAGAGGGAGTAATTGTTAGGATTCGCAATTTTCTCATTATAAAATTGAAAGATAGTAATAAATTTGATTTTGAGTTAATTTTATTTGTATTCATGTTTTTTATTATATATTTACTTTAGTTACATACTCAACATTCTAAAGCTCTGATCAAAAGAAAAAAAAGTAGATGAATCCATGTTAAACATACTTGAAATAAATATATGTTTGCTAACTATATCATTTATTGTCTAATTATATCCAAAAAAATATATATAATTAAGGTATTGCTAACCAGTGCCATCAGGGAGGCACTCTTTAAGTATACTAAATATCATATTAAAAAACTTACTTTACTATTGTGGGCAAACATTAACTTGCTCAGGTTAAATGCCACAAAATTTTAGAGTTGGTAAGAAAATGAAAAAGAAATGAAAGGATGAAAAGAATAAGGAAGAGTCAACAATAAGTCACATTCTCTCGTTACAAAATGGATCAAACATCATGGAAAAAAATATTGTTAGGTAGTTAGAAAATATAGTTAGGAAGTTAGAAACATGAAACTAACTACCAAACCCTAACTAGTAAAAATGCAAAGCTTGGCTCTCTCTCAATGTAATGAATATAAAATAAATGCAAAAAGATCTTGCTTAAACAGTCTCTCCTATGAAATTCATTCTCTTCTTCCTTATGCACGAGTTCTCATCTAGTACCTAGTAGTGCAAATCGAGATTTTCGACCAGTACTATTACTATGTTTGTCTCGCCTCATATCCCCCCTTGCCAGCTCTAGTTAAAAATGGCGGTGAAAGATAAAGATGATGGATGGATTTAAGTTTTTATGAATGATAAAAGATGAAGATGATGAATGAATTTGAGTTTTTAATGATGATGAAATTAGATAAAGATGACTGATAAATCGAATTTTTTAAGGATGATGAAAGATGAAGACGATGGATGAATATTAGCTTTTATGAAGGTCGAAAATGAAGATGATGGATGAATTTGTGTTTTAAGAATATTGGTTGATAAAAGATGAAGATAATAAAAATGAAGAAGGTGATGGAAGATGAAAATTGAAGATGACGATGAAAATAATGGAAGATGAAGATGTCGAACATAAATCCACAAGTATATTAAAAAAACATTTAAGTATTAATAAAACTAAATTTTTTTCAAAATTAATTGAAACAAAAAGTGGATAAAAAATAACCAATCACTCATCTAACCGTTTATATTAAATAATAATATATCACACTAAAAACCTTACTTTACTATAGTGGGCAAACATTAACTTGCTCAAGTTAAATGCCACAAAAATTTAGAGTTGGTAAGAAAATGAAAAAAAAAAATGAAAGGATGAAAAGAATAAGGGAGAGTCAACAGTAAGTCACACTCTCGTTACAAAATGGATCAAACATCATTATAATAAAAAATTTCCACGAAGTTACTTCTATTTTTGTTCACCTTTGTGAGTAGTAACTTTTAAATTAAAATTCATAATTAGCATAAGCCAATGCACGGGTTTAGTGGGGTTTAACTTTCACACTTCGAATATATTCTATAAAGCTTATAAAATAAAATACTAATTAAAGACAAAGGGGCCACTCAATGCCACACATTCTAAACAAAAAACATATCTAAAATAAAATATATCACAAAGTGATAAAAACGCCTCTAGTGTTGTATTATCCACCCTATTAGAACATTCTCCAATCCAAAAGGCTAATTAAAGCCTAATTTAAACTAGCAACCTCCTCCATTCTATTAAACTAAGCCTAATCAAATATTTAAAAAGTTAATCAATTTCTATAATTAATCATTGCAATTTACTTTAGATAGCACACCTTGCACAGCGTACACGTATACCTTAATGTGTGATATAAAAATGTTTATAAAGGCTATGTTCAACAAGTATCTTTCCATAATTCATTATTAGTTAATTAATTAATTAATTAATCCATGAATAGTGTTCATTAAAATATGGTTCATTCATATTCATACGATCAGATTCTCATTCCTGGAAGATATTTAACTATCGCTACTTGTACGGATTAAGTTTAGGATTGCAAATTTGAAGTGGGCACTCTACGACATTACTTTAACTAAAATATTGTGTTGACAAAAAAAACAAAAGCATATTTTTATTAATATCTCTCTCTATGTGGTATTAAGTATATTCTTCCGATCTCCACTTTATACTTTATTTATATATATCTGGCTTTGTAACTGACTTGATCGTTGTAGAGCTAATCTTGCAGGACCATTTTGTTCCACCATATTGGAAATCAACAATATCATTTCAAGAGTTTCACACTATCAATCAACATTAATTGTAGTTTTCACGTTGAACAGTGGTGCCATCTGTAGGAGTTATCCTCTAAGATCGGAGCTACTGATAGCACGGTCAAAGGGCTATTATATGCCAACTTCATTTCTGTAGTGAAATACACAAAATGACTCCAATGTCATACTAGTTAAGAAGGCCTCTAAAAAATGGAGGATGTGTGTCAACTATACTAACCTCAATCAAGCATGTCCGAAAGATTCTTATTAAATACCTAACATAGAGAAATTGGTAGACAACTTGGTTGGTTTTTATCATTCAGGAGTGCTTATTTTGAGTGCGATCATATACCTATATTCAGACATAAATGAATAAAATGACATTCTTGACTAAACGAGCCAACTACTAATATAATGTGTTGCCTTTTGGATTGGAAAGTGCGAGTGTGATGTACCAAAGGCTGATAGATAAAGCCTTTTGAGAGGGGATGGGTAAGAGGTTGGAATTATATATGGACTCATCATTTCAAAGATAAAATTGATGTCCAAACGGTAGGGTGTTGACTTCCTAGTGCCAAATATCCAATAAACACATATTAATCCCCTCCAAGACTCTTCTAAATTCGAACAAATAAATATTTCACTATAACCAAATCTAATTACAAATGCTCAAGAACACAAACAAGATAATTTCAAATAGTCAAACACAAAAGTAAGAGACTTTAATGCTCAAGCACACAAGCAAGAGACTTCAGATGCTCAAGCACACAAGCAAGAGACTTCATATTCTTAAGCAATAAGAAAGAGATTTCTAAAAACCTATCTTACATATTAATGATTGTTTAAGACTTACATTTGATATACAGTTAGAGGTGTAACAAAATATAACACAAAAACTATAATACTTAAAAACTTCTAAGAATGTGCAATTGATAAGAAGTTCTAAGTTTAAGCTTTGTGCAATACTTTTGAATCTGGGATCTTCAGGTTTTGATCCTTGATGAGGTTCAGAGTCTGAGTCTTCACGTTCTGATCCTTCAGAGGTTGACTTTATTCAGACTCGGGTCTTTTGAGTCTTCAAGTTCCGCTCGAGAGGTCCAATGCCTCACATGAGGGACTTAGAGTTTCATCGGTTAAGTTAAATATATAACTTTTCTTGAGGGAATAAGAGTCCCATTGAACATGCTTATTTAAACTCCCCTCCCGAGGAACTCAGAGTTTCCTTGGACGATATCCAACATAAAGTCTCGCCTTAGGGACACGATTGAAATCTAGCCCAATAGTCTTAACTTAAAATCTTGTTTAAAGGCTTGATGCAAACCCCACCTGATAAGTCTAATGCCTCACATGAGGGACTTAGAGTCACATCGGTCGGGCTTAACACATACCCTCTAATGAGGGACTTGGGGTCTAGTCAGTCTAGATCAGCATATACTCTCGCCATGGAGAATTATGGCCTCGAGATGCCCCAGCGCTATGTAATTTAAATGAACTTTGCCCTTGATCAAAGCCTTTGTGATTGAGGGACTGTGTAGTGATATCCTTTTCAAGGGTCTAATAAAGGCGGGAAATTTGCAGTCCTCGGAAGAGGCGACGCCTATACGTCCCCCGTAGTTATGAGCTGTCTTGCCCTAAGTGCCACTTGTAACACCCCGATTTTAATTATTTAAATTTAAATTATGTTTTGGTGTGCTTTTGAATTAATTATTTGTTTTATTTAATTTTATGAGAGGTAAACATATTATTATTTTTATTTAATTAATTAAAATAATAGAGGAAATACGAGGATAAGTGGTTTTGAGGGAAGAGATAAAAATTTCTCGAAATTGGGTGGTATGGAGAATTAGTGAGAGTTTGGGGGGAATAATAGAATTATTTTTTAATAAAAAAAGAAAATAAAGAGTTTTGGATTTAGGGTGTTACATACTTGGTATCAAAGCAGGTCAGTTCATTTAGCCCAGATTTTGTTAACTTGTTTGTGTCCTTGTGTACGACATGTGTGTGAAATACTCACGACACTCATTTCCCTAGCCGTTAGTCTACAGGAGTGAGTTTGAAACAGTTAGGGAGGATCCGTTGAGGTTAGCGCGACGAGGGGTTAAAGAACTCGAGGAAAGAGTATTAGGAGATTTGTTTCCTTAGGTAATTTTCGAGGGAATTTTTTTTTAAGTGGGGGAGAGTTGTAACCCCACGGTTTTAATCATTTGAATATTAATTGAGTTTTTGTGTGTTTTTAAATTAATTATTTATTTTATTAAATTTTATGAGGGAGGGTAGAAATATTATAATTTTATTTAATTTATTAAAATAATAGAAAAATAAGAGGATAAGTGATTTTGAGGGAAAAGATAGAAATTTACGAAAATAGGGGAGGTAAGGAGAATTAGTGAGAGTTTGGGAGAATCATATGATTAATGGTTAATAAAAAAATAAAAGAAAATAAAGAGTTTTGAGTTTAGGGTGTTACATCACCTACTCGCCCAATCCAAGGAAGCATGGGAAAAGACGTGTTTCGGTCAGAGAGAAGTCGGGGTCACTAGGCTTATCCACATCTCCATAGGAAATAAGGATTAAACTATACATCATTGACCAAATGGGCACTTATCATTTTCAGAAAAACTCTAGGTCCTAGAGCCTCTGTAAATAGCTTATCCCTTGAAGTTAGAAGGACATATCATGATACTTTCAATATACACGCATAAAACATCGGGTTACCCACTTCATATGAACTTGCTCTCTCCATAGCCAAAAACCACCATCATACAGGGTCACTCACCTCTGTTACCAAGCCCTAACCACCATTAACTACAAAGGTCATTGGTTATTTGCTACCCTCGTAGGAATAACACACATTCATATATATATATATATATATATATATATATATATATATATATATATATATATATATATATATATATATATATATATATATATATATATATATATATATATATATGGAATTAATTAGGACATGGAAAATGATGGTTTTAGAAAAAAAATAAGTGTCACATAAGACATAATAAAGTGACCATGAATCATTAATGGAAGAAAAGAAAATAAAAAGTAGCAACAACATTAGCTCAACCTACATACATATATATGATGAGTGGCCACTAACCATAAAAAAGCTAGAGACAAAAAACACATTCTATTATTAATAAAACTTTTGTCTACTATTATTTTTGAAGCCTAGGTTATTGATGATGATTTTCATAAAGAACATTCTCTCAATTTCATATCTTCTCTCTCTTCCCACCTCCTTTTATATTTTATTTTATTTTGTTTTTTATTTCCTATCCTTTGCATATAAATCATTAGCATAATGTAGTCTATGCCAAACCATTCTTCTTGTAGACTTGTTAGCTCCATTTCTTTGCTATTTGCATCTTTTTATTTCGTTGAGGCATACATCAAACACCTTTCATTTTCTTTCTACTTTAATATGGAATTCCATAAGTTTAGAATCAGAAGCTATGAAGGTCATTCTGATAGAGCTCAAGTTGAAATTCTAGAGAGAAAATGTGAGGTAGGGCCTTCAGAAAGTGTGTTTCTCTTCACAGACACTATGGGTGACCCTATTTGTAGGATTAGAAACAGTCCCATGTACATGATGCTGGTATATATACTATTACTATAACACTATGATTCCACTTCTTTCTTTTCTTTTTTTTTTCCAATCCAATTCATATTCTTCTTCTTATTCTTTCTTGCATGATTTTAAATTGCAGTCACGGTCAAACTCTAAACATTTATATTGCGACAAAATGTAGTCAATGCAGTCGAAATTTCAATGGTGAAGTTGCTACATTAAGAGTGACCTCAAAATCTTTTTATATTAAAATTTGCAACTATAATTGCAAATATAATATTGTAGATTTTAAGGTCTTGCAATAACATCACAACAACAATTTCGACTACACTAACTACATTTTCTCTAATTTACTATGATATAACTACAAATACAATTTTAAACATGATTGTAGTTAAAATTTATTTGCGTACCGCAATTTAAACTAATGTTTTATAATTATTTTTCAAATTATTTGATCATTATGTTGACCACTAACTTGTTAATTGGATGTTAGGTGGCTGAATTGGACAATGAATTGGTTGGTGTCATTCAAGGCTCAATAAAAGTTGTAACAGTTCAAGGACATCCACCAAAAGATTTGGCAAAAGTAGGGTATGTCTTAGGCTTAAGGGTATCACAAAATCATAGAAGAAAAGGAATTGGTTCAAGCCTAGTAACAACATTAGAAGAATGGTTCATTTCAAATGATGTGGACTATGCATACATGGCAACAGAGAAAGAGAATCATGCATCAACCAATCTCTTCATAAACAAATTTCATTACACAAAATTTAGAACACCTTCTATTCTTGTTAACCCTGTGAACCATCATTCATATAAAATCTCATCCAACATTGAAATATCAAGGTTGAAAATTGAACAAGCTGAGTCACTCTATAGAAGATTCATGGGGTCCACAGAGTTTTTTCCTAATGATATAGGAAATATATTAAAAAATAAGTTGAGTTTAGGGACATGGATGGCATATTTTAAAGATGATATGAATATTGGGCCTAATGGACAAATACCAAAAAGTTGGGCTATGCTTAGTGTTTGGAATAGTGGTGAGATTTTTAAGTTGAGATTAGGAAAAGTGCCTTTTTGTTGTTTGTTATACACAAAAAGTTGGTGCTTGATTGATAAAATTTTCCCATGTTTAAAATTACCTACTTTACCTGATTTTTATAACCCTTTTGGATTTTATTTTATGTATGGTGTTTATCATGAAGGGCCATTTTCAGGGAAGCTAGTGAGAGCTTTGTGTCAATTTGTGCACAATATGGCTAAAGAGAATAAAGATGAGAAGGTTAAGATTATTGTGACTGAAGTTGGAGGAAGAGATGAACTCAATCATCATATTCCACATTGGAAATTACTTTCTTGCCCTGAGGATTTGTGGTGTATAAAGGCCTTGAAAAATGAAGGACTTTCAATCAATACATTTCATGAGTTGACCAAAACATCACCAACAAGAGCTCTTTTTGTAGACCCAAGAGAGGTTTAAAATATGATATCTCAAAAAGAAATAAAATCTTGGCCTTACATTTTTTTTTTTTAATATATTTGAATTGCTTTGTCTATGAAGTAAAGCCCTCTTTATGTTTTTTGTTTGATTAATGCATCCATGATCCATCTTTGATCTTTGATGGAGGGGTTTTTTCTCTAGTTCCTTTCACATCTTGTGACACAAAATCTCTAAAGATATCCATAATTTAGGTGCCAAATTTTGGTGTCCTTGTTTGTAATCCAATATTGTGCTTCATGACTATGACTAATCAATCAACCTAGTGGTCCAAGTTTTGTCCATTCCCCTCAGGTAAAATTTTGAGATGGACCCTCCTCTCATATTTTGTCACTTCCCATTATAATATGGGCCTTCCCTTACATGTCATAGAGAGAGATTTTGAGTCATTTTATGATGTGAGGTCATGAAAGTAGCTATTATCTTATTCTAGTCAGAGTTAGACAACTATTATGTTCTAAGGTAAGGGAAAAGGAACTTGGTCATTTTAAGTTTAGGTTTTGGTTGGTTTCTACCTCATTGGTTTTGGAGCATTATTGTCCCTAACCACATTTGGAATGTTGGTGGTCTAAAGTTGCCATAGTTCATGGGAATCAACCAAAAATGTAAAATTGACTTGGTTAGCATGTGTTTCACTTTTCACCAAATATCAAGGCAATGTTAGTTATTGGTTATTGTTAACCATAAATAATTTATTAGATTAACATAAAGCAATTTAGATTTCAATTAATATCTTTTACTATTAAAATAAAATTTTAAAGTTTGAATAATTTAAATTGTTTATGTATCATTGGGTTGAAGGTGAAGTTGCAGAAACTATGTTGGTTATTGTTTGTAACATAAATAATAACTTCAAAGACTTTCTTATAACAAATATTTAATTTAAATGATTATATTTAATATATTGTTTATGTACTTAGGCCAATGATAGTAATATTGTTTGTGTTCTTCAAGTAATATTCTTAATAGATCACAAGCATTCAATGTCACAAATTTGTGAAGAAAGATACCAAAATATTTGAAATGACAAATGAAAATTGTAGAGATGGGTGACTAAAGAAAAATTAGTAAAAGTTTTGCTGAAAAATTGTTGTTTTTATTTGCTTTGTTCTTAACAATAACTTGCGTTAATTACTAACAATCATAGTGAAATAATGCATTTTTAATAAATGTTGTCAATGTGATTTAAAACACTATCTTCAAATTCATTCTCAACTTCATCTAACATTTTCCTCAAGATTAACTTGGACCTCATCATTTTCCTCAACAATAATTTAGGCCTTAACATTAACTTACACCTCAACATTTTCCTCAAGATTAAATTGGTCCTCGTCATTAACTTGAGACTCGAAATTTTCATCAAAAATAACTCTGAACTCAATATTTTCTAAAATATTAATTTGGTCCTCATTCTCATCATTAATTTTAGGCCTCTAACATTTTCTTCAAATTTAATTTGGGCTTAATTATTAACTTTGATCTCCTCATTACAAATTATGGGGTCAAGTCATTATTGCCTAAGGGTTTCGTGGTTTTTCCTTTCTCACATTAAGAGATTTTTCCGCGCTAAAATTCTTTGTGTCATTAAACTTATATTTCACGTTTATGCTAGTGCCTATTTTGAGTTCACGGTGGAGGAAAATTATGGAGCTCATTTTCCAACAGTGGTAGTAGATCATTGTTTCAACTCTGGGATACTACAATGTTGTACTCATAATAAAGTTCTTAAATGCTCTGTGGTTGCAACATTGTTTGATCTTCCACATCAGGAAAGAACCATTATTGTTGGAATTAAATCGTAGTATTGCGAAAGTGTGTCTTGGTAAGTTTTGGTTAAGGAAAGACTTGGTATTTAAGTGTGTCAATATTGACCCACCTCTCTTTCCTGGGAACTTCCTAGTTGCACTATTCACAAACTACAGTGACTTTTTCAGTGTACGAAACTATTTACAAAATCTCCTAGTTGAAGGAACTACTTTCCTATGTTCTCAAGATGGAGGGTTCTACCAGTCATGATGGAGATATGTTCAAGTTTACTACTGATAGTTATACCTATTGGAAGCCGATGATGGAATACCATCTAAATTACAAAAAATTTCATGATCCAATCTCTCAAAATGATAAGCTAGAGGGGAAGGAATAAAAAGAGTAGGAGCTTAAAAGTTGGAAGGCAGTTGCCATGATAAAAAAATACATAGATAGGGGTTTATTCGAGCTTGTGTCAACTTATACCAATGTATACGAGTTGTAGACCAAACTTTAATCCTTGATTTAAATGAAGACGCCGAGAAACAAAAGCCACCTTGTTAGACGACTAGTGAAATTAGAGTACTCAGACGACTAAAACATGATCGAGCTTTTGAATACCTTCAAAAGTATTGTGTATCAACTGACGAAAGCTGACATGAAGATACATGATGAGTTGCAAACTCTTCTACTATTTGTAGCAACCTACCCTAAAAATTAAGCTTTTAGAGTCGCCACCTATTCTACCAAGGCGAATAGGAAACCTACGCAGTTAAGAGATCAGGGTAAGATACTATATTCAGGTCGAGGGAAGGTGTTAGGCACCCTCAACCCTTTCCTATGGTTTGCATTATAAAACTAAGGTTTATGGATAAAAAATAAAGAAAGATGACAGACAGTTAATAGAGTTAAAAGGCTAATTATATGAACATGATTAGAGTTTGGAAGAGGGGGACTCGCCTTGTTGCCAAGTGCCTACGTACCTCCTTATGGAGGATCAGAGTCTACGTAGTTCGGGGAAGGGTTGTACGCTCTTAGAGTTAGAGTTTGAATGGGTTGAAGGCTTTTTGACTGGCCTGTCGTAGTTTGAAATAGTGATTTGAAAGGCATTTTGAATTGCCTAGGATGAAAATCCGTAGTGTCGTGGTTTAGTGTGTTTTGAATATTTTGGGCGTACAACCCTGATTTTGATTTGTACTATTAACCGCAATAATCGATTGATTCAATTACCATAGTTAACAGATTAATAGTTGTATCATTACCAATTTTAATCGATTGATTCGATTATCACTAATAATGAATTATAGTATTTTTTCATAATTTTTATGAATTAATTTGTATCGTTACCCCTCGTAATCGATTGATTCGATTAAAAAGAACAACGAATTGGAATGAGAGAAATAAAAGATTAATCATCGCGACTAATAAGATAGTCGAAACCATTTAACCAAATAGAAATTAATTATATTTTAATTAAATAACATTTTAATTAAAATTTATTATTGACCATAACGATTAATTGATTTAATCGGAACGAACAACAAATTAGAGTTTTTAATATAAATATCATATACTAATTTATTTTTTTAAAAAAACAATTATTAATATATAAATAATATATTAAAAAGTATTTTAATTTAAACAAATAAATAATTAAAATTATTTAGTTTATTAGGGTTAGGATTTGGTGTGGTTAGATTGAGGGATCATGGTAGTCCCTAGGTGTGCAGCGCGTGGAATCAAGGGGAAAATTCAAGAAAAATAATATGAAAGGGCTGGGTATCAAACCCAGGCCCTTGGGGTGAACAAACAACACGCACGCCAACTCAACTGTGGTGTTGACGTGTTAAAGAAACACCTTGAATTAAAAAAATAATGAAACTAATCAGACATGTCAAAACGCGCGCGCAATTCAAAAACAACCAACCGGAAGAGGACAACTCATCGTCTTCCACCCCAGACCTGCAAAAACTGCAACAATTTGCTACGAATTCGCTACGAAAATGTTCGTAGCCTATGAACCTGGAAAAATAACGAATCAAACATACTAGCATATAAATTTTTCGCGACCTTACCCTTGCCTACGTCTGAGTCATGCGAACTCAACCATGCCATTATTGTGACCTAATTTCACCTCTAATAAAAATCCCCAATTCGAAACCCTAGAACTCAAAACGGCCTCTAATGGCGAAACATGTCTCAAACACACAAACTCCAAACAACCAATCCAGAAACGTTCATAGCATCAAGACAAACCTAAATGTGCAATCATATTTCAATGGAAGTGCATGAATTGTTCAGATCGATCAAGTTTTCAGAACGACTTACTTTGACAAATAAGAGATAGTTCTGGGGGTACTGATGAAGCGTGATGATCCAGACACGTTCAGAGTGATCCAGGGAACACGTAGCAAGCTTCAGAATCTTTTGAATACTCCTTAATCTCCCAAACCGAATATGAGTTTTTTGAGAATTTTCTTGTTCTTGGCTATGTGCTTCTGACCAGAGTTTCAACCCCTATTCATGTGGTTTGTGTTCTATATTTATAGGGGAGGAGCTTAGGTCAAGAATTATAGCCCAAACCTTTTTGAATCAAATTTTACTAAGTTGGAAAAATTTGATTTGAAACTTTAATGGAAACTTGCTATTTTGGCTTGTTTGCCTATCGCGATCTGATGGTGGAAGAGGATTGAACACTAGAATACCCAGAAATTTGCGATTGCCGGTGTAGGAAACAATTTTTTTTTGTTTTGAGATGGGCTTAAAGATGCCATCCAGTTGTTTGACAAGATGCTTGTCCAGAGCATATGCTCTTTATACCAGGATCATATTGGTTGTATCTGAAGAGATATAAAGTAATGTCTTACAGAAGACTACCTGAAGAGATTCCTGAATAAGGTATATCAAAGGGTGATGCAAAGAAGCTTAGGATTTGAACAAAGCTTAGGAAGAATGTCTTAGAGAAGACTAACTACGGATTTCTTTAAAAGAACTAGGCATGTCTTAGAAAAGATTGGATAAATATTTTAAGAAGGCTACCTAGAAAGGCATGATGTGTCTTAAATAAGACTGACCTAGATAGGTTGAGATGTGTCTTAAACAAGATTCACCTGGAGAGGTTTTTTTTTGGAACGGATACGGAATGTCTTAAACAAGACTACCTAGACAAGTTATGGTACGTCTTAAACAAGACTGCTTAGAAAGGTTCTCGGGAATGATACGATACGCCTTAAATAAGATCATAAGGTTAACTTAGATATGTCTCACACAAGACTGACCTAGAAAGGCTCCCGGAGAGGATGGGGAGGGATTGGATATATGTTTGGAGAAGATTACCTAGAGAGGTATGATATGTCCTAAACAAGACTAACCTAGAAAAGTTTTTGGAAAGGATGTGATACGTCTTACACAAGACTCACCTGGAAAGGCTCTTAGACAGGATATGGGATACCTTAAACAAGTTTTACCTAGAGAGGCTCCTAGACAGGACACGATACGTTTTAAACAAAACTACCTAGAAAGGTTCCTATAAAGGGCATGATACGTTTTAAACAAAACTACCTAGAAAAGGTTCCTATAAAGGACACGATACGTTTTAAACAAAACTACCTAGAAAAGGTTCCTATAAAGGACACGATACGTTTTAAACAAAACTACCTAGAAAGGTTCCTATAAAGGGCACGATACGTTTTAAACAAAACTACCTCGAAAGGTTCCTATAAAGGCCGTGAGACGTTTTAAACAAAACTACCTAGAAAGGTTCCTATAAAGGCTATGAAACATTTTAAACAAAACTACCTAGAAAGGTTAGGATATGTCTTAAACAAGACTGCTTGGGAAGGTTGTTAACCGTTTTGGACAAGACTACCTGGAGAGGTAAGAAATTCTTTGATTGCTTTTGGATTGTCTTTGAAGAAAGACTTGGAATGAGGTATTAGAATTGTATCTGTTAAATTGAATCGTTGATACGATCGTATTTGCACTGTAATTGGATGATGTCATACCCCAAATTTGTCCTACCCCTTTACTTCTAACTGGCTTAGGCTTTACATTCATGTACATACATCACCTAGGTCATAATCCATACCCATGCATGCATATCATTGGTACTATTCAAAGGCTAGCAAGAGAAAAACTCCATTGCAAAGAAGTTTGATCAGAGAATAAGAAAACTGAGGTATAATCATGTGGCTCTATGTTCATTGAAGTCCTCCTGGATTGGGGTGTCTCTCTGCTTCAAATCAGGGCATTGATTGAAGAGTGCAAGCTTGCAAATCATCTGGTTCCTTAAAACAGGGTTTCTTTGACCAAAGTCAACCAGTTGGCTTTCTAGTCAACAGTTAATCAGGAATGGTTTCTATGTGTGAAAAGCTTCTCGTACTGACTATGTGGATGTGTTTGTTTGACTGGATTTGACTGGAAGAGATTTAATCGGGAATTTCATCAATAGTCGGAAAAATCGGAACAGTTGACTTTTGGGTCAAAATCGGGAAAATTATTCAAATATTGACTTTTGGTGGAAAATTAATCAAGAAAAATCGAAGAATGGATAAAATCGGGAGTTTGACAAAAAGTTGGAAAAAATAGTAAAAAGACAATTTCCAACACTTAGAAAAATTTTGATGCTCTAAATCTTGGTGAGCAGTCCACTTCAGCACCAGATTACACGTGGCAAATGGCATTTTCTGGAAAAATTTCCAACATCAAAGTTGTTCCTCTCATGGAGGAGAACAACTTTGTAGTTGGACACTGTTTCATTTGAAGCTTGTATGAAGAGTTAAAGTGGTGTGAAGTTGCTGAAAACTCATTTGAACCAAGTCATAATCCAGGTCACAAGTCAGGTCATGACCTGGCATTTTCACAAACACATGGCATGCTAAATCTCCAGCCATTTTTAGATCTCTACAAAAATGCCATGAATGCAAACTTGGTAGCAATCCCTTTTTTGCCATCTCTTCTATCCATTGAAACAAGAATGGGTACAATTGGACAAATAATGGGTGAGATACAAGCCTTCAAAGTGGTGCCCCAACCCTGACCAAACTCTGCAGGCAGCCAAGGCACAAAATTCTGGGCACGCAAGGCATTTTAACAAACACATGGCGTGCCAAATGTCAATGCCTTTTTCTTCCTCCACAAGTCACTATCTTGAACAAGCTTGATTCTAAGTCAATCCTTGCCATGTTATCTATCTATTGAGCCCGGTATCACTAATCTTGGACATGTATTGATCCAGATAGAATCCCTCAAAGTCATGCTTCTACCAAACTACATGCTGAAGGAGTCACGGGCTAGGGCAAGGCTGTCTGCGCGCAAGGGCTGGGGCAGTGGGAATTGCATGTGTTCATGATCATTTTTCTCACACTTCTAGGCCTCATCTTGAGATATTTTCAACATCAATCTTGCTCTATCCCATGCCCTCTTTGCTAGGGCACCAACCTTGCATCGTTTGACCATACATGGCTTGAGATATAAGTCTCCAAAGTAAGCAACACAGCATTAATGGTAAGGCAGGGCATGCATAATCATTGTTGCAACATAATGCACAAAGTTACTACACATGCCATTCCATGTTATTATGTCTAGCCATGCAAACACCATGCACCTTGAAAGCATGCTCAACACTTGCTCCATATGGTACACTTGTTCATTAAGAAAGGCAACAACTACAACATACACATACAAGCAACCAAAGTCCCACATTGAAGAAAGTGAAAAAGGCATGCTGCAAGCCACATCGTAGAGTCCCACACCTAAGATTTCTCATCATGAACCAATGATTAGCAGTATAAATAGGTAGCATCATGCAGTCAATTTCTATACACTCTCATTCTCACAAATACACACTCCTCCACTCTTTCTCACTCTCACTCTCTCATACACTTCCACTCCTCCATTTTTTCTTTCTTCAGCTTCTCTCTCTCTCTCACTTTCCTCTCGGCTCCACACTCTCTTCATCCTCTCTTCTCTCTTCTCTCATCTCTCTCTCTCTCACCACCGTCTAACCAACATAACAAACCCCTCCTCCACCATAACTAACTTCTCCTCCACCGTAACTAACTCCCTCCGATCGAAACCACCACCATAACCACACTCCTTCCACCTTCATCTTCTTCATCACGCCAACCTTCAACCACCACTCTCCTCCGCCTCTAACCGTCAACCACCATAACAAACTCCTAAGCACCTTCAAATATTCATCCATTTTCCAAGACTTCATCATCTCCAAGCTCAACGTATTCATCATCTCTGAATCGATCTCCATCTTCATCTAGCTCCAAGCACCACCACTATCATCATGATTCTGCTCGTGTCATCATCATCACAGCGTGGTTTCAGGCAATAGCATAAGTTCCTCTAAGCTTCTGAAGGTGCTTCGCAGAAGCTGAAAGCGTTTCCATCATCATTTCACAGAGAGTCCGGATTCAAGAGAAACACAAGAGTGGATCTTCCTCCTCGTCTTTAGTCCAAGAATCTGAACAAGTAAGTATTTCGAACTTCTTGAGCATATTAACACCACTGTGTGATATGGACGCTTGTTACCTTGCATAGTTTTGGATTCTTGAGTGTTGATTTCGATTTGCTTGAGTCTGTTGTTATTTGAACGTTTGGATCGTTTATTTGAGTTCTATGAAGGAATAGGAGTTGATCTGGGTGAATAGTGTTGATTTTCATGGAGCTTTGATATGTTAGGGTTTTCAAAAGAGGATTCGGTTTGTGTGTTAGAGATAGGATTAATAAAAAGTAAGGTTAGATTCACACTCAGCTCGAAAAATTGAGTCGGATGGTGGCGGAGATAGCCATTTCTGGGCGTTTTTCGGCGGCAGCCACGGTGGCGCACCACCGGAGAAGACGATCGGCGTCCATCTCCGGCGACTGTTTGTTGCATGGCCTTGATTCCGTTATGGTGACATGGCGCCCCGCTATTGGTCCTTCGCTTTTACTTTTGTCTTATTATCATCATTGATTCACTGCTTGGCACGATTCGATTGGCTCATGAATTTTCTTGTCCTCACATGACTTAAAATTAACTTGACCCATTGATATCAATATTAGCTTTAATGTCACGTTTTTTGTTATCAGTAGACAATACACATGCTGCCCAATGATTGATAATAAAATGAAATAGAAATGGTGGGAAGGGTGAGCATTGGGCCTCACGTGCATCTGGGCCTAGGAGTTTCCTGAATCATTCCCCTGTTTTGCTAACGCACTCCCACCATACAACAACCATGGGCCTGGGCGCTAATGCTCTTCCCACCCTCATTGTTTTGGGCCCGGATTCTCTCTAACTATTTTTAGTTCATCTTTCAAATTCCTTTTACACCCCCTTTGCTGCTAATAAAAGAAAACAAATAATAATTTTTTTTCCTAATTCTTTTTGCATTAATTGAATTTCTTTTTTCCTTAAATAAAAAATGACAAAAACACTTTTTCTAACTAATTAGATTTTTAGAAATTTTATTTTCTTTTAATTGAATTTTGATTGAAAACTCATAAATAATAAAAATAGATAGTTTTTCCTTGATAATTCAAAAATAAAATTTGTTGTGTGATCAATTTCCCTTATGTTTGTGAATATATTCCCACAAATAGCTTAGAGGTTAATTTCCTTTCCTTTTGTGAATATTTTTCAATGCTCAATTGTTTTTTTCTCCCCATTTTCTTTTTAGAATATCAATAACATAGATGTAGAAGTTAGGACTAGTTCCCTTTTTGCATTCTTTTTTCTTTTCAACTCTAAAACATCTAATAAATAATCAAAATAAAATCCCCATAAAAAAAAACACAAAGAAAATACTTAAAACACTAATAATCAAAGTGAAAATTCTTAAAAAGGGAATGGAAGCTTGAACGTCCCTTGCTTTAGGGAACGTTCGAGTGCTTAGATCTCCCTTGCTTTAGGGTTCCATTCAGGCGTAAGTTCCCAAATTCTAAAAAACACAAACCAAAGAGTAACTCGAGTTTCCCTTGCTTTAGGGATTTCCTCGAAACACTCAAACTCTCTCTCTTTCTCTCCTTTCTTAAGGGCATTGTTATCTCCGCTCCATTGCATCCTAGGCTGTCCCCTTATGCAAGAGCGCGAGCGTTAACGCCGCCCAACTAAAAAACACAAAAACAAACAAAACTATGGAGCCGAACTACGGCGCTCTGATTCCTGAAAGGGATACGTAGGCATCAAGTCGCGGGGCTTGAACGAGCACATTTGTAAATATTTCCTTCTTTTTCCCGTATTTCTTTTGCATGCATTCGCATATAGACATAGACATAGTACACACCCTTTAGATAGAAATAAACATAGGTGGATACCATCGAGTACGATGGGCGCGAGGGGTGCTAATACCTTCCCCTTGCGTAACCGACTCCCGTACCTTGATTCTCTGGTCGCAAGACTCTGTTCCTTCCTTTGTTAGGTTTTCTGATATTCCTTTCCCTTTGTTTACGGTGATTTCCGGTAAACAACCGCTAGTCTTCCAAACTATAATAAATATGATTTGGTTACTTGCAGGATCGACTAGATTGATCCTAGGACACATAGTCAAGAAGATTGTTATCAATGTTTGTTCGAGCCATATTCATTATTTGTCTTCTTCAATAAGCGTTGTTCGATTAACAGAACAAATAGTCTCGACAATCACTTTGTTATATATAAATATGACTTCATTGAAGTGACATGACATAAAAATTAAAAGGACAATTGAAACGTAAAGAATCTTAAACTGCAGAAATATAAAAGACTTTGAAAGTAAATAGCGTGAAAGTAATTCGAAAGTAAATGACGTTAAAGTAAAGATGCAGAAACGTAAATGGCAAGAAGTAAACGAAATGCAGTAATTCTGAAAGATAAAAACAAAAAGATAATACACATGTATTAAAATGGTGGTGTCATACGTACATTTTCTCAGCGAACTCTTTCTCTTAACGCTTGATACTTGAGTAAATATGTGAGTGATTTGTACAAAATGAACACACAGAATCCTAACACTAAGACTCCTATTTATACTAGTTTCGACCTTAACGGTCCTACACTAATCTGCTGCCACGTTTCTCATCAGAACTTCCAGCGAAGCCATCTGTTGTTGAACGGTTACGAAACCGTCTTCGAATTTCAAATCTTCCCGCCTGAGTCCATCTTCGACGCGTGGCAGTGTATTAAACAAACACTACTAAAAAACACGCTAAGTAGTAATACTTGAATACATATTCTATGAATTTTGTCTAAGTCCCGAAGACATATGCTTTCATTAATCTTTCAGCGTTCACTTATCTTCATCGAACTTAGAAGTCTTTATTTTTCCGAAGCATGACCATCAGTAGCCATTTTTTAAGGGATGGCCATCAGTAGCCATCTTTCCTTCGATTCTCAACTCCTTCGAAGGATAAACAACATAAAACGAAATCTTCAGCTAACAAATTGCCCCCAATAAATGCCTGTTTCGAGAATCAACAGAAATAGGCGTTTCTTGCCATTATAAGATTTCGTTTTTATGATCCTTGAAAGTTCCAAGACTGCTGACTAGCGTCATAATCACTGATAACACTGTTTCCGAGACGTCTTGTCATTTTCAAAGATGTCTTCTCATAACCTACATTCCCACGTTTTAACCTTACTTCCTGATCATTACTCCTACATACTAGGAGTGAAGCTAACTCATTCGACCGCCGTTGGATTAAATCACCAGCCGCCACGTGTCTCTCGGGTTTTACCCAAAAGATTTAAAAAGGTTTCCGTTAAACCTTTAAATACTTGATCTTGTGTCTCTATACCGCCTTTCATTCATCTTCTTCACCAAAAAATTTAAACATCTTCACTCTTTTCAGAATCTTGTTCTTTTAATCAAAAATTTCTTCATGGCTTCATCTTCAAATGTTCTTCAACCCGCTTTGAAGCTCCAATCAACAACACGTTCTGGGGAACGAGAGTTCGTTCCAAACCCTAACACTGAAGAAATATGCGCTATTTACGCTTCCCAGGTAATCATTCCCTTTGAACTCTCTGGAAAAACTCTTGCCTTTATGGGTCCGTTACCGAGTGAAAATATCCAATCTATGAATAAGTTTTTTCCTGCTTACTACAAGACTAGACCATTAGTTAGCAAAGTTAAGATAGATGAAGATGGTCGCTCTCCTTTAGGCAAATCTGCTAATATTGAGGAAACTTCAACCGCAATCCCTTTAGCTTCAAACAAAATTAGGTTAAACTATATGACTAATTCTGTAAAAGTGTTTAGGTCAATCCCTTTAGCCAAAGATCCTGACTTGTACTATGCCTGGCTAGAAAGGGTAGAGAAACAAAAAGGATCCTTCTGGAAAGCATTAGGAATATATGATTTGATTCAACTGTCAAGAACGGGTTTAGAATACAACCAACCCATGCTAGTAGCAGCGGTTCATTTTTGGGATGCTTCTCATAACACCTTCCATCTCCCATGTGGAATGGTTACCCCCACGCTTTTCGACGTGGCCGCTATTACAGGACTTCGACCAACAAGTGAAACCTTCGACCCCAATGAAATGGATGATGACACTATTGGTTTTAACGATTCGCAAGTCACTTATACGGCATTCATCCAGAAGCATCATATTACCACTGAAGCGACAGTATCTGATGAAGAGCATATTGCTTTTCTAGCATTATGGCTTTCCCGATGCGCCTTTTGTTCAAGGTCTATCCAAGTTGCGAAAAGGTACCTTTGCATGGCTAATCAATTGCATGCTGGGAAAAAGCTCAACCTCAGCCAACTACTTCTAGGGTCTCTTTATGAAAACCTTAGTGAAGCTGCAAACCTTACCAAGAATTTCAAATCTGGTAGTTTACTTTACGCTGGTCCCTTCTGGCTATTGCAATTGTGGCTTAATGCTACGTTCGAAACTCATCTTCCCTTTCGAGGAGATGTCAATGAGGAGGATAGCACAATCAAAAATCGAACTATAGAGGGGACCATGTTAGCTTACCTAACTCCAAAAGAAGAAATGGGAAAGCTTCATGAACATTTCCTGGCGTATTCGATGATGTTTGCTCGGCGTGACCAGTTCGATCCCTCTATGGCCCCATTTGTACACAGAACAATAGGTCCTGAATGGTTTACTCGAAAATTTCCACCAACATCTCAGGATCAACAAACTGAATCTATGGAAATTTGGGAAGCCTTTCTGACTCCAAGATTGTTTTCCCACCGTCTTCGACCATCAAAGGGTCAATGTATCCTCATGTGCTATCAACCGAATTTGGTCTCAAGACAATTTGGGTTAACTCAAATAACACCCAAGTGCTTATATGAGAAAAGAAACCATATGTGTTTCCACACTTTGTATTTGACTGAAGAGGAATGTGAACAAAAAATCGACAAATATGTTGACGTCACCAATCTTTCTCCTATCCCTTTTGAACCTTCTTTTTACTCTACACCAGATTTTCATCAATGGTGGACAGAGTATTATAGCTCTCAAATTTTTGATGCTGATAGCCTTGCTCAGGAACTAACTGCAGCTTTCAATGATGTGCAGGAGAACTTCCAAAAAGGTACTTCCACTCATATTAAAGAAATCCAAGCTTTTCAAAAATTCTTTGAAACTATCTATAGGCCTGATGATCTTAGTCGGACTGTTCGTGAGGCTGCAGTTACTTTGCGTGAAAAGTTTTCCGCCAAACTAAATAAGTTGAAATTGCCCTCGTATGTTCGACCAGAACTACGTTATGAAGTGGCTTTCAAACTCAATCCTCCAAAATTCCCCCCACTACCAAGTGCTGATTTTGGTGTGGCTCTAAGTCCTCCTTTCCCAGACTGGTTCGTGTGTGGGAATGCTCTCAAAATTCTTCAAGAGAGTACCAAAAAACGCGCTGAACGAGTGGTTCCGACTAAGCATACCTTGGATACTTTCAAAGGACATCTTCATATAGATCTTAAACACGTTCGTGTCCTGACTCCAATACCTGAAGGTTTGGATTAAGGCAATCTTTTCGACTGACTTATCTTTTCTTTATTGATATACTGATTTCAGTCTCAACTACAGCTATTGCACGAAGGAGGAAAATCAAGGAAGCTTCTGCCCCAAAAGACTCTGGGACATCTAAAAGCAATAAACCAAGTGGGAGTGACTCCCTCGTCACCGATAAGAAGCCCACGGTACATACTTATCCCATACTCTCAATCTTGTACAACATGTGATTAGTATTCATCTTTCTCATTTTCCACTTGCCAGAGTTCGAAACCCCCAACGGGTTCGAAGCGTAAAGCTTCTTCGACCACTGGTTCGGATGGCGAAGATAAATCCCCTCCTCAAACTAGACAAGGACAGAAGAAGAAATACAAAGCTGTTACCCCTTCGAGAAAAGGGAGAAAGGCAAGTCCTTCCAAAGCTGTTTCTCCTGGTGATAAAGCGTCCTCTGAAGAGTCTCCTTTGAAAGCTGCTAGTAATGCTTTCGTTGTGGAAAGCCATAATTCATGTCCAGACAATATTCCTCCCAAGGTACTTTGGGTTTGTCCCACACATTATCTTGTGATTTTAACTAAATAATTGTACTGACACTTTACCTTGCTATTGCAGGATGATGCTGGCACTGCTACTTCCGGTTTTAAAGACCCTGGCCTCACCATTGATGTTGACAAACTTTATGGTAGTTATCAAACTCTAACTTTCGTTAACTAAACTCTTCAAAAGTTTATTTATTTTTGAATAACTTTGCTCTGTTTAACATAGGTACCTCTCAAAATCAAACTCGCGTTCTTTCACCAGTCTTCGAAGACGTTAGGCCAATTGCTACCATATTGCCTACTGAACCAGTCGAAGAAAGCCACTCTACAGACGAATCCCCACCTACCCATCAAGGCAAAAATTTGGAAGAGGATCATCCATTCTCAGGCAGCGATAATGTGAATCAGCAATCACATGGCAACGAAGATTCCGCGTCGGAGAAAGATGCTATGGAAGAAATTTCTCAGCCTGAAAAACCAGTTTCTCATGGAACTTCAACTCTTGACGCCAAAACCATTCATGAGACAACTTCGACGCCTGCCCCTGCAAAGCTTACTCCTTCAGAACTTGAACAACTTAAGCAAACTGATCCTCTCAGTTTCTTAAAGGCCATTATGAATGTGAATACTCCTTCGCCTCCGGAGCTTAATGTCTCAGCAACTGCTACTGCAGACTCTAGTGACAAGGAAGATATCCCCAGTCTTCTTCGACAAATAAAAGAAAGATTCTTTGGGGTCAATCTTGTAGATGTTCTCAACCGGGACCCTATTAAGAGCCACAACTTAAATCAACTTCTAAAGAAAGTAGATTTGCTTCAAGTTTCCACAGAAGTTTCAGAGGTAATTGTTCTGCTGGGCTCTTTACTCGAGCAACTCCAAGCTAACATCCTTCGAAGGCAAAATGTCGAAAAAGAGTTATCTGAGAAAAAGGCCTCTCATGACTCTTCATGGAATTTTGCTATGGACGCAACGAAACAAGGTGAGGCCCTCAGGCTCAAACATTCAGAAAATCAGAAGGCCATTGATGATTATGAGAAGAAAATCGGCTCTTGGAAACAAGAAATCAAGGTACTCGAGGGCAAGATAAAGGAGGCTGAAAATTGTCAAGCAGTCCTACAAAAGTCTAATCAACAAGACTTGCTCGAAGTGGTGCAGTCAGGAATGAAACATTTCGAGGCTGCACAAAAGTTAGTGCCAGAAATCGAAAGTTGAAGAAACACCGGGCACTAATTGAACTTCGCATGTCTTCATGGGAGACTCAATATTTGAAGATCAAAAAGGATCTAATTGAGGATTTCAACTAAATGTTTTCGATCTTGTTACTTATTGCACCTTTATTTTGTAATCGAGGCCACTGTAGACATATAATATTTGTACGCTTGACTCCCTTTTATCTTTATCATATTTTCCATTATTGATTTAGCAAATCTTTCAATTTCTTGTCAAGATATATCTTTAGATTTCCTACAGTGCTTTTATTAAATGCAACATGTATAACCTGAACATCCTTCGCAGCACTTTTGCCTCTAGACTTGACGTTTCCACTTCTTCTAGCCATAATCATTATTAAAAGTGACGTCACTTTCTCCAAAACGTCGGTTTTCAGACGTGCGTGCATCAGTTTTAATGATTACTTCTCAACTTCCAAGGGCGGGAAACGGCGGAAGCCATAACTCCTTTCTTTGGAAAACCAACCGCAGTCCAATCACTCATTGGCAATTAAAACCCACCCTTCAGCATTCCCCTTCTATATAAAGGGTCCAATATCACCTTTATTTCTCATTCATGCATTTTCCCTCCAAACTAAACACAGAAAAAAGAAAACACACAACTTCTCTTTCAGAACAACTTTCTTACCTTGCAATGGCTGAACCTCTCTTCTTTAACGACATCAAAGCCCTCATTAAAGGCGAGTTCAGACTCTCTGAGGATGAACTTGTTCGCCATTTCATCAACATCGAAACCCTGTTTGTTAACCAGGAACTAGACTTCTACTTTGAGGAAGTCCTGGAGGGTGCCATTTACCCCAACATGGTGGCAGAATTCTGGATGAATGCGTCTTTACGCATAGATCCTGAAGGTAGGACTACCATTGATTCTGTTATTCGACACGCTCGTCTCAGCATTACTCCCACCACTATTGCTAATCTAATAAGATGCAATAACTCTGGTGAAACTTTTGATGACAACAGTTTCAACATGACTACTCATCTCATGCTGAGAGCTCTTGTGGATAATGACCGCTTCAGTGCCAAAGTCATCAGGATCTGGCACAAGATGCTCGTGGGGAACTTCCAACCTCGGAGGATTAACGAAAACGACATCATGGTTGAAGACTTGGAGTTTATCCTCTGTGGTCTTCGAGGGAAGAAAATTAACATCCCCTTGATGATCTTCAAGGGACTTGTTAAAGCTGTCTCTGCCGGTGTTGACCGTCGAGGGGTTGTGACTTGTCTTCCTTACGGGAGACTTCTTAGCTATATTTTCCTTAAGAAAGGCGTAGTGAGAAGGATGCGTACTTCTGGAGCCATGGATATGTTCGAGGCTGAACCTTCTCCCATGTTGTCTTTGGACAATTTAAACCAAAGGATTGACTAGCAAGTTTTTTACCTTAGGTTTAATCTTTTTATATATATTTATGCCTTCCTTCTTTTGTAACCTCAGATCCTATTCTGTGGATCTTTTTGTAATGAATGTATTCCCATGCTTGAAATAAAAAAGAATATTTTGGTGTCTTCTTTGCTTTTTCTTTCCATAATTCTTCCTGATTGTGAAGCCATTTTGGTGCCTGACCATTTTGGCTTTTCGTAGTACCCTAGGTATCTACGTCTTTGCAATCCTTACTTCGTGCATACTTGGTTTATATCTCTTCAAATATTTCCCGTTTACTCTCAAGATCCTATGATCTTCTGCTAATTCTTCGATTTCATAAGCATTGTTCGAGAATACTTTTAAGATTCGAAAGGGTCCTTCCCAATGTGGGGACCATTTACCAAGTGCCTGATTCTTTCGATCTATAGGTAAAATAACTTTCCAGACTAAGTCATTATTAACAAAAGTTTTACCTTTCACCTTTTTATTATAAGCTCTGGACACTCTTTCCTTTTGCCTTTTTATCATTTCCAGTGCTCGAAGTCTGTCTTCGTCCAAATCTACTAACTCATTCATCATTAACTCCCAGTATACGTTGGGAGGAATGTCTGCTTGTCTTTGTATCCTTACTGATTGCAAACATATCTCAATTGGAAGTACTGCATCATGTCCAAACGTCAACTGGAAAGGAGTTGTATTCGTAGCTTCTTTTGGAGATGTTCGACAAGCCCAAAGTGCTTGATCTAAAGTTTTATGCCAATTCTTGGGTCTCTTTCCTACATGCTTCTTGATAAGACCAATTATTATTTTGTTTGCTGCTTCAACCTGTCCATTTGCTTGGGCATAATAAGGTGTAGAAGTAAATAGCTTGAAACCTATTTCTCTGGCAAAATCTTGCATTTTTCGTCCAGTAAAAACTGATCCCTGATCAGTTGTTATACTTTCTGGGATTCCAAATCTATATATAATGTGTTTCTGAATAAACTCGATCACCGCCTCTTGATCCACATTTGCCAGTGGTATTGCTTCAACCCATTTTGTGAAATAGTCTATTCCTACCAAAATGTATCTTTGCCCTTTGGATGACTTGGGGTGAATCTCTCCAATCAAATCTAGTGCCCATCCCCTGAAAGGCCATGGTTTTACTATTGTACTTAGTTCGTTTGCTGGAGCGTGTTGGATACCTGCATGTTCTTGGCACTCTTGGCACCCTTTCGCGAACTCTATGCAATCCTTTAGCATCGAAGGCCAATACATCCCATAACGAAACAAGAGCCATTTCATTTTGTGCCCTGCTTGATGTGCACCACATGCTCCACTATGTACGTTCGACAGAGCCAAGTATGCTTCTGCTTCTCCCAAGCATTTCAACAATACCCCTTCAGGAGTTTTCTTGAACAATTCATTTCCCATCAGAAAATATGACAGGGCTCTATACTTGATTTTTCTGTCTGTATCCGTCGAAGGATTTTTCAGATAGTTAATAATTGGATTCCTCCAATCTGTGTCAGCCAATGAATCTATATTTAGTACCTCAAATTGTTCTTTATTGGCATAACCCAATTGTGAATTTTCCAGATCACTTGGCGAAAGTTTAGTAAACATTGCTCTTCCTCTTACTTCAATCAACTCTTCCAACTTTTCTTTTGATACTTTATATCCTGAAGCTAATTGAGCCAAGTCGTTTGCTTCCTGGTTATTCACCCTTGGAACGTGTTTTAATTCCACGTATTCGAATTTCTTGAGTAACTTATTTGCGATGATAAAATACATGATCAAATTCTCTTTGATGCACTTGTACTCCTTTGTCAATTGTTTGATGACCAATTCGGAGTCTCCTTTAATTTCGACTCTGGTTGCCCCCAATTCTAACAAAGCCTCAAGTCCAGCAATTAAAGCCTCGTATTCAGCTTCGTTATTGGAGCATGATGGACCTTCGATTTTATACTTGAGCTTTGTTGGAATTCCATCAGGAGAAATTATCAACATTCCAATACCAGTTCCCTCTCTATGCGTTGAACCATTGAAATATAACTTCCAAGGTTTCAAATCTACACAATGCTGATGATTCTCAACCACCGCATGGTCAACAATGAAGTCTGACACAATCTGACCTTTCATTGCCTTGAGAGGCTGAAATATTATTGAATATTCAGTAAGGGCTAAAGCCCATTTGCCAATTCGACTATGTAGTATTGGCTTAGATAACATATGTTTAATAACATCATAATGAGATGAAATGTAAACATCAACTGGTTTTATATAATACTTGAGTTTGATACAGGAGAAATACAAACAAAGGCAGAGTTTTTCTATATCAGTATATCTAGTCTCTGCATCATTGAGTACTCTACTTAAATAATAAATGGCTCTTTCGATGCCATTCTCATCCTCCTGTGCAAGCATGCTGCCTATTGTTTTATCTGATGCTGAAATATATAGGCGCATGTGCTTCTTCCCATTTGGGGAAGATAGAATTGGTGGACAAGTCAAGTATTGCTTTATCTGATTGAAAGCTTCTTGATGTTCAGCACGCCATTCGAACTTCCCTTGCTTAAGCCGAAGTAGAGGTGAGAAAGCTTGCGTGCGTCCACTTAAATTAGAGATAAATCTTCTTAAGAAATTTATCTTACCCAACAATGATTTTAATTCTTTCTTCGTGGAGGGAGACTTGGTCTCCATAATGGCTTTCGTCTTGTTTTGGTTGATTTCTATCCCTTTTTTGTGGACTACGAAACCCAAGAAATCTCCTGCCTGCACAAAGAAAGCACATTTAAGGGGGTTCATCTTCAAGCCATATTTCCTCATTCTTTCGAATGATTGGCTCAGATGATCGAGATGACTCATACCCGAGGTAGATTTTACCACAATGTCATCTATATACACTTGCATGAATGTTTCTATGAAGTCTTGAAATATAGAATTCATTGCTCTTTGATAAGTTGCCCCTGCGTTTTTTAAACCAAAAGGCATCACAACCCATTCGTAAGTGCCTATTGCTCCTGGGCAACGAAATGCTGTCTTGGATACATCATCTTCTGCTATAAAAATTTGATTGTATCCCGAATATCCATCCAACATGCTTAAATACTCAAAACCTGCGGCCGAGTCTACTAGCATTTCTGCTATAGGCATAGGATACTCGTCTTTCGGAGTAGCTGCATTAAGGTCGCGAAAGTCTATGCATACTCTTAATGAGCCATTCTTTTTAATTACAGGTACTATATTAGCAATCCACTCAACATACCTTGTAGTTCGGATAAATTTGCACCGTAAGAGTCTTTCGACTTCTGCTTTAATCTTCGAGTGAATCTCTGGCGCGAATCTTCTGGGAGTTTGTTTTATTGGCTTCTTCCCTTCTTTTATTGGTAATTTCAATTCGACTAAGTCTCTTTCGAGACCAGGCATCTCATCATAATCCCAAGCAAAACAATCTCTATTGTCTTTCAACATTTTGATGATCGTTGCTTTCAATTCTGGTTCTAGTTTCGCGCTGATATATGTTATTCTCTTTTGATCATTGTCTCCAAGACTGACTTCTTCAAGTGGATCTTGGGCCAACATCTTTATGTTCGACGCCATCGGGTCTTTTTCAAATCCCAACGGTTCTTCGTCGTATATTGCATCTAACCTTTGACTTGGTTCTTCTCCTATGATTTCTTCAACTGGACCCGTATCTTCAGGGAGTTCGAAATTCGTACGTATTTCCAATTCTGATATTCCTTCTTTGGTTAGGACTGTATTTATCTTTGTATTTGATAGTTCGGCTTCGAGAGCCGCTTTTCTTTTGTTCTCGGCCACATAGGCCGAAATCTTTTCGAAGAACGCAGACTCAGACATGATTAATGTCATCGTCCCAGCCCGTTGGCCGTACTGCTGGATACTTCTCCGATGTTGCTGGATCTGGTGGACCATCCATGATCTCCCTATCCCATTGGAATCCATTTGGGTGTAAAGTCAAATAGTACATTGCATTTTTGTTTGGGGTATACATCTCTTTAGCAGCATGACAAGGGCCTATGTTTGCCAAGTTCCTGTCGAAGTTGTTTTTGTTCACCTGGTTGACCTCAGCCATGTAATAACTCTGATCACCTTCGATATTATCCACTATACCATCTTCTCTCTAAATTGTCACCCTCTGATGCATGGTTGAGGGTACAGCCGCTACTCCATGAATCCATTCCCTACCAAGCAAAAGGTTGTAGTTTGCCTTTGCTGGTATAACCATGAACATGGTTGGCCTGGTAACTGAGCCTACTGTCAAATTGACTTGAACAACTCCCAGAGTTTGTCCTATTTTGCCTTCGTAGTTGGATAAAACCATGTTATGTGGCCTTATATCCGTATCGAACATACCAACTCTTTTTAGCATGTATTGAGGCATTAGGTTCACTGCTGCTCCCCCATCAACTAGGACTTTATTTATGCCCACGTTCTCAATCTTAGCCCTGATATAAAGTGGCTTCAAATGATTTCGCATACCCTCATCAGGCCTTTCGAAGAAAGCATTCTGTTCTTCTACTGCACCGTTATTCAGCACATAGTAACACACGGGTCTGTGTTTTGCCATTTCTTCGATATCAGCCTCTTCACAGTCTTCTACTTCAGTTTCCTGATTAAACTCGTGAGGGAGTACTGAGACAACATTGCAATTCAAGTTTATAGATGATACTCCATCAGAGTCAAAATCATTCGTCATTCTATCCTCTTCTTTCCAAGAATTTGAACGCATCTTGTCTTCTTCATCCAAGAGTTTTTCAGCTTCGAATAGCCTGCGTTCCACCGGAGGTTTGTTCGACTTTGCCCCCTGGTATGGGACTTGGTTGCTACTAGAGTCTCCAGCTTCTCTTGGCCTGTATTCCTTCTGAGCCTTTTTTATTCTCTGATGCCTTCTCCACTGGGACCGAGACATAGGATTTTTTCCTTTATAATTCTCCAACCGATACGCCTCTCGATTTGACCTTTGAAGTTGTTTCCTATATGCCATTGCAGTTCTACCACCTTGGTCCCAACTTCGCCATTTGTTGGTTCTTGCGTCAGCTTGTACCCACCTATCCCTGGGTGCATTTGCAGGGACTTTGAACGTCACCCTTCGAGTCCTAGGATGTGGGCTATCAGGCCTCTTTGTTGGAGTCCAAATGTCGAAACCGTACAGGTTGGGACGCAACCCCTGAGTTTCTTGACTCATGTAGCAATACACACGTTCGAATGATCGTGCTAGCATTTCGTCATAGACTGCCCCACATCTTGGGCAGAGAGCAACTTCAGTATTTTCTTTGTGGCATCTGACCAAAAATTCTACCAAGCTTTCCTCCATCTTTGGGTACAGTTGTAGTAGGGGATTTGGCTCTCTTCCCGGGTGTTCCCACCTTTCGCGTCGAACCCTTTCGAAGTTGGCTTCGACCCTTCAATTCAGCATGATCGAACACCTTGGACACATCCATTGCTTACCACCATTTCTCTCATGGCAATTCCAGAGATATTCTTTGAGGCTTTCAGTTCTTGGAGGAACTTCGATGCCCTCACTTTTCCTCGTCAGCCATGTCTCTAATTCGCCAAATTCAGACACTGGTCGTCTGGCGCTAACCATGTTAACCGCTGCTGGAGGAACTTCAGAAATCTGGATTTTCTGGAGTTTCATCCTGAGGTCTTCAGTGGCCTCACTGTTTTCTTCCTTCGAGGCTTCAGTTATTTCTGCCTTGGAAGATTCTTCAACATCAGTATTGAAGATTATGTCACTGTTTAGGCTTTCAGTAGCCTGCTTTCCATTGCACATTGCTTTAGTCTCCACAACCTTGATTTCAGAAACCTCCACCATGTTGATATCTTCTACCTCGCAGAGGCTAGCGTCAGCAATGTTTAGGGGATTGGTATCGACCCTCATATGACTCTTGGTCTTGTCAGCAAACTTCAACCTTCCATCATTGAGAGCATTTTGAATTAGATCCCTGAAAAGAAAACAATGAGAAGTTTTATGGCCTAAAAACCCATGATATTTACAAAAACCTCTTTTCTTCCGTTGTTCCAACGGAGGAATTTTTGAATTTGAAGGTAGTATCATTTGGCCATCTTTTACCAATAAATCAAATATTTCATCACACTTGGTAATGTCGAATGTATAAGTTTTCTTAGGGAACCTATCATTCTTATCGTTTTCTACTGGATTTTTTCCATTGGCAGGATTTAGCAGTTTGCAAGCATAAGGTGGCGCTTCTTTCAATTCAGCCAAGTCTATTTCGACTTCTTCAGGGCTATATGAGTCATCGAAAGACTCATTCTCAGCATCCTTGGCTTCGACGTATGCCACTCTTTCTTTCTTATAACTTTTATTTGCCCTAGCTTTTTCTGCCTTCAGGCGTTCAACTTGTCGAACCCTATCTGCTAATTGGGCCATGTCCCTAAGGTATTGGGTATCTAGTTTCTTTCTTATTGAATAATCTAGACCACCTGCAGCCATTTCAACAAGTTCATGCTCTGGGACTGTTGTAAAACACCTTGACTTCAGCAGACGGAACCTATTTAAATAATCATCAATTGTTTCTTTGAATTTTCTTTTAACACTGGCCAATTCTTTCAAACTTATCTTAGTTTGGCCCATGTAGAATTACTCATGGAAAAGTCTTTCCAAGTATGCCCATGCATCTATGGAATTTGGTGGCAAAGTAGTAAACCAAATGAAAGCATTTTTTGTCAGTGAACTAGGGAAATACTTGATCCTTAAATCTTCGTTTCCCGCTAAGTCTCCTGCTTCCGTCAAATATCTAGCAATATGTTCCACCGTTGACTCGTTCGTTTCGCCTGAAAATTTTGTAAATTTGGGTACCTTGGTGCCCCTAGGCAATTCTGTTTGCATGATATAATCTGATATAGGGGATGTATAGTTTGGACGTCTAAGTCCAGTACTAAGGCCATTGTTGGCCATAACCCTTTCTATCATGGCAGTTAAGTTATTTTCTGTAGCCAGATTTTCTCTTCTGACTCTTTGAACAATCTCGTCTGGGTGTTCGTTCCTACCCACAATCCTTAATCTGGGTTGCTCCTCCTCCGTTTCTTGTCGGACGGGGACAGTTCTTTGATTTGAAGCTTCTAAGTTAATTATTGGAGTTCCTTCGAACACCTCTGTTCTTCGTGAAGGGCCTACATCCCTAGTAGCCGTCCTAGATGATGGAACTACGTCTTGTACACGTTCTAAAACGGGCCTCTCTTCTTGATTCGAAGGCTGTTTGTCTTTCCTTTTAGGTGGCGTTACTCCCATGAATTCTGCCATTCGATTCATCTGAGATGATATCTTTTGGAAAGTCTCCATGTTTTCTCTATTCGTAGTAGTAACATTTGCCATTAGTGGGCTTAAAACTGAAGTCAATTCTCTGGCTAAAACCCCTACCATATCATGGTTGCTTGCATCCATTTCTTGTCGAAATGCTGCTTGGTTATTTGTGGTAAAGTGAGGCATCTGGGTAGAGAAACCAGTGTTATGTGCACTTCGACCCACTGAACTAACATTTGGTGAAAATGTCGCATTGTTAGTTGGGGGATATATATGTCCTGCCCCTCGTACGCCTGTTCCATGTGGGTATGGCATTCCGTATGGATTATTTGGTCTCCATTCGAAAGCGGAGTTCGTGCCTTGACCAAATAAATTGTTTGCAGCATTTGTCGAGGCAAACAATACGTCCTCTGCGCTTGTGGATGAGGGTGCGGTTGTCGACACTGGAACTGGAACAGTCCCTGAGGGTGCTGTATTATTTTCAGGCATATTCTGGGAATTATCTGCAGGTCTCGATCCATTTGGACCCGTTGCATCTCGTGCTTCTTGAGTAGAAGTCGAATTTGCCGCTCCTGATCCTGAACCTTGTGGAGGATCTTGATTACCCCTTGCACTGGCCGTAACGACCATTTTCCTGTTGTACCTTCGTTTGGGAATCGGTTGTGCACTGTTCTTTAATTTACCGTTCCTAAGGTTCATACAAGATCTTGATATTGTCTAGACAAAAATAAAGCAATTGATTAAAACAATCTGCTTGACACTGTCCCACCGGGTGTGCCAATTTGTTTACGGTGATTTCCGGTAAACAACCGCTAGTCTTCCAAACTATAATAAATATGATTTGGTTACTTGCAGGATCGACTAGATTGATCCTAGGACACATAGTCAAGAAGATTGTTATCAATGTTTGTTCGAGCCATATTCATTATTTGTTTTCTTCAATAAGCGTTGTTCGATTAACAGAACAAATAGTCTCGACAATCACTTTGTTATATATAAATATGACTTCATTGAAGTGACATGACATAAAAATTAAAAGGACAATTGAAACGTAAAGAATCTTAAACTGCAGAAATATAAAAGACTTTGAAAGTAAATAGCGTGAAAGTAATTCGAAAGTAAATGACGTTAAAGTAAAGATGCAGAAACGTAAATGGCAAGAAGTAAACGAAATGCAGTAATTCTGAAAGATAAAAACAAAAAGATAATACACATGTATTAAAATGGTGGTGTCATACGTACATTTTCTCAGCGAACTCTTTCTCTTAACGCTTGATACTTGAGTAAATATGTGAGTGATTTGTACAAAATGAACACACAGAATCCTAACACTAAGACTCCTATTTATACTAGTTTCGACCTTAACGGTCCTACACTAATCTGCTGCCACGTTTCTCATCAGAACTTCCAACGAAGCCATCTGTTGTTGAACGGTTACGAAACCGTCTTCGAATTTCAAATCTTCCCGCCTGAGTCCATCTTCGACGCGTGGCAGTGTATTAAACAAACACTACTAAAAAACACGCTAAGTAGTAATACTTGAATACATATTCTATGAATTTTGTCCAAGTCCCAAAGACATATGCTTTCATTAATCTTTCAGCGTTCACTTATCTTCATCGAACTTAGAAGTCTTTATTTTTCCGAAGCATGACCATCAGTAGCCATTTTTTAAGGGATGGCCATCAGTAGCCATCTTTCCTTCGATTCTCAACTCCTTCGAAGGATAAACAACATAAAACGAAATCTTCAGCTAACACCCTTATGGGATAAATATATTGGTGGCGACTCTGTTCTTTTTTCGCGAGCGTGCGACAGCTGGCGACTCTGCTGGGGATGTTGCTAGACCTATTGCCGGTCCATTCTTAGCGAGTCGATCCTAGCCTGCGTTTGTTTGTTTATTTACTGGGTGTTTACTTGTTTTATGTCTATACCTTGTATATATGTTTGCATGCTTATTCTTTGCCTGCATATCATGTTTATTTCTGTTTGCACATCATGCATATGGATTATATTTTGTGTTCCCTGGGGTCTTCTGTTCTGTTTTGCAGGTGGGGGGTTTGTATGAGGTAAAAGGCCCACTACCTAGGCCAGTGACACATAGGATTAGCGTGGATGCTCATGTTGACTCCCGTGGCCCTTGCTACGATCGAGTTCAACATGGGGTACCACAACTGGGCGAGGTTCTTTCATGGAACACTGTGTCTGGCACGCTTGTTGCCTCAAACACTTTGTACCCCATGGGAACTGTAGACCCTAGTGACCATTAGGGACCACCTGTCCGTGTCTAGACTACATACCCGTGAGATTGGGGTGGGACAGGAAACCTTGACTCCTACATTCCTTTGGCTCTTCATATTTGAGGTCGGACCTTTATTTGGTCTGTTCTCATGGTGCTTGATATTCTGGTATTCAAGAAGGCGTCGAACCTTTGATCCTGTGACATTTGGCCTGTACAGACGTTTCATATCAGTTATTCAGAGGATTGTGCGGTGGTTACTAAGATTATGTGGACCTTGATCCCATGCTTTTGCATTGCATAACATCATGGCTTTATCCACTTCATTTATGGGGGATCCCAAAGCCTATTTCCAAGAAGAAAAAAACAAAAAGAAAAAAGGAAATAGAAAAGCAAAAGAAAAAAGAAAAGATATTATATACAAAAGGCTTGGATTCCAAAAGAAAAAAGAAAAAGGAAAGTGCGAAAAGACTTTAGGATCTCTCATAAATGAAACATGCATTCATACTATCATGCATTTCATGGTTCTGTCAGAGACTTATGGGACCCTTTCTATTCAGATTTCAAGATCATCAACAGATTTGACTTCTCACCGCCATAACTCCGAGATCGACTATGGAACAACTTCGTGAAGAAATGGATGAGATGAGGGAACAAATGGGTCATCTTATGTTGGAGATGCAAGACTTAGTCCGTAATCAGGATGCACTAAAAGAGGAGAATAGTCAGTTGAAGACTCAATTGAGCTTGGTCATGGAAGTTCTGAAGACGGTATTAAGGAAGGAAGGTGATGTTGTTCCTGCTGCTGCAACAGAAGTTGTTGATTCCTTCTTCCCAATAGGATTCCTTTCCACTCATGGAATGCCTCAGGGAGCTCTCCCTCAATTTCAAGTGCCGTTACCTCTACATCAATCTGTTCATGTCCCTAGAATGAATCAAGGGGGCCAAATGCGTGGGAAAAAGCCTAAGATACCTCAGAGAGTTCTCAATCCTATCCCGTTGCCTTATGCTCAGTTACTTCCTCGCTTGCTGGAACTTCAGTTGATTGAGCTACGAGATTTGGCTACGCCTGAAAAGCTTCCTCCCAATTTTGATGTCAATGCTCGATGCGAGTTCCATTCTGGAGCACCTGGCCATGACATTGAGAATTGTAAGGCGATGAAACATCAAGTTCAAGATCTCATTGATTCAAAAGTGATTTCGTTCACCCCCGAAGGTATGATTGTTCAAAGAAATAGGGTTCCATATGTGGAGGAAGAAAAGGTTGATTCATGCTTCTATGTCGGATCTACTTCAAATGCACCATCTTGGGTTCCAAATTTCCCATTTCATCAGTCTCCGTTTGTTTCACAGTCAGATCAAAAGAGGAAGACACCTGAACAGAATGGGTACTTGAATCATTGCCATCAACAGGGTCCACAAATGCCAAGGAGACCACCAAGAAGGATTGACCCAATTCCTATGACCTATAGTCAGCTGCTTTCTCATTTGCTCAAGGATTCTTTGGTCCAACTAAGGGAGTTTAAGCCCCCTCCAACACCGATTCCTCAAGGATATGACTTAAATGCAAGGTGCGAGTACCATTCTGGGACATCTGGACATTCAACTGAGGATTGCAATGTTTTGAAACACAAAGTCCAAGATCTCATCGACTCCAAAGCAATATCATTCACTCCAAATGGCCTGCACATAAGACGAAGAGTTCACGCACAAGTGAATGTCCGTATTCCATAAAGTGTCACAAAAAGCAATAAGCCCAGAGGGAGTCAAGTTTCCTCAACTATGGCAATCATCATTTCATTTCTGCATTCTCATTTCAAGTATTTCCTGTTTTGTAGAAGGCTACCTCCTTGTTTAAACTCGTTGGTATGATAATAATGAAAGCACCACAAATTCTCGAGTAACTTTGTCAGAATCTTCTTTCCAAGGGGTAATCAAGAATGTTTTGTAGAAGCACCTCTCATTCTCAAGGTTCTTGTACTCAGTTGTATCCGTGGAGGTTGGTGTTTCAGTCGGTGTTTTGGTCTTTCCTTACAACATATAGCATCTCTAAGTTTGATGACCACGCAAGGTTCCTCCATGTTTGATGGCAAATACTTCTTCAATGAATATGCTTGGGGCTCCCGCACGAGGGATAAGCAAGACGCACTCTTATCTTGAGCATTGCATCATTTGCATTGCTCGAATCCCTAAAGCATTACAAATTCTTGGGTGACTTCGTCAGAATCTTCTTCCGTGTGATAATCAAGAGTGTTCTTCACAATGCTTCTCATTCTTAAGGTTCTACTTCATGTATCAGTTGCCTCTTCTCAGGATCTCCTTCTCAGTGGCCTTGCTAGTTAACAGAGACAAGAAGAAGATGAAAAACAAATTGATGTGATTCTATTGCCTTGTGCTCATTCGTTCCCTGTTTGTTGGAATCACAATTGGTTAAGATTCGAGTATTGGGTCTTCTTCACCACAAGTAGATCTCCTCAATTTAATGACCATACAAGATTCCTTCCATTTATGATGGCGATTACTATTCCAACATCTATGCTTGGGGCTCCCGCACGAGGGATAAGCAAGACGTACTCTTATCTTGAGCATTGCATCACTCGCATTGCTCGAATCCCTAAAGCAAGGCAAAAGTTTACGACTCATGGGTGACTTCGTTGGAGTTCTCTTTTGGAGTAATCTGAAGTGTTTGGAAAGAACTGCAAAAAGTATTCAAGATCAATAAGTCCAGACGGAGTCAAGTCTCCTCAACAATGGCATTCATTTAGTTCCTTTATTGCATTCTCATTTGTAACGTTTCATTGATTGTTTAAGCATTGCTAGCTTGTAAAAACTTGTTAATTTCTGAATGAAAATCATAATACATTGTTTATGTTTGTCTTGAAGAAATCCATTCGTTTTCACTCATAAAATGTTTTTGGCATTACGATACTAACTTTACTAATCGCTTGCTTAGGCAAAACGCTGAGGGAGAATGATGAAAAATAAAAATGCAAAATCTCTGATCATGTGTTTTTGAATAAAAAACCCTACTGAGGATGTACAGGCATTGTTTCAAATCCCCAAACACCGGAGATATAAGGGAGATAGACCCTCGTTAACCCCTTTGAGCCTTGAAGTAGGAGTTTCTTTTCTAATCATAAAAACCCTTATTTTAACCTTGGGGCAGGGTAGTGTTCATTTAACTTGATCGAGTGTTCAAAACTCACCAGAAAGGCGTGCATCTAAGGATACAACAATGGTTATCCTTCAAAAGGTTGAGGAATGTCAAAACCGCAATGATTATCCTTATTCCATCAAGAGATCAAGAGATGACGATACCACAATGGTAATCCTTCATCAAATCAAAGGAGTGAGGCGGTCGCAATCACCTCCAACGAATCAAAGACTATGCGAGGTCACACGACCTGTTCAAAAAAAGAAAAGGAAAAAATGGCGAAAGATAATGAAAAAAAAGATGAAAAGAAAAATGACAAAAGAAGTAAAAAAAAAAAAAGATGATGAAATTGCCAAGCAAGAACAAAGTCGTGTGATAATGAATCAGAAGAATAAAAGGTGAGCGACCGCCATGTCCAAATAACCTCATTGATTCCTCAACCATTTCAAATTCCGTGTGAGGGATGAACACTCGTGTCGAGTTACTTGAATATAGGACTGGAGAACATCACGAAGGGGGTGGGTACAAATAATTTTGAGCCTAAAAATCCTTTGTTTTCTAAAAACCGCGAACCCAGCCAAATTACAACCCTTAAAAGTCCTAATTGAAGTAGGGTTTATTTTGAAAGCGCACTCCGATGAGATAGCGTTTAACTGACTCCCAATGAAGCGTGACACATATCCATGTTGGTATCGTATGCGTGCTTTATCTTCCATATGCAAAAATCGAGGTTGTGTCAACTAGTGATTCGGTCATAAGTGGTTGCAACCTCATTTCATAAAAAGTTTTAAAACTTCAAGACTAACATAGGCTTTGCATTAGAATCATCATTCTTAGAATTAACATTCTTTTGCATGCAAAATATGTGCTTAACATCAAGGAAATTTTCAAGGATGAGAATCAGTGAGTAACTTGATCATATCAAAGTACAAGAGACTTGAGAACTCCGAAGAGTAAAAGCTAATCACTTCAAATGTTGACCATCAAGGGGCAGATTATCCAAAAGAACTCCGTTGGGCATGAACAGTTAATGCTCTCCTTGATTACTTTGAGGGGAAGAGTTTGAAGATACCGTTGAGCGTGGTAAAGTTGTTTCCATGTTTGTTTGACTTCAAAACAAAGAAAGCTTGAGGATTCTAGTAAGATGTACCTAATCAGGGGCAATTGAATCGAGGTTTGACCTCTCAAATTTGGCATATCTGGGGCAATCAAGTCGAGGAACCTCTCTCAAATTCAACCAATCTGGGGCAGTTACGTCGAGATTTGACAAATCTCTCCAAGGATCCACTAGGGCAATTTCCTTCATGGGTCATGAAACTCGGGGCACGATCTTCTGAGTTTTATTATCCTCTCCCTAATCATAGGAGTTTATTTCTCCTGGAACCTTGGTCTCTCCCCAAGCACGGAGTTTATTTCTCCTGGAAGTTTGTTCCATTCCTCAAGCATAGGAGTTTATTTCTCCTAGGAGTTGTCCTACTTCCCTAACCAAGGCTCGTTACCTGGATTTCTCATCCCCAACAGGGTGAATCGAGGGAATCTCCTCAAGTTGAAAATCCTCCAAGCAGTGGCACATGGTGAGAAGTCAGAAATCATTCTTCAAGTCAAAGAAAAGGTGCATCTTACAAATCAAAGTCCAATATCTATTGGCACCTCCACATGGTCCTTAACACTAAGGGGATTCTCCCTGGTGTTTACCTCACTAATGCCTTTATTTGGCACTCTGCATATAGTATTCACTGCATATAGCATTGCATCCTCAAAAGCGTAGCATATCCATCAAAATGGAGCATTACGCCATAGAAAAATTCAAACATGCATACAAAGCATAAGCCAGATAATACAAATCATCACTCAATCAAGACGACGATATTTCCCCACATAAAATATTGTCCTTACAAACTCCGATTGATATCTGTTACTACATCACAAATCTCCTCAAACCACGGTGCCAATACCTGGTATCCTTAATCCCCAAAATAAGTCTCATATCCTCTCTCCAACATGGATCGGATGCAATGTCTTTCTTCGTCAGAATCGTTGTCTCCGAGATTATTTCCCACATGCTGCGTGCATATTAGAGCGTGAATGAGGGTGGGCATTCAACCCATCTCATTTTTCAATCATTCGGATAACCATACTTGGTGTGTGGCAATTCGAACGATTGCCGCTCTTGAAGAGTTACACCCCGCCTTTGGCCTGAGGGATCAATGTAATTCTTATGCTTCGCAAGCATCAATATCTCCGTAATCTCCAATGGTTACTATCACCTTCTTGTCGAGTCTAGGTGTTACTAGTCTTGTTGTGGTTATTTCCCGTGTGCTGCGTGCAAATTAAAGTGCGAATGAGGGTGGGCATTCAACCCATCTCATTTTTCAATCGTTTGAATAACCATACTTGGTGTGTGGCAATTCGAACGATTGCCACTCTTGAAGAGTTACACCCCGCCTTTGGCCTGAGGGATTAATGTAATTCTTATGCTTCGCAAGCATCAATATCTTCGTGATTACGTCTTTTGATCGAGTCTAGTCGTCACTAGTCTCCGTGATCCCTTCCCCCGTACGGGAAAACTTTTCAAGTCCAACCACCGTGTTGTCAAAGCCCAGTTCCTAACCTGGCAAACCCTTTTAAAGCCCAGTTCCTAACCTGGCAAACCTTTTTTAAAGCCCAATTTTCAACTTGGCAAACCATTTCAAAACCGAACCCCGATGTTGAGTCTTAGATCGTACGAGGTCTATGTTGTCCTGAAGATCGTACGAGGTCTTCTCCCGATGTTGAGTCTTAGATCGTACGAGGTCTATTCTGTCCTGAAGATCGTACGAGGTCTTCTCCCGATGTTGAGTATTAGATCGTACGAGGTCTATTCCGTCCTGAGGATCGTACGAGGTCTTCTCCCGATGTTGAGTCTTAGGTCGCACGAGATCTTCTCCTTTCAGTTTTGAAGATCGTACGAGGTCTTCTCCCGATGTTGAGTCATAGGTCGCACGAGACCTTTTCCTTTCAGTTTTGAAGATCGTACGAGGTTTTCTCCCGATGTTGAGTCGTAGGTCGCACGAGATCTTTTCCTTTCAGTTTTGAAGATCGTACAAGGTCTTCCCCCGATGTCGAGTCTTAGGTCGCACGAGATCCTTTTCTGTTTTTGTCCTGAAGGTCGCACGGGATCTTTTCTTTCCCCTTTTGTTGTTGAGTCGATGTTGAGTCGTGGATCGCACGAGATCTATTTCCTTTCAGTCATTGTTTCATGAAACATTTTCTTTTGGGAACCTTGTATTGGCACCTTGGGCTACGTTACAAGCTATCACCCTTCTTCCAATTACTCACTGAAAATATTTCCACAAGAAAAGACATTTCTCTTTCCCCAGCAGATATCAAACAAAAAATAAGAGTAACACTTACACCATCTTCTCTTTAGGACAAATTTCTGGTACTTTGGTATTTAATCTTCTTCTACCTCGAATGTTCGAAAGGCTAACGCCAATCTCACCTTCAGGTTTAAGATGATTAAATAGGGGCAGCTGTCATACCCCAAATTTGTCCTACCCCTTTACTTCTAACTGGCTTAGGCTTTACATTCATGTACATACATCACCTAGGTCATAATCCATACCCATGCATGCATATCATTGGTACTATTCAAAGGCTAGCAAGAGAAAAACTCCATTGCAAAGAAGTTTGATCAGAGAATAAGAAAACTGAGGTATAATCATGTGGCTCTATGTTCATTGAAGTCCTCCTGGATTGGGGTGTCTCTCTGCTTCAAATCAGGGCATTGATTGAAGAGTGCAAGCTTGCAAATCATCTGGTTCCTTAAAACAGGGTTTCTTTGACCAAAGTCAACCAGTTGGCTTTCTAGTCAACAGTTAATCAGGAATGGTTTCTATGTGTGAAAAGCTTCTCGTACTGACTATGTGGATGTGTTTGTTTGACTGGATTTGACTGGAAGAGATTTAATCGGGAATTTCATCAATAGTCGGAAAAATCGGAACAGTTGACTTTTGGGTCAAAATCGGGAAAATTATTCAAATATTGACTTTTGGTGGAAAATTAATCAAGAAAAATCGAAGAATGGATAAAATCGGGAGTTTGACAAAAAGTTGGAAAAAATAGTAAAAAGACAATTTCCAACACTTAGAAAAATTTTGATGCTCTAAATCTTGGTGAGCAGTCCACTTCAGCACCAGATTACACGTGGCAAATGGCATTTTCTGGAAAAATTTCCAACATCAAAGTTGTTCCTCTCATGGAGGAGAACAACTTTGTAGTTGGACACTGTTTCATTTGAAGCTTGTATGAAGAGTTAAAGTGGTGTGAAGTTGCTGAAAACTCATTTGAACCAAGTCATAATCCAGGTCACAAGTCAGGTCATGACCTGGCATTTTCACAAACACATGGCATGCTAAATCTCCAGCCATTTTTAGATCTCTACAAAAATGCCATGAATGCAAACTTGGTAGCAATCCCTTTTTTGCCATCTCTTCTATCCATTGAAACAAGAATGGGTACAATTGGACAAATAATGGGTGAGATACAAGCCTTCAAAGTGGTGCCCCAACCCTGACCAAACTCTGCAGGCAGCCAAGGCACAAAATTCTGGGCACGCAAGGCATTTTAACAAACACATGGCGTGCCAAATGTCAATGCCTTTTTCTTCCTCCACAAGTCACTATCTTGAACAAGCTTGATTCTAAGTCAATCCTTGCCATGTTATCTATCTATTGAGCCCGGTATCACTAATCTTGGACATGTATTGATCCAGATAGAATCCCTCAAAGTCATGCTTCTACCAAACTACATGCTGAAGGAGTCACGGGCTAGGGCAAGGCTGTCTGCGCGCAAGGGCTGGGGCAGTGGGAATTGCATGTGTTCATGATCATTTTTCTCACACTTCTAGGCCTCATCTTGAGATATTTTCAACATCAATCTTGCTCTATCCCATGCCCTCTTTGCTAGGGCACCAACCTTGCATCGTTTGACCATACATGGCTTGAGATATAAGTCTCCAAAGTAAGCAACACAACATTAATGGTAAGGCAGGGCATGCATAATCATTGTTGCAACATAATGCACAAAGTTACTACACATGCCATTCCATGTTATTATGTCTAGCCATGCAAACACCATGCACCTTGAAAGCATGCTCAACACTTGCTCCATATGGTACACTTGTTCATTAAGAAAGGCAACAACTACAACATACACATACAAGCAACCAAAGTCCCACATTGAAGAAAGTGAAAAAGGCATGCTGCAAGCCACATCGTAGAGTCCCACACCTAAGATTTCTCATCATGAACCAATGATTAGCAGTATAAATAGGTAGCATCATGCAGTCAATCTCTACACACTCTCATTCTCACAAATACACACTCCTCCACTCTTTATCACTCTCACTCTCTCATACACTTCCACTCCTCCATTTTTTCTTTCTTCAGCTTCTCTCTCTCTCACTTTCCTCTCGGCTCCACACTCACTTCATCCTCTCTTCTCTCTTCTCTCTTCTCTCATCTCTCTCTCTCTCACCACCGTCTAACCAACATAACAAACCCCTCCTCCACCATAACTAACTTCTCCTCCACCGTAACTAACTCCCTCCGATCGAAACCACCACCATAACCACACTCCTTCCACCTTCATCTTCTTCATCACACCAACCTTCAACCACCACTCTCCTCCGCCTCTAACCGTCAACCACCATAACAAACTCCTAAGCACCTTCAAATCTTCATCCATTTTCCAAGACTTCATCATCTCCAAGCTCAACGTATTCATCATCTCTGAATCGATCTCCATCTTCATCTAGCTCCAAGCACCACCACTATCATCATGATTCTGCTCGTGTCATTATCATCACAGCGTGGTTTCAGGCAATAGCATAAGTTCCTCTAAGCTTCTGAAGGTGCTTCGCAGAAGCTGAAAGCGTTTCCATCATCATTTCACAGAGAGTCCGGATTCAAGAGAAACACAAGAGTGGATCTTCCTCCTCGTCTTTAGTCCAAGAATCTGAACAAGTAAGTATTTCGAACTTCTTGAGCATATTAACACCACTGTGTGATATGGACGCTTGTTACCTTGCATAGTTTTGGATTCTTGAGTGTTGATTTCGATTTGCTTGAGTCTGTTGTTATTTGAACGTTTGGATCGTTTATTTGAGTTCTATGAAGGAATAGGAGTTGATCTGGGTGAATAGTGTTGATTTTCATGGAGCTTTGATATGTTAGGGTTTTCAAAAGAGGATTCGGTTTGTGTGTTAGAGATAGGATTAATAAAAAGTAAGGTTAGATTCACACTCAGCTCGAAAAATTGAGTCGGATGGTGGCGGAGATAGCCATTTCTGGGCGTTTTTCGGCGGCAGCCACGGTGGCGCACCACCGGAGAAGACGATCGGCGTCCATCTCCGGTGACTGTTTGTTGCATGGCCTTGATTCCGTTATGGTGACATGGCGCCCCGCTATTGGTCCTTCGCTTTTACTTTTGTCTTATTATCATCATTGATTCACTGCTTGGCACGATTCGATTGGCTCATGAATTTTCTTGTCCTCACATGACTTAAAATTAACTTGACCCATTGATATCAATATTAGCTTTAATGTCACGTTTTTTGTTATCAGTAGACAATACACATGCTGCCCAATGATTGATAATAAAATGAAATAGAAATGGTGGGAAGGGTGAGCATTGGGCCTCACGTGCATCTAGGCCTAGGAGTTTCCTGAATCATTCCCCTGTTTTGCTAACGCACTCCCACCATACAACAACCATGGGCCTGGGCGCTAATGCTCTTCCCACCCTCATTGTTTTGGGCCCGGATTCTCTCTAACTATTTTTAGTTCATCTTTCAAATTCCTTTTACACCCCCTTTGCTGCTAATAAAAGAAAACAAATAATAATTTTTTTTCCTAATTCTTTTTGCATTAATTGAATTTCTTTTTTCCTTAAATAAAAAATGACAAAAACACTTTTTCTAACTAATTAGATTTTTAGAAATTTTATTTTCTTTTAATTGAATTTTGATTGAAAACTCATAAATAATAAAAATAGATAGTTTTTCCTTGATAATTCAAAAATAAAATTTGTTGTGTGATCAATTTCCCTTATGTTTGTGAATATATTCCCACAAATAGCTTAGAGGTTAATTTCCTTTCCTTTTGTGAATATTTTTCAATGCTCAATTGTTTTTTTCTCCCCATTTTCTTTTTAGAATATCAATAACATAGATGTAGAAGTTAGGACTAGTTCCCTTTTTGCATTCTTTTTTCTTTTCAACTCTAAAACATCTAATAAATAATCAAAATAAAATCCCCATAAAAAAAACACAAAGAAAATACTTAAAACACTAATAATCAAAGTGAAAATTCTTAAAAAGGGAATGGAAGCTTGAACGTCCCTTGCTTTAGGGAACGTTCGAGTGCTTGGATCTCCCTTGCTTTAGGGTTCCATTCAGGCGTAAGTTCCCAAATTCTAAAAAACACAAACCAAAGAGTAACTCGAGTTTCCCTTGCTTTAGGGATTTCCTCGAAACACTCAAACTCTCTCTCTTTCTCTCCTTTCTTAAGGGCATTGTTATCTCCGCTCCATTGCATCCTAGGCTGTCCCCTTATGCAAGAGCGCGAGCGTTAACGCCGCCCAACTAAAAAACACAAAAACAAACAAAACTATGGAGCCGAACTACGGCGCTCTGATTCCTGAAAGGGATACGTAGGCATCAAGTCGCGGGGCTTGAACGAGCACATTTGTAAATATTTCCTTCTTTTTCCCGTATTTCTTTTGCATGCATTCGCATATAGACATAGACATAGTACACACCCTTTAGATAGAAATAAACATAGGTGGATACCATCGAGTACGATGGGCGCGAGGGGTGCTAATACCTTCCCCTTGCGTAACCGACTCCCGTACCTTGATTCTCTGGTCGCAAGACTCTGTTCCTTCCTTTGTTAGGTTTTCTGATATTCCTTTCCCTTATGGGATAAATATATTGGTGGCGACTCTGTTCTTTTTTCGCGAGCGTGCGACAGATGATAACATTCTTTTGATTATGAAGTGACCTGAAAAGGCATCGTTAGTTTTATGCAATGTCATGATGCATGTGTCATGTAATGAGATTCTCAAAATAAATGAGAATTATGCATGTATGCCGATCCCACACTGCGGGACGTAAATAGTACAGGCGTGGGAAGATCAATTACGCAACCATGCTCCTTGTGTGATACTAGTGTGACTTCCCGAGTATCAGAAATTTTGAGAGACGTGCTCCTTAATCTGAAGGAGGGACCTTTAGAGGGAACTCGAGTTTCACCATGTCTTGCCTGATATGCATTGCCCCAGTGTTTGAATTCTTGAAAGATATGCCCCTAGTCAATAGGATCCTTGATTGTATGCCCCTGTCTTAGGAAAACCCTCTGAACGTGGTTTCCCCATTCAAGGGTCTTTATCAGGAATGATCGTCTTTGATTAGACCAATTTCGAGGTCTCCTTGATGCTAAGTGTTGATTTGAACATGAAGCAGATGCTTTTCAGAATGAGTCATGCGTTTTGGTCGCATCCGACGGACGGTGATTTGCTGAGTACTCAGAATGAGGTGATGTTTTTTTATAAGATTACCTGAAGAGGTCCTTGGAAAGAATGGGAAATTGTCTTAAATAAGACTGTGCTTTTAAAAGGATCAGAGGGACCTGTTTGTGAAGAGGGTCAAAAAGATTCCTATAGAGGATGGAGACTATTTTTGTGGCGTTTTAAACAAAACTTAGGAAAAGACATCTTGAAGAAGATTAACCTAGAAAGGATATGAGACTGTCTTATAGAAGACTCTGTACTTTAGACAAAGTTTGACAAGGTTCTTGGAAGCATAAGAGGAGTTTGAATATGTCTTAAAAAACTAACTGGAAAGATCGATGAGTATCTTGAAGAAGATTACTTAGAAAGGAATATGTCTTAGAGAAGACTATCTGAAAAGATTCCTGAAAATGAAGAGAGATACCTGAAAAGGCTCGTAGAAAGGATGAGGAGATGTGTCTTTAAAAGACTATCTGAAAAAGGCTCCTAGAAAGGGTAAGAAATATTTGAACATGTCTTAAAGAAGACTACATGGACAGATTGGGAGATGTCCTATAAAGGTTCCTGGAAAGGATGTGAGAGTGGTATTGACCCCATCTGATACTGAGTGACCTTTGCAATGTGCCCCCAGGTAATGGGCTTGCCCCACGGGCTATTCAGCGTCCTTGAGAGATTCTACGAATCTTGATCAGATTGCCCCATGTAAATGGTATAATGACGAGTTATGCCATGTGTACACATTAGCCATCCCAGTCATGCGTAAGAGATGTTTCTTCTTTTGACAAGCCTTTAAAGCTACTTTGTCAGTCAGTAGGATTTTTAGCCATTAGCCATGCCCCATGCAACTTCTCCCTGATGTCTAAACATTTGAATCTACATAGACAAGTGTACTTTATAATGAAATTCATAAGATGCGAATGCATATGTCTGTCTTGAAAGCTTAAAAACATTTTTGTGTAAAACGAAGTTGTTGTTTTTTTTGTAAGAAAGTGATATCAACTCAAGAGTTATAGTAGACCTTAAGGAGTCGGGATACCTTTGGTAACTGTATGCTTTCGAACTAACCATGCTTCAGTTAGGGCTTTTAAGGGTTGTAATGTGGCCTGGTTCACGGTTTTAAAAAAAACAAAGGATAGAGGCTCAAAGTTTATTTGTACCCATCCCCATCTTCGTGATGTTCTCCAGTCCTATGCTCAATTGACTATGCGTTTAAGCTCCAAAAGACTTTGGGAATACCGATATTCATGATGGTTTAAAAACCAAAGATTTATTTGCAAAGGCAGCCATCTTTCTTTCTTGTAATATTTTCCTTTTGTCGAAGGTATATAGTAACCTCTTTTCAACTTTGTTATCCCTAACTTTTGCCTGAACTGTTCGTTTCAAAACTACAGTCAGCGGGATGCCCCAATTTTGCCTAAGTCTCCTTAATAGGTTTTGACTTAGCAGGCCCTTGCATTGCTTTCTCTTTTTTCTTTGCGGATATTGACTGCCGGACTTAATGATGACGGGGAACCATCGGTGATTATGTTCAAAGGAACAACTTGGAATAATTAAGTTAACTGAGCAACTACCCTACCCCAGGTTATGTATGAGGGGTTTTATTTTATATGAAGGAAAACTCCTACTTCTTTAGGCCCAAAGGGGTTGACGAGGGATTAACATCCTTATATCTCCGTTATTTAGGAATTGAAACAATGCCTGTACATCGTCAACACGGTCTGTTCGAAAGCGTAGTGTATGAAATTGTGGTATTGTTTTCGTCATTCTCCCTCTAAAGGTGTACGTCTTTAACGAGAGTTGAATATCACAAAGAAAAAAACCAAGTAAAAACACAGTTTTAAATATAGTGAGAACACTAGGAATAAATCAAGACAAACGTAAGCGATGCATTAATGATTATTGTAAAGTACATAGCATATGTCGTAAGACTAATGTTTAAACAAACGGAAAGAAATTGCGAATGAAAACAAAACTAATGATCTAAGAAATCCTCCTTCTAGCCACCTATGGCATTAGACTTGTGAGGATCCTCGAACTCAATAAGCCCTTCTTCAATCAAATCTTGGATCTTGTGCTTTAATGGCCCACAATCCTCTGTATCATGACCAGGACTATCTGAGTGATAAGCGCACCTAGCATGATGCTTGTACCCAGGAGCGGGGTTAGCTGGAGTTGAGTATGGAGGTAGCAGAGTTACCAGGTTCTGACTGAGTAGACTATGCAAAGCTTGAGACAGTGGCATGTACAACGGGGTGAATGATCGTTTTGGCTTGGACCTCCAGGTGCGTTGGCCACCCTGTTGCTTTTGATGATCCTTCTGTTGTAGTGCTGATGTCTGATTAACTAGGATTGCCCCCACAGTGTTGGATTCCTTTTTTCCATCATACGACTTCTTTGTGTGATAGGAACCTGAGGGTGCCCCTTGTATCTTCCCATTTTTGATTCCATCTTCAATTCTCTCACCAATGACTACCAAGTCTGAGAACCCTGAGGATATGCTTCCGACAATCTTGTCGTAGTATGGTCCTTGCAAAGTGCTCATAAATATTTCCACCAGTTCTTTTTCCATCAGGGGAGGTTGGACTCGAGAAGCCATTTCTCTCCACCTTTGGGCATACTCCTTGAATGATTCATCCTTCTTCTGTGATATATTTTGTAATTGCATCCGGTTGGGTGCCATGTCCAGGTTGTACTTGTATTGCTTCAAGAATGTGTTAGCCAGATCATTCCAGCTTCGGATATAGGATTTCTCCAATTGCATGTACCAGTGAATAGATGCTCCGCTTAAACTCTCTTGGAAGAAGTGTATCATCAGCTTTTGATCGTGAGCATAAGCAGCCATTTTTCGCACATACATGCGCAAGTGATTCCTCGGACATGTGAGGCCTTTGTATTTCTCGAAGTCGGGGATCTTGAATTTGTGTGGGATAGTCAGGTCTGACACCAAGCTCATTTCGAAGGTGTCCACGTCGAAGACATTGTATCCTTCTACCACTTTTAGTCTCTCTTCTAGCGCCTTGATTTGTTCACTGCCGTTGGAGTCTTCCCCAGAGTTAGGAATAGACTGTTGTGTCTGAGGTGCTTGGTCTGTGTTGTCCACCTCTTGTACTCCATATTGTAGATCCAGGTAATCATCATCCTTAGGGACATTGCTAGCAGGAATGCGAACTATGCGGGTTATCCCTTTCGTTTGTGGAGGAGGGACAAATCCTTCTTGAGAGGTCTCTCCTTTTTCTTGGAATTGGATAGCTCTTCTGACAGGTCGGGCATGATGTCTGTCCTTAGTCGGGCCAAAGCTTGAAAAAAATCCTAGCGGCAGGTTTTCGTCATTGGGGATCTCATCCTGAACCAGGGTATCCCTAGACTGAACCTCTTTTGCTTTTTCTTGTTTATCCAGGAGGGCCTTCATGAATCCTAGCATTTGAGTCATACCTCCTTTAACTTCTTCCATACTAACCTTTAGTTGATCCACCTCCTCACGAAGGGTGGCTTGATTCTGCTTTAGCTGATCCATTGATTTCTTTTACTGAAATCTTGTCTGATAAGACGGTCGGGATGTCAGGTTACCCTTCCCAATGGTCTCTTATTCTGAGATAAAAGAGAAATCTTCTCTTAATGCCATGGAAATGACGTGCATGCCATGAATGATATGCTTTATTCGTATTTATGTCTTATCCATATTTATGGATTAAATATAATAAATCTTTTTTTTTATCTCTCTTTTTTTGAATAAGACATGATGCAAGAATGCACATGAGGAATGATGCATGCAAACGCAAAGATATAATAACAAGCAAACAAGGAAACAAACCCAAGCATAAATGACAAAAAAAACAAATCAGATTATGATATTTCAAGAATTCTAAGTTCATAGGTTCGACGTAGCGGCTCTAGGGAGCCTACCTTTTTATGGGGGGTTCTAGAAGGTCTCATGGGGTCGTTCGTAGCCTCCGAGACTTTTTGTCTCTTCGGATTTTAGAACAACTCATTTTATCCAATGAGGTTCGAATTTTTGGGGTAGGCTCTCGGAGAGATCAGCTGACTACCAAGTCCTGCCCTCAACAAGGTCAAGCATCGTATTGGACATTTCCGGATATTCAACCCACTCCGAGTGGAGTCATCAATGAGACTCGTAGGCGATTCAAGTCCCCCCTGATCTCAAGGATAACTCCCACACTTAGGTTTTAACACAACATAATATACCCAGCAATGCATATAAAAATATAACAACCAGACAATTAAATATAAATAAATTAACATAAACAATTAAATATTTTTAGACAAAAATAAACAAATAAACAATTTTTAAAAAAAAAATAAAATAAAAAAATAATTAAAACCCTAAAAATGGCAAATTAGCTAAATCCTAAAAATTTGCCAAACCTAAACCCTGCCAAAACCTAAAACCTATAGGTGCATAGTATTCACCATTTAAGTTGTCCCCAGCAGAGTCGCCAGCTGTAGCAACCTTCCCTAAAAATTAAGCTTTTAGAGTCGCCACATATTCTACCAAGGCGAATAGGAAACCTACGCAGTTAAGAGATCAGGGTAAGATACTATATTCAGGTCGAGGGATGGTGTTAGGCACCCTCAACCCTTTCCTATGATTTGCATTATAAAACTAAGGTTTATGGCTAAAAAATAAAGAAAGATGACAGATAGTTAATAGAGTTAAAAGGCTAATTATATGAACATGATTAGAGTTTGGAAGAGGGGGACTCGCCTTGTTGCCAAGTGCCTACGTACCTCCTTATGGAGGATCAGAGTCTACGTAGTTCGGGGAAGGGTTGTACGCCCTTAGAGTTAGAGTTTGAATGGTTTGAAGGCTTTTTGACTGGCCTGTCGTAGTTTGAAATAGTGATTTGAAAGGCATTTTGAATTGCCTAGGATAAAAATCCGTAGTGTCGTGGTTTAGTGTGTTTTGAATATTTTGGGCGTACAACCCTGATTTTGATTTGTACTATTAACCGCAATAATCGATTGATTCAATTACCATAGTTAACAGATTAATAGTTGTATCATTACCAATTTTAATCGATTGATTCGATTATCACTAATAATGAATTATAGTATTTTTTCATAATTTTTATGAATTAATTTGTATCGTTACCCCTCGTAATCGATTGATTCGATTAAAAAGAACAACGAATTGGAATGAGAGAAATAAAAGATTAATCATCGCGACTAATAAGATAGTCGAAACCATTTAACCAAATAGAGATTAATTATATTTTAATTAAATAACATTTTAATTAAAATTTATTATTGACCATAACGATTAATTGATTTAATCGGAACGAACAACAAATTAGAGTTTTTAATATAAATATCATATACTAATTTATTTTTTTAAAAAAACAATTATTAATATATAAATAATATATTAAAAAGTATTTTAATTTAAACAAATAAATAATTAAAATTATTTAGTTTATTAGGGTTAGGATTTGGTGTGGTTAGATTGAGGGATCATGGTAGTCCCTAGGTGTGCAGCGCGTGGAATCAAGGGGAAAATTCAAGAAAAATAATATGAAAGGGCTGGGTATCGAACCCAGGCCCTTGGGGTGAACAAACAACACGCACGCCAACTCAACTGTGGTGTTGACGTGTTAAAGAAATACCTTGAATTAAAAAAATAATGAAACTAATCAGACATGTCAAAACGCGCGCGCAATTCAAAAACAACCAACCGGAAGAGGACAACTCATCGTCTTCCACCCCAGACCTGCAAAAACTGCAACAATTTGCAACGAATTCGCTACGAAAATGTTCGTAGCCTATGAACCTGGAAAAATAACGAATCAAACATACTAGCATATAAATTTTTCGCGACCTTACCTTTGCCTTCGTCTGAGTCATGCGAACTCAACCATGCCGTTATTGTGACCTAATTTCACCTCTAATAAAAATCCCCAATTCGAAACCCTAGAACTTAAAACGGCCTCTAATGGCGAAACATGTTTCAAACACACAAACTCCAAACAACCAATCCAGAAACGTTCATAGCATCAAGACAAACCTAAATGTGCAATCATATTTCAATGGAAGTGCATGAATTGTTCAGATCGATCAAGTTTTCAGAACGACTTACTTTGACAAATAGGAGATAGTTCTGGGGGTACTGATGAAGCGTGATGATCCAGACACGTTCAGAGTGATCCAGGGAACACGTAGCAAGCTTCAGAATCTTTTGAATACTCCTTAATCTCCCAAACCGAATATGAGTTTTTTAAGAATTTTCTTGTTCTTGGCTATGCGCTTCTGACCAGAGTTTCAACCCCGATTCATGTGGTTTGTGTTCTATATTTATAGGGGAGGAGCTTAGGTCAAGAATTATAGCCCAAACCTTTTTGAATCAAATTTTACTAAGTTGGAAAAATTTGATTTGAAACTTTAATGGAAACTTGCTATTTTGGCCAAAATTTGATTCACTCTTTTCCAATCTTGCTAGCACGGAATTGTGTTGAAAATATGCAATAAATGCTGATTGGAATTGGCTAATGTGAATCCTTTAATCCAATATTTGATTTTCTTTCAATTAAATTATTTTTAAATCATTTTAAATCAAATAAAAATCATGTAAAAATCAAATAAAATGTTTAATTTTCATGGCACATGGTTTTGGGCATGCTAATGACTTATGGACCAAGATTGAATCATAATACCATAGGCCCATTTGCAAAAATTTCCAATTTGAACCTTCTTATTTCACATTTTGCCTCCAAAAATTGCTCAACTTTGATGAAGCATATCTCACTCAATTTTTAAGCTATGAGGGAGTTCTAGGACTTTTTGGAAACCTCAAGATGTCCTCTATAAGCCACTTTGGGACATATTTTTCATTTGGAGCTTTTATCTTGATCATATCTTCTTTGACAAAAAACTGCTTTTGAAGGATGCCTGAAAATGACCTGTAATCTTTTGCATCATACCTCTCAAATGAAGCAATTCTGGCCTTGGCTTGTGAGAGACAAAGTTGTAGAGGATCCAATTTCCTTCAAGATAGGCTTTGAGTGGGGAATTTTTGATGTTCCATGTGAAAGTTATGCCCAGTCAAAGTTGGGTTGACTTTCTCCTAAAGAAACCCTGATTTGAACCTTTTTGCCCTTGTTCATTTCTGAGTTTCTATTAATGGAGTCATGATCAATCTTTGATCAAATGATGGATATACTTTAATTCATTTGATGTTGACCAAAATTGGGAGGTTTTGACTGTGCTTTGACTGTGGTTGACTTTTAGGTCAAACCAGTTGATTGTGAATCTTTGAGTTGTTTGAATCATTGTGAATGGGATATGGAAGGCAAATTTTGGGATATGACACTATTAAGTTCTCTACCTGAGTGTTGGGACACTTTAGTCATCTTTCTTAGTAACTCTGCTCCATACGAGAAACTTGTCATGGATTTCGTTATAGATTCCTTGCTAAATGAAGAGTCGAGACAGAGGGAAAGAAGCTTTAACAAACAGTTTGAAGCCAACATTGTTGATAACAGATGAATGAGTAAGAATCGTGAAAGAAGAATTCGTAGGAGATCACAAGCTAGATCCAAGTCTCGCACAAGACTAAGTTGTTATTATTGAGGCAAATCAGACCACAAAAGACCTGAGCGTAGATTCTTGAACAGAGATCAACAAAATGGAGTAGTCCATCCATATTTAATAAACCCAAAGAAGAATAAGGAAAATGGAACCATAACTGCAGAAGCCTCGAACAACAAGAATATTTTCCTTATTGGAGATGACAATTATTAAAATGTTGCATTCAATGACTGCATTAGGAATCTAGGATAGTTGACACAGGAGCATCTTTCCGCGTTACACCTCATGAAGAATTATTCTCATCATACCAAAGAGGAGATTTCAGTATGGTGAAGATGGGAAACCACGTCACAAGCAAGATTGTTGGTATTGTGAGTGAACTTTCCCGTTAGATGTTTTGCATGATGTCAAAACTAGGATAACTTTAGAATTTATGTATATTAAATGATATCTCTGAGTCGTTATGTGCACCTTTGCATTAGGAAACTTAGAATGCATTTATAAAAGTTTAGAAAAAGGTTTTAAACATCAAAAACATGTTTTCATGCATTAAAATTAAGAATTTTTCTGAAAAACAAGTCTATGTATCGACACATACGAACTATGAATCAACACATGTACTGCATTAATAAAGGCTGTAGCCTCTATTTCAATGTGTCGACACATGGATGTCTTCAGGTCGACATATAGAAGCAATTTTTCTTCTATGAGTCAACACATACGACTTACGTGTCGATTCATGTAACCCATTTTTAAAGCTTGTAGCTTATGTTTCTCATGAGTTGACACATGACCTGATATGTGTCGACAGATGCACTGATATAAGTCGACATGACTCGTATGTGTTGACACATGTGTTAGAACAAGATTTGTTCTGATCAATTATCTTAGTTTTGATGATAACAATAATATGAATTTTGCTTTAGATAATATGGTACTCTAATCCAATGCAATTTCCCTTTCAGGAAATATATAAAGAGTACGCATAATTCAGCGCTCAGAAGCTTTGTCTCAAAGGGTTCAGCATGCAACATCAGAACATGGTCTGGCAAGACATCAGAAGATGGTCGAAGCAGAATCAGAACATGGGTCTATGGAAGCATCAGAAGAACAAGAGAACAGAAGCACTGAAGTTCTGATGGTATCACGCTCAGAAGCACTTCAAGGTCAGAAGATCAGAAGATGCTATGCACCAAGCTGTTTGACTCTGATGATATTCAAACGTTGTATTCACAAACATCAGATCAGAAGGAAGTACAAGTGGCAAGCTACGCTGACTGACAAAAGGAACGTTAAAAGCTATTCTAGGCTACGTCAGTAGACACAGCGTGAACAAGGCTCGAGGTAGTTGACAAAAGCGTATAACATTAAATGCGATGCTGTACGGAACACGCAAAGCATTAAATGCACTCAACGGTCATCTTCTCCAACGCCTATAAATATGAAGTTCTGATGAGAAGCAAGGTTAACGATCCTGAACAAAACAACGCTTATTAACTTGCTGAAACTCTGTTCAAATTCAAAGCTCAGAATCTTCATCTTCATCAAAGCTCACTACATTGCTGTTGTAATATATTAGTGAGATTAAGCTTAAACGATTAAGAGAAATATCACAGTTGTGATTATCGCTTTTAAGAAGCATTTGTAATACTCTTAGAATTACATTAAGTTGTAAGGAACTAGAGTGATCGTGTGGATCAGAATACTCTAGGAAGTCTTAGAGGTTATCTAAGCAGGTTGTAACTAGAGTGATCGTGTGGATCAGTAGACTCTAGAAAAGTCTTAGAGGGTATCTAAGCAGTTGTTCCTGGAGTGATCAGTGTGTGATCAGAAGACTCTAGAAGACTTAGTTGCTGACTAAGTGGAAAACCATTGTAATCCGTGCGATTAGTGGATTAAATCCTCAGTTGAGGTAAATCATCTCTGCGGGGGTGGACTGGAGTAGTTTAGTTAACAACGAACCAGGATAAAAATAACTGTGCATTTTATTTTTATCTGTCAAGTTTTTAAAGCTACACTTATTCAAACCCCCCCTTTCTAAGTGTTTTTCTATCCTTCAATTGGTATCAGAGCGCCGGTTCTAAGGTGCAAGCACTTAACCGTGTTTAGAAAAGATTCAGGAAGAGAAAAACGCTTCAGTAAAAGATGGTTGATGAAAGTGAAAAGTCTACACCTACACCTGCATCTACATCTGGCTCTGCTGAGCAATACAACGGTAACAATGGTTATACTAGACCGCCGGTATTTGATGGTGAAAACTTTGAATACTGGAAAGATAAACTGGAAAGTTACTTTCTGGGTCTAGATGGTGATCTATGGGATCTTCTGATGGATGGTTACAAACATCCGGTAAATGCCAGTGGCGTAAAGCTGACAAGGCAAGAGATGAATGATGATCAGAAAAAGCTATTCAGGAATCATCATAAATGCAGAACTGTTTTGCTGAATGCTATCTCTCATGCTGAGTATGAGAAGATATCTAACAGGGAAACGGCCTATGACATATATGAGTCCTTGAAAATGACTCATGAAGGAAATGCTCAAGTCAAGGAGACTAAAGCTCTAGCTTTAATCCAGAAGTATGAAGCCTTCAAGATGGAGGATGATGAAGACATTGAAAAGATGTTTTCAAGATTTCAAACTCTTACTGCTGGATTGAGAGTTCTTGACAAGGGATACACCAAGGCTGATCACGTAAAGAAGATCATCAGAAGCTTACCCAGAAGATGGGGTCCTATGGTGACTGCATTCAAGATTGCAAAGAATCTGAATGAAGTTTCTCTGGAAGAGCTTATCAGTGCCTTGAGAAGTCATGAAATAGAGCTGGACGCAAATGAGCCTCAAAAGAAAGGTAAGTCTATTGCATTAAAATCCAATATCAAGAAATGCACTAACGCTTTTCAGGCTAGAGAAGAAGATCCTGAAGAATCAGAATCTGAAGAAGAAGATGAACTGTCTTTGATCTCCAGAAGGCTAAATCAACTCTGGAAGACTAAGCAAAGGAAGTTCAGAGGCTTCAGAAGTTCAAAGAAATTTGAACGTGGAGAATCTTCTGACGACAGAAGATTTGACAAGAAGAAAGTCATGTGCTATGAATGCAATGAGCCTGGACACTTCAAGAATGAATGTCCAAATCTTCAGAAGGAAAATCCCAAGAAGAAGTTTCATAAGAAGAAAAGTCTTATGGCAACCTGGGATGAGTCAGAAGATGATTCAGACGCTGAAGATGAGCAGGCCAACTGTGCGCTGATGGCGACAGAAGATGACGGATCAGAATCTACATCAGAATCAGATTCTGAAGAGGTATTTTCTGAACTTACTAGAGATGAGTTAGTTTCCGGTCTAACTGAACTTCTGGAACTCAAGTCTCAGATTAGTCTCAAATACAAAAAGCTGAAAAAGCTATTTGAATTTGAAACAAAGAAGCTTGAGTTGGAAAATTCTGAATTAAAAGAAAAACTTTTAAAATTATCCAATAATGTTGGATCTCCTTCTGATTCAGAAAAATCCACTCCTAGTCTAAACCATATTCTGAAAGAATATGATTTAAGTTTCAGGAAGTTCTTATCTAGAAGTATTGGCAGAAGTCAGCTAGCTTCTATGATATATGCTGTGTCTGGAAACAAAAGAGTCGGCATTGGTTTTGAGGGTGAAACCCCATACAAACTTGAACCTGTTGATGAAATGAAAATCACATACAAGCCATTGTATGATCAGTTCAAGTATGGCCACTCCCATGATATTAGGCACACTTCACATGCTCAAAGTTTTCACATAACACACACCAAAAAGCATGTGACACAACCTAGGAAATATCATGAAACTCACATTAAAAATTATCATGCTGTTCCTCCTATTGCTTACAATGTTAAACCCAAGTTCAATCAGAACTTGAGGAGAACTAACAAGAAAGGACCCAAGAAAATGTGGGTACCAAAGAAAAAGACTATTTCTTTTGCAGATTCTCTTGGTGACAAAGAAGATAAAAGTCAACATGACATGTCTCCTGGACTCAAGTTGGTCTCAACACTTGAAGGGAAGAAAGACTGTCTTCCAAGTTCTGGTACTTAAATCTGTTGAAGAAACTTTGTCTGAAGGAGATCAGAAAAGATAGTTTATCAGTCTTTAAATCATTTGTCTTGTTTGTTTCTCAAGCAATGGTGTTTCGTTCTTGAGTATTCTAAATGCTCTAAATGCTTCAGAATATACAAAATTGAAACATTGATTGTGGACGAATCAATAATTATCTGGTTTGATGATAAACCTATTTCTGATGAATCAAAGAGCTTAAGAATTTCTGCAGATACAGTTTTGTCTTATCAGAAGCTGCAGAACAAAGAAGTGAACCTCCAGAAGCTGTGTATATCAGAAGTAATGGATCAGAAGATCATTCAGATTTATATCAGCACACTTCAGAAGGAGTGTTTCCAGAAGAGAAACTTGATCAGATCAGAAGCAGTGATCTGAATCTGAAGGCGTAAAGTCTAGTCTGAAATTTACAGCTGTCATCTATTATCTGATGGTGAACACGTGTCTGTACGGTTTGTACAAAGCGTGCAGTTGAAAAGACGCCGACCTAGGTAACTGTATTAAATCATTTCATTTACTGTGTTCTCTCTCTCCTAATGTCATTTCTCATTAAATGCATAATGATTTCTTTTTAAATCTTTTAAAATAACCCGCTTCATTTTCATTCCCTCTTTTTCTCTTTTTCTCTCTCTTTTGTGCATTCACTTCGTTGCATTTCTCTTCAAACCCTAGTTTTCTGATTTGATCTCAAAGCATTATCATCATGAACTCATCCTCCTGTTCATCTTCCTCAAAAGAAAGACTTACTTCTTCACAAATCCTTCTACGAAATTATGAATATGCTCCTTTGAAAACCTGCTTGATACCCACGAAGGACTTGGAGGTTTTATGTGAAACTGCTGTGGACTTCAACAATCTTAAAGCGAATGGCTTTAAGTGTGATGCAAGAATCCTTGAGCAAGGATGGTCCAAGTATCTCAATAGATTGGTTGGTCCAATTTATCCTGATCTTGTGAAGGATTTCTGGGTACATGCAACGGTTACCCCAACGGCCATCATTTCATTCGTGCTAGGGCATGAAGTGGTTATCTCTGAAAAACTGATCAGGAAGCTATACAATCTGAATGATGAAGAAGGTTGGTCTGGTTTTCGATATACATCTGTTGATTGGTCAATAGTTGAAAAACAAATCTCTAAGTCTTCTGGGATTGACTCTAACAACACAGGCACCTTGAAGCCATTCTATAGAGTATGGGCTGAGATTATTCTGGGTTCTCTTCACCACAGAAAAAGGATGCTCTCCTCCTCTTACATCAGTCCAGATCACAAGCACACTCTTTTCTGCATTGGCAAAAAGACTGAGATCAACATCTCTCACATTCTGTTTGAGAATCTGAAGACTTCAATCCTTGAGTCAAGAGAAGAGGAAAGGGCGAAATACCCTCATCTTCCAAGAACGACTATTCCGTTTGGAAGAATGATTTCAGACATTATTACTGAAAGCAAAGTGCTGGACTCCATCAGAAAACTCAATGCATCCCATTTGCTTGGAGTAGTTCAAGGTCCCATTTTTAATGGTGTGGATTTGTTCAGATTAGAACTCATCAAAAATGTACCTTCTGTGTGCCCAAGTTTTCCTGACATTCTCTCAAGAAGAGTTGTTGCTGAAGGTTTTGCCTCCCTGTTTCAAGAAGAACTGCATCAGGTTGTCAAGTCCTACCTGGAAGATTGCGTTAGGAAGCAATCAGATATTGATCCTGCTTGGATCCGTGGCAGATTACTTCCGTCCAAGGCTGATCTTCTGAAGAAGGATCAGAAGGAACTAAAGGCTAGGCTAAAAAGAAAAGCCCAAGAAGATGAAGCTGAGAAAGCCAAGAAGTTAAGGGTCACCTATGATCCTGACAAGGTGGACTCTGAAGAAAGAAGAGATAAAAGGATCAGAGATTCCTTTCGCAGAACCAGATCTTCTTCTTCTGTACAAATCTCCAGAAAGGTTTTCACTCCACCTCCTTCTGTCCCTAAACCTTCTCCCCAATCACCTCCTTCTGAACCAAGAGTAAACTTCACCTTACCAAATCCTTCTCCATCATCCTTCTCCTCTCCCATTCTAAACCCCACACCTTTAAGTATTCTTCCCCCAACTCCTTCTGATAAATCTTTCTCACCAATTCCCTTTACAAACACTCCATCTTCGTCTCTATCTATCATTTCTGATATTCCATCCTCATCAATCATTCTCTCAGATATCCCTTCTTCCTCATCCACCGTACCTCCACCTTCTATATCCCATCCCTTACCTACCAGAAAATCCAAACCTTACTGTCTTCTCTACCCTGACTACAAATTCACCTTCAATCCGCCTGAACCTGAACCCTTTACCTACCTGGAACTTTTCAAACATGAGGTGATTAGCAGTCTAGACCTTCTGAAGGATGCATTTCTAAATGGTCTGGATGATGTTTCTACAAGAAATCTCTGGAGAAGATTTCGCAAGGATTTTCAAGCAGAAGCAATGGGAGTACAGAAAAGACTAGTGGCTGCTGCCCCTGGTTACCCTGGTTACCTTCTGGAGGAAGATAATGGTATATACTACCATCCTCTCAGAAATTGTGTTGCTGCTGAGGAGAAGCCCTTTGTGGATGAATTGGAAGTATTAAGACTGGCTGCTGAAATGGAAGCAAATCCATGCAGGGATATGGTTATCTTTATTCCTGATTATCCTGTTCTGCTCGGAGATTTGAAGACTCTCTTTGACTATCTGAGGGAAAACCCGTCTGTGAAAGACCCAAGCTTGGTCATTCCAGAAGTTGTTGACCCACCAGAAGTTGAAGGTCCTTCTGCTCCCAGGAATCTAGCTGCCATTCTTCAGGCACTTGAGAATGGAGACTCGGAAATTCCTGCTGCAGAATATGGGGATGCTTCTATGCAAGAAGCAGATGCTGAAGATCATGTTGCTAAAAGTGTTCCTGTTGAGGAAATCCCTGCAAATGATCTATCTATGGAGGCTGCAGATCAACATGCCATTCCTGTGGTTGAAAGCGGTGAAGCTTCGTCTGATGAATCTTCTCGTCTTGCAAGGACTCTGGAAGAAATTCAGAAAAGACAGGATGAGCAAAGCTCACTCAATGCTGAGTATAGCGCTTTCATGGTGAGGCAAGAAGGACACAACAATATGGTTCAAGAGATGCTGACCAAGATCTTGTCAAGACTAGGGCCATCTTAGATTGAGTCTGTGTTGTTTCTTTCTTTTCATCGCATCTGTCTTTGTGCATCTGATCTTTCTTATCTTCATGTACTTCGGTACCTGCTGTTTGAACTTAAATGCAATCATCTTCTTCCTCCGTGTGTTTCGTTTTGTTTGTCTCTGAATCTTTTTTGCTTTTTGATGATATGACAAAAAGGGGGAGAAGATAAATGATAAATGATTTGATTAATCTATCAGTTGCTGGGTAAAGCTCCCACACATTTACTAACAAGAACTGCAAGTTCTATATGGTTTAAGTGTTTTGCAGGTATAAAGAAGTGAAGAGAATCTTCAAGCAAACACAAGAAGCAAAACCATGGAAACTGAAGCAAGCCGAGTGCTGTCAAGCTTCAGAGATCAGAAGCAAGAAAGAAGAATGAATCAGAAGCACTGATAATAGAATTTGATCCATTTTTTGTCTATTTGTTCTGACAAAATTCTATTTGCTCTGATACATTATTTTAGCCTATATGGCTCTGATACATATAATGTGTTCGAATATACATTTTATGTTCTAACTCGTTCATGCTGACTTTTGTCGTTTAGTTTTTGTTCTGTAACATTTTCAGGATGTAGAGATGCTCAGATGATGCTCTGGTACATTCAACAATGTTCTGATACAAATCTAGCATGAAGTGATGTTGGTAGAAATTCAAAGCTCTGAAGCTATCCGAGGGAAGCAGAAATCAGAAGCTGCGAATGTTCTAAAGATCCAGAAAACTCAAGTTCTGAAGCTATCCGAGGGAAGCAGAAATCAGAAGCTGTGAATGTTCAGAAGATCAAAGAAATTCAAAGTTCTGAAGCTGTCCTAGATGGAAGCAGAAGTCAGAAGCTGTGAATGTTCAGAAGATCAAAGAAATTCAAGTTCTGAAGCTGTCCTAGATGGAAGCAGGAATCAGAAGCTGTGAGTGTTCTAGGGATCTAAAGAAATTCTAGTTCTGAAGCTGTCCAATGGAAGCAGAAGTCAGAAGCTAGGAATTCTCTAAAGACAGAAGCTTATATGATCGTCTCTACCGAAATAATCAGGGAAGTCTTTTATTAAAGTTCTTCGAGTATTTATTTCAGGGGGAGATTATTTATCTCAGGGGGAGATTGTTAATCTCAGGGGGAGACATATTCATATGCTTATGCTATAGCTGTGTAATTTGTCTTTTGCCATCTATTCTTTCTGATCGCAAATTCATATCATTTATATATGTTTTTGTCATCATAAAAAAGGGGGAGATTGTTAGAACAAGATTTGTTCTGATCAATTATCTTAGTTTTGATGATAACAATAATATGAATTTTGCTTTAGATAATATGGTACTCTAATCCAATGCAATTTCCCTTTCAGGAAATATATAAAGAGTACGCATAATTCAGCGCTCAGAAGCTTTGTCTCAAAGGGTTCAGCATGCAACATCAGAACATGGTCTGGCAAGACATCAGAAGATGGTCGAAGCAGAATCAGAACATGGGTCTATGGAAGCATCAGAAGAACAAGAGAACAGAAGCACTGAAGTTCTGATGGTATCACGCTCAGAAGCACTTCAAGGTCAGAAGATCAGAAGATGCTATGCACCAAGCTGTTTGACTCTGATGATATTCAAACGTTGTATTCACAAACATCAGATCAGAAGGAAGTACAGGTGGCAAGCTACGCTGACTGACAAAAGGAACGTTAAAAGCTATTCTAGGCTACGTCAGTAGACACAGCGTGAACAAGGCTCGAGGTAGTTGACAAAAGCGTATAACATTAAATGCGATGCTGTACGGAACACGCAAAGCATTAAATGCACTCAACGGTCATCTTCTCCAACGCCTATAAATATGAAGTTCTGATGAGAAGCAAGGTTAACGATCCTGAACAAAACAACGCTTATTAACTTGCTGAAACTCTGTTCAAATTCAAAGCTCAGAATCTTCATCTTCATCAAAGCTCACTACATTGCTGTTGTAATATATTAGTGAGATTAAGCTTAAACGATTAAGAGAAATATCACAGTTGTGATTATCGCTTTTAAGAAGCATTTGTAATACTCTTAGAATTACATTAAGTTGTAAGGAACTAGAGTGATCGTGTGGATCAGAATACTCTAGGAAGTCTTAGAGGTTATCTAAGCAGGTTGTAACTAGAGTGATCGTGTGGATCAGTAGACTCTAGAAAAGTCTTAGAGGGTATCTAAGCAGTTGTTCCTGGAGTGATCAGTGTGTGATCAGAAGACTCTAGAAGACTTAGTTGCTGACTAAGTGGAAAACCATTGTAATCCGTGCGATTAGTGGATTAAATCCTCAGTTGAGGTAAATCATCTCTGCGGGGGTGGACTGGAGTAGTTTAGTTAACAACGAACCAGGATAAAAATAACTGTGCATTTTATTTTTATCTGTCAAGTTTTTAAAGCTACACTTATTCAAACCCCCCCTTTCTAAGTGTTTTTCTATCCTTCAACATGATGTTAAACTTGAAATTTTGCATAACTTTTGCTAAACCTCTCGTTTCCTTTTGCCTCCAACTTACACACATAAAAATACCTCATACATGCATCTTTCCAAATTAATGAAACTATAAACACATTCAAAGATTTCTCTTCATCTTCAACCTCACAATTAATGCATACACACAAACAAACTACACATAATCATTTTTTGTTTGGGTGTCATCTAGATTCTGTTTGATAACGTCCAATTTAAGTTTGTGTACCGGATAAATTAGGTTGAGAATCTTTGGGGGTTTCATTGGAAAAATTGTGAGGGTTTATCCTCCAAGATCATGGTGTTCATTTGGGGGTTTTGACAAGATTTTTACAATTCGGATTCAATCGAGTGAAAGCTTTGAATAACGATAGGCTCTTGCGTAGGAGTTTCGTAATATGGTGAATCGGTTGGAAATATTGGGTGATAACAAATCGCAATTTGGGTTCGACCGAGTGAAAGCCTTGAAGAACTAATGTTTCTTGCAAATGAGTAGCACGAGGCACTGAATCATATTGGTATTGTTGGGTGACTTGATCAAACTCAAATCAAGGGAAGAGAAGTACTAGGATCAACATCAAACATATGGTTTGTAGGGTTGGATTGCTACATTTCTCTTGTAAAATAGATTTTGCATAGTAAGATTATTTATGCCAATTCCTTTGGAATTGAGGGCAAGCGTAGCCATATCAAGGACAATTGGTGAACTGCCTAAACAAATTCTCGTGTCCTCTCTCTCTCTCTCTCGCTATCTCTTTACTTCTATATTTTACGTTTAATCGCAAATTGTTTAATTCATTGATTGTGCATTGATACGTATAGAAAAATCCTTTGAAATTTCATTATTTATAATATTACAATTCTTAGAATTGTAATTGAGCTTTCAAATCAACAGAGTCACAAAGGAAAATCTAAAATATCAAGGTGCACAACAAGTGTTTGATATATTTGCATAATTGTGTTTTGTATATCAATTAATTTCATTGGAAATAGGTTATCATGGTGATCTTAGTAAAATGATTGATTTACAAAATATTGTAATGTGTTCATATCATTTTCTTCATATTCCATTTGGATTCTTACGCATATCCAAGTTTCCAATGATTGGTTCGGATTAGACGACTTTGTTTGATCTAAGATTTCACTTCCGCTTGTCATAGTTTTTGCACGTTTCTAAAACAGTTTTTAAACGAACGTTTTTAACTTGGGGATCTATTTATCCCCAGCTAGATAAGTTGTCATCGTCTAACAGGTATTTATGAAGTGGCTCTGATCAGTGATAATGGCAATAAGATCATGTTGAAAGAAGTAAGACATGTACCACAAATGCAACTAAACTTTATCTTAGTAGGAAAGTTGGATGATAAACCATTTTGCCGATGGTAAATGGAAGTTTAGCAAAGGGAGGCTCCATATACATCATGCAGGGAAAGATAAACAAGGGGAGACTAATGCTTCTCAAGACGCAACCAAAGAATTATGATACAAACGAGTTGGCCACATGAGCGATAAAGGTTTAGAGATTCTTGCTAAAGAACATCTTTAAAATATCATGGGACAACCACTTGAATCCTGTGAAGACTTCCTAGCGGGAAAACAATACAGAGTATCTTTTTCAATGATAAGATGTTGCAAGAAGATGGAAGAAAATCCTAGATCTTGTTCACTCAAATGTTTGCTCCACATCTTAAAGGTCTCTTAGTGGTGCAAAATAATTTGTTACCTTTATTGACGATCACTTCAGAAAGGTGTGGGTTTATCCATTGAAGAAGAAAGATCAAGTTTTACAAACTTTTAAGGAGTGTCACGCCTATATAGAACGAGCATCTGGAAGAAAATTGAAATGCATAAAAAGTCACAATAGAGGTGAATACCTATGTCCGTTTGAAGCATATTGTAAAGATCATGGGACAAGACATGAGAAGACACCTCCCAAGACTCTCCAAACGAATGGAATAGCTAAAAATATGAACAAACCGATTGAAGAGAAAGTCATGTCTTATCACTCATGTGGCCAACTTGTTTGTGCCACAATTCTTTGGTTGCGCCTTGAGAAACATTAGTCTCTCCCTTGTTTATCTTTCCCTGCATTTTGAGGGTGAAGTAGTGAGAACTGCGGTTGATTTTATAAACTTGTCCCTTCAAGACCGTTAAATAGAGAGATACCCGATGAAGTAGGGTATGAAAAGAAAGCATCCTACAATCAATTGAGAGTATTCGGGTGTATGGCATTTGTCCATATCTAAAAGATGAAATACCAAAACTCGACGCTAAGACAAAGGAGTGCATATACCTTGGTTCACCAAGAGATGAACTTGGTTTCCGATTATGGGATCTTGCATTCAAGAAGATTGTTCAAAGTATAAATGTGGTATTTTATGAAGATCATACAATCCATGATATTCAATATAATAAGCCAAGACCATAATGGTACAAAACTTAAGGGGATCGATTTCTCAAAGCGATATTGAACCTGATTAGACAGCTCAACCCCATTATATGGAGCAACCTGATCGATTAGAACAAGGTTAGGAAATACAACGAAGAAAATGGTAGAGACTGATCAGAGGGACCAAGAACTTCAAGTGAGAAGATCCATGCGAGTAAGAAAATCATCAAGAAGATATTCCCCGTATGAGTATATCACTATCACCGATGAAGGAGAACCTCAAAGCTTCATGGAAACCATTGAGACGATGACAAGGACAAATGGATGCAAGCCATGCAAGAAGAATTACAATCACTAAAGGAGAACCAGACATATAACTTGGTAAAATTACCAAACGGAAGAAATCCTTTGAAAAACAAGTGGGTGTTCAAACTTTAGAGTCTGTTTGGTAACACCAAAAAAAAGAGCTTTTAGCTTTTCAGCTCACATTAACAAAAAAGCTCTGTTTCGTAACTGTCATTTAGCTTTTAGCTTGTAGCTTTTTTACTAGCTTTTAGCTTTTTTCTCAAAAGCTATTTAAAGTAGCTTTTGAGGTTTTAGCTTGTGACTTTTTATTTCATTTATACCCCTATTATTTTAACAAAAATACAATTTTACCATATATATATATATATATATATATATATATATATATATATATATATATATATATATATATATATATATATATATATATATATATATTTAAAATAATTTTTGCGTTGTATAATTATATTCTTGTCGATTAACAAAAAAAATGCAATATTTAATATTTTTAACAACATTAAAATTAAATTTGTGAAACTTTAAGAGATTATTATTTTAAATTAGTATAATTGAATTCAAAATCGTAATGATGTTATTTTATATATTTCATTAAATTTATATATAAATTTTATTATATAAGTTCATTTAAAATTTTATATATAATTGTTCGATATATTTTGATGTTATTTTTAATTTTAATATATATTAATTATTTTTGCATGTGTTTGCGAATATATGTATTTTTATTTTACAAAAATTAATTTAATTATATAATACAATAATATAATAAGACTATCAATTTCTTAATTAAGAATGTCTTTTTATGTCATTTTGTATTTATCAGCTAGTATAATAGCTAATTTACCAAACACTCAAATTAACTTATCAGCTACCAGCTACCAGCTAAAAGTCATCAGCTACCAGCTACCAGCTAGTTTTACCAAAAAGAGCCTTAGTCTGAAGAGAATAACCCAAACCCTAGATACAAAGCACGAATTATAGTGAAGGGGTTCCATCACAATAAAGGCATAGACTTTGAAGAGATATTCTCACCAGTAGTAAAGATGGCATCCATAAGAGAAATCTTTGGTCTAGCTGCAACGCTAGACTTGGAGATAGAACAATTTGATGTTAAAATAGCATTCTTACATGGATACTTAGAGGAAGGAATATACATGGAGAAACCCGAATGATTTGAAGAATCAGGCCAAGAACACCTTGTGTTTCGGTTGAAGAAAAGTCTATATGGGTTGAAGAACGCTCTAAGGCAATGGTACAAGAAGTTTGAACTCTTTATGACCCAACATAAATTTGAAAAGACATCCACAAACCACTGCGTGTTTGTGAAGAAATTAGATAATGGTGAATCAATCATACTTTTGTTGTATGTTGATGATATGCTCATTGTTGGAAACGACAAGAGAAAATAGTTGCTTTAAAGAAGGCATGAGCAAATTTTTCGCCATGAAAGATTTGGGTGTAGTAAAGAAGATTCTTGGAATGAAGATCATTCGAGATCGTCACAAGAAGATTATATCAAGAAAGTTCTTGAGAGGTTCAATATGCATAATGTTAAACCTGTGCATGTTCCACTACCTGGTCATCTAAAACTCAGTAAGACACATTGTCCAAGAAATGAAGAAGAAAAAGAAAAAAATGAACAAAGTGCCCTATTCTTCAGTAGTGGGTAGCCTTATGTACACAATGATTTGCACAAGACCAAACAATGCTTATATTGTAGGAGTTATGAATAGATTTTTGTCGAATCAACGAAAGGGCATTGAAATATTTTGAAATGGATACTGAGGTATCTAAGAGGAACTACCAAACAAGGTTTATGCTTTGGAAATGAAAAGAAATTACTCATTAGGTATGTAGATGTAGATATGGCAGAAGATCTAGATTGAAGAAAATATACTTTCGGGTATTTGATTACTTTTTTAGGGGGAGCTGTCTCATGGAAATCACGATTACAAAAATACATTGCTTTGAGTATCATGAAAGCTGAATACATCGCAATCACTGAAGGTTATAAGGAGATCCTGTGGATGAAGAAGTTCCTGCAAGAGTTGGGCCATAATCAAGAAAGTTATGTCCTCTATTGCGATAATCAGAGCCCAATTCATCTCAGTGAGAACTCGGCATACCATTCAAGGTCAAAACACATTGACATGAGGTATCATTATATCCGTGATTTATTGGAGAGTAAAGTGTTAAAAGTAGAGAAAGTTCACACCAATAAGAATGGGACATACATGATGACAAAACCTCTACCAATAGAGAAGATAGAGTTTTGTAAACAAGCTATTTGATTGGCAGCAACTCCAAACTAATCAATGTCATTTCCCTATGGCTGGAGGGGGAGAAATATGGGGTTCAATCATCGCCACTTGACCAACATACATTTGACAAAATGGAAGATTGCATGTGATGACAAGTAGCAGGGTGTATGGTGTAGTGGATGAGTAATACTTGTTATGATGCATGCTTTGCAAGGGACACTTAGTCCTTTCCATGGAAGCCAAAGGACAAGTGTATTCATGCAGGTATTGCACCTTTGGCTTGCTTCTCATATAAATAGGACCATAAACAAGCATTCAATTCACAACCGCAAGAGAGAAATTAAAGTGATTCTCATAGAGAGTTTCTTTGTGAGAGAAATAGTGAGCCAATTTACGAGAGTTTTCCTTTCTAATTGAGATATACAATGTAGTGAAATCCACCTAAGCGTGAAGTTGTTGTATTTCCATTATCATTTATTGTGAAAGTTTAAGAGGTCTAAGGGTCTCATAGTTTTTTCTTTATCACATTGAGAAAGTTTTCAACGCTAAAATTCTTTTTGTGTCACTAAACTTATATTTCACGTTTTCACCCGTGTATATTATGAGTTCGCGGAGAAAAAAAATTATGGGAGTCATTTCCCAAAACACTAATATCAACTGAGCTTGAGAAATAGAGTGAAGTAAAGATAGACTTACCTCTCCATTTTCTTTGGCATAATTATGCATTTTAAGAGCTTATCTATTGACGGACAACAACTTCAATTCTACACCAATTTATATCATATTTCATTTACTGCTACAAAAACCCACAAACCTGCATCACACTTCCACTCTGAGTCTGAAACAACTCTTTAATTTCGAAAGATATATACCACTTTAATTTAAAAAAAGACACCATGATAGAAGTCACATACATATGACGACTATGTACCTATAACATATGTCATTAAAATACCATAATGCAGCCAAACAGATTTCCTTATTTAATAACATAATTCAATCATGGCATTGCCTTAAGGGACCACTACATCAATTATTTACCTAAACAAGTTCTACAAAGAGACCACATATAATGCCTTATGTCCATGTAATAAGATAACTGCCACATAAACCTATTAACTTTTACAAATGTGAAACATAAAAATCATATAGATGCATTAATTTGACCTTTAAAATAAACTAGAAAAATCCAAATAAAACTCTTATAATTATAGATTGAATAGAGATATACATGGTTGGTCCACTCTTGTTTTTATATAATATAGTCTCTTTACTAACCGTTAGGACTCAAATTCAACTGGTCAGGACTCTAAGATGTTGTGAATAAAATGAAGAGACATGAGTCTGCAAAAATCTGTATCTAAGATTTCCTGAATATTTATAAGCCAGAAGCCACCAACTAACATACAATATATAAAAGTACCTGTATGATAAAACCAACAGATGTGGAGGCCACTTACCATTACATAGCCTGTAGGTTTCAGATAGATTTAGATTGATATGTCACCTGAAAAAGACGGGGTCACTGAAACTGATGGAGTTAACCTTATGTTCCACCAACACCTTATAAGCCACCAATTTAAAAGATTTGTAGAACTTCTGAAACAATTAAACATAACCATACCATTCACAGAAGCCATAACTGAAATGCCTTCGTACGCTAAATTCCTAAAAGAAATCTTATCAAACAAAAAGAAACTCGAGGATAATGAAACTATAACGCTTACCGCTGAATGCAGCGCTATCATCCAAAATAACATGCCTCCAAAACTGAAAGACCCTGGTAGTTTCTCTATACCCTGCGTAATAGGAAAAACCATCATAGAGAAAGCCTTGTGCGATTTAGGAGCCAGTGTTAGTTTGATGCCTCTTTCAACCTGTAAGAAACTAAATCTAGGTGAGCTTAAAGCAACGAGAATGTCTCTTCAACTAGCTGACCGTTCAGTTAAATACCCCGTAGGAATGTTAGAGAATATCCCTGTTCGTGTAGGTCAATTCTACATCCCAACTGACTTCATCATAATGGATATCCAAGAAGATTCTAACATCCCGATCATATTAGGAAGACCATTCTTAGCAACCGCTGGTGCAATTATAGATGTAAAGCGAGGAAAGCTTACTTTCGAAGTAGGAGAAGAGAAAATAGAATTTATCCTTTCCCAATTCCTAAAAGCACCTTCTATAATTGACACATGCTGTTCTGCTGATATAATCGACGAGTGTGTCAAAGAAATAAAATCCGAACCAAATAAGGAAACTGAGATCCTAAGAATTCCTATGCCGCCAATTCTTGAAGATGACAACTGGCGTGAGGAATATCAAGATGACCACCTGAGTGAATGCTTAGCTTTAACTCCCGATCCTATACCTGGACCTAAGAAACCTGCTATAGAGCTAAAAACACTTCCTACCGATCTTAGATACGAATTCCTAGACGAAGAACTAAACAAACCAGTTATAGTAAATGCCAACTTAGGACAAACTGAGACTGAAAAATTACTTAATGTCCTAAGAAAATACCCGACCGCTTTAGGATATAACATATCAGATCTGAAAGGTATAAGCCCTTCCCTCTGTATGTACCGCATTATGCTCGAAGACGATTGTAAAACCTCTAGAGAACATCAAAGGCGAATAAATCCTATTATGAGCGATGTGGTTAAAAAGGAAATCCAAAAACTGTTAGAAGCTGGAATAATATACCCTATATCCGATAGTAAATGGGTTAGTCCTGTTCATGTCGTACCAAAGAAAGGAGGAGTCACGGTAATCACTAATGCAAAAGGAGAATCTGTAGCACAACGTACCCAAACTGGATGGAGAATGTGCATTGACTATAGGAAGCTAAACAAAGCTACCCGAAAAGACCATTTCCCTTTACCTTTCATAGATCAAATGCTCGAACGCCTAGCTAAACACTCACATTTCTGTTATCTGGATGGATACTCCGGATTTTTCCAAATTCCTATTCACCCTGACGACCAAGAGAAGACCACATTTACCTGTCCTTATGGTACATTCGCCTATAGACGAATGCCTTTTGGGCTCTGCAATGCACCCGCGACCTTCCAAAGATGTATGATGGCAATATTTGCCGACTTCCTAGATGGAATAATGGAGGTCTTTATGGACGACTTCTCTGTCTATGGAGGAAGTTTTGAAACATGTTTAGAGAACCTTGAACTGGTACTTAAACGATGTGTAAGCGTAAACCTAGTCCTTAATTGGGAAAAATGCCATTTCATGGTTCGACAAGGAATTGTACTGGGACACATCGTATCTGATAGAGAAATCGAAGTTGATAAAGCAAAAATTGAAATTATCGAAAACCTTCAACCTCCCAAAACCGTTAGAGAAATAAGAAGTTTTCTAGGACACGCTGGTTTTTACCGACGCTTCATTAAGGATTTCTCTAAAATAACCAAACCGTTAACCGAATTACTTATGAAAGACGCCGAATTTATTTTCACCGATAAATGCACTGAAGCATTTCAAACGCTTAAACGAGCATTAATCTCTACGCCAATTATGCAACCTCCTGACTGGAATGAACCTTTAGAAATAATGTGTGACGCAAGTGATTATGCTGTAGGAGCCGTTCTAGGGCAAAGAAAGGATAAGAAACTACATGTCATATACTATGCGAGTAGAACCCTAGACGAAGCTCAGATGAATTATGCCACGACAGAAAAAGAATTATTAGCTGTCGTATTTGCATTAGACAAGTTCCGTTCTTACCTGGTAGGAGCCAAAATAATCATATACACTGACCATGCCGCCATTAGGTACCTCCTAACCAAAAAGGACGCCAAACCAAGACTTTTGAGATGGATCTTGTTACTACAAGAGTTCGACCTGGAAAAAGACGGTGTCACTGAAACTGATGGAGTTACGTTAACCTTACATCCTTCAATCTAATTGTTTAGATTTCTTGATTATATGATCTATCCAATCTAATTATAAAATAAACATATATTAAGATATATTGAATGAACGAAATCGTTCGCTGATATTAGATTTGGTCGTTTTGATACCCTACTAACCGCAACCGTTCGGTTACAATACTAGCTGAGGAGTTCGATACCTAGATTTATCGGATTCCTTCATTAAGTTTGTCCCTAAGCCTAAATCATATACAACCGTTCCAAACTCGTAAACATCGTTCTCAGAAATTGATTGCAAAACAGAAAATCTTCAAGGTTTTTTAATTACTTATGAAATCTTTCAAGGTTGTGTGTTTTTGTTCTTCCATGCATATATTGGAGGAACTAATTTTACCAACCTTGAACAAAATATTTTTCTGTTCTTGTAATCTATTTCGCATAATGTTGTTGATATTGTTTTTGCATTCATCTCTTGCAAGACCATTATTACATTTTAGAATAATTTCTCAATGTTGTCGGTCAAAGAAAGCATTGTATAATTTATGACTTTCATCGGCTGATAATATTAAGAAATTTATTCTTAATCATATTGATAAGGTATTGCAAGCATTGTTGTTGTTTCACAAAACAAGGTCTTGAAAGATTTGTTTTGAATATTGAAACATACATAGAAATTAATGAATAGTGAAAAATTAAAAAAATTATAATTCATGTTACTTTCAATTTTTTACATTCACCAGAAGTTCTTCCAGAAGGTATAAGGTTGTTACCTTTAGAACTTTTCAAGTTATCAAAATATACAGGCTCTAAGTGCCCAAATTTCTTGCAGTGAGTGCATTTATAAATGAGACAATTATTTTTCTTATTATTTAAGTCTTTACTAGGTGTTCTATCTAATTTGAATCCTTGCTCACTTATATTTAAGGAAGGCCTTTATAAAATCAAATTAAGGGTTTCTTTCCCCTTAGTAAACTTACTTAGTGTTTGATGCAAATTTGTCACTTCCATTTTCAATGAGACCCAAGTCTCACATGTTTCTCTTAAGCTTCTAGTAGTAGCTACTTCTAACTTAAACGTTTTATTGCTTTCTTCAAGAAATTCTAGATACTCCTTAATATCTAAGTTATGTTTTTTAATCCTATCATTTTCTTTAACCTACTTAGCACTAATTTTAAACTGTTGTTTGTAAGATGAATTAGTTACCTCATAATCATCTTCCTCGTAAGATTCTTTCAAGCAAACTTCATCTTCTTCATTGGAAGATGATTCTTCTAGGGTTCTTTTCGAGGTTTGCTTTTCTTTATTTATGAATGCTTTGTATTCTCTTCTTCTATTGAATATTCCACTAGATGATACTTCTTCTTCATATCCTCTCACAGATGAGGTTTCCTCATTTGATGTTGAATCTTCCAAGGATTGTTCAACTACTAAATATGTTTTTTTTGAAGGATACCATGAGAGTTGTTTAATAAGAGTTTGATGAAGTTACAGAAGATTCTCCAGTTTTTGAGCGCACGCCTTCAAATTTGGGTAGTTGAACTAGTTTCTTCAACTTTTCTATGATTTCGCACTTCTTTGATTTATCCTTAAATTCATGAAAAACACTCCCATCTTTTGATATAAGTATTGAGTTGAGTTTCCAATTTTTAATTCTTAGATATTGATTAGTAACAAATATTCCAATATAATTTCTAAATTTGGAAAAACTCTTATGAAAGGGAATTTTATCTTTTTTTGCCTTGTGTGTTCATTTCCTCTTGTTTAATACTTGGAGAACCTCTATATATCATTTCAAGAGAATCCCGTATTTCATTGGTTGTTTTGCAATTATAAACATAAAGAAGTTTATCATCATCAAGTAACATTACTAGAGAGTTTTTAGTTTTGAAATCAATTTCAAATTTTTCTTTTCTACTATTGTCCAAAAGTAATTAAAGAGGTTCATCTGAAACAAAGTGATCTAATCCTCTCCCCAAGATTTAATCTTAAGAGTATCCAATAATTATTAAGAGCTTTTAGAGGGTTGAACTCTCGAAAACCCTTAAACAAGGAAAGATGAATTTTCAGGCTAACTTCTAATCAAACAATGAACACTGAATATAAGCGATTAGTTTTCCTTCCAAATAGATGATTGAAGCAGTTAGTCTTCTTTCCATACAACAACTTGAAGCGTTTAGTCCCTAAGCTAAATTGAGAATTTTCAAAGGCTTATATCGAACCAAGGTGAGCTTTTGAACCGAGTTGAACTCACAAACTTAAATGAGGTTTTGACTATGTTGAACACAAACCACTGAGCTTTTAAAGTAGGCTTATCTCAAACCAAAGAAACTTTTTGATTTGGTTGAGCTTACTTATCGAATTGAGATTTTTACCAGGATAACCACAAACCACTTTGAGAATTTGAATCAGGCTGATCTTAAACCAAAATAATCTCTTAACCAAACTTAGCTTACAAACATAAATGGCGACTTAGAATCCAAATCTCCAAACCCAAATATACAATTCCTTATGGATAAATTATTCAACCAAGATAAAATACTCCTTAGTGAATTTAATACAATGTCCTTCCATAATACAAATAATTCCTCACTAAACTAAAGAACTTTCTCAAAATTTGTGAGAGAAAATTGAAAAATATTCTTTAGAGAGAGCGTGTGAGGTATGAGATTAATGCTTACAATTATGAATGTGAAAATGTGAAGAGAAAGACCTCTATTTATTGGCTAGAAGTTGGCGCAAAAAAAAGGAAAATTTCTTGGGCCAAAATTAATGTGCCAATCAATTGGGACCTTGCTCCAATCAATTTGAAGGTCTCAAAATAAATTTTATGATGTTTAAAAAGAAAAGAAAGGATATAGATCTGTTGTCATTCATTACGACACCACCCCAAATGTTTAAGAGTAGTTTTTGCATTAACCTAAAAGATTGGGTATGAGTGTCAATCGATTGGACAGAACAAATTTTGTCCAAAATCATTTAAACAGTTATTTATTCAACTGACACGACTTCAAAATATTTTTAGGAATAACTCTTGAAGAAAAATAGGCTTAGAAACAAATTTTAGTGTCTATATGATTTAGCCGTATAACTTTACAAAAAATCCATTACGCATTTACAACATACTATTCACTCTGACGTGACAGGGTGAGCTTTCAAACTCCCTCTATTTCATACTTTGAAACTTCAAAACTTCTAAAGTAATCCAATTTTATTGAATTTTTCTTGAAGACGAGTCTTGAGTTTTATTCTAGTTTAGTTCCATCATCAGGGGATGTTTGTAGTGATCATCAAACCCTATTTAGTCTACTTGCATATTTAATTGTTTATCAAAGACAAGTTATCGAGAGCTTCCTTGATTGCTAAACCTGCAAAATATGGTTCCACACCGCGTATGTCACGTTTCTTGACCCAATATAGGTTCCACGCAAGATCGCACGTTATGGTCAAAGACACTAAGGATTCAGGAAACTTATCTAGAGAAGGCGATACCTATTTGAAAGAGGGAAGCTCAAACTAATAAAAGGGAGACTTGGAAAGAACTATGTGTGAAGGATGAAGATTTATGATCCCTTACTAATCTTTGGGTTTTCCATAGAAGTCTACTCGAAGCTTCATTATTATCTTCAGTTCTCGAGGCTTAGTTGACTCCCTCAAGAGAGACTTAGTTAAGCCTTCCTGACGATACCTAGTTAAGTCCCTTAAATGAGACTTGGTCGAGCCTTACTGAGGAGACTTAGTGGAGTTCCTCAGGTAAGACTTAGTTGAGTCTTACCAAAGAGACTTAGTTGAGTCTTAGGCGAGAATCAGTTAAGCCTACCTAATGAGAACTCATTGAGCCTTCCTTCATGTTTGAAAAGACCTTTGTAGCGTAGTTGCTCATAGGTGGGTAGGAATTATCTGTGTGATAACACGATTTTTATATCGTATATTTAGCTTGAAATCCATAGATATTTATAGCATTTTCCATTTATTATGTTAATTTATTATGATATTACGCGAGTATTTGCTTTGTTTCAGGTTTTACACTCTAATTACGACTATTTGCGAAAAGGAAAGAAAATGGAGCTTAAATGACCAATATTTATGCCTAAAAGATGAAAAAGGAGTGCTGAAGTGAAAGAGGGGTGCAATTAGGACCCAAAAGGCCCAAAAGAGACAGTTCAGCCCACTATGGAACCAAAGGCGCGTGGCCCAAACCTTCCCAGCAAGTGGAGACGCACGTCTCCAACGTTCTTCTGCCACGTCACCAAGAGGAGACGCCCGTCTCCAACTACTCCTGGATTTTCTCCACTTGAGACGCACGTCTCAAGTCGTTCAAAGAGGTCTCCCCAAAAAGTGGAGACGCACGTCTCCACACCCAGTCTGCAAAGCTTCCTCTTTTCACGCAACGTCACAGCAAAACATCTCCTATAAATAGAACCTGCTACCTCACTTCCAAAGAGTCCAATTTCCTGCCAACGAAGTGCTGCCGAAATTGTACCGCGAACCGTATTTCTTTATTCTGCTTTCATTTAAACACTTATTTTCTCACAACGATTTCTACACCGGAAATTGTTGTGAACTTTTTATAGATCTAGCCTTACGTTAGATTTATCGCTTCTTTTATTTTTCCTTGTTTTATTTGCTGTAATTCCGAAGAACGATCCAGCCAACCTGTGGTGGAAGTTCGATACTTGAAGATTTACTTTCCATTTATTTAATTCAGGTTTAATATTTACAGGCTTATTTATATTTTATTTGCATGATATATTGTATGCCTATTAACATGCCTATTATTATAAACCGAATCTATTTATGCATGTTTAACCATATTAATATGTCTGGCTAAATTACTAAGGTGTCGGTATGTAGAGTAAGTTAACCGTAGGGATCCGAAATAAATTGGCTTAATTATGTTTTATTAAATATCACTTATTTTTGGTTTATATGTCTAATTTAATTAGTAAGTCTTAAAACCAATAGAGCGAAAGTTTGAGGGGTTAAGACGGTCAAAGGTTAAAATCAATAGAGCGAAAGTTTGAGATCTTTAACCAGATAGTAGACATAGGACATTAGTTTTAAGGACGGCGAAAGCGTATTAAAACTAATTGGGACTTATTTATTTTCAAAAATTGTTTTTACACCCGAGCGGGATGACGAAAGCGTACGTTAGGGATATTAGCATGTTCCGAGTCAATAGAGCGAAAGTTTGAGATTAGGAGATTTAAATAGATAACAACTTCATAAAATAGGCATTTTATTAATTACGTTGTTTCCAAAAAGCTCTTCTAAAATCTAATGGGATGGCGAAAGCGTACATTAGGATTAGGATAGTAATCTGAATCAACAGAGCGAAAGTTTGAGACGAGGATTTTTAATCAATTGAATTAGTAAAGATTTTTAATTAAATTATGCAAAAGCCAATGGACCTTCGGATTACCTCAAGTTAAACGAAATACATACTGATATCTGTCTTTTATTATATTATTCATTTCTCACAATCACTTTCCCTTAAGAACAATCGAAATATTAGTAGCCCTAGCTTTACATAGTAACCTTAGATAACGGTAGATCGATTCATAGTCCCTGTGGATTCGATATCTTTTAAAACTACACGACACGACTGTGCACTTGCAGTTATCCCGACTAATAGACACGCAAAGTCGCGATCAAGTTTTTGGCGCCGTTGCCGGGGACTATTTAAGTCGATATCGTAACTCACTGTTACACCGTAGAGACTAGGACAATTCTTCCCTTTCTTTCTGAATGATTTTATGCCAAATACTCGTTCACAAGGAGGAGATTTAATACAACGAATTAACGAGATCGAACGTTTCATTAACGTCAAACGTCGAGCTCGCAATCTTCCCGAAGTAGCACCAATTCCTATTAATCAGGAATTGACTTTTACTGATCAAATCAATCAAATTATCCCGAAGTTAGAGATGGCTGCTATTTGTCCTCTTAGAGACTATGCCGCTCCTTCGCGCGCTGAACCGCATTCAAGTATCGCACCACCTGCGATTGAGGCAAACAATTTCGAACTCAAACCTTCGTTGGTCCAAGCTGTTCAACAAAATCAATTCTCTGGAAGCCCTGCAGACGACCCCAATCTCCATTTATCTATGTTCGTGCAATACGCCGACACTGTCAAAGCTAACAACGTTAGTCCCGAAGCTATTCGATTACGTCTCTTTCCTTTCTCCTTAAGAGATAGAGCTAGAGCGTGGCTTCAATCCCTGCCTTCTAATTCCATAACTACATGGGACGAATTGAAGAGAGTATTCTTAGCGAGATACTTTCCGCCTAGCAAAACTGCTATGCTTAGAGGTCAAATCAACGGATTTACCCAGAAAGATAACGAATCACTCTTCGAAGCTTGGGAACGTTACAAGGACATGCTTAGAATATGCCCTCATCATGGACTCGAACCATGGCTGATCATCCATACTTTCTATGGTGGTCTCTTATATAACACCAAAATGACTATAGATGCCGCTGCTGGCGGAGCATTAATGGACAAACCCCATGATGAAGCATACAAACTCATAGGGAACATGGCACAAAACCATTACCAATGGGGTGGAGAACGAGCCGCTCTAGAGAAAACCCAAACCAAAGGAGGAATGTACGAAGTAAGTGGTATAGACCGCGTTAACGCTAAAGTAGACGCTTTAACTCAAAAGATCGAGAACTTAACCATCACTCCTTCAGCCACCGCTGCTGCTGTAGCACCTAACTGCGAGATCTGTGGATTGACTGGACATGTAGTTGCCGAATGTCAACTCTTGACTGGAGTCCCATCTGATCAAGTAAACTATGCTCAAGGAAACCCTTATTCTAACACGTACAACCCTGGATGGAAAAACCATCCGAACTTTTCTTATAAAAACAACAACGCGTTGTACGCGCCTGGACAAGCACCTGCTGTACCACCTGGCTACCAAAAAGCGCCTGTAGCTGCTCAAAATACCCCTAGGAAGTCGAATCTAGAAATCATGATGGAGAACTTCATAGCTTCCCAACAACAAACCAATAAAGACTTCCTGAACCAAAACATCCACAACAGCGAGCAACTAAAACAACTATCGAACAAAGTAGATGCTTTAGCTACTCATAACAAAATGCTAGAAACTCAAATCTCACAAGTAGCCCAACAACAAGCACCTACTGCTGCCCCTGCTGGCACGTTTCCTGCTCAACCACAACCTAATCCTAAAGGACATGCAAACGCAATAACACTGCGAAGTGGAACGAATTACGATGGACCCATTGATCCTAGAACTCAAAACGTACCCATGTCACAACAAGAGCCAAAGGAAACCCAAAAGACATCAACTGATGACCAAACTGCTAAGACTAAAGAGAACAATAACGAAGTGGAACCTGAAAAAGAGAAACCTTATGTTCCACCACCACCTTATAAGCCACCAATTCCTTATCCTCAGAGATTAGCTAAATCAAAAACCGAAGCGCAATTTAAAAGATTTGTAGAACTTCTGAAACAATTAAACATAACCATACCATTCACAGAAGCCATAACTGAAATGCCTTCGTACGCTAAATTCCTAAAAGAAATCTTATCAAACAAAAAGAAACTCGAGGATAATGAAACTATAACACTTACCGCTGAATGCAGCGCTATCATCCAAAATAACATGCCTCCAAAACTGAAAGACCCTGGTAGTTTCTCTATACCCTGCGTAATAGGAAAAACCATCATAGAGAAAGCCTTGTGCGATTTAGGAGCCAGTGTTAGTTTGATGCCTCTTTCAACCTGTAAGAAACTAAATCTAGGTGAGCTTAAAGCAACGAGAATGTCTCTTCAACTAGCTGACCGTTCAGTTAAATACCCCGTAGGAATGTTAGAGAATATCCCTGTTCGTGTAGGTCAATTCTACATCCCAACTGACTTCATCATAATGGATATCCAAGAAGATTCTAACATCCCGATCATATTAGGAAGACCATTCTTAGCAACCGCTGGTGCGATTATAGATGTAAAGCGAGGAAAGCTTACTTTCGAAGTAGGAGAAGAGAAAATAGAATTTATCCTTTCCCAATTCCTAAAAGCACCTTCTATAATTGACACATGCTGTTCTGCTGATATAATCGACGAGTGTGTCAAAGAAATAAAATCCGAACCAAATAAGGAAACTGAGATCCTAAGAATTCCTATGCCGCCAATTCTTGAAGATGACAACTGGCGTGAGGAATATCAAGATGACCACCTGAGTGAATGCTTAGCTTTAACTCCCGATCCTATACCTGGACCTAAGAAACCTGCTATAGAGCTAAAAACACTTCCTACCGATCTTAGATACGAATTCCTAGACGAAGAACTAAACAAACCAGTTATAGTAAATGCCAACTTAGGACAAACTGAGACTGAAAAATTACTTAATGTCCTAAGAAAATACCCGACCGCTTTAGGATATAACATATCAGATCTGAAAGGTATAAGCCCTTCCCTCTGTATGTACCGCATTATGCTCGAAGACGATTGTAAAACCTCTAGAGAACATCAAAGGCGAATAAATCCTATTATGAGCGATGTGGTTAAAAAGGAAATCCAAAAACTGTTAGAAGCTGGAATAATATACCCTATATCCGATAGTAAATGGGTTAGTCCTGTTCATGTCGTACCAAAGAAAGGAGGAGTCACGGTAATCACTAATGCAAAAGGAGAATCTGTAGCACAACGTACCCAAACTGGATGGAGAATGTGTGTTGACTATAGGAAGCTAAACAAAGCTACCCGAAAAGAACATTTCCCTTTACCTTTTATAGATCAAATGCTCGAACGCCTAGCTAAACACTCACATTTCTGTTATCTGGATGGATACTCCGGATTTTTCCAAATTCCTATTCACCCTGACGACCAAGAGAAGACCACATTTACCTGTCCTTATGGTACATTCGCCTATAGACGAATGCCTTTTGTGCTCTGCAATGCACCCGCGACCTTCCAAAGATGTATGATGGCAATATTTGCCGACTTCCTAGATGGAATAATGGAGGTCTTTATGGACGACTTCTCTGTCTGTGGAGGAAGTTTTGAAACATGTTTAGAGAACCTTGAACTGGTACTTAAACGATGCGTAAGCGTAAACCTAGTCCTTAATTGGGAAAAATGCCATTTCATGGTTCGACAAGGAATTGTACTGGGACACATCGTATCTGATAGAGAAATCGAAGTTGATAAAGCAAAAATTGAAATTATCGAAAACCTTCAACCTCCCAAAACCGTTAGAGAAATAAGAAGTTTTCTAGGACACGCTGGTTTTTACCGACGCTTCATTAAGGATTTCTCTAAAATAACCAAACCGTTAACCGAATTACTTATGAAAGACGCCGAATTTATTTTCACCGATAAATGCACTGAAGCATTTCAAACGCTTAAACGAGCATTAATCTCTGCGCCAATTATGCAACCTCCCGACTGGAATGAACCTTTTGAAATAATGTGTGACGCAAGTGATTATGCTGTAGGAGCCGTTCTAGGGCAAAGAAAGGATAAGAAACTACATGTCTTATACTATGCGAGTAGAACCCTAGACGAAGCTCAGATGAATTATGCCACGACAGAAAAAGAATTATTAGCTGTCGTATTTGCATTAGACAAGTTCCGTTCTTACCTGGTAGGAGCCAAAATAATCATATACACTGACCATGCCGCCATTAGGTACCTCCTAACCAAAAAGGACGCCAAACTAAGACTTTTGAGATGGATCTTGTTACTACAAGAGTTCGACCTGGAAATTAAAGATAAAAAAGGCACTGAAAATGTCGTAGCAGATCACCTCTCTCGATTGGAAAATCTAAAACCCGAACAAGTACCAATTGACGATGATTTCCCTTATGAAAGACTCATCGCTCAATTAGAAGCAAATGAATTCGAACCATACCGTCCAAACTCTGAAACCAACAAATTAGTAGAAATAGCTTTAGCCTGATCTGACACACCTTGGTATGCAGATTTCGTAAACTACCTGGCTGCTGGTGTGCTTCCTCCTGATCTAAGTTACCAACAGAAGAAGAAATTCTTCCATGACCTAAAACATTATTATTGGGACGACCCGCTCCTGTTCAAAAGAGGCCCCGATGGAATCTTTAGACGTTGTGTAACTGAGGAAGAAATAAGAAGCATAATAACACACTGCCATTCTGCACCGTGTGGAGGACACCATAGCACATCTAGAACCTGCGCCAAAATCCTTCAATCTGGACTTTTCTGGCCCAACCTGTGGAAAGACGTTTATTTTGCTGTAATAAACTGTGATAGATGCCAACGAACCGGAAACATTTCAAGACGTGATGAAATGCCTCAAAAAGGCATTCTGGAAGTAGAAATATTTGACGTCTGGGGAATAGACTTCATGGGACCGTTTCCGTCATCGTTTGGAAATCAATATATACTTGTAGCTGTCGATTACGTTTCAAAATGGATAGAGGCTATCGCTTCTCCTACAAACGATACACGAGTAGTTATCAAACTCTTCAAAAACGTCATCTTCCCTAGGTTCGGTGTGCCAAGACTGGTAATTAGCGATGGTGGTTCTCATTTCATTTCAAGAATACTTGAGAAACTCCTTCGAAAATATGGAGTAAATCATCGAATAGCTACACCATACCATCCACAAACAAGCGGACAAGTAGAAGTATCTAACCGCGAAATAAAACAAATATTGGAGAAAATTGTTGCTATATCTAGGAAAGATTGGTCAACCAAGCTAAATGAAGCTTTATGGGCTTATAGAACAGCTTTCAAAACTCCAATAGGAACTACCCCATTCAAACTCGTTTATGGAAAATCATGCCACCTACCGGTAGAGTTAGAACATAAAGCCTATTGGGCCATTAAGAACTTAAACCTAAACTACACTGCCGCTGGTGAGAGACGACTTCTAGACATAAACGAATTGGAAGAACTTAGACAAGACGCTTACGAAAACGCCAAAATCTATAAAGAGAGAACGAAAAAATGGCACGACAAGCGTATATCTAGGAAAAAATTTAGCATAGGCGATAAAGTACTTTTATTTAATTCTAGACTAAAATTATTTCCTGGTAAGTTACGATCTAGATGGTCTGGCCCTTTCGAAATAACTAACATATTTCCGAGTGGAGCGATAGAAATCAAAGGAGAAACCGTCAAACCTTTTGTCGTAAATGGGCAACGTCTAAAGTATTACCATCATCTCAAACACGATGAAAACATCGAACATTTTAAACTTGACGAGCTGCCCGCTCATTCGAAAAAATAGTTTTCTATTTTAAAATCGTCGAGCTTACGACATAAAACAAAGCGCTTGGTGGGAGACAACCCACATTTATTTACTCTTTTATTTTATTCTTTTATTTTATTTTTTTATTTTTATTTTTATTTTTAACTTTTTATTTTTTTTTTCATTTAGATATTCCGTTTTTAATTATTTTCATTTTAATCATTTTTTTCCATTTTTCCTACATTTTATAATAATTACTATAATTATAACTGTTATCCTAAATCGTGAAAATATTTCCTTTTTATAATTATAATTATTATTATAACTTGTTACTTAATTTTATTTCATTTACTTTATTTTATTTAATTTTATTTTTAAAATAAACACTAGCCTAGTTCTAACTTAATCTTAATATTTTCAACTTCTAGGTTTTTCATTTAACTACTAACTACGATGCAAGAAGTTGATAATATGGAAGTTGTGTTCCGTGGTAGAGGACAAGAAGCAAGATTTAATAAGCTGGCTGAAAGACACATGGATTTGACTTGCTATCCTCACCAACCAACTATGGTGAAACTTGGTATCGAAGAGAGCATCCTACACCTGCTAAACCAAATTGGTTGGACTGGTTCTCACCTGTTCCGCAAATTTAGTACTTACCGGAAGCTCACTCTGGAATTCTTGAGCTCCCTGACCTATCTTCCAAACTGTGGACAAGGATTGAGAAAAGGAGTTATTCTCTTTAGACTCTTTGGTATGGAATTTAATTTCTGCATCCGAGATTTTGCTGAAATGCTAGAACTACCTCATGGATCAGATGCATACACCAAAGTAACTGAAGACAATCTTGCTTACTGGGAGTTGGAACGGTATTGGGGCAAGATCACTGGAAACGATAACCCTGAAGAGAATGAATTTCAATCTGAGAACATCCATAACCCCGCCTTCAGATACTTCCATAAGATCCTTGCTCACTACATTTTTGGTAAACCCGATAATGTCACTGAAGTCTCTAGAGAAGAGTTGTTCATCATGTTTTGTACCTCTCAGAATCGCCCGGTCAATGCCATCGCATTCATGCTAACAAACTTCGAGCGCATCACGCAAGACGAAGTTTCACCTATTAGGATCGGCGGATTCGTCACTATGATTGCTAATGCTATAGGAATCAGAGTACCTTTGCTTAGATTGACACCTCTTGGCTCCCACAATTCTATGGACATTCACTTCTGCTTTAACCGAGGTATCATCGGTAACCTTGGACCTGATCAGTTTGATTTACTCATTGATAACAAAGTATTGGATCAGTTCACCTTACCGAGTCCTAGGACGAGTGTGCACAACCCTGCCAACTGGCTTTTCTATGATCAGATTCCTGAGAGAGAACCCTCACCTGATTCCCCTCAAGCCTATGAACATTTTGATGAGGAAATGCATGTATCAGAATCTGAGCCTGACACTCCTCCTGGTTACTATGAACCTAATCCTGAAGATGAACCCATTCCGGTTTATGAACCTCTTTCTGAAGATGAACCTATACCCGAGTACGAGCCTGAGACTCCTTCTGAAGACTCTGCTAATGACTACACTGTTGATATGACTGATGTCGAGCTCGAGGCACAACAACCCGCTACATCCACCGCATCGGTGAATCAAAGAACGCCTAACCTGAACACACACGAGCAAGCCATCACTGCACTACAACAAGATGTCCAACATGTGCGCAACGAGCTACACACTTTGCAAATGCAGTTCTTCGATTTTATCGACACCGTAAATGCTCAGTTCGACGAAGTTTTCAAACACATTCAGTCTAATGAGCACACCAATAGACGTGGCTAGATGTTACCGTTTAGATTATTAGATTTTATTTCTAGTTTTAGCAATTTTTATTCATAAGTTTAGATTTTCATTTTTCTGCATTTTACATTCTGCTTATGTCAACACTCAGTACCGGTTTAATTTTAAATGCAATATTCTTTTGATTACTGCTACTGTGTTATATTACACTGCTATTGACTGCTATATATTTGCCTGTTTATCACTTTTTGCTGTTAATAGTATTAAAATTCGACACTGCTCTGAACTGATGGACACTTAATGGTATCTGTCAGCACTGTCTGGTCCTTTGCGTGCGTGAAACCCCTTGCCTACAGCAGGAGACGCACGTCTCCATCTATGTGGGACCAGAAGGCATCATTCAAGGGACAGGAGACGCCCGTCTCCATGCTCTGTCCCCTAGCAGACTGACTGCCTGAGACGCGCGTCTCCCAAGGGCAGCAGTCTGCATTTGAATTTTGAAATTGAATTTCAAAATTCATCTTTCAATCTTCCTCATTCTTCCCCTTATTTATTCCATTTAAACACCATAAACCTCATTCATCCTCCATCATTCACCTCTTTAACTCTATTCATTTCCCAATTCTCTACTCCATTCAAACTTCAAACACCACCATTAATCCATTTTAATTCTCCATTAACCACACCATTTTCAAACCTCACTATAAAACCATACCACCACCACTCTTCTTCTTCACAACCTTCATACCATTCTCTATTCTTCTACACTCCATTTCTATTTTTCATTTTCATACTCACCATGCCTCCACGTTCATTCATCCGTAGTGAGCGTCCCGAGAGACCACCTCCCGACCTTTCAAATATTATCTTCCGAGATGACGACAATGATGCTCAACGAACAAAATATGTCGCCTTCTACGAACGTTCGGTTGTTCCCACAAAATTTGTGAACACCGAGTGTCTAGAAACTCTGGGTCTCATTGATGGTGTGACCCGTTTACTCACTAAATCTAGCCTACACCATCTTTGTACCGAACCCGTCCCTACTTATGAGCCGCTCGTCTTAGAATTTTTGAGTTCTTTCAACTACGACACTCCCTCTAATCAACCACTCTCAACCGGTAGCATCCAATTTCGGATGTTCAACCGTGAATATACTCTAGATCAAGATGTCGTAGCTTCATATTTGCATTTTAATCATGCACCAAATGCCCACCGCTCAATCTTTCAAGAACTCAATGGTCGATCTTGGGAGGAACTCGCTTTTGAATTTTGGTTCAATCTCACTGGCGAAATTCCTACCGGTTGGAGAGCTCTCCATGCTTCTCATATTCAAAACCCCGCTATACGTTATTTTCAACGTGTTTTGGGGCATACTATTTTTGCGAGATCTAACAACCACAAGGTAAACCAAAATGAACTATTTTTCCTTTACTTTGCGCTGAACAATATCCGTTTCAATGTCGCACCGTTTATGTTCCAACACATCCAAGGCTTAGTCAACGCCCCCGCTACAAACCCATTCTTGCTTGGCGGAATTATTACTTCCTTGGCCTGTGCTTTAGGTCTTGGTGATGAGCTCCTCTCCCTCTCACATCTCATGAAGCCTGCTCAATCACTTGACCTCACTTATCGCCGTGACTCCCACTTGGTTTCACCCCGCCATGATGGCCGATACACTTTGGTCGTCAACAAAGTTCTGATTTCTTATGTCATCCTTCCGTGCCCCGAAAGAATCAACATCCGTTATGTTCAGCGTTGGAGGCTCATTGAAGACAATCCTCAAGATAACCAACCTGAACATCCTAATGAACCTGTGGATGCAAATGAAGAAGAACTCAACCAAGGACAAGCTGATGACAACCAACCTCCTCCAAACAACCCTCCGCCTATCACTCTTGAGGCCATGTATGCTGCTATTCTACGCCAAGATCAACTCGTTCAAGCTATGCAGACAAATCAAAATGAAACACTGAGGCTTATTCGAGAGATGCAACAGGAACACCGTGACTATGCTATTAGGAACGAAGGCCAATACACTAAAATCGCTACACAATTGCATGATCTTAACATTCGTGTGAATGGCTCTCCTACTGATAGGCGTCGCCGTGTTCGTACAAGAGGCGCAAGCAGTTCACGCAACTGCAACACTGAGGAGTAGTTCTCATGCACTGAGGACATTGCATCATCTAAGTCTGGGGGAGTCGTATTACTTGCTTTAGTTTTATTTCCTTTTAGTTTATTTCCTTTCTTTCTAGTCTATTTCCCTTCCTTGTAATGTTTTTTCTAATTCATTAAAGAATATTTATGGAATTTCAAGTCTTATCTTTATAATTCCGTAGTTATTTCAATTTCTTCCATTTTCTTGAGCCATAACAAATTTTTTGCTCCTAAACGATAAACGCAAACCCCACATGTTCGAGAAATACGAAGCTACTCAAACACTCAACGCATTGAAACTGAATATAGTCAATATCCTTATTGTCCCAACACTCTAAAACCCCCGAGTATGCGTAACCGATTTGAATAACCTTTATACCGAAACTATCGACTTTAAGTTTTGAAGTAACCCTTAGTAGTTTATTCTAGCAGTCGGCACCGTCTTAGATACAAACTACGCAGAGAGTCGATGAATATAAGTGTATGATCCTCATAATAATAATTATGTGCTTAACCATAATAAGAAATGTGCCTACTAAGTAAGGTGATCCTCACAAGATCATTTAACCTAACGGTCGCAAATCTCAAATACAAAGAATTTAAAAACTCATTGTTGATTGGTTCAGAAGTCATCTGGTACTGAACTTGGTAGGAAGGACTATTGTCCGATTCCCCACAATCTACAAGTGAGTGCTAAGGAGTATACCACATATTGTGCCAGAACTCCATGAGAAGGATCATAGTCACTAACCGACTACTCTGCTACGTGCGTGTCGAGATAATGGGCTTAATGTGATTGCGCACGAATGAAAAGGGTAAAACATGATGACGAGTCAAAGATAAGCTATAATGGCATGATTCGGATTGGTATGCAAGCTGGGAGTTGTTTAGTGTTGCTACTATAAGTTTATTGCTAGGATCATTATCATTATTTTCAAATAAGAACACTATGTAGCTGAGTATAACCGAACGACGTGGTGGAAGTGTGTTTCATTTATTTTTATCTTATTATTTTGCTTGAGGACAAGCAAAGGTTCAAGTCTGGGGGAATTTGATAACACGATTTTATATCGTATATTTAGCTTGAAATCCATAGATATTTATAGCATTTTCCATTTATTATGTTAATTTATTATGATATTACGCGAGTATTTGCTTTGTTTCAGGTTTTACACTCTAATTACGACTATTTGCGAAAAGGAAAGAAAATGGAGCTTAAATGACCAATATTTATGCCTAAAAGATGAAAAAGGAGTGCTGAAGTGAAAGAGGGGTGCAATTAGGACCCAAAAGGCCCAAAAGAGACAGTTCAGCCCACTATGGAACCAAAGGCGCGTGGCCCTAACCTTCCCAGCAAGTGGAGACGCACGTCTCCAACGTTCTTCTGCCACGTCACCAAGAGGAGACGCCCGTCTCCAACTACTCCTGGATTTTCTCCACTTGAGACGTACGTCTCAAGTCGTTCAAAGAGGTCTCCCCAAAAAGTGGAGACGCACGTCTCCACACGCAGTCTGCAAAGCTTCCTCTTTTCACGCAACGTCACAGCAAAACATCTCCTATAAATAGAACCTGCTACCTCACTTCCAAAGAGTCCGATTTCCTGCCAACGAAGTGCTGCCGAAATTGTACCGCGAACCGTATTTCTTTATTCTGCTTTCATTTAAACACTTATTTTCTCACAACGATTTCTACACCGGAAATTGTTGTGAACTTTTTATAGATCTAGCCTTACGTTAGATTTATCGCTTCTTTTATTTTTCCTTGTTTTATTTGTTGTAATTCCGAAGAACGATCCAGCCAACCTGTGGTGGAAGTTCGATACTTGAAGATTTACTTGCCATTTATTTAATTCAGGTTTAATATTTACCGCCTTATTTATATTTTATTTGCATGATATATTGTATGCCTATTAACATGCCTATTATTATAAACCGAATCTATTTATGCATGTTTAACCATATTAATATGTCTGGCTAAATTACTAAGGTGTCGGTATGTAGAGTAAGTTAACCGTAGGGATCCGAAATAAATTGGCTTAATTATGTTTTATTAAATATCACTTATTTTTGGTTTATATGTCTAATTTAATTAGTAAGTCTTAAAACCAATAGAGCGAAAGTTTGAGGGGTTAAGACGGTCAAAGGTTAAAATCAATAGAGCGAAAGTTTGAGATCTTTAACCAGATAGTAGACATAGGACATTAGTTTTAAGGACGGCGAAAGCGTATTAAAACTAATTGGGACTTATTTATTTTCAAAAATTGTTTTTACACCCGAGCGGGATGGCGAAAGCGTACGTTAGGGATATTAGCATGTTCCGAGTCAATAGAGCGAAAGTTTGAGATTAGGAGATTTAAATAGATAACAACTTCATAAAATAGGCATTTTATTAATTACGTTGTTTCCAAAAAGCTCTTCTAAAATCTAATGGGATGGCGAAAGCGTACATTAGGATTAGGATAGTAATCTGAATCAACAGAGCAAAAGTTTGAGACGAGGATTTTTAATCAATTGAATTAGTAAAGATTTTTAATTAAATTATGCAAAAGCCAATGGACCTTCGGATTACCTCAAGTTAAACGAAATACATATTGATATCTGTCTTTTATTATATTATTCATTTCTCACAATCACTTTCCCTTAAGAACAATCGAAATATTAGTAGCCCTAGCTTTACATAGTAGTCTTAGATAACGGTAGATCGATTCATAGTCCCTGTGGATTCGATATTTTTTAAAACTACACGACACGACTGTGCACTTGCAGTTATCCCGACTAATAGACACGCAAAGTCGCGATCACTGTGGAAATGATCTTCTTGCGAAAGTCCAATAATTTAATTACCCCGTATGGGGAAAATGATCTTCTTGTAAAATTCTATCAATTTTAATCCCCCCGTATGATGGCAAGTATATTCCTATGGAAGCACAACAAATTAATTACCCTATAGGGTGGCAAGGATCATCATGTGGAAGTCCAAAAATTAAATTACTCCATAAGGCGACAAGGATCTTGTGAAATCAAGATTCTCAATGGAAGATCTTTTGTTTTGATGAAGACAAATCATACATGACAAGAAGGAAAAGATGATATTCAAGATAAAGCATCATGTGTAAAGACTTTGATTCAAGCTATGGGTTCTTTGGAATAGGTATAATCATAATTATCAATTACTTAAAGTCTTAGATGCTCAAAAATCAAACCACAAAATTGCATAGCATACTCCTTCTTAAATCTCAAGTTTCATAAACAAAAACTGCATTTTCACTAAGTGTAAATCGATTTACACTTACTGTAAATCGATTGCTTGCTGAAGGTTTTTACATGCGCTTCTGTTTTTGCTTGTGTAAATCGATTTGCACAATATAGCAATCGATTTGCACTGAAGGTTTTTTGAATTTTTTGACTGTTAGAAGTTGTGCAATCGATTTGCACAAAGGTGCAATCGATTGCTTGCTGAACGTTTTTGAAAAACAGCATCTTTTCATTACACCTTCTCAAACACCTTTTCATTAAAACCTTTCCTTTAATCTTGGCAATGGTTCATGATTAAAATACAGAAACTTGTGATATTTCAAGAGGTGTTATGAACATCTATATATACTCAAAATTTCAAATTCTTTCTTCACCTCTTCCAATCAAAAACTCTTAGAAATTTTTAGAAATTCACATTGTTATTCTTCAATCTTTTTCAAGATATTTTCTACACACTTTCATATCATCCAAATCAGAAAATATTTTGAGCAATCTATTACTTTAAAGAATTGTGAATTATTAACATTGGAAGGGAAGATCAATCAAGAGATTGATACATTGTTCTACTATTCAAACTCTTATACAAAATCAAATACTTGTTGTATTCTTGTTATCCAGGATTGTTGGAAACAAGTTAGACACTTTGAGAGGATTGTTCTCATAAGTGGTCTTAGTAAAAAATCCAAGAGGATTGTTCTTGGTCCAAGAGGATTGTTCTTGGTGTCTGGTTAGGCTTGTACAAGATACCAACTATATTAAAATCTCTTACTGCGTAAGGGGACTGGAGTACTCTCGGTTTGTGAGGGGAACCAGGATATATCCTTGTGTCATTTATTTTTCTGCACTTTACATCCTTTAATAACATTACCATAAACCAGAAAAATAATCACTTTACACCATAAAACCGAAAAAGTTATAAAGTACCTAATTCACCCCCCCTCTTAGGCATATCTGATACTTACATTTGGCATCAGAGCAAGTTATAGGTAACTTGTTCCTAAAGATCCAGAATGGCTTCCGCAAATCAAAATCCGGTTTTCAGAGATGGTGGTTCTAACAACAAGCCTCCATTGTTTTGTGGTGAATACTTTGACTTTTGGAAAAGCCGAATGAAGGCTCATCTAGAAGCACAAGGAGAAGAAGTATGGGAGGCTGTCCTACAAGGTCCTCATGTTCCTGTAACTGTCGTTAACGGTGTTGGATTGGATAAACCTAAAGCGTCATGGGATGATAACGATAGAAAGAGGGTTCTTGCTGACAAAAAGGCGGTCAATCTCCTTCAAGGTGCTCTTAGTATGGATGAATTTTTCCGAGTATCGGCATGTACAACATCAAAGGAAATATGGGATACTCTTGTAGAAACTCATGAAGGTACCACTGAAGTTAAAAGATCAAGATTGAATACTTTAAGCCAAGAGTACGAACTGTTTAGAATGAAGCCCGGAGAAACTATTCTCGATTTGCAAAAACGATTCGTACATTTGACAAATCACTTGAAGGCACTTGGTAAGACTCTTACTACCGAAGAACTTAATCTTAAAGTACTCAGATCTTTGACAAGGGAGTGGCAACCAAAAGTGACGGCGATATCCGAAAAGAAAAATTTATCAAAATTTACTTCCGCAACACTATTTGGAAAACTTCAAGAATATGAGACGGAACTTGGAAGATTGGAAAAGCATGAGAACTTAGAGAAGAAATCCAAAGGCATTGCATTAAAGGCAGATTCAAAGGAAAGCAAAATGAAAGATATATCGGATGAAGATGAAAACTTCATGCTTCTTGTAAAAAGGTTAGGCAAATTTTTTGGTAATAAAAATAATATTGATAATGCTAACTTTGTCAAAAGGAAGAAATTCTCAAAGCATAAGGATAAAAAAGCATCCACTTCATCACAAGAAGTAACATGCTATGAATGTGGGAAACAAGGACACATAAAGCCGGAGTGTCCAAAACTTTCTAAGAAGAATGGATTCAAAGGCAAGAAGGAATTCAAAAAGAAAAGGGCCTACATAGCATGGGAAGATAATGAAGTAAGTTCTTCATCGGACTCCGATAGTGACGAAAGTGCAAATCTAGCATTGATGGCATCACACCACTCCGATGATGAAGAAGGCGAGGTTAGTTACGATGATTCTCTTTTTAATAATGGTGCACAAGGTGCAATAAATGAATTGTTAAATGAGTGTAAAATTCTCTATAAAACTATCTCATCTCAAAAGAAGATAATATCATCTTTAGAAGAGAAGGTTAAGATAATTGAAGAAGAACATAAAGATGACAAAGAAAAAATGATTAGTGTTCAAGAAGAGAATGTTGCATGCAAGAATTGTGAATCACTTTCCTTCCAAATTGTTCAATTAAAAAGAGTTCTAGAAAGATATGAAAAGGGACAAATTGGATTGGAAAATGTTCTTAGAACACAAAGATACTCAAATGATAAAAGTGGACTTGGCTTTTCAAAATTTGATCAACCAAGTTCCAATAAAACTATATTTATCAAGGCTAGTGACCAACCAATTCAAGAAAAAGTGAACAAGCCTAAAGTAGTTCAACATTATCCTAAAAGGAAGAACTTTGTTAAGAAGAAATCTTATCCTCCTAGATATAGAAGTAACTTTGAACCTACTTGTTTTTATTGTGGTATTATTGGTCACACACCCAATGCTTGTTATGTAAGAAACTTTAGTGTTCCTAGTGGACATTATGTATGGGTGAAGAAAGGAACTAACTATGATGGACCCAAAGCCATTTGGGTACCTAACAAAACTTAATTTGTTTTGTAGGCATGCTTGAAGACCACCTCAAACCTATGGTATCTAGATAGTGGTTGTTCAAAGCATATGACGGGTGACCTAAACCAATTTTCAGATCTAAGGTTAAAGGCCAAGGGCTTTGTCACTTATGGAGACAACAATAAGGGAAGAATCCTTGGCAAAGGCAAAGTTGGTGCACCACCTTTCACATCCATTGAAGATGTTCTTTATGTTGAAGGACTAAAGCATAATCTTCTAAGCATTAGCCAACTTTGTGACAAAGGCTTCAAGATCAAATTCACCAAAGAGGAATGCTTGATCATCGATGAAGTCACCAATGAGGTAAAACTCAAAGGTACAAGAATTAATAACATTTTTATGATTTCTTTAAATGATTTATCTTTGAAAGTAAAATGTCTTTTGGTAAACAATAATGAATCATGGTTATGGCATAAAAGAGCAGCCCATATTCATATGGATCATTTAAATAAATTAACCAAACATGATCTTGTTATTGGCCTACCTAAGATAAAGTTTGTCAAAGATAAATTATGTGATGCATGTCAAAAAGGAAAGCAAACCAAATCATCTTTCAAACCAAAGAATGTGGTGACTACAACAAGACCACTTCAATTGTTGCATATGGATCTATTTGGTCCATCAAGGACAAGAAGCTTCGGAGGTAATGTATACGCTTTAGTTATTGTTGATGATTATTCTAGATATTCTTGGACTTTGTTTCTTGTGCAGAAAAGTGATGCTTTTAAAGCCTTTAAGAAGTATGCAAAACAAATCCAAAATGAGAAGTCATTAAAGATTATATCCATAAGAAGTGATCATGGTGGAGAGTTTCAAAATGCATCATTTGAAGAATTTTGTGAAGAACATGGTATCTCTCATAATTTTTCAGCACCAAGAACTCCACAACAAAATGGAGTAGTTGAAAGGAAAAATAGGTTTCTAGTAGAACTTGCAAGAACAATGCTTAGTGATGCAAATCTTCCTAAATACTTTTGGGCGGATGCGGTTAGTACGGCATGTTATGTTGGAAATCGAGTAATCATTAGACCTATCTTAAAGAAGACTCCATATGAACTCTTCAAAGGAAGAAAGCCAAACATTGCTCACTTTCACATTTTTGGATGCAAGTGCTTTGTTCTCAACAATGACAAAGACAATCTTGGTAAGTTTGATGAGAAATCCGACGAAGGTATATTTCTTGGTTATTCTCTTTCTAGTAAAGCATATAGAATTTATAATAAAAGAACTTTAACTATTGAAGAATCCATGCATGTATCTTTTGATGAGACTAACACCTCCAAAGAGGAAATAGTTGTTTGTGATGATGATGATCCTTTAGATTTACCCCCGGAAGAACTTTCAAATGATACAATTGTGAAGGCACCGAAAGAACTTTCAAATGATACAATTGTGAAGGCATCGGAAGTTCAACAAGAAAGTGTTCAACAAGAAAGTGTTCAACAAGAATCAAACACCAATGATCTACCAAAAGAATGGAGAACTCATAGAGATCATCCTATTGATAAAGTTATTGGTGATATTAGTCAAGGAGTTGCAACAAGATTAAATCTCAAAGATGCTTGCTTGCACATGGCTTTTGTTTCTCAAATTGAACCTTCCAAAGTTGATGAAGCCTTAGGAGACGATCAATGGATAAATGCAATGCAAGAAGAATTAAATCAATTCGAGAGAAATCAAGTTTGGGAACTTGTTCCTAAACCAAATAATAAACACATCATAGGTACTCGATGGGTGTTTAAGAACAAACTTGATGAGAATGGTATAGTTGTTCGAAACAAAGCAAGATTGGTGGCCCAAGGTTACAATCAAGAAGAAGGAATCGACTTTGAAGAAACATTTGCTCCGGTTGCAAGGTTAGAAGTTATTCGTCTTTTACTTGCTTATGCATGTTCATTAAATTTTCAGCTTTATCAAATGGATGTCAAGAGCGCATTCTTGAATGGCTACATCAATGAAGAAGTCTATGTCAAACAACCCCCGGGATTTGAAGACTTCAAGAATCCTTCACATGTCTTTAAGTTGAGAAAGGCTCTTTATGGATTAAAGCAAGCACCTAGAGCATGGTATGATAGACTTAGCAATTTTTTGTGTGAAAAAGGTTTCGAAAAGGGTAAGGTTGATAAAACTTTGTTCATTAAGAAAATCAAAAGTAACACTTTATTGGTTCAAGTCTATGTTGATGATATCATTTTTGGATCGACTAACAAAGAAATGTGTGAGGAATTCTCATTGATGATGCAAGGAGAATTCGAGATGTCTATGATGGGAAAGATGAACTACTTTCTTGGACTACAAATTAAGCAACTCAAAGATGGAATCTTTATCAATCAATCCAAATATTGTAAAGAACTATTGAAGAAGTTTGATATGGACAATTGTAAAGCAATGAATACTCCAATGGGCTCCGGTACATATGTTGATCAAGATGAATCCGGTACTCCAATTGATATTACGAAGTATCGAGGTATGATTGGTTCTTTATTGTATTTGACGGCAAGCCGTCCTGACATAATGTTTAGTGTTTGTCTTTGTTCTCGCTTTCAAGCAAATCCAAAGGAATCACATCTTATGGCGGTTAAAAGGATCATGAAGTATCTCAAAGGAACGACCAACGTTGGCTTATGGTATCCAAAAGGTAGTGTTTGCAATTTAATTGGGTATTCTGACGCGGATTATGCAGGATGTAAAACTGATCGTAAAAGCACAAGTGGCACTTGTCACATTCTTGGAAATGCATTAATATCATGGGCTTGTAAAAAGCAAGCATGTGTTGCTCTTAGTACGGCCGAAGCAGAATACATAGCAGCGGGTAGTTGTTGTGCACAAATTCTTTGGCTTAAACAACAACTTCGTGACTACGGACTTGATCTCGGATGCATTCCTCTTCGATGCGACAATACAAGTGCTATAAATATTACAAAGAATCCGGTCATGCATTCAAGAACCAAACACATAGACATTCGACATCATTTTCTTCGCGATCATGTGCTTAAAGGAGATGTTGAAGTCACTTTTGTAGATACTCATAATCAACTTGCAGATATCTTCACCAAGCCTCTTCCAAAAGAATCGTTTTATAAAATTCGACGAGAGCTTGGAATTTTAGATGAAGGTGATATTTAAATATGTTCTTCATTGCCATAAATCAAAGGTACACACTTCTAATCATTCATGTGTGTCAAAAAAACATGTTTTACTTATGATTTTTGAATTCTCTTTATGGTCAAATCGATTGGAAACATATGCAAATCGATTACATATTGAAACAGTAAGGTCTGTTCTAAAATTTATGCTATGCAAATCGATTGCACCCTTGTGCAAATCGATTGGTTGCTGTTTGTTTTGATTTTTTACGCTTTTTGGTGCTATGCAAATTGATTGCACCTTTGTGCAAATCGATTGGTTGCTGTGTGTTTTTATTTGTTGCACTTTCTGATGTTATGCAAATCGATTGCACCTTTGTGCAAATCGATTGCACCTGTTACGTTTTGCCTTTATCTTGCTTTTATGTGGCTTTTAATGTTGGTCAGAATTTTTAATTCTTTTCAACCCACTCTTCCACCAATCCTTCCACCTATCCTTGACCATTTTTAATACCCACTTATCACTCTCCCTTCCTAATCTTATCTCATTAAAATCTATCTTGACCAAATCAATTATATAATATTCCTTCTCTTAAACCTAACACCACACTTTGTCAAAAAATTCACTCTCTCTCTCAAAGCAACCCTAAAACAAAAAACCTCTCATCCATGGCTTCAAGACAAAAGAGAAAAGTTTCAGACCAAAGCAAGGGCAAGAGCAAAGCTTCTTCATCATCCATGGTGAATCCTTTACTCCAATATCTCACCATTGAACAAGAGGAAAGGTATACAAAGTTCTTTTCAAGCAAGAATGTTCAAACTCCAAAATATGGTATTCTCTCTACCTTTCCTCAAGAATGCTTTACTTTTCAAAATACCTTGGCCTCTTATGGTTTGGAACCGGTCATATCTTCATTTGGACCATACTATCCGGAATTAGTGAGAATGTTCTTTTGTAATATGCATATGGATAAAGGAAAACTTATTTCTTATGTTGCTGGAAAAAGAATTTGTTTAACCTTCAAATTACGTGGTCGTATTTTGAATATCCCTAGTAGTGGTAGCTCTCTCTATGACCCGGAGGATGAAGCATGGGCTGATTTTAATAAAAGAAATTTCTACTATAGTATAGGAAGGATGACTGAACAAGAATTTCATGCTAAGAGAGTTAAGGGACTAGGTGGTGTTGAACCATCAAGAGGTTCATGGACTGCTGGAATTTTCTATATAGATGATAGGTTGTTTCACTACTTTATGGTCTATATCATGTTTCCTAGGGCTGGAAATCATTGCACTGTTACGGAGCTTGAAATGCAACTCTTGTATGCAAGGAAGAACAACATTGAGGTTAATTGGGCTCGTTTAATTATGGTTCATATGTTGAAATTCAATCATAAGTCTAAATTCTTACCATATGCTTGGTTTATCACTCGGATCTTGGAATTCTTTGAGATAGATTTTGATGGCTATGAAGTTTGTCTTATGGATTCAAATAGTAATAAAATTACTATTAAGAATGTTGATGCACGGATGGGTGTTTTATATAATTCGGCCACAAAAACTATCACTTACATTGGTGAAGATGTCGTAGAGAATGAAGGAAATGAGCAAGAGGTCGAAGGTGGTGAAGAAGATTCTCGTCCCTCACATGATTCAAACGGTCCAAGCAACCAAGAACTCTATGATTTCATGACTTCACAATTTGCCAACCTTAACACCTCCATCAACAACCAATGGAACTCAATCAATGAATCTACTACAAATCGGATTAATGAGTTTCGCCATGATGTGAACCAACAATTTTCCTATCTCTATTCACATCTTTATACCCCTCCTTATGATCCGACCAACCCGGCTGCACCTCCTCCACGATATACCGAACCACCTATTCAACAAGATTTCTTCAACCAAGGCCCTTTTGATTTCAACAACAACAACATGGACCAACCTTAAAGCTTATCTATGTTATGTCTTATGGTCTTTTATGTTATGCTTATGGTCTTTTCTATTATGTCTTATGGTGTTTTAGGTTATGTCTTTTTATGTTATGTTCTTGTAAGGTACTTAGTACCATAGCTATTTTATCTTGCATTCTTAGTATTATGACTTATCCATGTTATGCTTATTTTCTTTAATGAATTAATGTTTGTTTCTTTATATCTCTTATACTTTCATGTATTTTTTCCATCTTTCCCTTCTTTTTGATAATGTCAAAGGGGGAGAAGGAAGTTACACCTATATGCTTGTATTTCCTTGATTTTTTGTTTAAGGTACAAAATTCAAAATTTTCATCTCAAAATCATTCAAGACAAAATACTCCTAGATTCACATATTGAGGGGGAGTTATACATCTTAAAGGAGAAGCTTTCCGGAAATAACAATGCATTAGTAAAGATTATTTGTCATCATCAAAAAGGGGGAGAATGTGAAATCAAGATTCTCAATGGAAGATCTTTTGTTTTGATGAAGACAAATCATACATGACAAGAAGGAAAAGATGATATTCAAGATAAAGCATCATGTGTAAAGACTTTGATTCAAGCTATGGATTCTTTGGAATAGGTATAATCATAATTATCAATTACTTAAAGTCTTAGATGCTCAAAAATCAAACCACAAAATTGCATAGCATACTCCTTCTTAAATCTCAAGTTTCATAAACAAAAACTGCATTTTCACTAAGTGTAAATCGATTTACACTTACTGTAAATCGATTGCTTGCTGAAGGTTTTTACATGCGCTTTTGTTTTTGCTTGTGTAAATCGATTTGCACAATATAGCAATCGATTTGCACTGAAGGTTTTTTGAATTTTTTGACTGTTAGAAGTTGTGCAATCGATTTGCACAAAGGTGCAATCGATTGCTTGCTGAACGTTTTTGAAAAACAGCATCTTTTCATTACACCTTCTCAAACACCTTTTCATTAAAACCTTTCCTTTAATCTTGGCAATGGTTCATGATTAAAATACAGAAACTTGTGATATTTCAAGAGGTGTTATGAACATCTATATATACTCAAAATTTCAAATTCTTTCTTCACCTCTTCCAATCAAAAACTCTTAGAAATTTTCAGAAATTCACATTGTTATTCTTCAATCTTTTTCAAGATATTTTCTACACACTTTCATATCATCCAAATCAGAAAATATTTTGAGCAATCTATTACTTTAAAGAATTGTGAATTATTAACATTGGAAGGGAAGATCAATCAAGAGATTGATACATTGTTCTACTATTCAAACTCTTATACAAAATCAAATACTTGTTGTATTCTTGTTATCCAGGATTGTTGGAAACAAGTTAGACACTTTGAGAGGATTGTTCTCATAAGTGGTCTTAGTAAAAAATCCAAGAGGATTGTTCTTGGTCCAAGAGGATTGTTCTTGGTGTCTGGTTAGGCTTGTACAAGATACCAACTATATTAAAATCTCTTACTGCGTAAGGGGACTGGAGTACTCTCGGTTTGTGAGGGGAACCAGGATATATCCTTGTGTCATTTATTTTTCTGCACTTTACATCCTTTAATAACATTACCATAAACCAGAAAAATAATCACTTTACACCATAAAACCGAAAAAGTTATAAAGTACCTAATTCACCCCCCTCTTAGGCATATCTGATACTTACAGATCTTCTTGTAACACCCTTCTAAACCCCGCGGCAATTAATAGAATAATCAGAGTAAAAAAATAAACACAAGGGTACCACAATTACTTAAATACAATAAAAAACAAGCCTTAGCTTTAAGTCATGCTTCATTAGGAAACGAATTATCAAAACATAATCATGTTCATCACAGCAAAAAGAAAACATCGCCAATACAACCAATGGAAATAAAATCCAACACCAATTAAAATAGAGTAATCTCATAAAACTCTAAAACTATCGTTCGCAAGTGTTACAAGATCAGAGCATGACCGACACGACCCAAAATAACAGATAAACTCTATGAGTTATCGTCACCGAGCAATAATGCTGCTACTCCTCAATCTGAAAAATGTCAACAAGTAAGGGTGAGTCTCATTCTCAATTAATCAATGTTATGCATTCATAAGCAACAAAACATCATAATATATCATTCACCCAATTTGTCATATATTCAGATTTCAATCATCATTCATCAACCACAACAAATACACACAAAACATACCACTGAAATCATTTCAATCATGTTATGAAAACAATGCATATGACCAACTGACACTATGCATGTGGTACCAATGAACCGTGGAAATAATCCACCTGACCGATCTAAACCTAACCGAGATACGGCCCAACCTACACAAATTCCACACAATGGGAATTATGTCCACCATTGATCCAAATCATCACCAGGATCCATCATCGAATGCATATGAATGAATGCACACATATAACATACTTAAAACATCACTGATCCGATGCATCCCATCGTCTCACCATAACTCACCATTTTCATCATCGATCAAGTATGTCCATGTTCGCACAATCATTCACACATTCATTACGACAACAGCAATCACAATTCATCCAGCATCACACCAAGATATTGTCATATTCACACATTCATATATATGCACAATATTTCATTTCACAAGCAATTAAATCGATTTTTAAATTTAAGTCGGGCCACCGCCCATCTCACCAATTCATCATATGAAATATTTAATTTGCTTTACAACACCCAAAACGGCACTAAGAAAGGATACACGAATCAAAAGATACGCTATTTCAAAGTTCTACAAATTTTCTGCGCTATAGGGTTCGCTTAGCGACCTTCAAGCGTGCCTATGCACCTGAAATTCAATAACCCCGCTTCAAATGACGCATCACAGAGGAGAAATACGTTAGGACCTCCGCTTAGCGGACTAGCTCCGCTTAACGAGCCTATATAATTTTTCCACTACGCACAGCATCCGCTTAGCGAGTTGAGCTCCGCTTAGCGGACGTGCGATTTAACAGAATCTCCGGTCTGTGATAGACTTGTGATTTCACACATCCACCACCATAAATAGATTCTAAACAACATTTATAGGCATACAAACATCAATTACATCACCATACATCATCATATATCAATAAAACTCATTATCAATCAACAAATCATGCAATTTCATCAGTTTTTGACATTCCTAACCCTAACAATCTCAATCCCAATATACCAAATCGAATTGAATTATATGTTAATCTATTTTATCGCCCATAATCACATAATAGAGATTAACCGGAAGAGTCCCCCTTACCTTAGCCAAGAATCTGGACTTTCCCCCTTCTTCTCCATCAAACCCGTAAGCCCTCTTTCTTCAAATTCAGCAAGAATCTCCAATCTTCAAACTCGCTTATCTCCCTCATCAAGAACTTCCCTGAAACGAATTAATATATCAAATCGAAGGAAATTTCGTGTAGAATCCGAATCTTCAAAATTTACTTAATTTGTGAGGGTTGCACCATGAATACGAAAATGAGTTCTTCTTCTCTCCCTCTTAGGTTTTCCTCCTCTATTTCTCAATTTCCTCTTATTTCCTTGTTTTATGAGAACATAACATAATTTAGTAATGGGCTCAACAACTTAACACCCCCTCGTTACTAAATACCACACTTGGCCCAAAGACCAATATTCCATAATTCCTCCAATTAGTTCAACGAAAATACTAAATAATTCTAAATAATAATTTAATTTCCAATTAAATTAAAATTAGAAAATATGGGGCGTTACACTTCTTGTATAAGTCCAACAATTTATTTACCCCGTAGGGTGGCGAGGATCTTCCTGTGGAAGTTAAGTAATTCAATTACCCTAAAGGGCGACAAGGATCTTCATGTGGAAATTCATCCATTTAATTACCCTATAGGGCAACAAAGATGTTCTTGTGGAAGTCTAGCATTTAAATTTAACTGCCAAACAATAATAATCATGTTGCAAATATTAGGCAACTTAACTTCTAACCAATCAACTATAATAATATCTCAAATTGAGTGAATTCTAATTTCTGGGAATGACTAGTCCATCTGACTCTTAGAGCTTGTAGGCTCCATAAGGGTACTTATTATGTATACAATATGGTCCCTCCCAGTAAGGTTGCAACTTTTCCTATTGGGCGGGCACTAAGACTTGTCGTAGCACTAAATGATCTTCTTGCATCTCTCTTTGAAACACCTTGGAGTTATTTCTTCTGGATGCTCTTTGTTTTGTGGAAAAGTCACAGATGTAAACGATATTTCTTATCTAATAAATCATGTTACTTGCGCTTCTTAACCCTGTCACAATGATGGCATGTCAATTTCGACTGGCAACATGGCATCTTCCCTATACACTAGTGTAAATGAAGTTTCTCCATTGTTGGAGTGAGGGGTGGTGTGATACGGACATAACATTTCATGCAACTGCTCAGACCACAACCCCTTAGTTCTTCTTTGTCCCCTTTAGTATCAACTTATTTGATGATCATGCCTGTCTGTTTACTTGTGAGGGACCGATCAATATGATTTTTGTTTGCACTCTTAATTATGTGAAAAAATTGACCACACTAGTATTGGAGAAATGAGTTTCATTGTTTGAGACAATAATACATGGAAAATTGAACTTGGACATAATCCTCTGCAGATAAAAACGAAAAAACGTTTTCTTTCGTAATCTTGGATACGAATTCAGTCTCTATCCATTTTGTGAAGTAGTACACGCCCACTTATTAAATGGTTAGGGAATTGTCAACAAATGGAGGAGTTTAGTTTGTGCATGGTGTATATTAGCATGTCTCTATAATTTGTTATTTTTAGACAAAATTCATGTTGTCCGTCATTAGTGGAGACTTGTAGTGACTGACTCTTAATAGCTTTTGGGCCATGGCTCGCCCATTAATATGACTTCCCCAAGCCACTTGATGAACTTCGGCTAAGACCAGGGTGATTTCATGTTCACCCAGACACCTTAACATAAGAGAGGCCCTTCCCATTTTATAGAGCCTTCTTAACATTAGAATGTACTTCATTGAGCACTTGCAGATTTGTTTGGCCTTTAACTCGTCTAGTGGAAGTTCGCATGACTGTAGGTAATGTATTATATGCGTAATCCAACTTCCAATTAAGGTGATGTCGACAATATTTGCTTCCCACGTCTCTATGATAGGTAGACTATTATAGTGTGGTTGAACTATGTTTTCTTTGATCTGACAATCTTAGAAAACAGGTTTGCCCTGAAATTTGGTTCCCTGGGTACATGCATTATCTTTAAATTTTTGAAACGCTCAGACAAGTCATGTACCTTCTTAAAATATTTGATGAGTCATGGTTCTTTCGCTTTATACTCACCGGAGAATTACTTCGCCATCATCTGAGAGTCGCTCTTAGCCTTCATAGTCGACGTGCATGTTTCCTATCTGAAGGACATGCCGAAAATGAAAGCTTTGTCTCAACCTAATTGTTGTTGGCCTTAAATTCAAACTTTAATGACCGCTCGATCAATAGGCCATCTGGTCCTTCTAGCACTATCATAGGATCACTCCCTTTCACGTTAAAGGCTATGGCCACCGAAAGGATCCAGGAAAGGGAAACCCCCTTGCCAATCGATACACTGAACTCTTCTTGAAACTCCTCCAGTACACGTGGTTTGATTCTTCCAATGGGAATATACCTGATGTCATAATGAGACAACTCGACAACCTAAGATATCATTCTTCTAGCTACACATTACTACGGAAAGGACATTTAACCACAGTTGGATGAAGGATATTACCACGAGTGGAGTTGCCTGGTAAATTTAGTAGGGTGTGGTTGTAAGTACGCTTTTTACAACCACAGATTGGAACCCGTGGTAAAAACATAGTAGCACTTTACTTATCCCCGCGATTTCTTATGATAATCGTAGTAAAAGGTAGAGGTCAGAGGTTTGATCCCTAGGATAGGATTTTAGGCTTAGTGATTAATCCAGCCAACGAGATGCACGCCATATTTTGAATTACCTTTCCACAAAAAACTCCTAGCCACTTATCAATAAAACCACAAGTTGAGCGAGGTAGCCATACCACTTGTATATAATAATTTGGGATGAAGTTCAAGGAAGACCTAACTAGATTCAAATGACCATCCTTGTTTAACAATTTATATTACCGAGATGCTAACTTTTGACTAATTTTCTCCTCTAAAAACTCAAAGTTCTTGCATTGAAGACGATCATGCAACATAGGGAAACCTGAGTATTTCTCTAGAGTAAGAGTTTGATTGATACATGTGCTAGAGACAATAAAATCCATTTTATTCCTCTTAGTAGCTAAGAAAAACACCTTTGATTTAACATCATTCACTTTAAAGGTAGAAAACATGGCAAAACGATTCAAGATATCATAAATGATCCCTGCTTGGTAGTTATAAATCTCTACGAAAAGAAGAACATCATATGCAAAAAAATAAATGCAATAAAGGGAGTCTATTATGAGATAACCTGACAAGTTTCCAATGACCTTCATTAACCATCCGGGTGATATAAGTGTGATAGATGGTCTTTATACTTATATAATTTTAGAAATATTTTAATGTAAATATTGAAAAGTAATATAAGAATAATATAATTAAAAATTTTTATTTCAAAAAAATTAAAAATATTTATTTTTTAAAAAAACAATATAAGATAAATTTGAATGTAAAATTGCTCCTATGTAAACAAACATGTAGATAATTATTATACCAAATATCAAATTTTCTGAGGGCTAAGTGATATGATCCTAAATTTAAGTAAAAGATATGCGAAAAATTTTAGGTCTAATTAAGTAAAAGATATTCACAGAAATTTAGATTTTTTTTAAACTAAAAGATATGCGCAAAGATTGTTTTGTAACAAAATAAAATCAGTTATTATCTATTTATACCATACTCACGATTTCTCCACTAGGGTTTGAACCTTACTATCACTTCTCTGATTATAAGTTGGCATTATAATTGTGTAAACACACACTACAAGAAAATTGACTTTTCGTGACACTCATAATCTGTCACTAAAAGTCAAATATCCGTAGGTAGAAGTATGAAAAACTTTTAGTGACACCTCCTTTTGGTGTCAACTTTAAGGGGGTGTGGTGTGATGCTAAACTGGATGTCACTATAACTTTTAGCTACAGACAGTATAAAATGTTTGTCACTATATCTTATTTTAGTTTAATATGTAGCAAAAGTTATACCTACGACTTTGTGGGTGTCACTAAAGCTTATATAAATATAATTTTAATATTTTTAAATACAATGAATTCTAAATTTTATTTTTTAATATTATTATTATTAAAATAAAATTATTCATTAAAAATACTTTACAATATATTTTCAACTATGACAAAACTAAATAACTTAATCTAAACATTTATGTAAATTTTTATTAAATTCAAACATTAAGTTTCATGTCATATTATGTAAATTAGAAATAGTTACAAAAAAAAATATTATATACTTAAAATTTTACAATCGAACTTTTCATGTTCTTATTTTTTTAGATTCTTACAATCTAGACCTAGCAATTTCTATCATAGTCTCACTAAGCAATTCACCATAACCAACAATTCTTGAAGTATGTCTCCAAAGCTCACTCAAAAATAGTATTCCTTGTTGAAACCGAATGGACACCTAAATGTTGAGGCACGAGACTCTTGGCACTGTCAAAAATCTGAGGCTAAGGCTCCCTCTTAAAGTCAACTACTCCCCTACAAATCGCCAAAGCAACCTCTTGTTCAGTCTCTGAAATCAAAAACCAATCCAAAAATCTTAGCACACACAAATCAATTATATTATGTTTAACCATTATATAGCTTAAAAAAATACACAAACAAGAGTATTAACATTTAAATTATTAAACATATGTCCTCATTCAAATTATTTAAACAATACTGATAGTTTCTACTAAAGCAGTGACTCATAATTTCTAAAGCAATGAAATATTAAACACACTTTATGAAAAAATAAACACAATAAACAGAAGTCGTGCAAAGCCACTTAAATCTAAGGCAAAGCAGAATCTTTGAAAGCAAAACAAAGCAAAACAGAGCTATTTTGGATAGTTTTATAACTTGCAAGAAGCAAGTAAAACAGAGCCATTATGTAATTTTGGTCTAAAGTTTTTTAAATGATTTCTTTTGAAATTGAAAGGAAAATATGATTTCAAAATGAAATTAACTCCAAACTTTGTTTTAACTATAAATCTCTAATGGATTTCAAAATGAAATTAGCTCCACACTATATTTTAACTCTAAATTCCTAATGGATATCAAAATAAAATTAACTCACAAATGAACTTAACTCTCACAACACATGATAATGTATTTTAATTTATAAATTGTAATAGATTATAACTGGTAGGAAAAAGTGCAGAGCAAAGCAATTGTCATTCATTTAGAAATTAAGAGATAGAATTACACAATCACACACCGTTTGATTGAAATTTGTTTGACAGTGAGGGGGGAAAACAACCACGCCACCGTCGAAACCATGAACAACGTCGTCCTCATCACCGAAGCCGTTGTTGAAGTTGTGAACAAAAACATCGCCACTGTCGAAGCTGTAAAAAACGCCATCACCGTCACCGCGTTAGAACTTAAAATCGTGTATATACAAGAAGGACGAATATTTTGATGTGTGTTATTGTGTTGTGGCTTAGAGAATGAAAGACAAAGAAAGGATTTCAGAGAGTGAATGACAAAGAGTTGGCTTGAAGAGAGTTGTATTTTTTTGACTTATGCTATGCCAACCCATGTTGTTTTAGTTAATGACAAAAATTTAAAAAGTGAGGGGTGCAGCAGCTCCTACCCGCCCCCACCTAGATCCGCCAATGATTGAGTGTCATTTTAAACTCAAATTAATCAAGGTCCTAAACAACAATAAAATAATAACCAATAGCTCACAGTTCCAAGGAGCATACACAGACTGACAAGAACTTACAGCAGAACAATCAAAGTCCTCTAAATTCTAATGGTAAAGTATCACAAGTTACATTTATCTCACAGTTTTACTGAGCAAACTAAACAGAATTCTTTCACTTCTAAGGAACGGGCTACACCCACAAATGGAGGAAAACGTGGATCAAAGGATTCCAGACATAATAGAACCAACGGTTGCAAACAGTCAAGAGCGGATCATAGGTTAACATTAATTAATAAAGAGATAATAGTAAGTAATATTTTCAACTAGCACAACTATGTGGTATCAAGCCCAAGGCCAAATTTCAATGTCTATATATTTCAATCCTTCCATTGCCCTTAATAGTACAGCCATTCAACATAACAGACCCCTCTCCCTTTTGCTTTCCATTAGTACCACACAGAAAGGCACAATTTCGTAAAATAGTTGGGCACAAGACATGTATCACACATCCAAATAATAATAATTTTGCACATGTTAATTTTGCTTCAAAATCGAGTTTACAATCCCGGTTAACCGACCATTCTGAACATTCAATTATGGGTCTCCGTTACATGACAATATTATTACGCTATCGGTGGAGAACTCGGGTTTAGCTAGGCAAGGTAGTATAGAAGAAAGGCAAGGTTCAGGGGTGAACAGTAGGATTAGAGAGGTGATTAAAACAAGCAATAATATACAAGAATGTATTGACTCAAGACAAAGTAGTTTGGTAAATTTTGGCAACAAATCCAAGGAACACAATAAGCAACAAATAGTTTAAAACAAACTTATTGGCAGCAAACAAAAACAACAGACACCTCTCAGTTATGAGGAGCTTAACCAGGTACATGTGAACAAGGAGTAGAAGAATCAAGTTGAACTAAACCAAATGGAGCTAATCTCAATACACTCTAATGAGACAATTCAACACTCTCGCAGTTTTAAGGTGCATAACCAAAACAAACAAATTTCGCTACATTCTCAGCATCGTGTTCCCAATATATGTATCTCTAAGGAGCACAATAATTACAAACTCTCCACAAACAAACTGATTCAAGCAAAATTATAAACATATACAAAGCAATGAAATATGTATATATTGAGATTGCCATAAGAAATGCCTTGTTTATTGGACCTATAGAAAGCTAAACACTTCATTTACTAGACTTGTTGTAATAGAAACCTAAGCACTTTATTTATTGGACCTATAGATTCATGAATGATTAGGTTATGGACTTATATAAATGAAGTAGCTGAGCACTAATTGTCGGGGAAAATAGTTAAAATGTCAAATAGCATACAAGTTATTCAAAACATAAGACCCTCCTTCCAAGATATGACAAACTATAAACAAGTACCTCAATCCTATGATAGAAAAGTCAAACAAAATGCACCAGAATCAACAAGGTTTTATGATGGATACATACTGAAGCAAACAATAGCTTCAACATTAAAGTTATTACTTTCAAGTCTTCAAATAGATCGAGATCATATTGAACATTGTTTAGGTCAAATACATAGTGTATGATGAAATTTTTTGACACAAATGAACATAAAAAGATTAACACATGAAAATATAGTATTCATATATTCAAAACTGAAAGAAGAAGCAAAATAAATACAGAAGTAACTGATAACAACCTTGGTATTTATGAGCGAAAGTATCCCAAATACTAGGTCCTTTTCCATCTTCAAATGATGCACTTTTATACTGCAAAAAAATTCAAATTACACAAAATTAAATACCTAATAATGCTAATTGAAAGTGATAACAACAAAATTGAAGGATGATTGTTGATACCTGAAATGCAGAAGAGGCTGAAGTAAACAGAAAGATGAAACTATGTTCTAGGGTTTGGAGTTGGGGCTTGAAACTATGTCCTCATAAATTGAAGGAGGACGAAGGAACATAGATCCATCAGACACAAAGAGTCTATGAGGGATCGATTGGAGATTGAGGGGACTGGTGATTTCAATTGGAGAATGAGGAAGGCAATATCGAATGAAGGACGAAGGAACTAGGACAATCGGAGTAGGAAGACAACGAGGTAGATCGGAGAAAGACGGTGGCGATCGCAGATGGTGATGATCGGAGACGGTGGCGGACAAGTCGGTCGGAGACTGAGAACGAGATGAATACGGTGAGGTTAAGAGTGAAGACCAAACAGTAGATAGAGAAAATATATTTTTTTATATGAAATTATTCAATTTTATTCATAATAATTGTTTCAATAAAATATATTTATGTCTAGCCTTAGGTAGTACTTGTTAAATAAATAAAAAATAGATAAGATATAGTATATATAACTATGATTATGTACTTGTTAAATAAATAAATAATATATAAGTAATATGTCTTTTAAATTAGCTACAAAATTCTTTGTAGTAAAAATATGGTAGTTGATCCTACATTTCTTGTAGTGTTTGTCTAGTATGACAATAGTGACATACAACTGTAAGTAAAAACAGTATTTAGTGACAAATATTAAGGCATCACTATAGATGGGTGTCACAATAGGGCAATTTTTTTGTAGTGACAATGGCATACCCAATGCATAAAGATGGATATGATTACGAGTATGATGGAGATTCATCTGATGAGGAACAAAAGAATGATGAGAAAGAGGTAAATCATAACAATAGTGAGAAGAAGAAGAAGAATTTGAAGGACAAAAAGCAGCCAGAGAAAAGCTGTGAAGATGGATATGAAAAAGGGTATGCAGAAGGATATGAGCAAGGCTTGAAAGATGGTGTTTTCAGTGGTATACACTTCATTCATGATTCTAGTAGTGATCAAGACAGTGAGACTGAATCTATGGACAATTATTCGTATCACTACCAAGATGATGAATCTAATAGTGACTATAGTAGTGATTTTTCTTTTGATTCTGAGTCTAGTTTGGGTGATAGTAGTGATTTTGATTCTGATTCTGATGATAATCTTAGCATTGACAGTGATGTGTTAAGCTACATTGATGATCAATATGAAGCTGATTGCAGTAGCTGCAGCAGTGACAGTAATTAAGGCTTTTATGCATCAAGTTGAAGAAAAGAAATTAAGTTTTAGTTTACATATTGGAAAAACAGTATTCTATAATAATGAATAAACCTTTAATTATTAGTTTATTGAAACTCAATTTATATTTTTATTTCTTAATTTTAATTTGATCAATTCAGATTGTTAGGCTATATTAGAATCTACTACTAAATTCAAACCTAAAAGAAGTATCCTAGTGTTTTTACTCTATTTGGGTGATGATTTAGTTCCAAAGAAAACAATCAATTATAACCATATTAAACTATATCATGTAAAATTTCTGATTTATATTTTATCTTAAAACTAGTGGGAAACCCGTGCGTCCGCACGGGTTCTGGTGTGGGTTGGGCCGTGTTTATCAGATACATATATTATTAAATAAAAAATTAAAAAATATATATGAAATTGAAACGTAGAAGTTATATTGTTTAAACAAAACTATTAAATTGATAAAAAAAGAAGATATCAAAATTAGAAAATATCAAAATATTATTGAAAAGAAAAGAAGAAAAAATGGACTGCAACATAATTTATTAAATACAACTTTGTAAATAACAATTGTGAAAATTAGATAAAATTGCCTAACTAAAATAATTTATTATATTTGTAAGAGATAATAAATTGGTTTCAACATTTTCTTCTGTATATAAATTGGATTCATACATTATTTTAAATATTTTTTTTTGTTGTTAATCTCAATAAAGAGATAGTGGAAGGCTTAATAGGAAAAATTAAAGTATAAACATTTATTCATGAAAAAGAAGTTGACCGAGTGTTGGGCAAAATTTGCATTAAATTTCCAGATTTGACAAATTAAACAATGATAAGACTTAATGTATTTTGTGGGATCTAAACCAAGAATAGATAGATAGCATGCTTGGCTAGTAAATAGAAAAACCATGTGTGACAGGGTAAAGTCTAGATGTATTTTGTTTCTCAATACGATTGTATAACCTTGTTTAATTAGTGTAATTTGTATAGGTTTAATGAGTCTTAATATTTTGGATCAGCCTTACATGTTAATGAATGAGTAACAATCTATATCAGACATAAAAATTTGAACACCTTTGGCCTAAATTGAACTGTAATAGTAGTAGAAAATTGAAAGACAATATAGAAACTTGTGAATTATATGAAAATATAGAAATTATTAGTTTGATATTGCTAGGATTTAATCTAAGGCTATTCATTCTTCAAATATTGAAGCATCCTAAAAGTGTCAATACACGTTCAGTAATCATCACATTCACATTTAAAAACAATAATAATAGTCCATACAATTTTACAAACTTCGTAAAAATCCATCTTATTGATTCGGGGTACTGTGGAAAATAATATAATTAAGTTTATCTATCATGTACAATTCTGAACATGCCAAATGAATTATATGAATAAAACAGCTCCCACCCAATATACCCATACATCAGTAATCAGAAAAACACCCCACACACACCTATCTATCACACATTGATATACCATTATGCAATCTCATAACCCAAACAAACTAACAGACCCAAAAAAATATAAACAAGCGAAATTTATATTCATTGAGACGTCATGAAAGTAAAATATGTTTCAATGTTAAAACAAATCTTGTAGCCTTAATTATTTTAATTAAAAATAAAAGTTGATATATTTAAAAGATTATAATTATAATTATATTTAGTTTTATAAAATCATAAGTTGTTAATCGCAAAAGTCAACCACACGAAATATTCACTACAAAAAAAAAGCCTTCTTGTGACACTCATTTTTAGTGACACCTTAATATTTGTCACTAAATGTTACTTTTACCTACACTTAATATTTGTCACTAAATGTTACTTTTACCTACACTTAATATTTGTCACTAAATGTTACTTTTACCTACAGTAGTATTTGTCCGTCACATTTTCCCATTTAATAAAATAGGATATGACTCAACAAATTAATTAACAAATATTTTATTAAAAAAATTAATATTTTCAAAAAATAAAAAATAATATTTTTTGATATATTTTAAACAAAATATTAATCTTAAAAAAAAACTTTATGACTCAAAAAATAAATATATTATACTTTAATAATATTATTTTTTAATTTTATTACCTATCAAATTTGTATATCATAAACTTACTAAAAAATCATTTTCAAAAATAAAAAAAATTTGAGAAAAGTTTTTGTGTTTTTTTGGATTCTCTCGTTCTCACAATTCTATTTTCATTTCAACGTAAACCAGCCGCCGCAGCTCTCGTTTGCCGGAAAGATTCATCAATCAAATCGACTGGAATCAACCAGCCGCCGCAGCTCCGGCCACCGCCATTCATTCTTCTTCAGGTTTCTTCTTCGTCGACTTTTCCTTTACACCACTAGATCTGAGTGACGTAGATTAGGTTTGATTTCGTTTTTGTTTTGTCAGATCCAGTATATTATCTTAGAAAATCGCCGGAAACTACTATAGTATAGTCGCGCCTCCAACGTCGCCGAATCTCGACCGTTCGATTCACATCACACCATCGTTCTCCTCCGCTTGCGCCACCGGAGGTAACCTTTTCTTTCATTCTTCCTTGTTTATTCCTTTGTTGCTTTTGATTTTGTATATGTTATAAAGGTTTGCAGTGATTGGCTTTTATGTTTTACACTCAATCTGAACTAGTTTCTAGGGTTAGACACACTCTGTTTCTCACTAATTTGAACTAGTTTTTAGGCTTACACACTCTGTCTTTCACTAATTTGATTTTGTATATGTTAGATAAAACCATGTGAAATGGCTAGAAGAATGTAATCTTCATTCTGCAGTTTATATAAAACTTAGTTATATGTATTTGGAGAACTATTATGTTGTATTAACAAATTGTAGAAATATATTACTGATATAGAAAATAATAGCATGCATTGTAATAATAGTCTAGAAACTGATTTAGTTCTTACTCTTTAAGTAATTATAATTATGGTTTGTTATTTTGAAAATATAAAAACATTTTTGAAATTGGTCTGCATTATGAAATTTGTATGAATACAAATACAATCGTAACATCCTTAGATTTAGTAATATATGGGAGTTGGCTTTCGTGCTCAATTTCTTGAATGTGAGCTTCAACGGCGTGATCTTTTGAATTTGGATTGTGTTTTTATTGTGTGTTTGTTTTGAAAAGGTTGTTTTTTTTAGGTTGTGCTTTGTTGTTGTTGCAGTTGTTTAGGCCTTTGTTGAATATCTCACTTGAATTCTCTGCTGAAGAGTTTGAGACTACTCTTCTCAATCCCAATGACACTTTGTTTTACATTCACATGCCTTTGCTAAAGGTTAGTGCTTTTTCTATGAATGTTGCTTCTTTGCTTTTTCTATAAATTTAGTTTGTGTATTACTTATGTTAATGTTCTATCACGGTGCTTATTTGCTTTCTTTTTGTTGAATTTTGCTAGTTTGCAATGTTTGTGCTTTCGAAATTTCATCCCATTAAATTGCAAGTTCTAGTTTCTTAAGATGGTTAAGTTGTATACTTGACCATATCAGAAATTTCAGAGCTGTGAAGTCGGTTTTTTTATATGCTCATTGATTGGATATTGGCAAGTTGATAACACACATTTTACATTGCTTATTATTGTTCCAAGCATAAATGCAGCCATGTGTTAATATTTTACATTGCTTATTATGTGTTCCAAGCAATTTGCCACTTTTGTTTAATAGTATTTGTTCTGAAATTTCTGTATTTGTTCGGAGGTTTCTTCTCTTTTTAATCATCATTTTGTTTGGAGCAACTGTTATTTGTTCATAAGAGATGAGCTTTCCTTCTTGGTTTTAGTCAGTCTCATAGAGAGTTTATTAACGCATTGATAGCTTCTTGGTAATTAGCAACATTGGAAACTGTAGACATTGACATCCATATCATACTAGTTTCAATTAAGCTGCATTGGTTCAATTAAATTAGTGGTTAATTTAAGCATCTTGAGATTGAAGATCATATAAAATAATGTTGTTGGAGTTGAAAATATACTAATATACCAATATTATACTCTAAAAGTAGTATAGTTTTAAAATGATCATGTTACTATTACTGTTTATAGTACTAATAATATAGTTTTGTGGGTCAGATTAGGATGATACTCTAATCTTTGCCTGTTTAATGTAATCTTATGTAAAGTTTAGTTAATGTTTGCTTCAATATGGATTCAATCTTAGAATGATTTGTCTAATAATTGAGATATATTTAGAAAAGTTGAAAAATTGATATTAGATGATTGTAAAATAATTCAGGGACATTTAGTTCATTTAGTAAAGTGCTTAGTGAGCATAATTTGGAGCACTTGGAAAAACGAATAGCAAAAACGTTGTGCCAATTAGAAAAGATTTTCCCTCCATCTTTCTTCACTATAATGGTGCATTTGGTAATCCATTTGGCATATGAGGCAAAAATTGGTGGACCAGTTCATTATCGATGGATGTATCCAATTGAAAGGTACACATTTTTTTAGTTATTTAATATCATTATATTATAAATAAAAACAACATTTTCTTATTTTATTCCAAAAATCTTTTTGCAGGTTCCTTTTTACTCTAAAGTCATTTGTTCGTAATCGAGCTCGCCCTGAAGGGTCTATTGCAGAGGGTTATTTAGCTAATGAATGTTTGATATTTTGTTCACGATATCTCTCTACGGTGGAAACACGATTTACTCGACCTTGTCGAAATGATGATTCCTCCTTTGTAGAAAATGCAAATGTGTTTAATCCTAGAGGTAGACCTTTGGAGAGAAAAAACCATGTTGGGTTTACAGTGAAGAAAAGGAAAAGAGTTTCTCGAGTTTCTCTTGATAAAAAAACATTGCTACAAGCACATAGATATGTGCTTTTCAACAACACTAATGTTGACCCCTTTCAAAGGTAAAAATGTTTAGTTTGATATTCTTTTTGAAGTTTAATGTCTCTAATTTTGTATTTGTATTTCCTAGAGAACACATTGACTTTATCAAGAGACGTAATCAAAATCGTCGGCTATCACCATATGAAATTGACAAAATTCATAGTCGAACATTTCCTGATTGGTTTTGCGAAAGAGTAAGTTTTCCAAAGGTTTTTCAATTATCAATATTTTATTATTTTTCGTGATCATTTAAAATGTAATTGTGTTAGGTAGCACGATTAGAAGAACAAGGAAGTGTTATAGTTACAGATGAAATCAGATGGTTAGCACGGGGGCCATTAGAAAAAGTGAGAAACTATAGTGGCTATATTGTTAATGGAGTTAGATTTCAAACAAAGAAGAGGGAAAGGTGTTTAAAGACTCAAAATAGTGGAATTTGTGTTACTGTTAAGACCAAAAGTTATGCTAGTACACGAGACAAACGCCCTAAGGAAGGAGAAATAAACTACTATGGTGCATTGATAGATATAATTCAGTTGGATTATGCAGGAAAGTATAAAGTTGTAATTTTCAAGTGTGATTGGGTTGACATAAATAAGGGGTGCAATATTGATGATTTGGGTTTGACATTAGTAAATTTTAATTACTTGCAACATACAGGAAATGAAATATGTGATGACCCGTTTATTTTTGCTTCTCAAGCCAAGAAAGTATTCTATGTGGAGAATAAAAGACTAAATGACTGGTTTGTCGTTGTGCATGCTAAAGTTAGAGATGTATATGATATGGGTGATGCTCAATCCAATGACATAGATAAAAGTAATGAACAAGTATTGGAAGAGATAAATGATGATGATTTGATTAGACCAGAAACTGATGATAGTGATGATATCATTGAAGTTATAATTAATATAGAGGACATTCCCCAAAATGATGATGAGAATGAAGATACAGAGGATGAGAGTGAAGAAGACCTCTCATATTAATTTGTAAATTAAAATGGGAGAAACCATCTTTGATATTGGGAGGAAAGGTATAAGCTTAAGTCTTTGATACGTCTTCATGTTATATTTATGTTTAATTCCTTAGTGATTTTGCAAGTTTGAAATATGCTGGTTTGAAATATGATAGCTTAACTTCAAATATATTGTTATTTCAGGAACTCCGATAAAGGTGGCTTCTAAGGTATGTTTGCATGTTTGTTCTTTTGAATATGCAATTTGCCACTTTTGTTTAATAGTATTTGTTCTGAAATTTCTGTATTTGTTCGGAGGTTTCTTCTTTGATTTATGTTTGTGTTCGCGTTATTTGATTTATGTTATGACTAAGAAGCATGCATGAATGGTATTTAATTTACATCTTGGTTGCATGTTAGAAGCTAAAGTATAATATCTTGGTTGCAGAAAATCTTATATTTGGCTCTGTCAATATATTAAATTGATCATGTATGGAATTGATTGGAGACATTTAAATTATTGAAATGGTTTTCCAAATGTACAAGTAGCAAGAGAATTAAAGAAAAATTGGTAAGCCAAATAATAGAGACAAATGTACAAGAAATAGAATACCAAAAAACTATAAATGGACAGAAAATTAAGTTTGTGGATGATAGATGATAATGAAGAAAACATCACTACATGGTAAAGCATCAAATCTACAAATAGAGCTTGTGAGATAAAAACCCCAAAAAGACTGCCTCTTTTAACTCTTTGGTTCATCTTAACCTGTTTCTTCTGCTAGCTGCATGGCTGTATAAATTTGAATGTAGTATGTGATTGTTTTGTGCCCTTTGCATGATGATGACACTGTAGGGTGTGTGAACTCTTTGGAATTGTTATGTTAATGTTTTGTCATTCTAAATGTTTTCACAATATGTACTAAGAGTATGATTGAATGTTCCGAAAGATTTTGAAGTTATGAAATTGCTACATAGCTTTCTTGGTTGAAGCTGAACTGATCTAAGAGTAAATTCGATGTAAGCTAATTGCTGTTCATTTATTTGTTCATTGAATATGATGTAAGAGTATTATTGTGTTTGAATATACATACATATATAGTGGGTACAACATTGGCTATATAAGCTTCCATTATCAAGTTGGCTTTCAAATTCCTAACATTGATGTTAGCTCCTCTCTCGCTCTTTCCTTGTTTATGTACAAATGTTCATTTGATAATGTTTTTCGCATCTTTTTGTTATTATACATCTGGCTTAAATAATGAAAATATCTGTTGAAGAAGTTGTGAATGCTACATATATGTCGACTTTTCTTCACTTTTGCTCGTCATTTTGTCTACGCGTGTTCCCTAATATAACTGATGTGATGAACAGACGAAACTTTTGATTACTGGGGCTATTGCTCTGAAGGGCCTTGGAGGGGTTCTATTCATCTTTGGAAGCTCTTTCGGAGCTTTGCTACTGGTTTGTACCCAGTTTCTCTATTGGATTCCATATTCATCTCACATGCTCGGTTTCTTAAGCTATGTTTTTTTGTTTTGTTTCTGTAGCTTCTGCATCAGTTGATTGCTACTCCAATTCGTTATGATTTTTACAATTTCGATAACGAGGACAAAGAATTCACTCAGCTTTTCATCAAATTTACACAGGTCAGAGCAATGACTTGTTTTTTAATTTGAAGTTTAGTTTCATGTCTATGCCCAAATTCAAACTGTTGATTCAATTTCAATCCTTGCAGAACCTGGCTGTTTTTGGAGCTCTGTTGTTTTTCATTGGGATGAAAAACTCCATTCCTAGAAGGCAACCAAAGAAGGCTCCGAAAACAAAAACCTATTAGATGCAGCATTGGAGGACGCTTCTTCAAAGAAATTTCTTGGATTGTTTCCTGGTTCTTCATTGTGTATCGGTTATTCAGTTAGCCAGGTTTCAACTTGGTATACTCTGATTCAGAATTAGTTTTTGTCTGAGTTTTGTAATTTTGTTTTCACTCTTAAACTTCTCAGAGTCGATTTCATTATATTCTAGTAATCATGATGTAAGGATCTCAATGTCTTTGGCATTAATAAATGTAGTTGAAATTCTTTGTTACTATATTGAAATATTTGAATTTAATTGAAATTGATATAATAGTTTAATTTTAATATTAAGTTAATTTGTCATATTTAAATTGAAATAATAGAAAATGTATTGTAAAATTTTTTACCGAATAATTGAATTTTAATATTATATTCTTCAATTATAAAAAAAAATTAATTTATAATTTTATTATATTTTGGTAAATTATAAAAATATTATTTAATAGAGTTCTAGTGACACCTATTAAAACTAAAACTGTAGGTAAAAAGAGAAATATTTGTAACAGTAACCTATGATATAGTGACATTTAGGTAAATATTTGCCCGTAGCTAAAAGCTATAGTGACACTTATTATACCGTAGCATTACACCCCCTTATAATTGACGCTAAGGGTGGGCGTCACTCAATGTCTGCAAGCTTTTTACCTACGGATTATTGACTTTTAGTGACACTTTTTGAGTGTCACAAAAAGTCAGTTTTCTTGTAGTGTATTGTAAGATTTAGCACAACCGACTTCCCATTGATCAACTCAGAGTCACACACACAATATTTTCTATGCGGCAAAGTGTCTACCATATTCTTTCTTTACAAACACAAAAAATTTAAAACATTTTTATAAGCTCAATTTCATTAGTCTGGAATTGCACTTAAAAGAATTTATAGAAAGGCATTCAACATTTTCATACACTATGGGCCAAAATGATCGACGATATCGAGCTAAGGTGATCAAATTATGGAGTAATACTATATGGCTGCGTTTTAGTGAAATATTCATAGAAACCAATTGATATCACCAGATCCAGCCAAGGATTAAATGTTGTGCAAGAATTTTTATTCTATTTTAATTAGAAAAAAAGAAATCCACAATCTAATTCATGTGAACCAAAGAAAGATACTTAATAGAAACAATGAAGAGAGAGAAACAACGTGATTCTCTTCCTTCTCTCTAGGATTTTTCCTACTTCATCTTCTTTGTAGCAATGGCTTGGCAGAAATCTCATAAGAAAATTTTCAGGCATGTTACCTCTAGATGGGATACATTCCCATATGGTGGCAAGCAGGTGGGAGTAGGGGAGTCAATTTCTACCTTTTATTTCTCTGAGATTCCGGAGAGGAGCAGAGCGGTGGACATATTCAAGCTTTTCAGTTGTGTAGGAGAGGCGGTGGAGGTGGTGATTCCTCCCAAACGCAACAAATTTGGAAAACGGTTCGGGTTTGCGAGATTTAAAGAAGTAACGGAAGAGAGGATGTTAGCGGTAAAACTTGACAACATTTTAATAGATGGTAAGAAAATTCATGTTAACCAACCAAGATTCGCGAGGGAAACAAGGGATGGAAGAAACAGAGGTCAAGTATATAACGGAGGTGAAGGCAGCATGAAGGATAAGTATCATATCGGAGGTGAAGGCAGCATGAAGGATAATCAGAGTAGGGTTAACAGAAGGGTAGAGAACAACTTGTCATTCGCAGATATTGTTCAGGGAAGAGAATCGGATAAAGGAGATGGAGCTGTTAGACCTTTGATCAGTTTCAGTTCAACATCAGAAAGCAAGGAAAGGTGGAAGAGAGCTTTCGTGGGTGAGGTTATTTTCCCGGGAGAATCGTACAATATTCAAACTCACATGGAGATAGAGGGCTTTTTCTCTATAAAGGTGCATCCTTTAGGGGCAAATTTATGCTTGTTAGAGGAACTGGAGGATGGAATTTTACAAGAACTGATAAAGGATGGAGAATGGTGGTGGAAGCAGTGGTTCAAATCTATCAGTCCTTGGCATCCGAAAATGGTCGATAATGAGAGGGTGATGTGGGTGAGATTCTATGGAGTCCCTAGTCAAGCTTGGAACAGTGACTTCTTTGAAAGTATTGCTAATCACCTGGGTTCATTCATATGTGTGGATGAGAGTACCAGTTCTGCTATTAATATGGATATTGCAAGAATCATGATAAGGGTACCTTTTAGTTTCATTCTGAAAGAGCAGCTGAGTGTATCTATTGATGATGAAATCTTCAATCTGATTCTTCGAGAAGATACGTATGGGCCGGTCAGAATCTTGGAAAAGAAGATCAGAACTTCAACTGTCAACTCTAACATCTCATCTTCCTTCGGTGTAGACAGTGAAGCTGGAGGGTGTGAAGATGATGAGATTTTGGAGGAAATTGCCGAATCAGAGGATTACGAGAGGCAAGTTATTGTCGATGGGGAGGAAACGAAAGAGAAGGGATGGACCGGCGCCGGTGAAGGATCTGGCGGTGACGTTCATGAGAAAGGAGGTAGCGCTTCTTTACACGGTGGAAATTGCGAATCGCTAGGACGCCCTAGGGTTAATGATAATCTGCTGGTAGAGTCAGCTACATCAGATTACGGCACATCTTTTGATAAGGCTATTCAGGCTATTATGGAACTCAAAAGGAAGGAGTTGGACAAATTGAAAATCGTTTCTGATTATTCATCAGAACACACTATCTCGGTCCATCAAATACCAAAAACACTTTATGGTGTTTCTAAAAAGGCGGAGGGGAGCAATTGTTTGGGTGACGTTTCAGAAGCTGGATTTGAGGAAAAAGAAAAGGACAAGTCGGTGAGAGTGGATGAAGAGGTGGGGGCCACCAATCAATTAGTGGTGACTAGGAGTATGCCTAATATTAAATATTTAAAATTAAATGATATTGGAAGGGGCAAAGAAGGAACAGCGGGTAGGCGGCCCAACAAGAAAGTTTTTATTCCAAAGCCCATTAAGCAGCACATGGACTCAGGTGTTTTAAAAGGTTCCTTCCAGGTGCCTCCTTTTATTACTTATTCTACAGCCAGTAGTTCCAATGATATAATTGAATCTGTTTCTTCTGCTTCCCGGCTTGTCGACTCAGATATCATTAGGTGCAACTCTAGGACTCTTCTGAATTTTGATAGAAGTGGGGGTGGTAGATTGAGTAAGGAGATGGCAAAATTAGGAGTCAGCTATGTTCAAGAAGGGGTCACTGTTCGAAATAATTTGCTGGAAGAGGAAGATTTGGTTAGGGGAGGAAAAAGAATTGAGGGAAGGAAGGCGACCTTGAACTGTTTTAAATGATTATCGGAAGCTTTAACATAAGGGGGGGAGGTAGTATAATTAAGAGGAAAAAAATTAGAGGATTGATTTCAAAAGGAAGGGCTGATTTTTTTCTTATTCAAGAAACGAAATTGAAAAATATTCCGGTTTCTTTAGTGAGCAGTATGTGGGGGGAGGATGAAATGGATTATTCTTTTTCAGGTTCTGAAGGCCTCTCTGGTGGTTTGTTGTCCATTTGGAGAACTAGTACGGTGTCGGTTTTGGCTAGTTTTAGAGGCCCGGGGTTTCTTGGATCAAAAGTTTTATGGGAAGGATCTTGCTACTATATCTTCAATGTGTACTCAGCTTGCTCTTTATCTAATAAACGTGTTTTGTGGTCTCGGTTGATTGAGTTAAAAAACAGGTACCAAGATGGTGAATGGATTATAGGGGGTGACTTTAATGCGGTGAAAAAGCGAAGTGAGAGGAGCGGAATTTCTTCTTCTAATGGCAATGTGGAATGGAGAGAGTTCTCGGATTTCATTGATGCTACCGGTCTTGTTGATGTTCCTTGCAAAGGAAAGAAGTTCTCTTGGTTTAGTGGTGATGGAAAATCTAAAAGTAGAATCGATAGATTTCTTATTTCCAATAATATTATATCAGATTGGGGGGTGGCGGGCCAATGGATAGGAATGAGAGATATTTCCGATCATTGCCCGGTTTGGTTGATGGTAGACAAAGAAGATTGGGGTCCAAAACCGTTCAAATTCAATAACGAATGGTTTAATGACAAGAGTTTTGTTGATTTTGTGAAGAAGGAGTGCGAAGGAATTAGAATTCATGGGAGAGGTGACTATGTGTTGAAAGAGAAATTCCGTCTAATAAAAGGGAGATTGATTTGGTGGGAAAGAAATGTTTTCGGTAAAATTGATTTGGAAGTAGAGGATAATGTGAAGGAATTGAACGAGTGGGACGATAGGGATACTTGGGATGAAGAAGTTCAACTAAATAAGGTTAAAGCTTCTAAGAACATATGGTTTAATCTCAAATTAAAGGAGAACATGCTTATTCAAAAAAGTAGGTTGAAGTGGTTAAATGATGGGGATGCAAATAGTAGATTTTTCCATAATGTTGTGAAAGAGAGGAGGCGTAGAAATCGGATATGTTCATTAAACACTAATGATGGAGTTGTGAATTCGGTTGAAGCGGTGAAGGAAGAGGTGAGGTCTCATTTTGAAAGAAAGTTCAAGGAGGATAGTTTTGAGAGACCTTTGTTGGATGGAATTGCTTTTAATTCTTTGACCGAGGAGCAATCTTTATCGATTGAGGTTCCTTTTTCGATTGAAGAGATTAGAGAAGCGGTTTGGAGTTGTGATGGTTCAAAAAGTATGGGGCCGGATGGCTTTTCTCTTCTTTTTATTAAGAAGTGTTGGTCTTTTATAAAAGAAGATGTTAAAGCGTGTTTTAATAGTTTCTTTTCCGGTGCGGTGTTGTCCAAATGTATCACTTCTTCTTTTATTGCTCTAATTCTGAAGAATAGCAATCCTTTGGAGTTAGACGATTACCGGCCAATTTGTCTAGTGGGATGCATTTACAAAATGATTTCTAAACTTTTGGCTTGTAGGATCAAGAAAGTCCTTCCTTCTATTATTTCTAATTGCCAAAGTGCTTTCGTTCCGGGTAGACAAATGATGGATGGAGTGTTAATTGCCAATGAATTAATTGATTTTGCTAGTAAAGAGGGTAAGAAATGCCTTCTCTTTAAAGTTGATTTTGAAAAGGCGTATGACAAAGTGAGTTGGAATTTTCTTAGGTACATGATGAGAAGGATGGGTTTCGGGAATGGGTGGATGAGGTGGATGGAGGCTATTGTTTTCTCTAGCAAGATGTCGGTGATTGTGAATGGTAGCCCAACAAAGGAATTCTTGGTAGAAAGGGGGCTCCGTCAAGGAGATCCTATCTCTCCTTTTCTTTTTGTTATAGTAGCGGAAGGTCTTAAGGCTTTGGTTGGAAGAGCGGTGGAGAATGGTGATTTTATGGGTTTTAATGTGAACGGAAAATGTTTTGTTGATATTCTCCAATTTGCCGATGACACGCTCTTAATTGGTGATGGGAGTTGGAATCATCTTTGGGCTATTAAGGCGGTTTTACGGAGTTTTGAGTTAGTGTCGGGTCTATGTATTAATTACCACAAGAGCAAGTTGATTGGGGTCAACATTAACCCGCACTTTATGGGAGTGGCTACTAATTTCTTAAATTGTAGGGAGGAGGAGAAGGAGTTCAAATTTCTCGGCATTCTTGTTGGTAAAAATCCTAGGAGATTCTCTTCTTGGAGGCCTCTTTTGGATAATGTTAGGAGGAGATTGAATTCTTGGAAAGGGCGGTGGCTTAGTTTTGGAGGGAGGATAACTCTTTTAAAATCGGTTTTAAGTAGTTTGGCAATTTTTACTCTTTCTTTTTACAAAGCTCCGAAGAAGGTCATATCGGAAATTAACAAGATGCAAAGTAATTTTTTGTGGGGAGGGACGGAAGAGAAAAGGAAAATGCATTGGGTGAAGTGGAATGACTTGTGTCTTCCGGTGGATAAAGGCGGCCTTGGTTTTAGAAGATTGGATCTTTTTAATAAAGCGCTTCTTTTGAAGTGGAATTGGAGGATTTTCGGTGCCTCTAACGAATTGTGGTATAGATTGTTAAAGGCTCGGTATGAGAATGTGAATCTTAGATTGAGTTGTGATTCTTTGAATGCTAAGAAGGATAGGTCGTCGTCGGTGTGGTGGGTGGATTTAACATCGTTGGGGAAAGAATTACCGGAGAACTTTTTTACTAACAATTTTCTTTTTCAGGTTGGAGACGGTCACACAATATCTTTTTGGAAATCTCATTGGTTGAAAAGCGGTATTTTAAAGGATCTTTTTGCGAATCTTTTCAAGCAATCATTGTTGCAAGATGTTTCAATAGGTGCCATGGGTGGTTGGATTAATGGGACTTGGACTTGGGGAGATTTAGGCATTCCGGTTATAGGCGAAGCTGCTGTTCCGTTTTCTGACCACAATGCAGCCGTGGTTCCTGCTCAGGCTGTTCGTATCTCGACTGAACCGGCTGCTACTGTTTTTCTTCATAATGCAGCCAGTACCATTACCCGTGCTGTTGGTGTCGCGGCTGTTCCGAATGGTTCTGCTGTGCCGGAAATAGCGGAAAATTCTCATGACGATCATTACGGGGCTGCTGCCATAGGAAGGGATTTCTGCAGAATTTTACACCTTTTATCAGAGACATCTTTGTCCGTGTCTCGAGCGAACTCGGCGCATTGGAAGCTTCAGTCGGATGGAGTTTACACCGTAGCTTCATGCTACCATTATCTTTGTAATAATCTTGTTCCTTGTGGTCCGGTTAACCGTTACGATTCGGCTTTCTTAGATATTTGGAAGGTTGACGTCCCCTTGAAAGTGAAGGCTTTTGGATGGAGGTGCTTCATCAATAAAGTTCCAACTAAGGATTCCCTTTTGAATAAAGGTATCATTGCTACTACCTCGAATCTGGATTGTGTTTTTTGTGCCGACTTTAATGAATCTCTTCTCCACACTTTTCTTTTTTGCCGAAATACCGGTATGGTTTGGAGAGAGATGGCCGTGTGGATTGGGATACCTTATAAAATCGGGGTAGATTTTAAGGAGTCTTTTACGTATTGGAGCTCTTTTTGCCGGTCTAAGAAAGTCAAAATTGCTAAAGTTGGTACCGTTTGGTTAGCTATTTTGTGGACTTTGTGGATGCGTAGGAACGACATAGTCTTCAACAATGGTTCGTGGAATTCGAGTGATGTGGTTTGGAGTTGTAAAACTCTTGTGTGGAGGTGGTCGTATATCGGGAAAATTACTCATTCCAATTATAACTTCTATGAGTTTAGCAATAACCCATTGTTTTACTTAAGTTAGTTTCAATCGGTTTGTAATTTTCTTGCTTTTGGCCTTTTGGTGTTGTAATCTTGAATGGTTGGAGTTCTTTAATATAATCCTTGATTTCAAAAAAAAAAAAGAAAGATACTTAATTGAAATACACTATCCATTTATTTTACAGATTAAATAAACCTTTTCAATTACTATTAATATTTTTAGTACAATAGAGACAGTTTTGCCTAAAAGAACAATGTAGTACATGATAAAAACTAAAAAACCATTGCACATAATCAACACATGATCTAGACAACAATGTATACATTAAAAATAGAAATTTGACTATAATCAATGAAAAATAATTGCTGGCAGCATGGCAACTTGAATCTTTAACTTCAAGGTAGTTTCCCAGAATCACAATTTGGATGTTGGGAACTCATGCAACTCCTCCTTCATAGTCAAATGAAATTGAAAGCTCATATAACAACAATACAAGGTGATCAATTTCAAAAACTGAGTATATAAAATTTCTAAGTAAAAAGCTAAATTAAAAAAACAACAATAATAGATCCAATAGGAGCATATATGCCTTTAGATAGGCAAGCCTAATTAATATTGTCAAACGAATCATATAGTTAGAATGATTACTACTCAATAAGATTTAGAAAGGAACTAAGTTTACCAGGTAATAAACACTGCCAAAGACAGAAGCAATGTTGAATCACAGTTAAAATAGGAAAAGAAAGGAAAAACATATTGAAGTCGAATCAGCTGCTTCGACGAGCCTATCCAGAGAAACACCGAGTGCCTGAAAAACGAATAAAAATAACTTTTATTATGAAAAAATGAGACGTGGAAGTTGATTTCAAATTATGCGAGAAACATAGTTTAGGAGACATAAACAAAATGCAATTTCAAATCAACTTAGTTTCCTCTTAGTGCATACTGAGGTGTGTTTCCTGATCAGATGCAAATCACTACATCGCAATCATCAGATGCAAATCTTGTTTTTGAATTTTGTTTCGAGGAAGAAACCGTTGAATATGTTTCCTAATCAGCAGATTGAATGTGCATTTGGAAGATGCTGTCACATGGCTTTTTGACATTATTTTTTTCATCGATAAGAAAACTCTGAGGCTCCCGAATTACAGAACGAAAGCATTATTTTTTGGCACACTATCAGGAGGTAAAGTCTCAAAAGATTCATAATAAGAAAATGAGCAGCAGGAGCTTCTTTCCAGAAAGGTGAGTGTAATATCAACATCCTAGCAGGACCCTCAACATGATTGATAGTTACGTCCTGACACCATGTAGTTAAAAAAAAAACCTTAATGAGATTATACAAATAATCAAATACTATCAACATCCCATAAAACTATTATAAAGAGTTTCTCAACGTGTGAGGGTAATAATAAGGTCTTAATTTTTTCTAAAAAACCTTTTCCATTTAATCAACTCTTAATTCAATAATTACTGAATCTAATTAATATACATATTGAGGAATGAAAACTCACTGAGTAAGCAATAATACAATGAGCTCAAGAAATTAGAAAAGTACAAATACAAGCCAAAAACCATACCTAACTCCAGTCTTTTATAAGCAGCACCAGTAATTGAGCCATGTTTCAAATTCTCATTAAACAGTGCAAAAATAAAAGTCTTAAATTGTCGATTTGGCATCAACGGCATCCTTTTCCCTTCCACCAAATGCCTTAGCAACTGGCCTTTATAAATCTAGACGAATAAGAAATAAAATCAAAAGTAAAATATGTTTCCATCTCATAACCCAAACAAACAACATCTCGCATTACGTAAAACACAAACGCATTTTTCGAAAATGCATACCGTACTTCCAGCATTGTGGTGAAAACTATTTCTCATTTCAGTTTTGGCAGGCCACCATCCTTGCCCATTGGAATGTCTATTCTTGGCCTGAGCTGTCCTGCCAACACCATGGCAAAAACGTCTGAATGGAATGGTTTTTTTGTGGGCAAGAACATCTTCCAAATAACTTTTTATCCTTGGTCAAGGGCATCTTCTTGATGGAAAACGCCGCTTCCCTAATGTTCTGCATGTACTGAAAGAGAAATATTACATTATTTACTAAACCTTTAGTCATGAACAAAGAATAAAGGTTCACCCAAAAACAATGGTTTTCATGTTCTTGAAGATTACGGGAGGACTGCTCGTGTAAGAAACACACCACTGCTTTTATCAATCAAGTTTCTCTATGACTAATCTCACTTCCCGTATCAAGCACTATCAATACAGCTACATAAGACAGGCTACAAAGTAATTAATAATTAGCAGAAAGAAACCAGTTGAAACATTTAGTCGAACACGTGACGCGTGAGTTGCAAAACGTAGACAATAGTACACAATAAAAACCTAAATTGAAGTAAAATATTTCAGATACCTATGTTATTCTCCAGTCCATGTTGTTCTTTTATTAGTCTCGTTAAGACCGCCATGTTTAAACTTCAAACTAAACGAAATTTCATTAGAACAATCCCGTTCAGAAAATGAACCACTATTGACCACCTGTATCTTGATGTAGCTCGGAACCTCAACCTGATTTGAATCAATTTCGAATACATCATGAACCAAATCTTTATAGTGAATTTTTAATTCGACTACCGACTTATCGGAATCAATCTAAAATTTCTAGAAGGAAAAGCTACAGGTTAGTAAGTTGAATACATAAGATGCTATTTTGTAAACAAATTTTGTCATAACAAAAGCCAGAGATTAGTAAGTTGAATACATAAGATGTATAACTTCTCACAGCAAAATTGCAATGTTTTCCATGCCGGTAACAGCGCTGCAGACACAAACTGGGGGAAAGCAAGCTTTCAAACCTCATGACAGATTTGACCAAAAAGTCACACAAAAATAATTTTGAATCCAACCACCACACCCGCCGTCAAAAAACGTGTTGCCGCTACTATAGTATACCACTATCAAACCGCCTATCGCCGGAAACGTCATATCCACCGCCATAATTTCGTAGATCTGTGTAGAGAGTCAAAGATAGAATCAAAGATATGAGAACATCAAAACCCTCTTCATCACCACTTAGTAACAACAAAAAAACCCCAGATCTGAAGAAGAAGATGCTCACCATATGTTCAAATAACCGCACCGTCAACGAAGCTTCCCCCTTTCGCGTGAGTCAACACCACCAAACCTGAAACAACAAACACCAAATCAAAATCAAAATCGAACTTGTATGAAACTCAATAATAACAATGAAGAAGGAGATGGAGAAGTAAGAAGAAGATGAAGGAGGAAGAAGAATAGGGAGAAAGAAGAAGGAGAGGGAGAAGGAAGAAAAAAGCAATCTGAGAAAAAACGAAAGGGAACTAAACGTGAGAGCAAGAAAAAATAAAAGTGAAAAAGTGAAAATGGGTACAAATACTGTTTGGAAGAGGATATTGGGAGTAATGAAAAAGTGAAAATGGGTACAAATACTGTTTGGAAGAGGATACTGCACTATTTGGTTCAGTTACATTAGAAATAAAAGTGCAGTACATACCTTGGCCAATAGAGAGAGAAACAGATGAAACCATTAGTTAGATTGAAGCCAAAAACAGATTTTAGTCACAAAAAGTAATATTTAGACACATTTTACCCCAAAAAAAAAATAGGTGGAATTTTTTAAACAAAGGGCAAATGGGTCTTAACCAGGTACACTTGTTTTCTTATTTTATAGATAAACATACGAAATATTGTTGTTATAGAAATAGTTATATGAAATATTGTTATACAAATATCTAATAATAATTGTATTTTAAGGAACATATTTGTTTGTTATAGTTTTTGTAAATATGTTTATATAGCATTATTATATTTCTTAAAGAAAAAAACTTAAGATTAAAAAAAAACTTCGAAAAAAAAAGTTAAATAGATTTTCATTAAAATTTGATTTAAATTTTTTAACATTTTACTTTTATTAAATATTTAAAATTTTAAACATTATTAAATTTTGTTCCCTATTTAAATTTTTAAACATTATTAAATTTTAAATATTTAGGAATGACAAAAAAAGTCATACCCGAGCGTATATGCGGATAAAATACAAATATAGAGCGTGTAATTTAATGGATATTCACGGATAAAATAAATAGATATTTAAATGTTCGTTTGTTAACGAATACGGATTTGAGTTTACTGGTACCGTGTCCGCGGATATACGGATCTCTTAATAAATTATAAAAATTATTTAAATATCCCTAGTTTAGTATATCCTATATTTTTATCTTCAAAAAAAATTAGTCTTATATTTTTTTTTTGAAATTTTCGGTGAGAAAAACCTTTAATACTTTATATAAATTCTATTTGACCATTACATATTTAAACTTCTTAAATACTCTAGGCCTCAATTCAACAATTTTATCATCCAACCAACTAGTCTCGTCATTCCTCTGTCCAACCAGTGCCTCCCTTCCTACTCGTCTATTGTAACGCCCCAGATATTTCGTTAATTATTTTAATTATGCATTTTTTAATTTTTCAATGAATTATGAAGTGGTTGAGAATTATTGGAGTTTATACTATTTTATTGGAATTAACTAATTAGTATAATGAGAATATGAGCAATGGGTCTGTTATGAGGTTGTAAGTAGAATTAGTGCGGTGTAAGTTAAACCCATTAGTAAAAGTGAGAAATTAGTGAAAGAGAATAAAACAATTGAATTAGGAGAAAGAGGGAGAATTCTGAAAATTGTGAAAGAACGTAGAAACAGAAGAGAAGAGAGAGCTAGGGCAATCTCATTGGAAGCTTAGAGAAACCTTCAATCCAAGATAAGGGTGGGGTTCTTACTCGGGTTGACATGATGGGTATATGGTAGAGATTAGGCTTCATAATTGTATATCCATGAATGTGTGAAGAATTTGAGTTTTGATGTGTTTATGATTGTTGTGAATGCTTTGTAATGTTTGTGCAATTGAAATAATTGATGTTTAAATGTGAATAATGGTATGATGTTTGTATTTGCATTGAAAAACTATGATTATTGGTGATTTTCGTATGGGGAAAGTATGAGTTTTTGGGGTATTGAAGGGTTAAGGTTTGTAGCAGCAAAACAACAAATTTTTTGGTCTGCTATAGCAGGAACCGGTTCCCCAAGTACGGGTACCGAGTTACCAGAGTTTTTGGAGTGAAAAATATAATTTTTAACTAGGGAAACCGATTCCCTTAATAGAGGAACCGGGTTCCACTGAGTCGAACCAAATTTTCTTGAAAACTTCAAAAAGCCATAACTTTTGACTCGGGTGTCCGTTTGACGTGCCGTTTGGACCGTTGGAAAGCTAATATACATCTCTATCTTATAAAAATGAATTGGGAACCATTAGATAATTATTTAATATAACTTATAGTTATTGTACATATTTGATCTGTATGAGCTGATAATGATGTGGTATGCTTGATGCAATTGGTTGTACGTATTCGATCTATATGAACTGATAATGATGCCTTATGATGAATTAAAAATAAATATACTTTTATTAAGAAGTTGAATTAACCATGTCATGTCGTTACTTGACTTGTGTACCGTGATGTTTGTTGTTATTATGATGAATTGGTGATGTTCTGACTTATGATGATGTGTATAATATGAAGTCTGTGATGAGGTATGAATAACGCGATGACTTGATGTTGTTATGAAAATGAAGTGATGGCTTATATTGTTGTTTGTTGAAAGCTTATGCCTTGTGGTTGCAATTGCCCTCGTTGCTATGCTATTGTTGATGTTGTTGCTATCGTTGTTATGTTGTGGTTGTTGAAAAATTGTTGTTTGTGTTTTGACTCTATTAATTGGAAAATTCAAGTTGTAGGCTTATGCCAAAGTCAATTTGTTGTTGTGTAGTTGTTGTTGCATTCATACGTGGTCGCACTCATAGCATAAGAGTTAGGAGCTCATGCTCTATAAGTTGGTATAGATTGGCAAAAGTTTAAAGTTGAAGGCTTATGCCTTATTTTATAGTCGAAGGCATATGCCTTGTTGATGCCTTTATTAATTGGCAATTTTAAGTTGGGGGCTCATGTCCTAATGGTACCACATGCATTTGCACAGTGTCAGTTGCATTGCATTATCATAAAGATGGTATGATTGATGAATTTGTTGTTAATGATTAACGATGTGTTGTTGAATGATGAACGATGCTAATGTTTAATGAAGTGGTGAAATTATGTATGATCTATATCTCCTATATTATTTATCATGCATTCCTTTTTATTGTAAGATATCTCCCCCCCTTCTGTTTGAATGTCACCTCTAAGTCGGTAACGTGCAGGTAATCAGGAATGAAGGCTAGTTACCTTCAAGTAGATCGAGTTGGGATTTTCTCTCTGATATGTAACACTTGGGGGGGTGGGATGAACGTTATTAATTGTTATTTGTTTCTTTATTGAGATTTTAATTGTTTATTGAAGTATGTTTACAGCTTGAAGCTGATTTTGTTAAATTAAGATGCCATGATATTTCTAAGATTGAATATGTTTCTTTTGAAGACTACATTGTTTGATTTGGTTCATCCGTTTATACGTGTTATGTATCTATTATGATTATGAGCAATTGTTTTTGTATTATGAAGAAAAAGTGACATCCTTGTTTCAAAGAATTATTTTAAATGTTGATTTTTATACTCTGATTTTATTAATATTTTGCAGGGTAAATCGGGGTGTAACATCTGTCGTCTGCTCTTTCATCATTACTCATAATCACAATATCTTTTATTTCTCTTCGTTAAAAATAAAATGTATGGGTATTATGTCTGGATGTTAATATGTTTTGGGGAAAAGAGAGAAATTAATTTAATGAAATTTTACTGTTAAATTGATAGTCAATTGTATGGATGTTAGATGATACTCCCTCTGTTTAACTATGACAGCCGTTTTTGAAAAAAAAATGTTTCAATATGAATGCAATTCTTAATTTTCAACGTAAAAATGATTGCTATTTTTTCTATTATGTCATTTAATTATTACTTTGTACACTCTTTCTAACATATTAAAAAGGTTAATTTAGTAAAAATACAATGTCTTATGACAATATTATTGCATTCTTTAATTTTAGTGCAAAAACCTTAAACGAATATCATTTTAAAACAAGGGGAATAATAATTTGAAAATTTGAAAATTTATCTTTTTCAAAAAATAATTTTAGAAAAAAAATGTTATCTATGACATGTAAGTAAATATCAGCAAATACCAAGTGAGTTGACTTAACAAGATAGATTAGATACAAATTCAACTAGTAATAATTAAATGTAAATTTTAATTTAATGTATTATGTTCTATAAAATACTGATATTTTTCCAAATTATGGTAATCATATATTATCAGCACATTTTAAATTATATGCTTTAAAAATTATTGAATAATTTTACACTTTAGGTTAGTAAATGAACAATAATTTAAAAGAAAAATTACACTCACCTCTTTTTAATTTCATTAAAATGACATCGACATCCCCTCTAGTTTTAAAATATGCAATAACCTCTCATAAGCTTACATATGCCAATAGAAATATTTTAGTGACAAACAAAAAATCATAGATAAATGTCATATATATCTACAATTTTTTGCTCTTACTAAAAATTAAAGAAGGAGTCTGTGCCAGCACTATGCCAAATTTGTCTTTTAGCAGCACCCCTACGAAAGCGCTTTTAGGAAAAAGCGCTGGTATAGGTTTCGCTAAAAACAAAATTAAAAAACACGCAAAAAAGCGCTCTTATAGGGGGGTTACGAAAGCGCTTTCAAAAAGCGCTGGTAAAGGCATGGGTACGAAAGCGCTTTTCAAAAGCGCTTTTATAGGGGGGATATGAAAGCGCTTTCAAAAGCGCTGCTATAGGGGGTGGGGTACAAGAGCGCTTTTATCCTAAAAAGCGCTGGTATAGCCTTAGTTACGAAAGCACTTTTCAAAAGCGCTGTCATACCTTTTTTAAAATTAAAATTTTTAAAAACAAATTATACTAAACGCGCTTCATCGTTTCCAAATCCCTAATTCCTCTTTCTCTGCCATTGCTGCCCACAGAAAACTTAGAAAATCTTTGAAATCATCTCAGCATTTCAACTCAGAAAACATCGTGCCATCGTTTCCATCGTTGCCCACCATTTCAACTCAGGAAACTCACCATCTCAGAAAATCGTGAGCCACCATTCTCCGTTCTCAATCAGTAGCCGTCGAAGAAGAAAATCGTGAACCTTAAGTTCAACCTTTGACCATAACCTCCCTCTATCGCCGGACACCTCCGCAACCTCGTCGGACTTCCTCCCTCCACCATGAATCCTCTGTTTCTCTACTCGATTCACGCTGCGAGCTTCTGCTTCGCGCCGTGACTCTGCTCTCGCACTATTTTCTTGGTAATTTCACGATCCTTTAGTTGTTGATTCAATTATTTGCATTGTGGATGAAATCTGTTTATTGTTGTTGGTAGTTGATGATAAATTCTAGTGTGGGTCTTGTTGTTTGAATATAAGTGTGATGATGATGATTACATGCTTGCTACTTGTGATGATACTTAAATTCTAAATTTCGATTAGATATACGTAGCTACAACTCCACATGTTCAAATTGGCATCAAAACCCCTGTATTATTGTTGCTACTTTTTCTAATATTTTCTTATGTCAATCTTTAAATAAAAGTGTAATTGAGGTTTTTGTTTGACCTCATTGAAGTAAATGTGGCCTCATGTTTTGAAACAAATTTGTAGCATTTTCATTCTTTTTGTACTCTTCATGTTTCTTAAGGATTCTAGTTATCTCGGTGGCCTAAAGGTTAAATTCATCGGCTTGTGATAGAGCTTTATACATAAGAACTTATATGATAAATACCTATACCATAAGCACTTAATTATGTTGTTTATCCAAATAAAAACTTAGTCTTTTGAATGAAGTCAATATCAAGCATATTTCACTATAATTATATTTCTTATTATAAGCATATCTCATAACTTCATTTGAATAGCTTGTGCGACAACTTTTTGTGTGCTTTCTCGTTAGACACTAATGCTGCCCCGTTATGAAAATACATGCTAAATTGTTGTTTTCTCATGAGATATAATTGCTCCACCTTGATTTCTCCATTTATATGACTCGACTATGATTTGTGGTCGTTTTCGCGACGATGGTTTGACATGGGTAGTTGCTGCCCCGGTTTCTAAGTAGGTGTTAAACTTTGATTTACCTTGCGGTACTATGTATCTAGATTTGCTATAACATCTGGGTGATGATTAGTTTGGTTTCAGATCATTTTCTTAGCCATGTTATGTCATTCATTTTGTTCCCGTAGTGCTGTCCCATTGGGATTCATTGTATAAAAGAGGCTCTTAATCAATTATACATATTCGCAGGAAGTATATATGGCTAATTGTTCTAAATTTTATTTTTCAGGGGATATTAAAGATTTTTTAAAAGAACATCACTAGAGACATCAGATTAGCTTACGGTGTGTGGTTCCAGAAGTTTCTGAATTTCTCTAAAGGTAATTAGTTATTCGTTTGCTATAGTTTCTCTAAAGGTAATTAGTTATTCTTTTGCCATAGTTTTTGAATCTCTTTCGTCAAAGTAATTAGTTGTGGTTTGAATGAACTGCTATGATGGATCGTTTGCACTTTAATTAGTTGCTTACTTCTCCACTTTAATTAGTCGCACTTTAATTAGTTCCTCTTTATTTGACATATTATTTCTATTTAATTTCAATTTAGTGTCTCTCAATCAGTTTTTTGGTTTGTGGACTTATATTACCTTGAAATAAGGTAATGTCTTCTTTAAGAAATCGGGGGTAGGATGAAATAAGGTACTGTCTTCTTTTAGAGACTCAAACAATCGAGACAACTGTAACTTCCTATCTTTAGCTAACTACCAACTTAACCAATATGACAGCTATAGGATCTCATTAGGTATTGCTTAAGTGTTGCTTATTCACAGTAGTATATTTTTGTACTATAGTTGCATAACATTCTATTTCAAGACTTGAGTGGTTTGACAAGATTTATTTCTATTATTCACACTTTATAGGATCTCATTAGGTATTATGATCAAGACATAATGATGATAGCTATTTCTTATCTTGACGGAATTCCTTAGTACCTGATAGAGAAACCAAGAAGCAAAAGCATTTGTTTAGCTTAATTAAGACATGGATAAAACATGGATAAATTCAAACCGATTGTCGAAAGAGTACGAGAAAGGGGTATGGGAATTCGTTAAGTTTGCGGTTGCGCACTCCGAAGACCCGATTCGAATGTCGTGTCCTTGCTTGGGTTGTTGTTATGGGGATAAGGTTGACGGGAATAAGTTGGCATCGCATTTACTACGGTTTGGAATTGATAGAAGTTATACATGTTGGACAATGCATGGTGAGAAAAGTAATGGGAATGTTGAGTCGAGGTGTAATACGAAGTATGCTTCAAACGACGATTGCACATACACATATGATTATGATCGAGTCGAAGAGATTGCAGAAGCGCTTGAAGAAGATCTTGAGGATTGTTCCAAAATGTTTGAGAGGTTGGTAAGAGATGCAGAGAAACCGTTGTATGATGGTTGTCAAAATTCACAAGATTGTCTGTGGTGTTAAAGTTGTACAACTTAAAGGCGCACAATGGATGGTGGGATAAAAGTTTCACAGAGTTATTAGCCCTTATCAAAGATATGCTACCAGATGATAATGTTCTTCCCAATCGAACGTATGAGGCCAAAAAGATGTTGTCCTCTATTGGCATGAGCTATGATAAGATACATGCATGTCCAAACTATTGCGTTTTGTTTCGAAACGAGTATGCAACGTTGAATGATTGTCCTAAATGCGGTGCCCCTCGATATAAGAAAAAGTTGTCTCCGGCCAAAGTCTTATGGTATTTTCCTATAATTCCGAGATTTAGACGCATGTATCATAGTGAAATCGATTCAAGACACTTGACTTGGCATGCAGATGAAAGAATTATTGATGGAAAGTTGCGACATCCGGCAGACTCACCACAGTGGATGAAAGTTGATAGTGATTATCCTGAATTTGGAAAAGAAGCAAGAAACCTTCGCTTGTCATTGTCTACTGATGGAATGAACCCGCATGGTATTCAAAGTATCTCGCATAGCACATGGCCTGTGATTCTTATGATTTATAACCTACCTCCGTGGCTATGTATAAAGCGTAAGTACATGATGTTATCTATGCTAATTTCTGGGCCTAAACAACCAGGGAATGACATAGACGTATACTTGGCACCCTTAATCGAAGATTTAAAGTTTTTGTGGGAGAACGGTGTGGAGGTTTACGACGGGTATAGGAAAGAAAGTTTCAACTTGAGGGCGATGTTGTTTGGAACAATTAATGATTTTCCAGCATACGGAAATCTATCCGGGTACAGCAATAAAGGTCAAAAAGTGTGTCCTGTTTGTGAAGATGAAACTGATACGACACGATTGGATCTTTGTCAGAAGAATGTCTTTCTCGGCCATCGTATATTCTTAAATTCTAATCATCACTACCGTGGGTGGAGAAAAGCATTCAATGGAAAGGCCGAACATCGTACAGCCCCGCCTTTTTTGTCAGGTGATCAAATTTTTGAAAAGGTGAAAGATGTGAGCACTCAGTTTGGCAAGCCTTTTGCACATTCACTTGTCAAGGGTGGGTGGAAGAAGAAGTCAATTTTTTTTGAACTTCCATATTGGAAGTCGTTGTACGTAAGACATTTCCTGGATGTTATGCATATTGAAAAAAATGTATTTGACAGCGTTATAGGTACGTTACTCAATATACAAGGAAAGTCTAAGGATGGCCTTAACATAAGGAAGGACATGGTAAACATGGGAATGAAAACTGAAATGGGACCCGTGACGAAAGGAAGACGAACATATCTTCCACCTGCTGTTTACACTCTATCTAGAAAGGAGAAGAAAACATTGTGTAAGTTCCTCAGTGAAGTTAAAGTTCCAGAAGGCTACTCTTCAGATATTAGAAGACTTGTGTCCATGAAAGACCTCAAGTTAAAGAGTTTGAAGACGCATGATTGCCATGTTATATTGGAACATTTTTTACCAATAGGTATACGTTCTATTCTGCCAGAAAAAGTAAGAAGCGCAATAACTAAACTGTGTTTTTTCTTCAGGTCAATTTGCAGTAAGGTGATCGATCCCGCGATCTTACCAACATTGCAAAGAGAGATAGTTGTTACTTAATGTGATCTTGAAATGTATTTTCCTCCCTCGTTTTTTGACATAATGGTTCATCTAGTCGTTCATCTTGTGAAAGAGACACAATTGTGCGGACCAGCTTATATGAGATGGATGTACCCTGTTGAACGTTATATGAAAATATTAAAAGGGTACGTGAAAAACAGAAGTCGACCGGAGGGTTGTATTGCCGAATGATACGTTGCGGTTGAGTTTTGTACTGAATATCTGTCAAATGTTCAATCAATTGGACTCCCCAAATCTCATATTGTCGAAAAAAAGAAGGAAAAAGGCTAATTGGAAATAAAGTTGTGATAGTATCAATGGTCGAACGGGATCAAGCGCACTTGTATGTTCTGTACAATGAGATTGAGGTTGAGCCGTATGTTGAAATGCACAAGGTTGTTCTCCGAGATTTAAATCCGAATAGAAATGAGAATTGGATAGTACGAGAGCACAATCGAAGTTTCATACCGTGGTTTAGGGAACATATTTATTCAAAGTATCGTTCTGATCCTGCTTCAGTAACAGAAAGGTTGAGATGTTTAGCCTATGGTCCAAGTATAATTGTGTTTTCTTATAGCGCATACGCAATTAATGGATACACATTTTATACCAAAGAACAGGATGATAAAAGTACTATGCAAAATAGTGGTGTTACCTTGGTAGCTGAAGCAATGCACATATCAAGTGCGAATGACTTAAATCCGAAATTTGCAAATTTGTCATATTTTGGGGTTATCGACGCATTTTGGTGTTTGATTACGCAAAGTTTCAAATTCCTGTATTTGGTTGCAAGTGGGTTGAAAATAATAATGCATACGAATGGATAAGTCAGGATTTTTGCAAGTGGATCTCAATAGGGTGGGGTACAAAGATGAGCCTTTCATTCTAGCCTCTCAAGCTAAACAAGTGTTCTATGTCAATGATCCGACAAGTACGAAATGGTCTATAGTGCTTTTATCAAACAAAATAGTTGATGAAAACATTGGAGATCAAGGTGATATTGGTGTTGGCATTGAATCTTGTACAAGAAACAATCAAAATGAGAACGAATCTTGTACTAGAAATGATCATAATGAAGGTATTTGGATCAATCCAACCGTCCGCGTTGTTAAGAGACGCGTAGAACACAATCCTACCAAGAAAAGAAAGAGACGTTAGTGAAAAAGGTAATAGTATACATATTCCGACTAATGTGTGTTGTTCAATTTGTACCGATTGTTATATATTCAATTTGTATAGTTTTTTCAATTTGTATTCCGATTGTTACAATACTTATTCAATTTTGGTGCATATTTTTGTTTTGTACATAACTTTTGAACCATGTATCCGTTTGTCGACTTCTTTACATGTAACTATACTATTTTGACAATTCCGGAGCTGCTCATTCACTTATCTTTACATTTCGGGACTGTTTTTTTATCGGTTTTGCTTCTGCCCGTGATCAAAAGTCGGGCTTAGGGTCTGAATTTCGGAAAACCGACTTCATTTTTGAGTCCGTGAGGACGTTTTACCATAGCCATGTAAATTTCGTTCAATTCCGACAACTTTCTTTTTTTTGACGCTTATTCTGATTTCATCGATTTCGATTCCGATTTACTTGTACATGCATGGTTTGACTTCCATTTGACTTGTATAGATTGTTAGCTTATTAATAGTGTACTAATGTTCTTTAGTTTGTTTGATACAGGTTCAATGGCTAGTAATCAAGAAAACCCACAAGAGAACCCACAAGAAAACCCACAAGATAACCCACAAGAAAACTCACAAGATAGAGATGCTCTGGATACAAATCCTCAACCCGATACATCATCAAAAGAAGTTGCACGAGGCATCACCATTATGAATTGAATCATTCAACATAGAGACCAAGGATTGATATATAATTTGGAATGGAATTCTGATAACCAACCAATTGGTCATAATTCTGCAAAGTTGACAAGCTATATTGGTACACTTGTTCGTTTGCATATTCCAGTCTCCGTAGCTAAATGGAATCTGAAAAGCAAAGAGTTGGACGAGAAAAAAGACATGATTTGGGACGAGCTTAAGGTATCATATATGGTTGTTGTTATTATCTTGACGATAATTTGATTAAATTACTTATACTAACACACTCCATGCGTATGTTTGTTTGCTGAGGTCTTTTACCATACTAGATGAGCGTAAACACTTCATTCTTAGTTTGGCCGAAAAAAGATATAGAGGGTGGAAAGCTTATCTAACAAACAACTATCTTAAGGATAAAGAAGGAAACTTTCTTAAAGAGGCCCCAGAACGTCCAAAAAAGTATGAGATGTTCATTGATGATGAAGATTGGGCTAAGTTTGTAGAGCAAAGAGATGAAGCTTTTTGGAAAAGGAGTGCCACAAATAGTGCGAGAGCATCAAAATCCGCGTATCCATACAAAAAAGGGCGTTTGGGATATGCACGCTTAGAGGAAAAAATTGTAAGTAAATAGAAATGCGTTTTAATTAATTGTCTAAATGTGTTTTATTTGACGATTTTATCATTTGTGTCAATGTATAGTTAGAGGAGACGAAAAGTGAGGAAACCTCACTTCCAGTACATGTGTTATGGAAGGAAGCTCGTGTGGGCAAGAATCGAGCTGTCGATCCCGATGTTCAAAGAGTTTATGCTGAATGTGTAAGTATAACACTGTGTCTTTAATTAAATCAAATGTTTTTTAATATATAAATGATTTTTTATCTCCACTAATAATTATTGAAATGTAAATGAATTACAGGAGACCTTGTCGCAATCGGTATCCACCGGTGAGGAGCAGGATGATAGGAGCGTACTTAGTAGAGCACTAGATGCTCCTGAGTATCCCGGTCGGGTGAGGGGTAAAGGTCATGGTGTGACTCCAACCTCTTTTTACAAGCATTCTAGGAGAAGAAATCCTACCAATGAAGAAGTGTTGCAAAAATTGCAGGAATTGCAAGCACAAGTCTCTGAATTGCAAAGAGATAAAGATATGTATATGAGAGAAAAGTGCAATACTTCATCGGTGAAAGAAACTAGTGATAAAGCTAGTATCAACTGTCAAAGAAAACTTCCCGAGGTAATTATAAATTTTTTTTCCTTACAAATTGTTCTATTTTATTAATGATAATGACTTTATATTTACTATTGGTTTAGGGCATTTCATCTTGCCAACTATACTTATCGTTACCGAATTATCGCCTAGTTGGCAAGGGAAAAGTGCACAACACTTTGGGAGATTTACTTCACCATAGACCGCTCCCGGATGGACACCTGAAAGTATCAGTTGATGTTGTATTAGATCATGATGCGGTGCTACCGGTACCTGACATGGTCTCAGAGACAACATTGATGCGAGATGCAATAGGGTCATTTGTTGCATGGCCCTCGGAGCTCATTATCATTGGTGATGAGGTATATTGAAAACTATTATGAATCATTTAGTTTTCGAATGTCAATTCTGAACCGTTACGTTAATTATTTTTTACATTTTAATTTTAGACTGCTCCTACAAAACCCGCAATTAAGGGTAAAGGTTTTTTACAGGAGGAGTAGTCTGTTGCATCACTAAAAGAGGTACATTTAAGGTGTTAATATATAATTTGAATCTAAAACTGCATGATTTTATGTTTTACCAATTGTTATATGATTTTTAGGCATCTGCTCGGGGGTCACAACAAGTGACACAGCAAGTTCGTAGCGTACCACCTAAGGGTCCTCCGAAGCAAGCGGCAAAAAAAGGTGGTGCTTTTGTGCCTCGATACCGAACGACGCTCGGAACACTTGTTGATATGTCCGATTTGAAGGATGGTGCTCTCCGTGAAATCAATATGGATGAAGGTATCTTTGGTATTGAATTCATGTCACATATTGCAATAGATGACTTGGAAGAGATTTTTACGCATGAACAACTAGGCGTCGCTAATATGCACTCATACATCCGGTAATATTCACTCATCCGATATATTATTTAATTAGTCGAACAATTTATTTACACATTTCAATGAAAATAATCTAATGTTTATTATGTTTTTATTTAAGGTTGTTGTATGACAGAGTGTTGCGCGGGACTGCATTGTCAAACAGATTCTGTTTTGTGTCTTCCGGCCATTGCAGCGGAATGACAATTGCTTCGGAACCGGAATCAGTTAGACAGCGCTTAGTCGATAGATTCCTGTCCTCCGGCAATACAGAAAGTCTGATTCTTTGGGCGTATAATACCCGACCAATAGGGTTAGTTTCTCATTCTTGGTTCATCTAATCTTTGTTTCTTTTGCGTAGCAAAATTTTCATATAACCTATTGTTTTAATTTATAGAGCACACTGGTTGTTGCTTGCTATCAACCCTATAAGAGAAGTGGTATATTTTCTGAATTCGGTAGATGGTGAGTGGAGCAATTATCCGGCTATGAAGGAAATGATTGATTTGTAAGTGGGATCGTTCTAAATATTCGTGTATATTTATATATTTAATTATTTGTGAGATTGATCTAAATATATGCTTTTATATTTTTGTTAGATCAATACAAGTGTTCCGAAGTCAACGAGACGCACAGGTATCCCGGACTAAATCAAACAACATTACTTGGATCAAAGTGCAAGTACATTATTTTTCACAATTTTGCTTATAATATTTATGCTACTTGATAAAACAAGACAACTATAAAATCTTATTTGTTTTTCTATGTAGTGTCCGATACAGCGAAACAATTCAGATTGCGGATACTATGTTTTGAGGTTTATGAAAGAAATCCTTCAAATGAATCAATTAGAGATTCCAATCACGGTATGGATTTATAACTTAATTAGATAACTTTTTATAATTTATTACATTTAACTAAATCATTCATATTATGTTTTTGTTCTGTAGTACTTTGACGAATTCCGTGCTGCTTCTTACACGAGACTTAAGTTGGAAGAAATCAAAGAGGATTTGTGTCAATTTTATATTCATCAGCTATTCATGCAGTAGGATTTGTGTCGATTTGAAGTATAATATTATAGTACTCTAGGATATATGGTTACTAACTTTGTTCATACTGTTGCCAATATTTGTAGTATAATATTGTTGATGTTACAGATTTAGTTTGTTTGACATGAGTTAGTTACATGTGAAACTTTCTGTATTCATACTTTACATGATTTAGTTTGTTTGACAGGAACTATAATGATGTATATATATAATTTTGGATATTATAATGGTATTATATTAGTATATATATAGTCCTACCTATGGTTGAAAATATATCGTCGAAAATATATTACAGGTCGAAAATATTACAAGATGAAAATATATTACAGGTCGAAAATATTACAGGTCGAACTGGGAGGCTGAAATTACAGGTTGCACTTTAAAATACCTCATTTAGCAACGACAGCGCTTTTAAAAAACGCTCTTAAAGGGCCACCTACTAAAGCGCTTTATTACTAAAAGCGTTGCCTAAGATTAAAAAAAAAAGCATAAAAAATAAAAAAAAAAACGCAACCTACGAAAGCGCTTTTGGAAAAGCGCTCTTATAGGGGGACTACCAGAGCGCTTTTTCCAGAAAAGCGCTCTTATAGGGTGGGCTACCAGAGTGTTTTTTCTGGAAAAAGCGCTCTTATAGGGGGGCTACCAGAGCGCTTTTCTGGAAAAAGCGCTCTTATAGGGGTGCTACCAGAGCGCTTTTCTGGAAAAAGAGCTCTTATAGGGGGGGCTACCAGAGCGCTTTCAAAAGCGCTTTCGTTACCTACGCCAGCGCTGGCTTTGGCAGCGCTTTAAAGCGCTCTTATAGCCCAAAATAAGCGCTTTTAAAGCCCTTACTCGTTGTAGTGCAGTTTATTAGACTGCAAAGGTGGTTTGTGCATATTATAAAACTAAAAGAGGTGTCAATAGTATTTTATTTGACCTCAAATGAGGTGAAAGTAATTTCTCCTAAAAAAAGGTGAGATGAGTGATCGTCAGTGTTTTTACCGTGTTTAATTAAGTTTTTCTTATGTTTTTTATTGTTTTTATTTCATTTTATTCTCACGAGAAAGAAGGTATTTTATCAATATGTTTCAAGTAAAACAAGGAAATCAATTGATTCTAAAAGGCATAAGAAGGGGCGAGCAAGCAACCGAGAGCTTATGGTCAGCTAGTAAAGAGGCCTTATGATTGTAATGGCCATATAGAGAAGAACCCCACCTTATCACGCCGAAGGGATTTCGGGTGGCCTGTAAGCATGGCTCACAACCTAATTCTGCCATATTTTGGTTTTGGTCTTAGGGATTTCCCCGTTTCTATTATGTTTTCCTTGATTTTCTAGGAGATCATATAGGGCCTTTAATGTGAAATTAAGTGGATTTGAAGCCTATATAACAGATTGTAATCATGGAACAAAATTCATCTCCAAGCATTTTTCTTATTTTCTTGTTGTTGTTGTATTGGATTAAATACTCCATTGGAACACTCTTTTTATTCAAGTCTCATTTATGCTTATTCCAAGTTTTACTTTATTGTTTTTATCGTTATTACCATGTATGTCTTGTATGCTTTAGTGTATGCTATGTTTATGATCGCCATGTTAGACTAGTCACTTAAGGACTACGGGTTATGAGGAATGTCTTGTGACAGGCCTCGTTTAAACTCTTTACAACTTTAATACGAGACACAAATTAATTTTGTTTTAGAATTTGAGTTTTTAACTTATATATTGTTACAAAAGTATAATTAATTTATATATCATTCATACGCTGAAAGGGAATGAATCGATATCTGAATACTTATTTTGGAAAATCGAGTTAGAGGCGACGAGAGTGTCTCAAACCTCGGTTAAGAAAATTCTGTTTTACTAGGTGTGCAATAATCGATCTTAAACAAATAATCTACGTCGATAAAAGTACATAAGTTATTTGTTTAAGATACGACAACACTCTGACGAAAGTAGATGTTATCCAAATAATTCTATTATTTATAAGTTGATTTTTCTTGTATTGAGTTCATAAGTTTATGTGATACTGTTTAAGATAGAAATTGAATACCCTAGGTCATATTTTTAGCATCGTATTATTTGTTCAAACTTCATTTTTCCAAAACTAAAAGTGTTCAAACTTCATTTTTCCAAAACTAAAATTCATATCGCTTTAGCTAAACATAGATTAAATAGAACTTGGTACTTAGAAAATTGGTCTTTGTGGAACTATAATCTTCTATATTACTTCAATATTGTCGTATACTTGCGGCGTATCAAGTTTTTGGCATCGTTTTCGGGGACGAAATTTTCTACATTTGTTATTCTATTTCGTTGCCGTCTAGACTAAATCATTTTTCTGTCTTTGTTAAAATTTTCTTCCACCCTTTACAATTTTGATTATATGCAAGGGTCCCATATTGCGGGATATCTGGACGAATCAATAAACAACATCGACCATTTCTTACACGAGAGATGCTGATTACTAAGACAGTAGCAAGTTATGGCTGAATAATACCAAACCCCTTAAGGATTATTTTTTCCCACCGACGAAGAACCACAATATAGGGTAGTCCATCCTATTGTAAGGCTTGATAATTCCAAAATTAAGCTCACAATTGTAGGTATGGTGCAGCAAAATCAGTTTGCTGGACTACCTAACGAAAATCCCAACTAACACTTGTCAATTTTTATTGAATGGTACGGTACCCTAGGTCTTGTTTTTAGCATCGTATTATTTGTCAAACATCATTTTTCCAAAACTAAATTTCCAACTGCTTTAACTAAACACAGATTAAAAATAATACGGTACTTAGAAAATTGGTCATCATGGAACGATAATTTTTTGTATTACTTTAGTATTGTCATAAACTTGTGGCTTATCAATGACATAGAGAGGTAGAAAGATAACAACAACCTTAACAAAAGGTTAGGGTGGCCAAACTGGTGGGTGCCTAAGAAAGAATCGGTTGTGAAGATCAATGGGAGGAAATGACCTTACTAGGTGAGCGAAAGCTGCGAAACACTGAAAGAGATAGCGATTTGTGAACTGTTGTAAGACCGAGACTTAGGACTGTAATACAACTGGTTACTTGAAGACAAGATAGGGACGATTTATACATGAGGTAAGACAAGAAAGTTTCTCAGTTCTAGCCAAGGAAACTTTACACTAGGTTCTATCTTATTAAGGAACAAGTCATGAAGAGAATATTCAAAGTCATCTATTGTCCAACAAAATTGCATGACATCACAGAGGCTTTAAATATTGATAGCTTTGTTTTCTGAAGAGAACAATTAACATGATGTATTCTTAGGTTTATGGATCAATAAGACTGATTAAGTTGTTTTTTTTAATAAGCAATGATATAAGATATTGCACTAGGGGTGAAACCCTTACAACAAGAACTCTAAATAGAGTTAAAACAATTTAAAGGTAACTTGTACCAATCATAAAAAATAGACCTAAAAGTAGAGTCACTATTACACAACCATTTCCAAGAAAAGAACAAAATGTTGGAGATCACCACTTCAAAGCTAAAAGAAGCATTATCAAAAATAATGGAATTTCTCATTATCCAAATGCACCAAATTAGAGCTAACCAAATTGAGTTTAATTTAACTCTAGTGTTGGATTTCCTCACTTTTTCTTGGATGTAACCAAAACTTTTGAACTCTTCCAAGGTAAACTCCAAGTCATCTCCCAACCAAGTGTAGATATTTTCCCAAAACTTGACATTGAAAGAAGAGGTGTTCCGATGATTTCGGATGATTGGAGCAAAATAAACAATCCATAGAGTTGAAGTTGGAGACACCTCTATGGGCCAAAAGGTCTTTTAGAGGAAGTCTATCTATGAAGAATCTTAGTCTTCCACATAACTTCCAGCAAATTGATGACATTAGTTGACCAAGCCATGTCTTTTGCATTAGCTACCAAGTTAGATACACTTGCAACCGAGAACACACCATTTGGTTTTAGCTTCCAATGGAAGTCATCTTCTTCCGTATTGTTCGGAACTATTCCTTCTAGCAACACTTTTAGCTCCCTTACTTGAAGAACAAAAGTCGTCGGAGTACCATTTAAGGCGTCATGAGTGAAATCCGGATTCAAGTGAACGAAATCGTCAATTTCAAAGAGACCGTTAATGTTCCAATTAAAGGCACCATCATTCCAAGAAAAGACACCACTAACTTTGGAAACTTTATTGGTTGAATGATCGAACAAATGCGGGAAGGAAACGCGAAGAGTTTGATGACCCAACCAACAACTATGCCAAAAAAGAATGTTATTACCTCTTTTGAGTTCACATTTGACCCAATCTTTGAAGCCTTCAACGAAATCCTCCTCTTTAAAATCATTAAGGATGATGTCTCTCCACCAACTAGAATCATCACGGTTTAAAACTTCCCCGCTAGAAGCTAACACATTGAATTTCGGATTTTGATATCTCAAGAGAAGAAATCTACTCCAAATGGCTTTGTCCTCCTTCAAAATTCTCCACTTCCATTTGAGAAGGAGGGATCTATTCATATCACCAACATCCCTAATTCCTAACCCACCTTTCTCCTTAGGTTTACAAACATTCTCCCACTTCACCCAATGAATGCTTCTTTTGTTCACATTCCCTTTCCACAAGAAATTACTAAGGAGGCCTCTAATCTCTTGAATAACTTTGTTTGGAGCTTTAAAAAAAGAAAGAGTGAAAATTTGGATTGCATTAAGCACCGAACCAATAAGAGTGACCCTTCCACCTATGGAGATATTTCTCCCCTTCCACATCGACAATCTTGCTTTGATGTTAGAAATTACCTCCTTCCACGCTCTCCTCTTGTTAGCGCCTTCACCCACCCACACACCAAGAAATTTAAAAGGAAAAGTTCCGTTTTTGCAAGAAAGGAAAGAGGTTGCCGAGTAAGAAAGCCACTCTCCAATATGAATTCCGAAAAAATTGCTTTTGTGAAAATTGACTTTCAAACCGGAAACAAGCTCAAAGCCTCTCAACAACACTTTCATGTTCCAAAGATTATCACAAGAAGGTTCTCTAATAATTACGGTGTCGTCCGCAAATTGGAGAATGTCCAAATAATCTTCCTCGCCATATTTAAACGGTTTAAAATCCCCACCTCCACCGATTTATTCATAAGCGCACTAAGACCTTCCATAGCAATGATAAAGAGAAAAGGGGAAATCGGATCGCCTTGACGTAAACCTTTTTGAACTTTGAACTCTTTGGTAGCGCTACCGTTCACCAAAACGGACATATGACTAGTGAAGATATAAGATTCCATCCATTTCAACCATCTCTTCCCGAACCCCATTCTTCCCATAATCCACCTAAGGTAATTCCAAGAGATAGAATCGTAAGCCTTTTCAAAATCCACTTTGAGTGAAAGACACCCCCTCTTTTTTATTTTTGCCAAATCAAGAATTTCGTTTACCATTAGAACCCCATCCATCATACTCCTACCCGAAACAAAAGCGGTTTGATTAGGAGAAACCAATTTATCCAAAACACATCTCATTCTAGCCGCCAAAATCTTTGCTATAATCTTGTATATGCTCCCCACTAGACAAATAGGACGGTACTCGGACAAGTCTTGCAGATTCTTGTTTTTAGGAATAAGCGTAAGAAAAGAGGAAGTGATAGCTTTGACAAGCGTACCTTTTGAGTGGAAATCGTTACATAACTTCATCAAGTCGTCTTTAAGGAGAAACCAAAATATTTTGAAGAATTCCAAAGAATAATCTTCCAGACTCGGACTTTTATTCCCATCACACGACCAAATAGCATCCTTGACCTCTTCTTCGGAGATAGGTTTTTCTAACTCCAAGGAATCCACCATCGATAGCTTATTCAAGTTAATCCCATGTGGCTCCGGTCTAGAACAAACCTCTTCTTGAAAGAAACCTTCAAAATGCTTAAAAATGAATTCTTTAATCTCCATGACCTCTTCCAACCTCCCCCTCCTGGTCTCAATGGAGCATAAAGCATTCCTTCTTCTCTTATCTTTTAAGGAATTATGGAAAAACCGTGTGTTATCGTCCCCTTCGGAAAGCCAAAGTTGTTTCGATTTAAGTCTGAGGAACCCTTCTTTTTTGTTTAAGTTTTCCCAAAAATCCTCTGCCACCTTCGATCTCTTCTTAACCACCTCTTCCGGAGCATTACCTGCAAAATGAACAAACAAATTATCTAAAGAATGCATCTCTGTCGCATCTTTGTCAATTTTGAGATCTATCCACCCATAAACCGATTTTTTCCACCAAGAGATCCGATTTTTGAGAGATTTCAACTTTTCAACCAAGCAATAGTCTCCCCTTCCTTTAACTATCATTTTACTCCACTCCTATTCCACAAAGCTATCAAACTCTTCATGCTTGAACCACATATTGTTAAACTTGAACGATTTAGGTCCCCAATCTTTTCTATTATCTTTCAACCAAATGGGAGCATGATCGGACACATCCCTCTCTCCTATATGTTGCCCATCCACCTTCCAATCCTCCACAAAAGTCTTCGATAATAGAAATCTATCTAGCCTACTCATCGCCTTCCCGTTGCTTTTGAACCAAGTAAAATTTCCACCTATAGTAGGAAGATCCACCAAGTCCATTTCCTCTATGAACTCGTTGAAGAATCTTATCTCCCTACTATTACCACTACTAGGAACTCCAATTCTCTCATCTAAAGAAGAAATAGAGTTGAAATCACCGCTAATGCACCAAGATCCTTGAATGTTATTGTTCTTGAACTCACAAATTTTTTCCAAGTTTTCCTTCTAGTAACTTTATCACAAGAGGCATATACATTTACAAAGTAGATAAGTTTACCCTCCTTCTCCACACATAGTCCAAGAAATCCTTCACCTCTAAAACTATAATTTAGAAAAAAGAATTCTTTTTTCCACATGGTGAGAATACCACTCGAAGCTCCATTAGCATCCAAATAGGACCATTCAACATCAACATCTCCCCACATCTCTTTGACTAAATTCAATCCTATTCCACTTAATTTTGTTTCTTGAATGAAGCAAAGATCAACGTCACTTTTTTGAATTAAAAAGTCGACTCTCTTACGTTTTGTCTGATTCCCACCACCCCTTAAGTTATATGAAAGAATTATCATTAAGGTACACCATTTTGAGTCCCCTTTGTCACCTTCTCCCCTTTATGATCCCTTAGCTCCATTTCCTTCAACTTTTTGATCGGATTAAAATTGACAGAAGTATTAATGATTCCCAACCTTGACATGGAATTCCATAGTCCCTCCGCAACATTGTTGCACTCGCCATAGTCTCCTCTTCTGTTGCAATTCCTAATGTCAAAACTAGAAATGGATTTGCAAGTTAAAGGAAGTCCTCCCGAAAGATAATTCTTCTTGGCATAAGGATTATTTTTATGGGTGAATTGAATTTCTTTATTCTTTGAGATTCCTTCCCTTGTTGTATCCCGATCTGAATTGGATGATAAAATTCCATCACTTTCTCCCCTAAGTCCAACACCTCCTTAATCTTCTTCCTGGTTTTTTTCCGAATTTTTCACCTTGTGACATTGTTCATCAAAACTTAGTCTCTGAATTTTCTTGGTGCTAACCCCTTTCCTCTTGTATGTGATAATCGCTTTTTTCTTCTGGGTTGGAAAATGATTAAATTGTTTGTTATATGGAGTGCAATTGGTAGTATTGGATTGTATTTTTTTCATTGAAGCTTCTTCCCGATACCTTGTTATTATCTTGTCTCCAATTTCTTCTGCGGGGCCCCACCTCATTTGCCGCCTCATTAAAAGAAAAGTCCTCCTTGCTAATGCTGGCAAAGTTGACTTGGTCCTTTAATTCAAAATCAATTGTGTGGCCCCCCTTTACAACGTTACTATTGTTATTCATTGTTGAATAATTATTATCATTAAAACAATTGGAAATACAAAGACCTGCCAGCCCCACTTGCTCCACCCCTTCAATAGCGTTAACCCCCAGAGACCTATTCCCAAAAGAATCAGAAACTCTGCTGCAAGTATTCATGGAAATTGAGTCTGAGGTTCTAGCCGTCCTAGAAAAAGCTTCAAATTTATCCACAAAAGCATCCTTGCAATTAATGTTTGCGGTAAAGTTCTTCTCCTTTACTGATCCGTCTCCTTCGTACTTCTGAGTTTCTGACAATCCATCAACATCACCGCTTGTATGTCCCTTCTGTTCCCAAGACAGATCGAGTTTTTGACCGGTGGATTCTCGCGGTGGTCGTTTCTGTGGTTGACGCTGTTTAGGGCTGAGTACCAGACAGTTAGCTGGTGGTTCTTGTTCGTGATTGGGGCTGAGGACGGAGCGCTGGAAAGACCGTTCATCTTCGCTATCAGGTTTCCCCGGAAAAGAGGCTGAGTCTTCGTCTTCAGAAGAATAAGAAGAGCTTCGTGAAGGATCCTCCTTCTTCTCTTTGTGCACGGGAACTTCCTCTATGATGATTAAATTAAATCAAATCCCATTAATGCATACTTTCACTCTGTTTCTAATGTAGTCCGAAGAATCTGTGTAAATCATGATGTTTAGAACGTCTAATCTGTTAGGTTTGAGGTTTATGCTTTGAGGGTTCACAACTCTGTCTATGTCAGCCAAGATAGTGTTGATGAAGCTCTCACTCCTAACAAAGCAAGGAATGCCAAAGATTGAGATCAATGCCACTCTCGCACACTCTGCATCCGATTTTCTCCAATCTCTAATCTCTTTGAACCACATATTCTTCCATTCTCATTCATCAGCTAACAGGGTCTCCAAGTCTCCTTCAACATTCTCCTCCAAAAGACATAGATTAGGGCCCAAAGCGGTTGATGTGATAGAGAAGATGCCCTCTTCAAGGAGGCTTTGAGCAACGCAAAAAGCAAGTCCAAGGCTTCGGGTAATTCCAACTTTAGCTTTGTTGTATCTTAAATTTTCAGAATCTGATGAAGTGTAGTAAAAGGATTTACAGACTTCTTTGTTATCTGTAGAATCCGTAACAGCAGCCCCCTTGATTACATCCGCGAAAGTTCTTGATGGCCCTGAACCTCCCATCTTGTTGGTTGTGGAATTCTTAAGGTAACTGCTCTCGAACCTGAGTTTAGCACTTGTATGTCTATCCCTTCCATTATTGGTTCCAAGATTCTATTTGTTGTCTACTCTGTGAATGAAATTTTCTTCCTTGCTTTTGATCTTGGAAATGTTTGCTTTTAGTTTTGATCCTTCTAACCAAATGTTAATCCATAACTATAATTGTTCTAGCTTGTTAGTGATTAGTGATTAGTTGCTTAAAAAAAACTAACTAGCTAACAAGTTAGTTGGGTTGATTATGTAACCAACAAGCTATTTTAAGTTGTTTGTAATTCAATTTTGATTAATTTATAATACATTTTCTTTCATCACACCTTCACCTTGTTGTATGTATTGCATCACAAGAAACTGAATTGAGTTGTGCTAACATTAAGTAGTGAAATAATATGGAGGCCGAGAGTTAGAGCATAATTATCGTGAGTGGTTTTTGTGACTTGTGAGTTGATTTTTAGAGAATTCGAGAGTTAGAGCATAATTATCGTGAGTGGTTTTTGTGACTTGTGAGTTGATTTTTAGAGAATTTGGGAGGCTGTGGAGGGCCACGATTATAATTTGCTATTAAAAAAACAAAATAAAATTATATGCTAATGTATCATATAATTTTTTTAATTTTGTAAAATATCAAATACATTTCAATTTATAGATGTGATTCTGCAAATCTCTTCCCTTCAAAACCTTTCCCAAACCAACTCGCAATCATATTGTGTATGTGAAAACTGATATTTAATTTTCTACTGATAGTTTTGAAGGAGTTTAAAATGCTAAAAGGGAATATAAAAACAGAATCATAGAACAATTTGTTTTGAATTAGTGACAGCAAGGTAAAGGAGATCATCAATGTTATATGCAAATCCATTGGGAACCTTCAACACCATTTTCATTAAATTAGTCACAGCACCAGCATCTGCTTTATTTGTGATCAAGGGCTGACCAGGCTTTAAAACATGAAACAAATATTAAAATAAATTAGCACTTCTTATATACTACCAAAAAGCTCTATAAACATCATCTCCCTCGGGAATATATAAATAGCATAACTATATATAAAGTCTCATAAACTACATTCATTAATTAGAATACTATAGTCATCCAATTCATAGTACCATTTCAGGTCCAACCAAAGCTTTAATCTCTTACTGTCATAGCATAATACTATTGTTATATGGTTCATGTTAGAAAATATACTAGCTACATATTTGTTAAGCTAATCCTTACCTATAAAAGCATAATGTTAGTGTTGTCGATGGAGAATGGCGGAGAACCAAAATCCTATCATACATGTTGTTTTGTGGCTCCATTATTGCAGATTATGGCAGAAAATCCGCAATATGGATTGATATTTTCTATTGCGGTGAATCCAAAAACAGCTATGTATATCCGCCATATAGCGCCACCATGACTGATATTTGATAACACCGAATGTTATGTAAGTCACATAGCTTCACATCACCCACAATATTTTTTCCAAACAATCAATAACTACATCATTTTCACATAGAGTGTCAATTAAACTATACACAAAAGTTATATAGTTTGTTTCTCCAAATTCCTATAACTTTCTTACATTCAATTCAATCAATTCTAATATTTTCAATATAGCATCCACTTAGGTTGTGACAGAATAGATCATGTTATAGTAGTATACATGTACAGTTGTTTACTATAAATACTGGAAAACAGAATAGAGAAGGATGAAAAAATAAAGTTAACCAAGCCAAAAAAATCTCTCTTTAAAATGCTGAAAGCACATCCGACCTTAATCAATCTACTATGTCAACCTCCGCCAAGGGTGTGTTTTGAAGCAAAAAGTCCACTAATCCATCAGGTACTGAGGAAGGATATTTCCTTTTTACTTTCAGTGACTTCAAGTTACATAAGGAAGAGAACTCAAACTTCAATAAATCGGGAACAAGGGAAAGAACCTAAGGAATCAGGACTTATTAGTATTTTTCATAACTGAAAATGATACAATTTGGTTTCTCAAACAAAACATGCTATAAAGTACCTTAAGAGTGGTTGAAGTAACTGTCAATGATTTGATATTAGCAAGTTCAATCAGCCAGTTGAGTAGAAGCAAAGGAGTACTTTCAGCCATAAGAAACCAATAATCGACATCAATACTTACATGCTTGACTGTGGAGAGATTGCTATTACTCCCACAGAGTTTCTGAAGAGGAAGACCACTAAAACTAAAGGTACAAAGACTTGGTGCAGATAGCTCAAATCTGAAATAGGACCTACGTGCCCTATAACTCATGATTATCGTTAAATTGACAAGTGTGGTACTTGATATGCAAAGGTTTTGTGAATCAAGAACTTCACATTTGTCAATGATCAAACTGTTCAACTTCTTTAATGCAGAAAAAGGCTCGGCACGTCCATCATCACCAACACGAAAGGTGAATGACTGTAGAGACAATGTGGTTAATGCTGGCAAAGTCAGAGAATTAGGGAAAAAGGCTCTCATAGTAAACATTCTAGAGCAGAAAACAGAAATTTTAAGAGAGGTTAAAGTGCGAGATGAAAATAAGCAAGGCGGAAATTGTTGAAAATGACATTTGAGATAGATATCTAAATGCTGGACATCATGTGAAACTGCATATTTTATAATCCATTTGAGTTGGCGAGGTTTCCTAATTGCATAGCGGTGAATATCAAGAGTGTGGAGTGAGGCTGAGTAATCCCGAAGAGATAAGATTTTAGACATGAATTTGTTGAAATTCTGAACAGCCTCGACGTTTGAAGCATCCCGGGCTGTTTTGAAGTTTGAAGAACTTAATCTAAGGATGTGAAAAGTCTTCCAAATATTCTTCCATCTCTTGGAGAGAATGCAAGTCTGAACAACTCGTTTGGCATTCAAAAAGGAGAGTATGTGAAGTAAAAGGCAATGGGGCAGGTCACTGAGTCTGTCTTTGTTTTCACAGTAATTGTGTTTATGCCTTGCTCTCTTCATTGTCTCGTAGAAGAAGCAGCGAAATTGAAGAAAAGAGGAGTGGTTCTTCTATGAAGGGCAAGTTGAAATGCCCCTTCCTCTTCCTTGATCTAAACTATGATGTTACTATTAATTGATTTTTCTTTGCAATTTCTATAATAATTTAGAGATAAGATTATTTTCATAATTGTCATTGCATCATTAAATTAATGCACTGATTCATATAAAAAATGATACAACTTTAATTTGTGAGAATAATAATTGCAATCAACCGCCGCCGCCTTCCTCACTCCATCGCCACCCTTCAACCGTCTCTTCTCTGTTCAGGTTAGGATTTTGTGCCGAAAATTTTCCTTTTTTTCATTGTTTGCTTTCAAAAATACAAAATTTTATTTAGGGTTATAGTTAATATTATTGGGGCTTTTTTAATTTATCAGTGATTTAGGTTTTATCAGTGTGATTTAGAGTATTGAAGACAAAGTTTGTTAGGTTTTTATCAGTGATTTAGAGTATTGAAGACATGTATCAAGTAAGTAGAAGATGTTATTGATAATGAGACCTACAAGGGATATCTGTTTCATCAACTTTTACATGATTCAAGATTTTCTATATGTAGTTAGTAATAATCACGTTTTTCTATTGTAGGTTGAGCTTCAAACAGTGGATGGACTGGTAAAGGATAGAACACAATGTGCCCCTGCCGATTATGTTCCACAGAATATGAATCAAGTAATTGTACCCCGAAGTCTTCTGTGGCAGGATCCTTCGGGTACAGTTACTTGATTCATATTCTGTGACACAATACAACTTGGATAGAAATGAGGCGATGCAGGTTAAGTCCAACAAAACCTTCAAATTTCTAGTCCAACAACCCCTTCTCATTATTGCAACATTTATTGATTGAGTAAACATACACCCCTAGCTTACACCAACACCGTAATTTTCTACATACAAGGTATACAATTCATTTTTTATTAATTTATTCTATCTTAATTTCTTTGCACAAGTATCTATCTGTGTTAAAATATACGGTGTAATATACTAGTGTAGGAAAATAAGTGTAGATATAGCATAGCTCAAAGATGAAGGAAAACGCTGAAGGGTAAGTAGTAGTAACTAGTTGTCATGTATTATTTGTCATAGAAATTAATATTCAACTTTTATTTGTGTCTAATTTTTCCTGTCAATTGGTTGTGAACTTTACATTAATTGTTGTTGCAGAGAAACTTCTTATATTGCTAAGAGATAGTAGAAAGCTCACAAGGATACTGGGCTCTTTTGATCAATTTGGTAACAACTTCTCAAATTCTGTAATTGTTTGACATGCTGTTGGTTGAGTTTCTAATAGTGTTCCTATCAATAACATGTAGCTAATTTTGTTCTTGAGGGTGTCTGTGACAGGATTATTGTAAGTGATCTATATTGCTTTATCCCTCTGGGCTATATGACGTGGCTGTGTTAAATTTAAGGTAAACTTTATGTACAAAATTTGTTGAACTAATTTACAATAAATGATATTCCATTCCATGTATTCAAGTTAGATATATAAAGTCCTAAATATTAATAAATTAATTTGTATTTATTGATATATTTAATTTGATTATTCTTTTTACACGACATATATATATATATATATATATATATATATATATATATATATATATATATATATATACTCGTTCTACTCTTTACCTTCTTATTTTAGAGCCTTTATATAATAATAATCTTATTTTGATTATATTATTTTTATTTTGGAGATTGTGAAGATTTTCAGTCATTTGAAGATGTTCAGACTTTGCAGGACTAGGACCGATTTAGTTGATTTAGTTGTTTAGGGATGATTTTCTTATTGTTATAATGTCATGTGAATTGGTTTAGTTGTTTTCATGTTAGAAATATGTGAATCGGTGTATATATATTTTGGATTAATTACAATGGTATAATTATAATGCATGTTTAGTATATAATCGAAATCGCTTCTTTGTTGAAATAATGAGATTACTGAAATAATGGGATTACGATTGTAAATTATAGGTTTATGGGATAACAATGGTAAATTACAGGTTCATGAAAGAATGCTGCCATAAATGCAGGTTTAGAAATTATAAAAATAATAGGTTTATAAAAAAAAAGCATAAAAAATAAAATAAAAAACGCAACCTACGAAAGCGCTTTTGGAAAAGCGCTCTTATAGGGAGGGCTATCAGAGCGCTTTTTCCAGAAAAAGCGCTCTAATAGGGGGGGATACCAGAGCGCTTTTTCCAGAAAAGCGCTCTTATAGGGGGGGTCTACCAGAGCGCTTTTAGAAGCGCTTTTGTTACCTACGCCAGCGCTGGCTTTCACAGCGCTTTAAAGCGCTTTTAAAGCCCAAAATAAGCGCTTTCGTAGGCCTTCCGTGTTGTAGTGATTATCACAAAGAATACAATTTAGACTATCGGCGGGAATAGCCATGCCTCTTCTCACCAAAAGATCTAAAGTAGGGAGTCTATTTCGGAAAATTCTCCAACCAAACGCTTTCACTTTAAAAGGAATTTCCAATTTCCAAAGAATCCCAAACACCTCATGATTTTTGTCAAAAGGACCGTGAGGAGTCCGAACACGCCTAATATACTCATAGCATGAAGCGACCGAGTATTTCGAACCCATATCCGGCTTTCCCATCCACTCCACCACATCCCTACCTTCTTTCAAACCCCCAAAGACCTCCAACCGGCCCTTAATAGCATCATACATGCTATCGGCCCCTACATCCCCCAACGCCCCTTCTTTCACACCCAAATCCCCCCATCTCCATAAACCCTCTTCCCAACCTCCCATGGCCGCAACCGAAACCTTCTTCAAGCAAGATTTTTCAAATACAACCGGAAATACCTCTTTAAGAGGTCTCTCATCCAACCAAGAGGATTCCTAAAACGGAGTGGAAAAACCATTATACACTTTAAATGTACACTTGTCAACAATGGGATCAACCAATGAAAAAGAATTAGCTTTACCTAAATCCTTCCACCAATTGGAGCAATTGGAGGAAATTTTACTCCCTCTCCCATCATTGCAAACAATAGGATTTAAATCACCATATCTCGATTTCAAAACTTTGTACCATAAGGAATTGCTACCTTCAAGAATTCTCCATCTCCATTTACAAAGAAGAGCAAAATTGAACAACTTGATATTTTTCACCCCTAAACCTCCATCCTCTAAAGGCAAATTGACATCGCTCCATTTCACCCAATGAATTTTCCTCTTATCCTCCACACCTCCCCAAAGAAATTTGTTTTGGATACTAGTAAAATATTTCACCACTCTAGATGGAACTTTGTAGAAAGACATGGTGAAAATAGCTAAAGAACTAAGCACGGACTTCAAGAGGGTAATCCTTCCGCCTAAATTCAAAAAATGGTTTGTCCATCCTTCTAATCTACTCTTCATCTTGGACACAAGAGGAGTCCAAGTAGATTCTTTCCTCGGATTGCAACCAATCGGAATACCAAGAAATTGAAAGTTAGAGTCTTCTAACTTGCAAGCAAGAAAGTGAGAAGCGGCTTCCAAAAAATTGACATTAGAATTAATCCCAATTAATTTACTTTTATGGAAATTAATGCCTAATCCCGAAACAATTTCAAAAGCCCTAAGAACCACTTTCAAAGCACGGACATGTTTCCAACTCCCTTCCCCCATAATCAAAGTGTCGTCCGCGAATTGTAGAATGTCCACATTACAAGTATCTCTTAGAGTGAAATTTTGAAGCTCTCCTATTTGAATAGAATGCTTCACAAGACCCGTTAAACCTTCCGCCACCAACACAAAAAGGAAAGGTGAAAGAGGATCTCCTTGCCTCAAACCCTTATGAACCGCGAATTCTTTTGAAGGGCTCCCGTTCACAAGCACCGACATCTTACTATTAAATATAAACAACTCCATCCACCTCATCCATTTGTCGCCGAATCCCATCCTTTTTAACATGTATCTTAAGAAACTCCAATTAACCTTATCGTAAGCCTTCTCAAAATCGACCTTGAAAAGAAGACAATATTTTCCCTCCTTTCTAGCAAAATCCACCACCTCATTCGCCACCAAAATCCCATCCAACAATTGTCTACCGGGAACGAAAGCACTTTGAGAATTGGATATAATCGAATCAAGCACCCCTTTTAGTCTACCCGCCAAAAGCTTAGCCACCACCTTGTACATGCATCCAACAAGGCAAATGGGTCTATAATCATTCAAACTCAAAGGATTTTTGCATTTGGGAATGAGAGCGAGGAAAGAGGAGCTCACCGCCCTAGACATGAAATTCCCTTCAAAGAAAGACTTGAAGAAGTTAATGAAATCAACTTTGATAATATGCCAACACTTCTTTAAGAACAAAAAGGAAAACCCATCCGGACCCGGACTTTTGTCCCCCCCACAATTCCACACCGCCTCCTTTATTTCATATTCAAGAAAAGGTTTTTCATTCTCCGAAGCTTCACCTCTACTAATGGATTTAAAATGAATTCCATCCAAAGTCGGTCTCACCATATCGGTTTCATGAAATTTTTCATTGAAATGATTGAACACCGCTTCCCTCACCTCTTCCACCGACTCAACCATCCTCCCCTCATGATTTAAAGGCCCTAAGTGATTCATCCTTCTTCTTTGTTTCATGACTTTGTGGAAAAAACTACTATTGCTGTCTCCTTCTTTAAGCCAATTCACTCTAGATTTTTGTAGAAGCATTCTTTCCTTAAGCCTTAAATTCTTCCAAAATCTACCACAAGCTTCTCTTCTCAAACACATATTCTCTTCGAATTTATCAATATCATCCTCCATTAGACACTCATCGGCCAAGTTCATCTCGCGAACCCCCTCCTCCATGTCCAACTCAATCCTCCCGAACACCTCCTTATTCCACCATTTAAGTTTGTCTTTCAAAAGCCTAAGCTTTTCTTTTAAAACAAAATCGCCTCTTCCCTCTATCTTCATATTCTTCCATTCTTCTTCCACAAACGGCATGAAAGACTCCAAAGTGAACCACTCATTATTGAATCTAAAAGGTTTAGGCCCCCAATTCACCTTGTCCGACTTCACCCAAATAGGACAATGATCCGAAACATCTCGATCTCCAATAAGTTGGCCAATCACCTCCCATCTACTCACCACCTTACTAGATAAAAGGAACCGATCAATTCTACTTTTCGATTTGCCGTCACCACTAAACCAAGAAAATTTCTTCCCTTTGCACGGAATATCCACCAAAAGAGTCTTATCAATGAATTCCGCAAATAATTTCATCTCTCTTTGATTCTCCCCAACCGCCCTTCCTCTTCTTTCTCTCCCGTTCTTGATAGCATTAAAATCACCTCCTAAAATCCATTCCCCATCTTTGAATTTCTCCATCCAACTTAGAAGATCATTCCACAAAGCTTTCTTTTTTCTATACTCACAAGGAGAGTACACATTCACCACATAGTATACATGATTATTCCAAGACACTTTGATACCCACGAAACCATCCCCTTCAAAACTACTCTCGACATCAACAACATCTTTTTTCCACAAGGTTAGAATTCCCCCCGATCGCCCCAAAGAATTGGAAAAAGAATAGCCCACCTCCGAATCTCTCCAAAAACTCTTGGCCGTCGCATCATCCATATTAGTAATTTTAGTTTCTTGAATTAAGAAAATATCCGCATTACCCTTCTTAATCAAAGACGAAATTCTCCTTCTCTTGAGAACATTCATCCCCCCTCTAATATTCAAGGAGCCGATAATCATTAGGAACCTTTGACTAACTCCTTCCTTGCCTTCCCTTCTTTATCCTTCCCTCTATCTAAATCCACAATTCTACTTAGAAGTTTGCTCCGCCCTTCCTCCTCCACCACACCCAAAGCCATTATAGCCGACCACATCTTATCGGGATCTTCATTTTTCAAAAACTCCCATTGTCTTATATTGCTTCTTCTTATATCTGAATCTTCCTCTTGAGTGCCATAGACCAAAGATATCGAACCACTTTTTTGACCCCCACCTTCTAACTGAATGAATTTATCTAACGAGCCCTTCTTGTTTCCCTCACCCGTCTTCTCCAACAAGCTCCTTCTTCCTGCTTTTTTTAACACCTTACCGGACCTTCTCTTGATCCCACATCCCTTACCTAAACCTCCCACACCATTCAAACACTTCATTCTAATTCTCTTCCTCCCTCCTTTGTCATTCTCCTCTATGGGACCAGTTAACAACTTAACTCCACTCCCATCCTCATCGTTTCTGCCTCCTAAAAGATCACGAACCAGCCTAAGGCGACATAATTCTCCATCAAAATTCCCATAAACCGCATTAATAGAACCATCACCATCTCCCTCGACACTCCGAGATCCCGATACCGAATCAGAAATCGCTTCAAAATTGTCTTTCAGCCCCTCGGTCCCCACCAGCGCTTTGTTACATCCCACGGCCAAACCGGGAGACGCCTCACCCTTACCCTCCGTCCCTTCTGATACCACCGCCACTGACCTCCGCGAATCACCAAAACCGACTAACCCCGAGTCCTTGCCCTCAACACTCTGTTTCCCAGAACAAGAAGAAGCCGAAACAGAAATAACAGGCGAAACAGGGCATAAAACAGGACCATTATGACAAACACTAACAGAAGAGGAATGATGTTTAATGCTTTTTCCAGACGAGTCAGAATGATACACTAAGTCGCGGTCATAGCTACTGTTATCAGATTCAGAGGAATCTATCTCAGAAGAAGAAGGAGATATAGGTTTACCTGGAGAGAGTCTGAACAGGCCCATAGCGTCCTCCCTAATAGAAAGCTTGAATTTACGTCCATCGATCGAGACATGAATAAAATCCGGGAACTGAAGATGCACTGGAACTTTCAGCATTAATCTCGCCACATCTAGAACCTTACCAGCTGCCGTCTTCTCGTCGATACAAGAAAAAGATCCCCAAACCTCCGCCAAAGATACAAAGAATTCCGGTTGCCAAGCTATAGCTGGAATGCCATAAACCCTCACCCAAGCGTCTCTGTACTCATCAATTGAATCTGCCTCCCACTTCTTAACATCGCTAAACCAAGGACTCCACCAACAATCCCTCGATCCCAGAAAATCCCCAATGTAACCTTCTTCTAATTCTTCCAACAGACATAAGTTCCCATCAAGCGGCGAGATCTTGACGGCGAAAATTCCTTCCATCTCCAAGTGAACCTGAATGTTATAAGCCGCAACTGGTAATATTGTCTTGCCTATGAAAGCCTTCTGAAATCTCCTCTTCTGATCATCAGAAGAGATGAACGATAAAGCTGTCTTGGAATGTAACTCCTCCCCAACCTCCGCCCTTGAACCCGCCACAATGTCTGCAAAAGAGCGATAATCTCTACGGTCCCCCCCCCCTTTACAAAGTTGCCTTCTTGCTTCCTCTCAGCTGATCCGCCATTGCCGTCCCTAACCCCCTTTTGAGAATGAAACGCCTTTCCTCCGAATTTACCCTCTCCCCTCGCAAATCTGGGCAGATTCGCATGAAATTTCCGACCTAAGATCATGATATTGTCGAGTCGAACCGCTAGCAATCTACCATCTTCCACTTCAGCAAACCTTGCAAACCCAAAACGTTTGCCAATACCGTTCCTCTTGGGCGAAATAGAGACTTCCACCACCGAACCTTCACACCCAAAAAGTTTAAATAGATCCCTAGCTGAGTACGAATCCGGGAACTCAGAGACGTAGACGGATGTTAACGGCGCCGCCATCCCCTCCCTTCGCGATTGATTCCCCCCTCCCCATGGGAAAGTGTCCCATACCGGAAACGAACCTCTTCCCCTCTTACGATGCGAAACCCTCCTCCACCCACTATCATCACGCCCAAAATCTGCTTCGACCATGAACTGGGACTGTAATCTCTAACTCTCTCCTAGAGAGAAGTTAGAGCGCCATTTTTAGAGAGAGAAATGAATATTTTATTATAATATAATTTAATATAAAAAAAATCAAAAATTTCATTAAATTAAATCGAGTTCACTAATAGATGGTGGCGGGGCGGAGAAACTCGAATCCAATCAAAACCTATTTGTGATGAATTTTAATTTTAATTTTTCATCCTTGTTGAAGATTGGGATGAGAAATGCGAATTGTTTAGGAATTTGGGTTTTGGTTTGGGGAGGTAAAAATTGTTTGCTGCCTAGTAGAAAACACTTAATATTATATAAAATAACTATGGAAAGGCCGCGGAAGTAAAAATACGTTACTTTTTGCACATATTTTTCTAATAGGCAATTGATATATAACCGGAGTATAAGGGATACCCCAACCACATATAAAATGAAAAACGTCTACTACTCAAAACAAATGAGCGGTGATAAGTGCATTTTAATGCACATTCCTCTATGTTTATATTTATGCATTTTCATACTTTACTTTGTTTATTTTTCTATTTTGTAATGTTTATATATTTGAGTTTATTTTTATTGTTATTTGATTTTCGCACTTTATTTTCAGCATTAACAGCCTGCACTAAAATGATCATAACTGAAGCTCCGGAAATTCGATCGACGCGTTCTAGTAGTCGTCGGAAATCTAAGAGAAAGAGCTACAATTCTCGTGTTGGAGTCGAAGTCAGATTCATTACTCATATATTCCAGAATCGCGTTTGAAGCTGCTGCATTATTTTTTTACTTTATTTTGGGTCGTTAGTTGGGCCTGGAATATGTTTTTGACCCAGTTGGGTTGTAAACGGGTTGTCTTGTTTTCCCTAATACCCTAGCAGTCGAAAAACACTGTTTATCACTTTTTACTTTTCACCAAATAATTTTGAATGCTTTGAACGAATGATGAGGAACTAATCCCCGAAGACAATTTCTGCTGGTTACAGTTTCCAATACTTTGAGGTTTTTAATCTTTAATTCAATTTCTTTTCCCTTTTGATATTAATCTATATGTCTTGTTTGCTTAATTCGAGTTATATAGAATATTATTGATTTGTACCGATTAATTTATGTTCCTTGACTTTTATCGTACTTTATCGTTGCTTAATCGTTAAAGTGTGTATGTTAGAATCACGTTTGCTTAATTCGTGATTGTGCTTAATCCGTTTGCTTTAGTCGGAAAATAGGAATGAAACCTTATAATGTCAATTTCGCTTGTTAATTGGTGTTGTAATCAGTAGCTTATTTACATAATCACTTATTTTAATCACTTTTGACTCTGTTATTATTAAATCGATCCTAAACCAAACCCCCTCATAACGTTTCTATTGGTTAATAACAATACAAGAATCCTTGTGAGAACGATAATCGGAGTTAATTTGTCGCTGTACTACGTTTTTGAAAAACTACTCGTTTTGATCCGTGCGCGACAGCGGATCAAATTGGCGCCGTTGCCGGGGATTCTTGTCGTTATTAATTGATTTTAGAGTCTTAGGTTTAGTGTTTGTGCGTTTAGGCCATAGGTTCCTCACGGTTTTGGCCAATCCACGTTTAGAGTCGAAAAATTCGATTTTTGGAAAAATTGTGTTCGATTGTAAATCTTTTTTGCCAACTGGAAGTAGAAAAATCGTGCAAGCAATACTCCCTAGAGTAAGGGAATTCGACCCAAAATTTCCAAAGTCCTCTTTTTTTCTATTTTTAAATAATTGTTTACTGCTTTTTTCAGTTTCGAAAAAATCCAAAAAAATTCTCAAAATTCTTATTTGTCTTAATTAGATGAAATTTTGTGTTTTTATATTTTTCTGAATTTAATTTAATCGTTTTCCTTCTTTCTATTTGTTTCTGCCTGTTTAGGACATAATTGGTATTTTTGTATTTGTTGAAACCATGGCTGAACAAAGAACTTTGACGCAGTTGGTTGTCCCTAATGTGAACTATAATGGTTTATGTATTGACGATCCTGCGGCTGATGCACCTTTTGAATTGAAATATGGTTTAACACATTTGTTGCCTAGGTTTAATGGTTTTGCAGGTGAGGATCTGCATATGCATCTGAATGAATTTCAGGTTGTGTGCTCTGCACCTTCCGAACCTTCACTAGAGGATATTGTCAAACAAATGGCCGCAAATAATCTCCAGTATCAACAACAAATAGATTCTACTCTTCATACTATGCAAACACAAATTGGACAACTTGCCTCTTTGATGAATGCCATGCAACAAGCTCAAGGATCAAACCAACAACCCTTGGAAGAGCAATCCGTTTTTCAAATAGAGTTGCTTTCTGAAACTGTTGATGATACTTGTACTGATTTGTTTGCAGATGATTTTCCATCATTGTCTGGTTTTGCTGATGTTTACTCTTGTGATGTTTGTACTGACACTAAAATTTGCTCTGTTTGTGATGAAATTGAGCTTGCCTTGCAAGTTGATATTCTTATTACAGATGAGGTTGCAAATGAAGTTGTTCATGTAGATGAAGCTCTCGATATCCCGGCTGCGCAGAACAAACCATCCATTGAACAACCACCTTCCCGAGAGTTGAAACCAATTCCTGAAAATCTTAAATATGCTTATTTAGAGATGAATGAAAAACTTCCGGTTATAATTTCTTCTAAACTTTATTTTGATCAAGAAAGTAAGTTTTTGCAGGTTTTGAAGAAGCATAAGAAAGGAATTGGATGGACCTTGGATGACATTTATGATATTAGTTCGTCCATGTGTGTGCATAGGATCTCACTTGAAGATGTAGCAAAAGTAGTGAGGCAGCCCCTCAATCTTTTGAGCTTTAATGTTGTGGAAAAGAAGATCACGTGCCAATTCGACACTTTTACTTATCGAAGATTCTTCTTGGATCCTGGAATAAAAGGCGAAGGCACTAATAAAAATTCCAAGTTCAATGGACATTACCCAAAGCTACTCCATGAGATCCCCACTTTGGAAGAAGAAAGTGTAGAATATATCTCTTTGGGAAAGGTTGCTTATGTGATCACATATCCTCCTTGACTACTCGGGTGTGTTCTTTCCTTTCTCTCACTCTTATTTTATATTTACGTTCTTTCATTGAGGACAATGTATGTCTTAAGTGTGGGGGAGAGAATCATTTATCCCGGCAACGGCGCCAATTTTGATTCGTTGTTGCACACGGATCAAAAACGAGTAATTTTGAAAACTGTAGTTAACAGTAACGACAACTCGGATATCGTTCTCACAAGGATTCTTGTAATATTATCAACCAATTGAAGTTTCGATTGGGGGTTTTAAGATTTGATTTAGGAATTTTAGACAAAATAAGCAAATAAATTAAGTGATTATAAAATAAGCTGAAACGACAATTTGCTGATTCGGTTCCTATCTATCATTGATTATTGTAATTCCAACCTCCTAAGCGGATTATCTATTCCTATTCGATTATAATATCCATTGACAAGCGCAATTGATAGTATAAGTTGTATGTTCCTATTATCTGAATTAAGCAAACGGGATTAAGTTTCATGAATTAAGCAAACATGAATTAAACGGACACGATAACGAGTTAAGCAAACGATAACGTGACTATAGTTAGGATCATACAACCAATCAAATTAAATCAATATAGTCCATGCAAATCGAATTAAGCAAACAAGAGACAAAGATTAATATTGAAAGGAATAGAACTGAATTATAATTATAATAACCTCAAGGTCGGAACCTGAATACAGCAAATTGTCTCAAAGGAATTAGTTCTCCATGGAGTTCGTACAAGCTTGCCTCATAATTTCGTGAATAGTAAAAATGTAACAATGAATATTAGCGGCTAGCCCTAGGTAAATGGGAGAAACAATAATTCGGGTCATAATCCAACTGGGTCAAACAAACATAACCCATGCCCAAAACTAACGACCCAAAACTAAATAAAACTAATGCTGCAACTTCAAACTAAATTCTAAAAAATATGCGCTCCGAATCTGACTTTGACTCCAACATGAAAGATGTAGCTCTTTCTCTTAGCTTTCCGGCGATTATTAGAACGCGCCGATCTGATTCCCAGAGCTCCAGTTATGATCATTTTAGTGCAGACTGCTAATGCTGAAAATAAAGTGCGAAAATCAAATTAAACAAAAAATAAAGTAAATTAGAAAAACATTATCAAACATAAAAGTAAACAAAGAAAATCAAAGAAATGCTTAAGAACAAACATAGGAGAATGTGCATTAAAATGCACTGAACAAATTTCCCCACACTTGAACAAACATATATTTTACATTTTAAATTAATATTTTTTAAATAAAAATATAGAAATAAAATAAAAGTTATAAGATTGAAATGTATATGATGTTAATTTTATTTGTATGATCATTTGTAGAAACATTTTGCTCACTTGAGAATATAAATTATCAATAAAACCATTAGATTAAAATAAAATATGATACTAAGATTTAGAGCAAATCTTTAAACCTACTCTTAAAGACAATATAATATATCTTATATATAATCGAATTGACTCATGAACCTAATGAGTCGAACTATGTATAGTTCAAGTTCATCTCATTTAGTTAACGAAATTAGTTTTTAGCTCATAATCAGCTCATTTGGTTCATGAACCTAACTCAACGATTTAATTTTCGAATTGAATTTCGAACTATTTTTGAGTTAGTTTAGTTCAATGTCAATCCTAATTACACCGATAAGTGAATTTTATTTATCGTTTATGAATTCTTTAACTCATTTAAAAAGTGTTAAATACAATAAATGATGAAGTTTTTTGGACTAATAAACTAATTACCTACTATGTAATATGTATTGTTATATAAAATCCACTTTCATTCATCTAATTGATTTTTCTCTTTGGTTTCTCTATACTAATGTATACAAAATGATTGGAGAAGGAAAAAGAAAATTAGATCAAACAACATTTTGATTCTAAACGAAATCCGTTATTGTATTTTTATAAAAAAATCAAATCTGATCAAACATTTCAAACTTTCGGTTTTCCATTTTTTGACCGATTTTCGACCAATTTTTTATTTACATTCATGATCTTCTGCATGTCGGTTTTAGGTCTAAACAGATCAGTCAAAGATCTAGTTCTCAATCTGACTGGTTGAATTGGTGGATCCAATCCGACTATAATTACCATCAAAATTATTGATTATTGGTATAATTTTACAAATTAATTTTACAAGTGAAAAATAATAAATATTTATTTTAGAGTTGTTATTATATATTACCGAAAAAGATGTTTTATAATTAAAATTATATTTAAAAATATAATAATTAATTGGTCGAGGAAGGTATTATAAAAACTAAAAAGGTTTTATAGTCGAAGGAATTAAAGGGTTTTACAATTAGGGTTTTATAGTAGAGGGAATTAAAGGGTTTTATAATTAGGTATTACATATCTGTGTCGAGATATTGGAAGAGGAAGAGTCAAAAGCTAAGCCGGGTACTCTTTTCCTCAACTCTTGATTTCAACTTTCCCTTCAAAGAAGAACACAACCCCATTCTTGGAATTTGATTCTTCTTTCTTCTCTGAGACAATGAAGAGACGAAGGCATAATCATAATTACTGCCTACCAAACTGTGAAAACAAAGACAGACTGAGTGACCTTCCAAACTGCCTTTTACTACACATACTCTCCTTTTTGAATGCCGAACGAGTTGTTCGGACTTGCATTCTCTCCAAGAGATGGAACAATCTTTGGAAGTCTCTTCCCGTCCTTAGATTAGGTTCTGTCAAGAAATCCAACCAATTCATGTCTAAAATCTTGTCTTGTCGGGATTCCTCAGCGACTCTACACACTCTTGATTTTCACAGCTATGCAATTAGGAAGCCTGGCCAAGTCAAATGGATAATAGAATATGCAGTTTCACACAATGTCCGGCATTTAGATATATATCTTAAAGGTCGTTTTCAAGAATTTCCCAGTTGCTTATTTTCATGTGGCACTTTAACTTCTCTTAAACTTTCTGTTTTCCTCCCTTCAATGTTTACTAAGAGATTGTTTTTCCCTAATTCTCTGAATTTGCCGGCATTAACCAGCTTGTCTCTAAGGTCATTCACCTTTCTTGTCGGCGATGATGGACGCGTTGAGCCTTTTTCTGCTTTAAACAAGTTGAATAGTTTGGTCATTAACAGATGTGAAGTTTTGGGTGCCAAAAACCTTGGCATATCAAGTGCCACACTTGTGAATTTAACTATAATAATGAGTGATAGGGCACCTACAGCCTCTTTCGGATTTGAGCTATCTCTCCACGGTCAAGCGTGTAAGTATTGATGTCAAGTATTGGATATATGAGGCTAATACTCCTTTGGTTCTACTCAACTGGCTGGATGAGCTTGCTAATATCAAATCATTGACACTTACTTCATCTACTCTTAAGGTACTTTAGAGCATGTTTGATTTGAGAAACAAAATTGTTTTATTTTGAATTATGAATAATATTATTGAACTCATACTAATTCGTCCTGATTGCGTAGGTTCTTTCCCATGCTCCCCGTTTATTGAAGTCTGAGTTCTCTTTATTATGTAACATGGAGTCACTGAATGTAAAAAAGAAATATTCTTCATCCATACTCGATGATGGATTAGTGGAGTTTTTGCTTCAAAACTCACCCTCAGCAGAGGTTAACATTGTTGATTAATTAAGGTCAGGTCAGGTGTGCATTCAACATTTTAAAAATAACCTTCTCTATTTTCTGTTTCCCCCTAACCTTTGTGTATAGTTGAATTGACACTGTGAAAATATAGTTATTGAATGTTTGAAAAAATCTTGTGTGATGTCATTATGCTTTGATAATGATCGATGCTAAAGATGAGCCTACCAAATATGTAGCAATATGTTAACTATTATGAACCAGCTAACAGTGTTATTAAGCATATGACAGCAAGAGATCTAAAGTTTTGGTTACCTGAAATGTTAATTTAAGGTATGAAGTGCAGACACCGGAGATAATTTGAAAAATAAATAAAGTAAACATAATCTCAAGTGTCGGTGTCGATTTGAGACACTTACACTCACATGAACACACATTTTTTTAGAGGTGTCAGTGCTATATAGAATTTAAGTTTACTAGACTTTATAGATAGTACTGCTAATAGATGAGAAGATTAAGTCATGTTACTTGCATGCCTTCAAAGTTTGAACAAATTATTTATTTATTTCTCTAAGAGATTGTTTCTTTACTATTAGAGCTCTGACAACTAATTTAACATAAATAATGTAGATGTTTATAGATTTTTTGGTTGTGTAAAAAGTTCTAACTTTATTTTTATATTTGTTTCATGTTTTACAGCCTGGTGCACCCTTGGTCACAAATAAAGCAGATATTGTGACTAGTGCAAAACAAATTGTCTATTACGACTGCAACTGTGTTTTTCTTCATTTTTCTATTTTAATCAACTATTATTAATTGATGATAAGGTCAATATAAAGGATTTTTTCATACTGCAAGTGGTGTTTTTCCATACTATTGTTGAGCGTTTGGTTTGGCTTGACTGTGCTTGATTGTGTAGTTCAAATTGCTGTGGCATGCGTACTAGACAATTGTTTTTAGCCAAGAATGTGATGAATATGTATGAAAGAGTCTTACAAATGAGAAACTTTATAGGAATAATTAGTAGTTACTTTTAATTAGTTGAAGTGTGCCACAAATACATATTATTCTGGTTGTAGAAGGTGACTTAGAGTTTTTCCTCTATGATTCTGATTTTATATTAAACTCCCTTTAAGCTAATAGAGTGATGCATTCTAACAGAAGATTCTTCAAAGGAATTGGCACCCTATAATATTATTAATTTTATGTTTTACTAGATAGCCAGCACAAACATTTCTCTCTCCAAGAAAATGAAATAGTTGAAACCGTCATTCTTTAGAGAGAGAAGCTCTTTAAAGAACTGTGGCACAACGATGACAAACACTAAAAAACTTTGAGATGTGTTTGATAGTTAATTTTGGAGTTAGAATAACACATCAGGTTTTTTTTTATGTAAAGTTCTCAGGCCATCTGCAATCCAAGAAATAGCGTCATAAACTCAGTAGAAGGATGTTGAAATAATCAATATTACCCGCAAAATCATAAACTCAAAACTCATTAACATTTTGAATTAATTCACCAAAATTCAAAACGCCATGATAACCGGGGCAGCTACCATCAATATTCAAAATCATAATACTACTTTTTTGTGCATTCCACGTAATTGTTTTCATTGGATGAGACAAATTATGCATGAGAAAATATTTAGTCAACAAATTAGCATAAATATGCCACACCCACGTCTAAAGGAAGAATTTCACCTTCTCGAGAACAGAAATATGCCACACCAACTTCCAAGTGTTATGGTATGTTGTATTCTTAACAAATTAAATTCTAATGAGCCAGTTATAACCATTCTCAGCAGTATAGATACCATTCAAACTTGGGTTATTTCTACTTCGTAACAATTAGAGGTGTGAGGCTTGCTTACGAACCACTCATAATTGTCACTAGAGTTTTTAAAAAATGGTTGGTTTTAGAATTTTTGGAATGGTGTTTTACTTGGTGCTTTCATTTTTGCCCATGTCTTTCAAAATTGGCTCATGAAAACCTTCTTAGAACTTACTTTCCTCCACTTTGACCAATCTCGTTATTTTTCTACATAACAAAACAAACGACATTATTAGTTCAAAAATCGTGGGTTGCCTTCGCAATCGCATCAGACCGCAATTGCAGTGTGATTTTAGAATCTCACCTCCGAATGTATTAGGAACACCATCGCATCAGACAAGAAAGTTTGTTAGTTCAAGCCAAGGAAACTTGAGTCAGACATCCACAAACCACTGCGTGTTTGTGAAGAAACTAGATAATGGTGAATCAATCATACTTTTGTTGTATGTTGATGATATGCTCATTGTTGGAAACGACAAGAGAAAATAGTTGCTTTAAAGAAGGCATGAGCAAATTTTTCGCCATGAAAGATTTGGGTGTAGTAAAGAAGATTCTTGGAATGAATATCATTCGAGATCGTCACAAGAAGATTATATCAAGAAAGTTCTTGAGAGGTTCAATATGCATAATGTTAAACCTGTGCATGTTCCACTACCTGGTCATCTGAAACTCAGTAAGACACATTGTCCAAGAAATGAAGAAGAAAAAGAAAAAATGAACAAAGTGCCCTATTCTTCAGTAGTGGGTAGCCTTATGTACACAATGATTTGCACAAGACCAAACAATGCTTATATTGTAGGAGTTATGAATAGATTTTTGTCGAATCAACGAAAGGGCATTGAAATATTTTGAAATGGATATTGAGGTATCTAAGAGGAACTACCAAACAAGGTTTATGCTTTGGAAATGAAAAGAAATTACTCATTAGGTATGTAGATGTAGATATGGCAGAAGATCTAGATTGAAGAAAATATACTTTCGGGTATTTGATTACTTTTGTAGGGGGAGCTGTCTCATGGAAATCATGATTACAAAAATACATTGCTTTGAGTATCATGAAAGCTGAATACATCGCAATCACTGAAGGTTATAAGAAGATCCTGTGGATGAAGAAGTTCCTGCAAGAGTTGGGCCATAATCAAGAAAGTTATATCCTCTATTGCGATAATAAGAGCCCAAATCATCTCAGCGAAAACTCGGCATACCATTCAAGGTCAAAACACATTGACATGAGGTATCATTATATCTGTGATTTATTGGAGAGTAAAGTGTTAAAAGTAGAGAAAGTTCACACCAATAAGAATGGGACATACATGATGACAAAACCTCTACCAAAAGAGAAGATAGAGTTTTGTAAACAATTTGATTGGCAGCAACTCCAAACTAATCAATGTCATTTTCCTATGGCTGGAGGGGGAGAAATATGGGATTCAATCATCGCCACTTGACCAACATACATTTGACAAAATGGAAGTTTGCATGTGATGACAAGTAGCAGGGTGTATGGTGTAGTGGATGAGTAATACTTGTTATGATGCATGCTTTCCAAGGGACACTTAGTCCTTTCCATGGAAGCCAAAAGACAAGTGTATTCATGCAGGTATTGCACCTTTGGCTTGCTTCTCATATAAATACGACCATAAACAAGCATTCAATTCACAACCGCAAGAGAGAAATTAAAGTGATTCTCATAGAGAGTTTCTTTGTGAGAGAAATAGTGAGCCAATTTACGAGAGTTTTCCTTTCAAATTGAGATATACAATGTAGTGAAATCCACTTAAGCGTGAAGTTGTTGTATTTCCATTATCATTTATTGTGAAAGTTTAAGAGGTCTAAGGGTCTCATAGTTTTTTCTTTATCACATTGAGAAAGTTTTCAACGCTAAAATTCTTTTTGTGTCATTAAACTTATATTTCACGTTTTCACCCGTATATATTATGAGTTCGCGGAGAAGAAAAATTATGGAAGTCATTTTCCAAAACACTAATATCAACTGAGCTTGAGAAATAGAGTGAAGTAAAGATAGACTTACCTTTCCATTTTCTTTGGCATAATTATGCATTTTAAGAGCTTATCTATTGACGGACAACAACTTCAATTCTACACCAATTTATATCATATTTCATTTACTGCTACAAAAACCCACAAACCTGCATCACACTTCCACTCTGAGTCTGAAACAACTCTTTAATTTCGAAAGATATATACCACTTTAATTTAAAAAAAGACACCATGATAGAAGTCACATACATATGACGACTATGTACCTATAACATATGTCATTAAAATACCATAATGCAGCCAAACAGATTTTCCTTATTTAATTTCAATCATGGCATTGCCTTAAGGGACCACTACATCCATTATTTACCTAAACAAGTTCTATAAAGAGACCACATATAATGCCTTATGTCCATGTAATAAGATAACTGCCACATAAACTTATTAACTTTTACAAATGTGAAACATTAAAATCATATAGATGCATTAATTTGACCTTTAAAGTAAAATAGAAAAATCCAAATAAAACTCTTATAACTATAGATTGAATAGAGATATACATGGTTGGTCCACTCTTGTTTTTATATAATATAGTCTCTTTACTAACCGTTATGACTCAAACTCAACTGGTCAGGACTCTAAGATGATGTGAATAAAATGAAGAGACATGAGTCTGCAAAAATCTGTATCTAAGATTTCCTGAATATTTATAAGCCAGAAGCCACCAACTAACATACAATATATAAAAGTACCTGTATGATAAAACCAACAGATGTGGAGGCCACTTACCATTACATAGCCTGTAGGTTTCAGATAGATTTAGATTGATATGTCACCTGAAAAAGACGGGGTCACTGAAACTGATGGAGTTAACCTTACATTCTCCAATTACTATTACAAATAAAAGTTGATTGTTTAGATTTATTGATCTATCTAATATATATATATATATATATTTATATATATATATATATATATATATATATATATATATATATATATATATATATATATATATATATATATATATAAAAAAGTGAGAGCATTTTTAAATGAGAGTGAGAGGAAGAAATATCAACCATTGCATTCATCAAGAGAGAGAAATTAATAGCCTCATTAATGTAGTAACATTATCTCTCTTGATGAATCCAATGGTTGATATTTCTTCCTCTCATCTCTCATTTAAAAATGCTCTCACTTGATATGCTCCTATATATATATATATATATATATATATATATATATATATATATATATATATATATATATATATGAGTTTAAAGGTAGTGCACTGTCAGCGTAAAATTTTTTACACGATCAATGCATCACAACCTTTAAAAATAAATATTTTATATTTAATTTGAAAAAAAGTCAAATTTTTATAAAATTTAACAGTTTGGATATCATTGACAGTGTAAAACTGCTTTACACTGTCGGTATATTTCCATTAAATTATATATATATATATATATATATATATATATATATATATATATAAATATAATGAACTGAATGTAAATATTTTTTAAATTTTAATCAATAAAAAGAAAGAAAACATAATTTGAGATTTGCATAAGTTAAAACGCTAAAAAGTAGTTGAAAATTTAACAGAAGACGTTGGGGCCTTGAAGGAGGAAGAATGGGTGGCAACCAGCGGCGCTGGTGACAGTCTAGTAGGTCGGCCAAAGCCATATGGGCTGCAATGTTGTGGGTTGGGGTTTTGGTGTGTAGCAAGTCAGATCTGGCGAGTGGCGGGTTGGGTCTGAACGCTTCGCAGATATCATATCTGGTCGTTTCGATACCCTACTAATTGCAACCCTTCGGTTACAATATTAACCGAGGAGTTTGATACCTAGATTTAACAGATTCGTTCGTTAAGTTTGGCCCTAAGCCTAACTCATATACAACTGCTCCAAACTCGTAAACATCATTCTCAAGAATTGATTGCAATACAGAAAATCTTCGAATTTTTTAAATTACTTATGAAATCTTTCAAGGTTGTGTGATTTTGTTCTTCCATACACATATTTGAGGAACTAATTTTGTCAACCTTGAACAAATCATTTTTCTGTTCTTCTAATCTATCCTACATAATATTGTTGTTGTTATTCTTTTTGTTTCCATATCTTGCAAGACCATTATTATATTTTGGAATAATTTCTCATTGTTGTCAGTCAAAGAAAACATTGTATAATATATGGCTTTCATCGGATGACAATATTGAGAAATTTATTCTTAATCATATTGATAATATATTGCAAGCATTGTTATTGTTTCACAAAACAAGGTCTTGAAAGATTTGTTTTCAATATTGTAACATACAAATAAATTGGTAAATGGTAAAAAGTTGAAAAAAAAAATACATGTTACTTTAAATTTTTTTTACATTCACCAGAAGGTCTTCCAAAAGGTCTAAGGTTGTTACCTTTAGAACTTTTTAAGTTATCAAAACATAAAGGCTCTAAGTGCCCAAATTTCTTGCAATGAGAGCATTTATAAATGAGACGATTTTTTTTCTTATTAGTTAAGTCTTTACTAGGTGCTCTATCTAATTTGAATATTCTTGCTTACTTATATTTAAGGAAGGCCTTTGACTTTATAGGATCAAATTAAGGTTTTCTTTCCCCTTAGTAAACTTACTTAGTGTTTCATACGAATTTGTCACTTCCCTTTTCAACGAGACCCAAGTCTCACATGTTTCTCTTAAGCTTCCAATGTTAGCTACTTCTAACTTAAGCGTTTTATTGTTTTCTTCAAGAGACTCTAAATACTCCTTAAAGTCTAAGTTTTGTTTTTTAATCCTATCAATTTCTTCTACCAACTTATCACTAATTTTAAACAGTTGTTTGTAGGATGAATTAGTTACCTCATAATCATCTTCCTCGTAAGATTATTTCAAGCATATTTCATCTTCTTCATTGGGAGATGATTCTTCTATGGTTCTTCTCGAGGTTTGCTTTTCTTTATTTATGAATGCTCGGTATTATCTTCTTCTTTTGAAGATTCTACTAGATGATACTTCTTCATATCCTCTCGCTGATGAGGTTTCCTCATTTGATGTTGAGTATTCTAAGGATTGTTCAACTATTACGTATATTTTTTTAAGGATACCATGAGAGTTGTTTAATAAGAGTTTGATGAAGTTGCGGAAGATTATTCAATTCTTGAGCGTACGCATTCATATTTGGGTAGTTGAACTAGTTTGTTCAACTTTTCTATGATTTCGCTCTTCTTTGATTTTTCCTTAAATTCATGAAAAACACTTTCATCTTTTGATTTAAGTATTGAGTTGAGTTTCCAATTCTTAATTCTTAGATATTTATTAGTAACAAATATTCTAATATAATTTCTAAATTTGAAAAATTAGTTATGAAAGGGAATTTAATCTTCTTCTTTTTTGCCTTGTGTGTTCATTTCCTCTTGTTAGATATTTGAAGAAACTCCATATAACATTTCAAGAGTATCTCACATTTCTTTGGTGGTTTTGCAATTATAAACATAAAGAAGTTTATTATCATCAAGTGACATTACTAGAAAGTTTTTACTTTTGAAATCAATTTCAAAATTTTCTTTTCTACTATTGTACAAAGGGAATCAAGTTTATCTATTACTTCTCCTTCTATTTGGCGAGTAGGGATAAAAGGACCATTGATTATAGTTTCTCATAATTCACGATTAATAATTTGAATAAAGATTCTAAATCTAGCTTTTCATATTTCAAACCTAGCACAATCAAATGGTGGAGGTGTGTTTAGGAACAGTCTCTTGTTTAAAAATGTGTTGAAAGTCATCTTCTTCCTGAGACGATTAGTCCTTAAACATGAGTTAGGCCATGATGTCATTTGTTAGACATATGACTCCACACATAAGATGTGGGGGGGTGGGGGGTGAATTGTGAGTTTTAGAAAATGGTAGTTTGAAAACTTTTACAATTATTTTCAGAGTTTAAAACCATTTTGAAAACTTTTTAATAAACTAGCACTTTTCAGTTGTCATTGATGTTGAAAGAAACTACAAGGCAGTGATGAATATAAATCAACATAAAAACTTAAACACAACTAAGATGATGGTCCAGCTCGATTTGGACATGTTTTGCGATAATGTCCAAATTCGCGACAAATACCACATCTTCTTTTTTCCTTCTCATAATCATCCATTTTCGTTCGTATGCGGGTACTGTTTGGGCGGCCTTTCTTTCGTCTTCTCATGGCGTCATTGCGGCAAAGAGTGTCTCCTTCGTATCGAGGCCAGTCAGCCTTAGTCCCCACCCCTATGAAAATTTCTTCGTATACCTTAAACACGTTAACGACCTTGAAGACATCAACTATATGCACAGAATAGTCCTGATGTATGCTCGCGCACGCTGCAATGACATGCGAGCAAGGCACATGAAATGTTTGAAATTTTCCACACTCGCAAGTTTGATTTTTAAGGTCGACGTTGAAATGACGAGTAGGTCGACACTCATTATGGTTCATAGTTTCCTCCACCAAGAAGCAGTACCTTAGACGATCAAATTGCCTAACGTGATGACTGCTTGCTTTGGCAACCTCCTCTCCAATACCTTTCAGGCAACTTTTGGTGTATCGTTGTCCAAAACCCAATTTTTGTGTCCATTCATGCCCTCTTCTGCCAAATAACTCACCCATCCTAAAGTATGTAGATCTTACCAATGCTGTAACAGGTAGATTACGAGTGGCCTTTAAGACTGAATTCATTGACTCTGCCAGGTTGGTAGTCATGTGACCCCACCGTTGCCCTCCATCAAAAGCTCTGCACCATTTTTCTCTTGGAATATTTTCTACCCAGTTGTATGCATCCATATTTGACATACTTATTTCACCCCTGTAGTAGTTGTAGGTTGATTCAGTTAATGCATAACCTGTAAGTGAAAATAAGAATATTAGTTAAACAAAATATTTTTAAAAAACATTATCAATTACAAATAAACCCTTGGATGTTGAGTATTACCCATGTTAACGACTTTTTTGCGAAGCTCTTTGTCTCTGATCTCTCGCATGAAGTTCTGGGCTATATGTCTAATGCAATAGACATGCGTAGACGGTGGGTATTGCCAGCCATTTTCCGGGTTATCATATGCGCTTTTAATGGACACATGTCTGTTTGATATTAGACAGATGTTAGGTTGTGGTGTAACATGCATTCTTAGATTCCTTAGAAAAAAACTCCATGCATCACCCGTCTTACCCTCAACCAATGCAAAAGCTATTGGAAAGATGTTCGTGTTTCCATCTTGTGCAACAGCTAGTAACAGGGTTCCCTTGAATTTTCCGTACAACCATGTCCCATCAACTTGAACAACGGGTTTGCAGTAAGCGAAACCCTTGATACATGGCTGGAAGGCCCAAAATAGACGATGGAAAATTCTACAACCATCAATTTGTGTCCCATCATCTGATAATGCCGGTAGGGTCTCTAGATCGATTGCGACACCTGGAAAATAATGCTTCATGACCAATAACCACTGCGGAAGGTCGTTGTAGGAAGTCTCCCAATTACCATAGGTAGATGCTATTGCCTTGTTCTTCGCAATCCATGCTTTTTTGTAAGAAATCGTGTAGTTGAATTTCTCACAAATATGAGCAATAATGTGTTTAACCTTCAACGAGGCATCCTCTTGTATGAGACGTTTGATGCTATCACTGATGATGTTTGAGTTTAGTTTCCGATGGTCCTGAGTAATTGCAACCGAAGTGCATGTGTGTTGTCCACTTACCTTTGTGATCATCCACGTACCACTTTTTTTCCCCAAAGAACCTCTACATCTGAACGTGCAATCGTCATTCTTACACTTGACTATATATCTTTTAGAATCAGACTTATAAACATCATAATCAAGAGAGTGTTTGATGTGGTACTGAGCAATAGCAAACATACACTCCTCTTTACTTGCGAATTTCATTCCAAATAAACCACCTTCAATTTGCATTGGCAGTGGTGTTTCAAATATTGAACCATCATCTTCATCATCTAAGCTGACATTTCTCATGTGAAGTGGTGGATTATACAGATCCATAAGAACCTGTTGTTTCCCCACATCCATTTCATCACCCGAATCTCCACTATCGCCACTAAAAAGATTTTGAGAATTTACGTACCTGACTTCCTCAGCATCGTTGTCGTCTCCAACCTCTTCGTTCGGGAGAAAAGGCTCGTTTTATGTTACAGGGGGTGGTGACATTGAAATGATAGACTCCTGACTCATATAATTTTGGGTTTGAGATGGCTCAGCGTGATACATTGGTTGTGTTTCTTGATGTGCCTCCATAATACACGCATATAGTTCAATAACATCTGAACAATTATACGTAATGTGGCATTGAAACATAGACCGAACATCGTTGTCTTTTTCGATCTTCGTGGTTGTATAGGACATGCTACCGTCAACCGGACTAAAAAAAGGATATCGATAAAAAATGTCGGTTACGATCATTTGAAGTTTATTTTGGATACGATCTTTGAGATGAGAACAATTGGCGTTGGGGTTGATTTTGAGTTTTTGTGAGTCTGTGTTTTGAAATACGACCCCAACATTGATGTCGGGAAAAATTAATCTGTTGTAGTGGACTTGAATGTTAAAATTATTTGGAGACATTTTTGTTCTTGTGTCACAAAATGAGACTGGTTTGAGCTTAATATACACAATGGAAAAAAATATAAGACTACATGTGACCCACGCATGCAAGACACGTGGGAATTCTGCATGTCCCTCCCTTAGCTTGAGGCCGCCGTTTTGAATGGAGGTCATGTGAAGGGTGTGGCCGCCATTTTGAATGGAGGGCACCTATAGCATGTGACCGCCAATTTGAACGGAGTGCACATGCATGCCAAGTCTAATCCAATTCTGTATAAATGCAGACATGCTGCATGCAACCTATTACACAATAGTTCTCCATATGGCTATCTTTATTGGAGTAGTGCACATTATTGCTTCGAGCTGTTCAAATGATATTGTTTCCGGTAATATTTTATCTGATCCTATATAAGTGCGGTTGATGGAGTCGTTCAATTTTTCTGACATTAAGTCTCAGATACATCAAGTCACTGCAATTGACCGAGAAATTGTTGAAATTTGCTACAGAAAACCCTATTTGAATTCAAATGGGTTGTTGTTATATTCAGAGATGAAGATCAAAACTGATGAAGACGTACGGGAAATGTTTGCGAATTTTTTATTTTTCATCAACATATGTCCTATGGAATTGTATGTAAAATTTCGTAGAACAGTTGAAGAAATTTTATCAATGTGTAAAAATCCTAATTAATGGATCTAACCAAGTGCAATAAATATGTAACCATACTATTAAATATTATAACTTCACAACCACCTACCAATTTCTTCTATAAATAGGTAGTTCATATTTCATTTTCATCATCACAATCTCAACACTCTCATCACTTATCTCTTTCCTTGAAATTCTTTCTCTTCATATAAAATGTCTTTCCTCTGGTTTGGTGATAAACATAGGGGAACACCCGATCATGCTACGGTACTGATTTAAATATATTTAGATTCATGTTTATATCAATGTTTATGTTTATATTAATGTTTCTATTTATATATTTAGATAATGTTTTTTATATATTTATATATTTATATTTATATATTTATATATTTATATATTTATATATTTATATAATTATATATTTATATATTTATATATTTATATATTTATATATTTATATATTTATATAATTATATATTTATATATTTATATATTTATATATTTATATATTTATATAATTATATATTTATATAATTTTTTTTATACTCTCATTACTTATATTATATATTTATATATTTATATAATTTTTTTTATACTCTCATCACTTATATTATATATTTATATATTTATATAATTTTTTTTTACAGCTTGCTGATCCTGAACAGTTTAGAACAAGAACCCATAAAAAATTAGATGCTCCTGATGTTATTCTACCTTATTTGGCGAGATCGGGTTTTGCAACCGTAGCAAGGATACCACATATCCATATAGACACAAGTTTCGTAATGGCCTTACTCGAAAGATGGAGACCCGAGACACATACATTTCATTTTCCAACTGGTGAGTGTACCATAACGTTGGAAGATGTGACTATGTTACTGGGTCTACGTGTCAACGGTAATGCTGTAGCCGGTCCTACCGAAGTAGACTTGGACATGTGGGAAGAATTTTTGGGTGTTCAACCACCACGTACAGCTTTAAAAGGTCGGATGGTTCTAATATCTTGGCTTAAATCACTGTTAGCTAATAATCCAGTAAATGAAAATTCAACTGTGGGACACTTAACTACATACACTAAAATTTTTAATCTGCTTTTAATTGGCTTATCCTTAATGCCCGGTAAAACTAGTAAATATGTGCATCTCATGTGGGTGCCATTGCTACAAGATTTGGATATATGCAATACATATAGCTGGGGATCAGCCGTGTTAGCCTATCTTTATAGGGAAATATGTAAGTCGGTAAACGTTAAAGTCGATGGAATGGGAGGGTGTGTTGAACTGCTCCAAGCTTGGGGATATACTCGATTGGCTTTTTTTGGCACCCATCACTTCGGAGTTACCATCATTTCCGTACGCTGCGAGCTTCGTATTTTTTTAACCATCTTTTTTTATTACTTATTATATTACAATTTTTTAGCATTATATATTCTTACATTTAATTTATTCTTACATAGGTGGACTGCAAAAAAGAAAAAAATGAAGGATACCCCTAGACATTCTCTCCTTGGATACCGTAATCTTATCGATCACATGGTCCATGGAAACGTAAAATATCTATCTATATTTTTTTACACCGTAAATCACTTCAATTTTATTATTAATTAAATTTGATTTTTACTCTGCAAAAGTTTATATGGAGACCATATATCAACTTACCGCCCCTGGATAATAACGACCACACAATTTGGAATGCAATCGTGCCGATCATATGCTTTTGGATTGTCGAATGGCATCAGTCTGATAGGGTGAAGTTGCAATTTGGGTTCCATCAAGAAGTACCGCCCCCACCACGTTGCCTAAAAGAACACCATGAAATGACGATGAAAGAATCATGGAGAACTCCGTATACTCAATTGTACCGCAGGGAGCACCAAAAATGGAGAAATGTGGCCAGACATTGCCTGACTGGACCTACGGTTGACCCACATTCGATGCCAACTAACGACTATATGACTTGGTATAGATGATTGCCGTATACGTACACTTCTGGAAATCAATGGCTTGTTGATCTACGCACTCAACCTTCCTCCTCCCAAATGCCGCCTACCCAACCCCAAACATTCAACAACCCACCATTCGCACAACCCTCCTCGTCCAACATATACAACCAACCATCCCAAAATTACCAAACACCACAACAACCACAATCCTCATACAATCCGACCCAACACCAAACTCAGTACACCCCATTGCAACAAACCAATTACCCTTTCCAAACACCACATCAACCAATACAGTTCATGTATGAAAATACACAACAACAATACCTCCGTCCACCCCTCCAATTCACTCCAATCTCTAACCCCAACTTCAACCAAACATACTCATCTTAACATCCATCAAGCTCAAATTACTCCGACTGTTATCTAGCTCAAATTACATCCATCTAGCTCAAATTACTCCGACTGTTATTAAATGTTATTTTATAATATTTTTTAAATTTTATTGTTCTCTTATGTATTAAAATAAATTCAGTTTTATTGACAAATTTAATTTTTTTTAATAATTTAAATAATTAAATTATAATTACTTAATAATTATTTATATTAACTATAATTTAAAAAACATTTAAATTTAAAGAAAATACAAAAAACGAAAAATAAAATAAAATAATTGGTGGCCTCCCTTTGAAATGGCGGCCACATGAAGGGCTTTATAAGGCTTCCATTCAAAACGGTGGCCACCTGCCACGGCCAGAAAAGATTCTGTAGAATTTCTGAAAAAGTGGAAAAAAGGTGGCATTTTGGGACATAATTTTGGGGGGGGGGGGGGGTGGCGTTTGCAGAACTTTTTTTCAAGAGGGTGGCAGTACGGTCAAAAATCCACATATATATATATATATATATATATATATATATATATATATATATATATATATATATATATATATATATATATATATATATATATATATATATATATATATATATATATATGAGCTTAAAGGTAGTGCACTGTCAGTGTAAAATTTTTTACACGATCAATGCATCACAACCTTTAAAAATAAATATTTTATATTTAATTTGAAAAAAATTCAAATTTTTATAAAATTTAACAGTTTGGATTTCATTGACAGTGTAAAATTGCTTTACACTGTCGGTATATTTCCATTAAATTATATATATATATATATATATATATATATATATATATATATATATATATATATATATATATATATATATATATATATATATAATGAACTGAATGTAAATATTTTTTAAATTTTAATCAATAAAAAGAAAGAAAACATATTTTGAGATTTGCATAAGTTAAAACGCTAAAAAGTAGTTGAAAATTTAACCGAAGACATTGGGGCCTTGAAGGAGGAAGAATGGGTGGAAACCAGCGGCGGTGGTGACAGTCTAGTAGGTCGGCCAAAGCCATATGGGCTGCTGCAATGTTGTGGGTTGGGGTTTTGGTGTGTAGCAAGTCAGATCTGGCGAGAGGCGGGTTGGGTCTGAACGCTTCGCAGATACCATATCTGGTCGTTTCAATACCGTACTAATCGCAACCCTTCGGTTACAATATTAATCGAGGAGTTTGATACCTAGGTTTAACAGATTCATTCATTAAGTTTGGCCCTAAGCCTAACTCATATACAACTGCTCCAAACTCGTAAACATCATTCTCAAGAATTGATTGCAATACAAGCAATCTTCGAATTTTTTTAATTACTTATGAAATCTTTCAAGGTTGTGTGTTTTTGTTCTTCCATACACATATTTGAGGAACTAATTTTGTCAACCTTGAACAAATCATTTTTCTGTTCTTCTAATCTATCCTACATAATACTGTTGCTGTTATTGTTTTTGTTTCCATCTCTTGTAAGACTATTATTATATTTTGGAATAATTTCTCATTGTTGTCAGTCAAAAAAAACATTGTATAATATATGGCTTTCATCGGATGACAATATTGAAAAATTTATTCTTAATCATATTGATAATATATTGCAAGCATTGTTATTGTTTCACAAAACAAGGTCTTGAAAGATTTGTTTTCAATATTGTAACATACAAATAAATTGGTAAATGGTACAAAATTGAAAAAAGAATAATACATGTTACTTTAAATTTTTTTTACATTCACCAGAAGGTCTTCCAAAAGGTCTAAGGTTGTTACCTTTAGAAATTTTTAAGTTATCAAAACCTAAAGGCTCCAAGTGCCCAAATTTCTTGCAATGAGAGCATTTATAAATGAGACGATTCTTTTTCTTATTAGTTAAGTCTTTACTAGGTGCTAATTTGAATATTCTTGCTTACTTATATTTACTTATATTTAAGGAAGGCCTTTGACTTTATAGGATCAAATTAAGGTTTTCTTTCCCCTTAGTAAACTTACTTAGTGTTTCATGCAAATTTGTCACTTCCCTTTTCAACGAGACCCAAGTCTCACATGTTTCTCTTAAGCTTCCAATATTGGCTACTTCTAACTTAAGCGTTTTATTGCTTTCTTCAAGAAACTCTAAATACTCCTTAAAGTCTATGTTTTGTTTTTTAATCCTATCAATTTCTTCAACCAACTTATCACTAATTTTAAACAATTGTTTGTAGGATGAATTAGTTACCTCATAATCATCTTCCTCGTAAGATTATTTCAAGCATATTTCATCATCTTCATTGGGAGATGATTCTTCTATGGTTCTTCTTGAGGCTTGCTTTTCTTTATTTATGAATGCTCGGTATTATCTTCTTCTTTTGAAGATTCTACTAGATGATACTTCTTCATATCCTCTCGCTGATGAGGTTTCCTCATTTGATGTTGAGTATTCTAAGGATTGTTCAACTATTAAGTATATTTTTTTAAGGATACCATGAGAGTTGTTTAATAAGAGTTTGATGAAGTTGCGGAAGATCCTTCAATTATTGAGCATACGCCTTCATATTTGGGGGTGAATTGTGAGTTTTAGAAAATGGTAGTTTGAAAAACTTTTACAATTATTTTCAGAGTTTAAAACCATTTTGAAAACTTTTTAATAAACTAGCACTAAAAGGATAAATAAGTAGGAAATAAAGAGTTAAGGGTAAGAAAAGTAACATCAGGAATTATAGAGGTTCGACCGAAACAATATAATCTAATCCTCTCCCCAAGATTTAATCTTAAGAGTAACCAATAATTATTAAGATTTTTTTGAAGGTTGAACACTCGGAAACCCTTATACAAGGAAATATGAAGTTTCATGCTAACTTCTAAAAAAACAATGAACACCGAATATAAGCGATTAGTTTTCCTTCCAAATAGAAGATTGAGGCAGCTAGTCTTATTTCCATACAACAACTTAAAGTGGTTAGTCCCTAAGCTAAATTGATATTTTCCAAAGGCTTATGCCGAACGAAGGTGAGCTTTTGAACCGAGTAGAAATCGCGAACTTAAATGAGGTTTTAACCAGGATGAACACGAAGCACTGAGCTTTTAAAGCAGGCTTATCTTGACCAAAGAAAGCTTTTGATTTGGTTGAGCTTACTTATTGAATTGAGGTTTTTACCAGGATAATCATTAGCCAATTTGAGATTTTGAATCAGGCTGATCTCGAACCAAAATAATCTTTTAACCAGACTTAGCTTACGAACCTAAATGGCAACTTAGAATCTAAATCCCCAAACCCAAATATACAATTCCTTATGGATAAATTATTCAACCAATATTAAATACTCCATAGTGAATTTACAACAATGTTCTTCCAAAATACACATAATTCCTCGCTGTTGCACCCCAAAATTTGCCCTCTTATTTTTTGGTATAAGTTATGCTAGACATTTATTTCTTCATTCGAAAAGCAAGAGAAAATTAATAAAGAGTTTTCACGATTTCAAGACAGTTTGGTGTGAAAGTCTGTTTACGACGCAAGTACAAAATTCATAACTGCTGACTAGAAGGTCATATGGGCTTGGTTCTCTACATCTTTCGTGTTCAGGCCGGAAGTCAATTCTTTGAAGAAGATGTCCAAAAGTGCAAGTTAACTGAGATTTGGATTTACCTTTCCACTGTCTTTCGGATATTTGAAAATTCATAACTTCTGATCGGGATACTATTTATGAGCGAGCCATATGCCAAAAGTTCCGTCTCGAAGTCTACTATAGTTCACATGTTAGGGTTGATAATTGTTTCTTTAAGGAAGTTCCCCGGATTCGCAATTACCTAAAGTTTTACAATGCAAAAACATGCTGAACCGCTAAAAAATTCTGGACGCTAAAAAATTCATAACTATCACGTTGTTTATCCGATTGGGCTGCAATTTTAACAAAAATTTCGTCTCGATGTCCCGAAATTTCGTATGTTGGGACCTAAGGCCAATTCTGCACCTGAAATTCCAGAATATTGCAAAAGCATCATGATTTTACCTTCGAAATGCATATACGATCATTGTCTTACAAGATTCAAAACTACATAACTTCCCTAGTTTTTATTCGATTGAGCCCATTCCGGCGGCATTCTTTCACAAATGTTGTTGACTTCAATTTATCTTCAGACCTCGGGCTCGAATTTTGATCGAAAGGTCTAGTTTCATCGAGTTCTCTCAGTGGTATGCACGAAAATTTTGCACTGTCAAGTTTTCCACCTCAGATGACCAAATGAATTTCTCGCTGTTCAAACGGGCATAACTTCTTCACCGTTTATCAGATTGAGTCCGTTCCGGCGGCAACGGTTCATAAATTTCGTCATATTCTATTTGTCGTTGGTCTCGTTTCTTACGTTCTCACCGAGACGCGTTTTCTAGAAAATTGGGCTTAAAAAGGTGTTTAGGAGAAAAATTTGAATTAACTATAAATACTCTTTTCCCTCATTTTACACTCATTCACCAACTTTCACTCTTTCTCAGACAAAACACCCAAATTTCTTTCTTTTCCTTCTCTCTAGAATCAAAACTTATTTTCTCTCATTTTTTCAACAACTTCATCAAGTTCATATCAACTCATCAAGAACACCAAAATCAAATATTCTTTGAACTTCATCTCTCCTCTTCCGATCCACCGCCGTGCACCCCTATATTTTCAATTTCCCCGCCGACGAAGCATCCCGATTCCCGTCCGCGTGCAAAGAGACCGCGCTTCTCCCTGCTTCAATCTACGATCTCCGGCCTTTATCCACCGTGAATCGTCGCGGTTTCAAGCCTCCCTTTGTCGACATACGTTCGGTCGTGCTCCTTCTCTGAATCTGGCACGATTCTTCTTGTTCCAAGCTTCTCTTCAATCTTGATTTGGAAATTTTGGTTGATCCTAATTCTCACTTGTTGATTGTTCATGAAAATTGATGATTAGTTGAAGTGGATAATGAGGATTAATTAATTGTGCAAGTATTTGGTTCGTGATTAATGGTAGTTTGAGTTTAAATAATGAATTATTGTAGTATGAAATTGAATGTGAATGATAAAGTTTAATTGTTGTTACAAGTGCTGGAAATTGATTGTTATTGGTTGTTGTTGACAATTAAATGTGAATCTTTATGATAAGTTGTTGTTGTACATGGTTTATGCTTGATTGTTGAGATTGAATGTGAAGGATGAGCCTTAATGGTTGCTACTAAGTGCTGGAAGTTAATTGTTGTGGTTACTATTGCTTGATGTTGATGATGATAAATTGGTGTTGCTCATAAATAATGTTTGTTGTTCTTGATTGTGAAACAATTGAAACAAAGTGTTGATGATGAACAAATAGAATTTGAATGTTGATATTAATTGTTGAACATGATTCTTGAATTCATTTTGTTTTGCTCATAAGTGTTGGTATTAATTTTGTTTGATGATGATTAATTCATGATGCTTGATGTTAATTGTTGAAACTGAGATAATGAAGTTGTGGTTATTGATTCTTGAATTTAATCAATGCTTGTTGTTTCAAATTGTTGAGAGCTTTTGTTGCTTGTTCATGACAATTCTTGTTTTTTCCAACACTTGACATAAACTAATTTTAGTCATAATTTCCTAACCATAGTGAGTTTTTAACTCTGTGAATAATGTAACTCGAGTTTGTTGATGATTTCGGAGCCAATAGTGAACTTTTTTGTCGGTTTTAGATAACTTTTTCCCGATGTTTCGATACTGTCAGCCACTGAAATTGGCTTAAAAGTCCCACTTTCGTGCAGAATTAATTCAAACCGAGTTCGTTTTTGAGTTTGTTGGCACATTTTCAATCAACCAAGTGATTTTCGTTCCATTATGAGTCGATGGATTTTGACCCTTATTTCCCGATTTTCCGGTTTTTTGCCTCCGATTGACTTGTATTTCGTGTTTTGACTTTTACTTGACTTGTATGCATATTTGTTTATCTAATTTACTACTAATGCACTTCAGTTTTTTTGATTTGGATCTATTATGTACATACTTGGTGATTTGACATAACCGTTTTCCGTTTTATGCGCGTTTGACTAGATTTTCCGTATGTGTTATCTCTTTGTGTCATTTCTGCCCCATGTGTTTTCTTGCGCTTCCAACGCGAGTTGTTCATTCCTTTTCCGTCTTTCACTTATATTTTGTTTCGTAATGCAATTGTGCAACTTCGGTTGCGATTCCTTTTGTTACTAATAAAGTGTGCTAGCTTGTTCAAGAAACTTTGAGGACGATTTTCGGCGGAGGCAGTACTTGCTCCGTGCTTTGCTTTATTTGCAAGACACGATGATATTTTCTTGATTGCTATTCGTTCGTCTCACCCGTTGAGACACGAGCATTTATACTTGTTTGTTGCATGTCTGTATTGTGACTTGTCTTGCAGGTGTATTACTCATACGTGTCGACATACACTCCGACTCTGACACGCGATTTATTTTCGTGTTGTCATTGCGTTTTGATGATGCTTATGCCTTCTATCAGACTTCTGAAATTGTTTGTTGCTTGATGCTAGCTTGCACGTAGATCTCTGGGTTTAGTTTGATTTGTTTGCTGTTATTTACGGATTACTATCTGTTTGGTATTGCTCCTTATTCCCTTTTCCTTTTTTTCTTCACATTTTTCCCTTTCAATAACATGAGATGTAGGATTGGGAGTCCGTGCCACTTGGCCGACAATTCTGAAAGTCCTCACTAGGAGGCCATGCTTGTGTTTGTTTATCTTTGTGCTTGCGGCAGGGAGTCAATGGTTTCATAAGACCTCATCAAAGGAAACACCATTAAGTCCTCATGGTAGGCAAGCGGAGAGGGTTCGTAATAGACCCCCGCCATGTTTCATCGAGTTGGTTCAGTTAGCGCGTGTTACACGCCGTTGCTTTTGAACCGTCCTCGGTTCCTGTTATCGAGTCGAGTCTAAGATCTGACAAAGGCAAGTGGTAGTGTCTTGTAGTCGGATCCACATGTTTTGTTTAGCTCGCGTTGCCCGACGCTGATGCTTCGTGCACGCACGATTTTTACTTTCCCCATTTTTCCGTCATTTATCTAGTGACATGATACCACGGTATAGACACCCTTATCCATCACAGTAGCTTTGTTTTCCTCGGTCATTTCGACCATGTTGGCTAAAAGCTTCCCGTTTTATTTTCTTTTACCCTGTCCCCAGGTCGCTAATTCAATAGTTGTTTGTTTCTCATGTCGCGCTTGATTGTGTGATATTTCTTGCTTTTGCTTCTTCCCCAGTAGGTTTCTAGACTTAGCGTAGTTCCTGTTTTCATGTCAACTTAGGTAGATGTTTCCCTTTGCATCAGGACTTTCTTTCATGCATTTTTAAAACACAAACCATACTATTTCTTTTATTTTGCCTCAACGGCGCTGAAGATCACGTTATTTCCTTCCTACCTCCCTGGAATAAGTCTCCAAAGTTTGAGCTGTCGTAGGATGCGAATGTAACTGCTCACCTAAAAAACACAAAACAAACATAAATTAATTAGCTGAGTTATGCTAACTCTGATTCCTAAAAAAGGATACGTATGCAGCGGGGTAGGGCCTGTGCGAGCACAAGTTTTTCTTTTCCTTACGTTTTTGCATGCATTTAAGCTCTTAAATTTAGAAAAAGACTTTTTACACACCCATAAATTAGACAACAAGCGTGGATCCTATCGAGTACGATGGACGTGAGGGGTGCTAACACTTTCCCCTCGTGTAACCAACTCCCTTACCTGTTTCTCTGGTTCGCTTCGACCATGCTTTTCCTTCGCTCAGGTTTATTTTGTGTTTCATTTCCCTCTCTTGGGATAAATAGACATGGATGGCGACTCTATTTCTTGCGCCACTTTCCCATTTGTACTTGGATGAAAATCCCAGCAGCAACAGTTGGCGACTCTGCTGGGGATAATGTTTGACCTATTGCTAGTCCACTCCTTATGAGAGTCAATTCTAATGCTTGCTTGTTTATTTTCTTTGGGTGTTTATTTCTTTATTGCTTTACATATTTATCTATTTACATTGCATCCTATTTGTGCTTTTACATTCTGCATCGTAATTCTGGTCTGTCTGGATTTTCCTTGGCGGATGGGATTGCTTCATGAGGTAAAAGGCCTTGTATCCAGGCTATGAGTGAACCATAGGAAACTAGGAATAGAGTGGCCATGACAGCTATGAGGCGTATGTCTTACTAGTCTGATCATCCAGCCATGTTTTAGAGCATGGGTCGAATGAGGTAATATCGTACGATAGCACCTTCATGCAAATCCTCAGATTGGCCTTAGACCTACCTTGGCCTAGATTACACCCGTGAGCAGGGAGGGATGATATCATTTTTAAAAGTACGGGTACCGTTGGTGACTATGATCTGATGGTGACTATATTCTCGGTTCTAATGGTGCCTTAGTGTTCCATGTTCTTTGAGGTGATCCAAAACTGCATCAAACCTTTGAACCTATGCCGTATGATTATGCGGAAGCCCAGACATGACCAGTGTAGAGACTTTGGGTCCCGCCATATTTGCATCATTGCATGTTTATTTATAAAAAATGATGCACAAAAAATAAGGAGCATTTGCATGTCATTTTCCAAGGTCATTCAAGAGTTGTCTATGCCAAAAGATGGACATCAACATGGGCATTGTTAGAGAGCTTACAAGACATACATATGTCTACTAGATTTCGGTTACCGGTTTATCTGAATTGAAGAGGTTAAGTTCTCATTTGACGGGGAAAGTTCTGCAAAAATTCAATCATGATCTTGGCAACTTGTTATCGATCCTTAATACTTATTTTGATCTGATGGCCTTGATCACACTCCTTCAGTTCTATGATCCGCAATTGCAATGGTTTACCTTTCAAGACTATCAAGTGGTTCTAACACTTTAAGAGTACTCCTATCTCCTCAACATCAGGATAGTCGATGAAGTTCTGTTTGTCCGGGTGCCTGAGGTTGTGAAGTGCTAAGTGATTGCCGAAGCTCTTCATTTGGGTTTGAAAGATGTGAAAATAAATTGGAAGTCAAGCAGAGACATTTTTTGTTTTTTTTTTTAGTTTTCTGGTCAGCAAAGTCGAAGATTTGGCGAAAAAAGGACAGGAACAAAGACAAGGTTAAAATCAGAGATTTGGAGAAGCAGATCGCAAATGAGAAAGCCAAGTCATCTCGAATCAATGAAGAGAAAGCCAGACTTCGAGCTCAGCAGAGGGAGAGAAAAGGTGCACTGGTCCCATTGGCTGATTGTCCGGAATGCAAGACATTGATAGCACACTGCCAGTACCTTGAGTCGCGTATTGATCCAGAGGAGTACTTTTAGTTTGATTGATTACTGTTGATATGCGACCACCTCCATGATTATTATATGGGGTCACATTTATGATGTATTTTATCTCTTTTGTATGCTTTATGAGCACTTATTCTATTCTACGGCTTTGTGTCATCATTTGTTGGTCTTTTGAATGAAACAGTGCTTTCTTGCCTGATATTCTAATGTCTTGTTATTTGATTATTTGTTGTATCTTGTTGGTTGTACCATGTCCGAGGATTGGATAAACTCTTGGATACTTGGAAATTGACAAACATTGCATTCATATCATGCATATCATACATTTTCATGCATAACAGGTTTGCAGATCATCTCTCTTATATCTTGTTGTTTTAGTGCCAGAAATTTTCTGAAGATGACAATTCACCAGTATTCGACTCAGAGTAATCAACAGTGTCAAATGGAACAGATGGCTGAGATACAGGCTCAGTTGGTGGAGCAGATGAACATGTAGAAGGGTCAATTCATGGAGGCGTTGACTAACATCACCAGAGGTTAGGAGGATTTGAAGGTTTTCGTTGAGAATTCTCGTAGGACTGAAAACCATGAAGGATTGTATGATAATGTGTAGGGCCTAATTGAGAATAATCATGATGAGAATGAGCTCAGGCAGCCTGCTAATGTGTCGTACAATCCGTTCAATCAGAATCAAGGGAATTTTCCACCACCGCCTCCGTCTTGTCTCTTTGCTGGGGGGGAGAGGTCATCAAAATAGGAGATATCAAGACTTTGATTTCGAAAATGTTGATCAGTTATCGAGGCAGAGTGCTGAAGGTGTCCAAGATGATGGTGGAAAGATTTGTCTACTGGAAGAACTCCTCAGAGTTGTTGAGGGAAAGGGTGTGATAGTTATGTATTTCACTGACTTGGGGATGGTGCCCGAGGTGAGAGTTCCGCCAAATTTCAAGGTTTCATCCTTTGATAAATATAAAGGTGCTACGTGTCCTATGACACATGTCAAGGCCTATTGCCGCAGGATGTCGGTGTACTCAGAAGATGAGGGTTTCCTAATGCACTCCTTCCATAACAACTTAGCTGGAGCTTCCTTGGAGTGGTACATGCAGTTGGAGCGTACCCATATTCATTCTTGGAGAGATCTTGTTGAAGATTTTATCAAACATTACCATTATAATGTTGATATGGCACCAAACAGGACTCAATTTCAAGGGCTAGTTCAAGGTTCTAAAGAGTCATATAAGGAATATGCGTAGAAGTGGCGTGAACTGGCCGCAAGAGTTCAACCGCCAATGACTGAAATGGAGATGATCGATATGTTTACAAGCACGTTCTCAGGGCATTAATATTTGGCTTGAAGTACTTCTATGAGTTTTGCTGAGAGGGTCAGATGCAGCGAACATGTTGGAATGGGCCTCATGATGGGAAATATACATTTGGGAAGTTCTTCTAGTGCCGCGGGTGGCAAGAAACCGTCTGAGGATTATTCTAGAAGGAAAGAAGGAAATACATATGTCGTGTATGGACGAGGTAGTCAAGGAAGAGGTAATTCGTAAGTGAACACTGTCACAAGCCCTTGGTTCTTATTTATCCCCTTTAGTATCACCTTATTTGATGATCATGCCTGTCTGTTCACTTGTGAGGGACCAATCAATATGATTTTTGTTTGCACTCTTAAGTATTTGAAAAAATTGACCATGCTTGTACTGGAGAAATGAGTTTCATTGTTTAAGACAATATTTCCTGGCAAATTGAGCTTGGACATAATCCTCTGCAAATAAAAACAACAAACTTTTTCTTTCATAATCTTGGATACAACTTCAGTCTATATCCATTTTGTGAAGTGGTCCACGCCCACTTATTAAGTGGTTATGGAATTGTCAACAAATAAAATACTTTAGTTGGTGCATGGTGTATATTAGCATGTCTCTAGAATTTGTCATATTCTTAGATAAAATTCTTGTTGTCCCTCATTAGTGAAGACTTGTAGTGACCTGCTCTTAATAGCTTGTGGGCCAAGGCTCGCCCACTAATATGACTTCCCTAAGCCACTTGATGAACTTCGGCTAAGACCAGGGCGATTTCATGTTCACCTAGACACCTTAACATAGGAGAGCCCCTTCCCATTTTATAGAGTCTTCTTAACATTAGAATGTACTTCGTTGAGCGCTTGCAGATTTATTTGGTCTTTAACTCGTCTAGTGGAAGTTCGCATGACTATAGGCAATGTATTATATGCGTAATCCAACAACCAGTTAGGGTGATGTCGACAATGTTTGCTTCCCACGTCTCTATGATAGGTATGAAGAGTGTCTCTTGTATTACAGTGCGGTTGAACCATGTTTTCTTTGATCTGGTAAGCTTAGAAAATAGGTCTGCCCTGAAATTCAGTTCCCCAGGTACATGCATTATCTCCATATTTTTGAAACGCTCAGATAAGTCATGTACCTTCTTAAAATATTTGATGAGTTGTGGCTCTTTTGCTTTATACTCACCGGAGAATTGCTTCGCTATCATTTGAGAGTCGCTCTTAGCCTTCATAATCAACGTGCATGTTTCCTATGTTGGGATTTTAAGAGGGTTTTTTAAAAATTTTGATCCTCTTAGCGGAACAATCCTGATGAACTAATCTAATCCGATGAACGAATCTTGATTAAATCATTAATCACAAACCAAATATCAATAAGGGTTCAAATAACGCGAGTGCAAAGTGGAAGGCGGTGCTAGCCGTTCTTGCTCTAAGAAAATTGACAATTAGCATTGGTAGGGTAAAGAGCTCCTCTATTTATAGAGAGCTTCTAAAACCCTAATTCTCTTATTTTAGGCTTTTCCAAAATAAGCCCAATCTAATTCAATTAAACTATTTAATTAAATAAATATTATTTAATTTAATCAAACTCTTTTAATTAAATAAAATAAATTTAAATTTCATATTTAATTTAACTAAATTTCAATCCTTATTTATTTAATTATACTATATTTAATCAAATAAATTATATATGTGTTAATGTATTAAATAGTTTAAATACCATTAACACATATTTAAATTAAATCATATTTAACTATCCATTCTACTATAAATACTCTATGCGTGTGACCCTATAGGTTCTCGTAACGTTGGCAATAATATTAAATCACCTATTTAATATTAAAAACAATGAGCGGTATCTAGCAACACATCACTGCTACCCAAGTGACGAGAATGTCGTGTGATCTGACATAACCTTTCAGTGATAATGATTATGTGTATAATTACCCTATTGACCTTATATCTATATTGAACACAAGACATATAATGTGTCACCCTTGTATAGTTCAATATTTTATTCCTTGATTCCGAGTATACTTGATTACAACAAATAAGCCCAATATCTGATATCGACTTATTTGAGCACGACCAAGCATTTTGCAGTCATACTCTATCAAGAGGCCCACAGATATTACTCCCGTATGTGTAGGAGGAGCAAATGCCATCTAGGTCACTCATGTCCCTCAACATGATTTGTAAAGTACTCATCAACCATCTTTATGGTCATCCTATTACGAACAATATTTGATTGGCAATAAAGTACCCAACTCCACATCTAGGTCCATAGTGGTTTGAGAATAACTTATGACACTTACATAACAAACTATGTAATATTCTCATGGTGAGTCAATCCAGTATAAATATTACTCCTAAAATTTATAACTATGTGAAGACTTGATATCTCATATCCATGACCCGTGAGATACGATCATCAGTCTACCCACATAATAGTCTCTATGCATTACTGATGTCCTATTTGACAATAAAGCTTGACAACAGATACTTTAAGAATAACGTCCTCATGGTTAATGAGGTCTCACGATTAAGACACACTTAATAGGTCATTAATAGATTAATTATTCTAAGGACTTTATTATGTCATATACAAACAATATATATCAAGGTCATTATACAAAAGCATATTAAGTCAATATTGATCGGCTATTAGGGCTTACTCCAACATCCTATGCGAAGGACATGTCGACAATGAGAGCTTCGTCTTGACCTAATTGTTGTCGTCCTTAAATTCAAACCTTAATGATTGCTCAATCAATAGGCCATTTAGTCCTTCTAGCACTATTCTAGGACTACTCCCTTTCACATTAAAGGCTCTGGCCATCAAAATGATCCAGGCAAGGGAAACCTCCTTGCTAATTGGTGCACTGAACTCTGCTTGAAAATCCTCCAGTACATGTGGTTTGATTCTTCCCATGCGAATATACTTGATGTTATATTCAGACAACTTGACAGCCTAAGATACCATTCTTCCAGGTACACGTTACTACGGAAAGAACATTTAACCACAGTTGGATGAAGGATATTACCACGGGTGGAGTTGTGTGGTAAAGTAGGCTGTGGTAGTAAGTACCCTTTTTACAACCACGTGTTGGAACCTGTGGTAAAAACATAGTTGCACTTTACTTATCACTACGATTTCTTATGATAGCCGTAGTAAAAGGTAAAAGTCAGAGGTTCGATTACTAGAATAGGATTTTGAGCTTAGTGATTTTAATCCAGCCAACAAGATGCACACCATATTTTGAATTACCTTTCCACAAAAAACTCCTAGCCACAAAAAACTCCTAGCCACTTGTATATAATAATTTAGGATGGAGTTTATGGAAGACCTAACTAGAGGCAAATAACCATCCTTGTTTAACAATTTATGTTACCAATATGCTAACTTCTAACTGATTTTATCCTCTAAAAACTCAAAGTCCTTGCGTTGAAGACGACCATGCAACATAAGGAAACCCAAATCTTTCTCTAGAGTAAGAGTTTGATTGATACATGTGCTAGAGACATTAAAATCCATTTTACTCCTCTTAGTAGTAGCTAAGAAGAACACCTTTGATTTAACAACATTCACTTTAAAGCTAGAAAATATGGAAAAATGATTCAAGATATCATAAATGATCCTTGCTTGGTAGTTATAAATCTTTGCATAAAGGGGGTCTATTACGAGATAACCTGACAGGTTTCCAATGACTTTCATTAAGCACCCTGGTGATTGTCTGCGACAAGAATTCAACGCAGATGACGAAGAGATAGGGTGAAAGGAAGTCAACTCGCCGTAAGCCTCTAATAAGAACAAAATTTGGCAGTCGTTTTCCATTCCAAAGAATAGACATAAAGGAGTTAGTTATACATTGCATGATCAACTTTATTGGTTGGAACTAGGGGTGGGAATAGGCCATGCCAACTAACAGGGGCCCACGGCCTAGCCTACATAGGCCCATGTTAGGCTAGGCTTTTTTTATAAATAGAAAAGGCCCAGGCTTTTTTATAAGCCTATTTAGTTAAAAAGGCTAGGCCTCAGGCCATGAAAAAAGCCTTTTAAGCCTACCAGGCCGGTCTCTTTAAATAAATATGAATAAGTTTAATATTATTATTATATTTTATTTGTACTTTGAATTAAAATACAAAAAATAAGTTTATTTATCTAGAAGAACTTGTGAAAATAAGTTGAAAAAAAATTATGAACAATGTCATAAGTCGTTTTCATAAGTTCTCTCAAACAAATAGTATCACAACTTATGTTAATAGGTAAATTTGAATAAGTCAATGAAATAAGCATTTAGTCTCGTTGATCTTGTAATTTGCTAAGCTATTTAAACATTAGTTAAATTTCTTATTCACAAATGTTCAAATAAAACAGGCTTTTATATAGGCTAATAGGCCAAACAGTCATTCGAAAAGGCCAGACTTAGGCCTAAAATTAAGCCTATGATAGGCAACAGGCCAGACTTAGGCTTTGAAATATTTAGCAGACCAAGCTCAGGCTTGGCAAAGCCTAGCTCGGCCCAGCCTATTCCCACCCCTAGTTGGAACCCTATTTTGATTTAAACAAAATTCTAAGAAATTCCAATTAACAAGATCATAGGCCTTTTTAAGATCTATTTTAAACACCGTGTAATTTTTATTTCTTTTTAAAGAACAAGTCAACAATTGTGCAACTTAGTTAGTGACTCACTGATCCAACCTTTGACCCTATATATTGATTGGATCAATCACCAATCTTAATTTGAAAGACTGAATAAGAGTAAATTTCCGACTTAAAAATAATATTTCAGTAGGTATACTGAAAACTCTTCTTCTTTCTTTGCATAACTTAAGATTCTTGTTCTTCGAATAAGACATTAGAAGGCTTGAAAATAATTTTGCGAAGTGTGTTGTTCAAAAATTTGTTACAAAGATATTATATTATATAAAATATATCTTTGTAACCGTTTTTTTTTTTAATAACACACTTCGCAAAATTATTTTCAAGCCTTCTAATGTCTTATAATTTATTAATATGACAATAAAAGATTGAATTATATTTTTTCAATAAATCAATAAAATATTCTATTCTTTTTAGATAATATTTGTTTATTTAAAATAAATTGACATTGTATCTTAATGAATGTTATTAACTGTTTAGATAATAAATATTAAATAAGATGTTCAATTAGATTATTTCGAAATTTAAATATTGTATATGTGATCGATTTTTTTTTTTATGATCAATATTATAAATGTGATTGATGGTCTTTATACTTATATAATTTTAGAAATATTTTAATGTAAATATTGAAAAGTAATATAAGAATGATATAATTAAATTTTTTTATTTCAAAAAATTAAAAATATTTATTTTTTACAAAAACAATATAAGATAAATTTGAATGTAAAATTTCTCATATATAAACCTGCAGCTAATTATTATGCCAAATATCAAATTTTCTGAGGGCTAAGTGATATGATCCTAAATTTAAGTAAAAGATATGCGAAATTTTTTAGGTCTAATTAAGTAAAAGATATTCACAGAAATTTAGATTTTTTTAAACTAAAAGATATGCGCAAAGATTGTTTTGTAACAAAATAAAACCCGTTATTATCTATTTATACCACACTCACGATTTCTCCACTAGGGTTTGAAACTTACTATCACTTCTCTCATTATAAGTTGGCATTATAATTGTGTAAAAACAATACAATGGCATACCCAATGAATAAAGATGAATATGATTCCGAGTATGATGGAGATTCATCTGATGAGGAACAAAAGAATGACGAGAAAGAGGGAAATCATAACAATAGTGCGAAGAAGAAGAAGAAGAAGTTGAAGGACAAAAAGCAGGCAGAGAAAAGCTATGAAGATGGATATGAAAAAGGGTATGCAGAAGGATATGAACAAGGTTTGAAAGATGGTGCTTTCAGTGGTATACACTTTATTCATGATTCTAGTAGTGATCATGATAGTCATCAGACTGAATCTATGGACAATTATTCGTATCACTACCAAGATGATGAATCTAATAGTGACTATAGTAGTGATTTTTCTTTTGATTCTGAGTCTAGTTTGGGTGATAGTAGTGATTTTGATTCTGATTCTGATGATAATCTTAGCATTGACAGTGATGTGTTAAGCTACATTGATGATCAATATGAAGCTGATTGCAGTAGCTGCAGCAGTGACAGTAATTAAGGCTTTTATGCATCAAGTTGAAGAAAAGAAATTAAGTTTTAGTTTACATATTGGAAAAACAGTATTCTATAATAATGAATAAACCTTTAATTATTAGTTTATTGAAACTCAATTTATATTTTTATTTCTTAATTTTAATTTGATCGATTCAGATTGTTAGGCTATGTTAGAATCTACTACTAAATTCAAACCTAAAAGAAGTATGGCATCTAGTGTTTTTATTCTATTTGGGTGATGATTTAGTTCAAACAAAATAATATTTTTCAAAATTTTTATGAAATACTTTTTCCTTTAGTTTTAATTTGGATTTTATGAAAAAAATAAAACAATCAATTATAACCATTAAACTATATCATGTAAAATTTCGGATTCATAGTTTATCTTAAAATAAACATACGAAATATTGTTGTTATAGAGATAGTTATATGAAATATTGTTATTCAAATATATAATAATAATTGTATTTTAAGGAACATATTTGTTTGTTATAGTTTTTGTCAATATGTTTTATAGCATTATTATATTTATCAAAGAAAAAAAAACTTAAAATTTAAAAAATAAAAACTTTGAATAAAAAAATAGGTTAAATAGATTTTCATTAAAATTTGATTTAAATTTTTTAACATTTTACTTTTATAAAATATTTAGAATTTCAAACATTATTAAAATTTGAAGTTATTTTAAATAGTTTTTTTAAACTATTATTGAAATATTTATTTAGAAAAGTTATGTGATTTTTTTTACATTAAAACAATTTAAAAATGATTATTTGATAAAGAAATAGTATAAATATAATATTAAAAAAACCATTATCTAAATAGATTAATTTTATGAGTGAAAGTCCATTTTAGTCCCTCACAAAAACTGTAGAGGTCAGATTAGTCCATGAGAAAAAAAAAACTCTATTAAATCCCTTACAAATTTAACCGAGCCATATTAGTCCTTGAGAATAAAAAAGTCTCTATTAAATCTCTTACAAAATTTAACCGAGCCATATTAGTCCCTCTACTAATTTTTTTTCAACCCGTTTTTTTTCTCTTACTTTTGAACTATGACTGGACTGCCAATGAAGTCCCATTTTAGTCCCTCACAAAAAAGAGAGTCCAAATTAGTCCCTTTAAAAAAAGTCTTTATTTAATCTCTTATAAAATTTAACTGAGTCATGTCCGTCCCTCTTTTAATATTTTGTTCAAACGATTTTTTCCTATTTTAAAACCGTGACTTGACTTGACTGATAAGATAGACCTGCTTTCAGAAATTAAGTACGGGTAAGAGGTTAAATTTGTTTACACATGGTCTTCAGAGTCTGAGTTTCCACCAGAAGTTAGGCTACCTAGTATACATAATTGTTCATTAAATACTTTGTTATCATCAAAACTTAAGTTTTTTATCAATGCTTCAACAAACAAAGCTGGTGGAGACGCATATGCTTGGAGAGAAGATGCAGCAGGTTCTTTTTCTGTCAGCCAGTGCTACAAGCGGTTCATAGCCAAACTGTCGGGTCCGGATATTGCTTTGGTCATTGTTAAAGCGCTGAATTATTTGTGGAAAGTTTATGTCCCTTCTAAAATCCTTTATTTTGGTTGGAGGTGTTTACATAATAGGTTAGCTACTAAAGATCAACTCCAAAAAAGGGGAGTTTTGGTGAATAGCGGCGATTTGTTATGTGTTTTGTGCGATAAGGAGGTTGAATATTTAACTCATTTATGCGGTGATTGCGAGGTTTCTAACTGTATTTGGAGGAAGGTCTACGTTTGGATAGGAATCATCCTGGATATTTCTTTCGAGGAGTTTCTTAATTTCTTTATCTTTTGCGACAAAGTGAAGGGTTTGTCCAAGAGAAATGTAATGGCAACTATTTGGTTGGCTACCCTTTGGACTATATGGTTGAAGCGGAATGCTATAATCTTCAAGCAAGACCGTTTTAGTTTTTCTGAATGTATGACGGTTATTATTCTTTCATTATTGGAATATTTTACCGCTCGCTTGTTTCGAGCCGTAGGAGTTTTCCGTTGTTGTATGGTGGTTGGAGTATCCCTTATACTCCGTTGATTAATCCCATTGCTTATTGAAAAAATCATCAAAACTTAAGGAATATGGTATAAACCAAATTTCTTCCAACATATATCATGTGTATTATTTTCGCCACAAATATTATTTACATAAGTAAGAAATTAGCCTAAATCACCCTAGCAGCAGAACTAAACCTTCCTAAAAGATCATTAACAACTGAAACAATAACAACACCTAATACACAAGAATACATAACAAGAAAAACTGTAGTCACTCACCCATAAGCCTAATAATAAACACAACAAAAAAGAACATCGTGGTATCACGGTGATTTATCTACAACCCCTTCAAATATAATTTTAAATCAACTGTCGTAAAATAGGAGTCCAGTCACGGTTTAAAAATAGGAAAAATCGTTTGAAAAAAATATTAAAATAGGGATTAACATGACTTAGTTAAATTTTTTAAGGGATTAAATAGATGATTTTTTTTCTCAGAGACTAATTTGGACTCACCCTTTTTTGTGAGGGACTAAAATGAGTCTTCACTGCCAGTTCACTCACAGTTTAAAAGTAAGAAAAAAGCCGATTTGAAAAAATATTAGTAGAGAGACTAACATGACTCAGTTAAATTTTGTAAAAGATTTAATTGAGAATTTTTTTCTCAGGGATTAATTTGACCTCTGTAGTTTTTTTTTTTGTAATCAAGTTGTATTGAGAAAGAACAAAAGTTCAAAACACGATTACAAGAGATGGCCAAAGCGAAATCCACAAAAAAGAAAAATTACACATCAAATAGATTCTAAGATAAGTATAGCAAAGGGTTTTTTGCTAAAATCATAAAAATTGTAATTGGAATGGGTAATTTTCCCTCTATAAGACCACCTCCAAAGCAAAGCTTTGCAATTCCAAGAAACATCTCTAGCATTCCACTCGCCATCCTTGAAAAAAATATCATTCCTACAAATCCAAAGAGACCATGAAACGGCTAGCCAAGCACACCCCTCCTTACCTCTTTTGAATTTCAAATAGCGACACAATTCACGCCAAGAAAGAAAACTTTCTTTAAATCCCACATTAATGGCATGAGGCAAACCCAACCATCCGGCAATATCCTTCCAAATCCCAATAACTTTTTGACAATCCAAGAAAGAGTGACAAGAAGATTCGGAATGAGCGTTGCAAAAAGCGCAAAGAAGGTTGAAAGAAGGAGGAAGAATACCTCTTTGATTGAGTAAATCCTTTTTTGGGATCCTATTCCAAAAGCAACACCAACCGAAAGCACGAACCTTCAAGGAAACTTGGTTCTTCCACACAAGAGAAAAGACTAAATCAAAACGGTTCGTCGGACAAAACGGGATATGATTCTTGCATAAAGCCTTGTAGCAAGAAGACACAGAAAATGATTGATCATCGGACAGCTTCCAAACCACACTGTCCCGGCCGAACCGAGACGGAAACACGGTTGGGAGGGAGCGGTTCAGCAGCCCCCTGTCAGCAGCAGTAATGCTGGCAGCAGCGTAAGGAATGCCGAAATCATTCCAGCCCCAAGAACCGTTCCTTCATCCACCAAAGCTAGCGATAGACGCATCCTGCAAAAGAGACACATCGAACAAAAGAGGAAATCGGTCTTTAAGGAGTCCCCCTTCAATCAAATGGGAATTCCAAAAAGAAGTTTGTGAGGCACTAAAATGGACTTTCACTCTAATTTTATTTACCCAAACTGACAGTGACTCACCAATAATTCAACCAATATAACTACTTTACCTAAATTTTGGGTCATAAAAACGGTTTTGAACTTGGATTGAAGACACCAATAAATTAATTTTATTTATCGGTTATGAATTCTTTAAATCATCCAAAAAGTGTTAAACACAATGAATGTTGAATTTTTTGTGGGATAGTAAACTAATAATTTTATAAGTAAATTCGAAAAGACAAAAAATTATTTGATAAATTTAGATTAATTTGATTGTTTGTGTAATTAGAGATGACAAAAATAAATCATTTGTCACAAATATAGAGCGATTCAATATATATTCACGGATAAAATAAATAAATATTTATCAATCCTTAGTTGGTCTAGTGTGATTGGCGTTGAACTTGGTAGGGAGAACTATAGTTCTATCCCCGACAACTGCGATCGGGAGGGGGCTGGAACCACTGGCATTTGAGTTTAATAATGATACATATATTCGGGTCCTTTAATAAATTAGTTATTATACTCTATCTTTTTCATCTTCAAAAAAAAATTAGTCTTATAATTTTTTTTGAAGTTTTTGGTGAGAAAAACCTTTAATATTTTATACAAATTCTATTTGACCATTTCATATTTAAACTTCTTCAAGACTCTAGGCCTCAATTCCATAATTTTATCATCCATCAACCAGTATCGTCATTTCTCTGTCCAATCAGTGCCTTTCTTCTTACTCGTTTGTTGTATGCTCTTTCATCTTTACTCATAATCACAATATCTTTTATTTGTCTTCGTTAAAAATAAAATGTATGGGAATTATGTTTGGATGTTATTATGTTTTGAGGAAAAAGTGAGAAATTAATTAGATGTAATTTTACTGTTAAATTGAGAGTTAATTGTATGGATGTTGTTCTGGACTAGCCTTATTGTCTTAATTGGCCCAATCCACTTGTTAGTGTGAAGATGCCCAATAAGCATTGGCCCATTATTTGGAACAAGGAGAGGACGAACCTCCCCTCCAAAAGAGCATGACTCATCAATAGGTCTCCAACAGCATAGGACTATGACATGTAAGTAAATATCAACAGATACCAAGTGAACTGACTTAACAAGACAAATTATATACATATTTAACTAGTAATAATTAAATATAAATTTTAATTTAATGCATTATGTTGTATAAAATACAGATATTTTTTCCACATTATGCTAATCATATAATATTAGCACATTTCAATTTATATGTTTTAAAAAATATTGAATAATTTTACACTTTAGGTTAGTAAAGGTTAGTAAATGGACAATAATTTAAAAGAAAAATTACTCTCACCTCTTCTTAATTTCGTTAAAATGACATCGACATCTCCTCTAATTTTAAAATATGTACTAACCTCTCATAAGTTTACATATACCCACAAAAATTTTTTAGTGACAAACAAAAAATCATAGATAAATGTCATATATATATTTACAGTTTTTTGCTCTTACTAAAAATTAAAGAAGAAGTCTGTGCCAATTTATTAGACCACAGAGGTGAATGGTGCATATTATAAAACAAGAATAGGTGTCAATGATATATTATTTAACCTCAAATGAGGTGAATGTAATTTCTCCTAAAAGAGGTGAGATGAGTGATCGTTAGTGTTTTTACCGTTTTTTAATTAAGTTTTTCGTATGCTTTTTCTCGTTTTTATTTCATTTTATTCTCGTAGAAGGTATTTTATCAATGTTTCAAGTAAAACAAGGAAATTAGTTGATTATGAAAGGCATAAAAAGGGGCGAGCAAGCAGCAGAGCTTACGGCCAGCCAGTCTGGAGGCATTACGATTGTAATGGCCATATAGAGAAGAACCCCACCTTAGCACGCCAAAGGGATTACGGGTGGCCTGTAAGCATGGCTCACAACCTAATTCTGCCATATTTTGGTTTTGGTCTTTGGGATGTCCCCGTTTCTATTATGTTTTTCTTGATTTTCTTGGAGATCATTTAGGGCATTTAATACGAAATTAAGTGGATTTGAAGCCTATATAACGATTGTAATCATGGAACAAAATTCGTCTCCAATCATTTTTCTTATTTTCTTGTTGTTGTTGTTGTTGTTGTTTTTTTATTCGATTAAATACTCCATTGGAGCACTCTTTTTATTCAAGTCTCATTTATGCTTATTCCAAATTTTACTTTATCGTTATTACCGTGTATATCTTGTATGCTTTAGTTTATGCTATGTTTATGATTACCATGTTAGAGTAGTCACTTAAGGACTACGAGTTATGAGGAATGTCTTGTGACAGACCTTGTGTAAACTCTTTACAACTTTAATACGAGAAACAAATTAAATTTTGTTTTAGAATTTGAGTTTTTAACTTATATATATTTTTACAAAAGTCGAATTAATTTATATATCATCCATACGCTGAAAGGGAATGAATCGATATCCAAATACTTATTTTGGACAATCGAGTTTGAGGCGACGAGAGTGTCTCAAACCTCGATTAAGAAAGTTCTATTTTAATAGGTGTGCAATAATTGATCTTAAACAAATAAGTTACGCCGATAAAAGGGTAAGGATAAAGACCATAAGAAGGAGGAGGTGAAAGAGTGTCTGACTTATACCTCAAGTGAAGCGATTAAGAAGAGGTGGAAGAAGGCATACATTGGGGAGGTTCAATTTGCCGGAGAAACATATAACGTCCAAACACATTTAGAGGTTGAGGGGTTTTGGACTCCTTGGATTCTTTTGTGGGGGATACGGTAGGGAAAACCGGCTCAGAGGAAGAGGTAGAGGAAGGAAAACTGCCACGTATCAAAAGCACTAAAAAAATTCAGAACAGGAAGTATTTGTTTAGGGCTAAACCGCTGGCAGAATTAAATGGGCCTGTTATTAGACATCAACCCAAGCCCAAGTCTAGGAAGAAGTTTTTGAAGTGTCCTCTTAAAAATCCATTGGTGGGGCCCAGCAATTTGGACGGAATGCACCTAAAATCTAATTTTCCTCCCTCTTCTTTCGTGAGTTCTGCAGCAAATAAAAAGGAGGAATTTTTTTCTCCAGATAATAAACCGGCTGAGTCTGATATTTTGAGATGTAATAACCGTATACTTTCAAATTTTGGTTCAGCATCGGAAGGAAAATTGAGGAGTTTGGTCTCCAAGCTAGGCGTTGTAACTGGAGATATCAAGAGGGATCCTTCGAAATTTATGTTGATAAACAGTACTGAACAAGAAGTGTTGGAAGGGCGGGAGGTTCAATTAAAAAGGTTAAAATGATAGTGGGTACATTCAACATAGGGGGAGGCGGTAGTAAGATCAAGAGGAAGAGGATTAGTAGTATAATTCAAGGTGGGAAGGCAGACTTATTCCTTATTCAGGAAACCAAATTGAAGGAGGTTACTGGAGCAATGGCTAATAGTTTTTGGGAGAAGGAGGATATAGGTTATTCTTTTTCAGCGGCGAACGGTTTATCGGGAGGCCTTCTGACCCTTTGGAAGAACAAATCGGTGACAGCTGTTTCGAGCTTTTCTAGAGAGGGCTACCTCGGTAATAAAGTTATGTGGGAGGGAGGTATTTACTACATTGTTAACATCTACTCTGCATGTACATTATGTTATAACCGTACTTTATGGGCTAGATTATTGGAATTGAAACAAAGTCACAAAGATGGGGAGTGGATCTTTGGGGGAGATTTTAATGCGGTTAAGAAAAGGAGTGAGAGAGTTGGTGTTTTTTCAGGAGGAAACAATGTGGAATGGAGGGAATTTTTGGAATTTATAGAAGAAAGTGGTTTGTTGGATGTCCCTTGCAAAGGGAAGAAGTATAGTTGGTTTTGTGGTAATGGTAAATCAAATAGTAGAATAGATAGGTTCCTTATATCCAACATCATTGCTTCATCTTGGGGAGTCGTTGGTCAAATGATTGGTTCGAGGGATATTTCGGACCATTGCCCGGTTTGGTTGATCATTAATAAAGAGGATTGGGGACCTAAACCGTTTTTGTTCAACAATGAGTGGTTCTCCGATAAAGATTTTATTCCTTTTGTGAAGAAAGAATGGTTGGCTTTGAAGTTAAATGGGAGAGGGGACTTTGTTTTGAAGGAGAAACTTCGTCTTATTAAGGATAGGTTGAGATGGTGGAATAAAAACATCTTTGGTAAGTATGATTTGGAAGTAGAGGAAGGTGTGAGGGTCTTGAACGCTTCGGATGATAATGAGGGATGGGATGAAGAGGAGCAAGCTAGAAAATCAATGGCTAGCAAGAAGATATGGTTGAACCTTAAGATTAAGGAGAATATGCTTATTCAAAAGGCTAAAATAAAGTGGTTAAATGATGGTTAAATGATGGTCAAGTATTGCTTTATCCGATCGAAAGCTTCTTGATGTTCAGCACGCCATTCGAATTTTCCTTGCTTAAGCCGAAGTAGAGGTGAGAAAGCTTGCGTGCGTCCACTCAAGTTAGAGATAAATCTCCTTAAGAAGTTTATCTTGCCCAATAATGATTGTAGTTCTTTCTTCGTGGACGGGGACTTGGTTTCCCTAATGGCTTTCGTCTTGTTCTGGTTAATTTCTATGCCTTTTTTGTGGACTACGAATCCTAAGAAATCACCTGCCTGCACAAAGAAAGCACATTTAAGGGGATTCATCTTCAAGCCATATTTCCTCATTCTTTCGAATGATTGGCTCAGATGATCGAGATGACTCATACCCGAGGTAGATTTTACCACAATGTCATCTATATATACTTGCATGAATGTTTCTATAAAGTCATGAAATATAGAATTCATTGCTCTTTGATAAGTTGCCCCAGCGTTTTTTAAACCAAAAGGCATCACAACCCATTCGTAAGTGCCTATTGCCCCTGGGCAACGAAATGCTGTTTTGGATACATCATCCTCTGCTATAAAAATTTGATTGTATCCCGAATATCCATCCAACATGCTCAAATACTCAAAACCTGCGGCTGAGTCTACTAGCATTTCCGCTATAGGCATGGGATACTCGTCCTTCGGAGTAGCTGCATTAAGGTCACGAAAGTCTATACATACTCTTAATGAGCCATTCTTTTTAATTACAGGTACTATATTAGCAATCCACTCAACATACCTTGTAGTTCGGATAAATTTGCACCGTAAGAGTCTTTCGACCTCTGCTTTAATCTTCGAGTGAATCTCTGGCGCGAATCTTCTGGGAGTTTGCTTTATGGGCTTCTTCCCTTCTTTAATTGGTAATTTTAGTTCAACTAAATCCCTTCCTAGACCAGGCATCTCATCATAGTCCCAAGCAAAACAGTCTCTGTTCTCTTTCAGCATTTTGATGACCGTTGCCTTCAATTCTGGTTCTAGTTTCACGCTGATATATGTTATCCTTTTTTGACCATTGTCTCCCAGGTTTACTTCTTCAAGTGGATCTTGGGCCAACATCTTTATATTCGACGCCATTGGATCTTTTTCGAACCCCAAAGGTTCCTCATCGTATATTGCATCCAACCTTTGGTTTGGTTCTTCTCTTATGATCTCTTCGTCTGGAGTCGTGTGTTCAGGGAGTTCGAAACTCGCACGTATCTCCAATTCTGTTATTTCTTCTTTGGTTGAAACTGCATCTATCTTTGTATCTGATAGTTCGGCTTCGAGAGCCGCCTTTCTTTTGTTCTCGGCCACATAGGCCGAAATCTTTTCGAAGAACGAAGACTCAGACATGATTAATGTCATCGTCCCAGCCTGTTGGCCGTACTGTCGGATAATTCTCCAATGGTGCTGTATCTGGTGGACCATCCATGATCTCTCTATCCCATTGGAATCCATTTGGGTGTAAAGTTAAATAGTACAATGCATTTTTATTTGGGGTATACATCTCTTCTGCAGCGTGACAAGGGCCTATGTTTGCCAAGTTCCTGTCGAAGTTGGTTTTGTTCACCTGGTTGACCTCAGCCATGTAGTAACTCTGATCACCTTCGATATTCTCCACTATACCATCTTCTCTCCAAATTGTCACCCTCTGATGCATTGTTGAGGGCACAGCTGCTACCCCATGAATCCATTCCCTACCAAGCAAAAGGTTGTAGTTTGCCTTTGCTGGTATAACCATGAACATGGTTGGCCTGGTAACTGAGCCTACTGTCAAATTGACTTGAACTACTCCCAGTGTTTGTCCTATTTTGCCCTCGTAGTTAGATAAAACCATGTTATGTGGCCTTATATCCGTATCGAACATACCAATTCTTTTTAGCATGTATTGAGGCATTAGGTTCACTGCTGCTCCCCCATCAACTAGGACTTTATTTATGCCCACGTTCTCAATCTTAGCCCTGATATAGAGTGGCTTCAAATGATTTCGCATACCCTCATCAGGCCTTTCGAAGAAAGCATTATGTTCTTCTACTGCACCGTTATTCAGCACATAGTAACACACAGGTTTGTGTTTTGCCATTTCTTCGATATCAGCCTCTTCACAGTCTTCTACTTCAGTTTCCTGATTAAACTCGTGAGGGAGTACAGAGACAACATTGCAATTCAAGTTTATAGATGACACTCCATCAGAGTCAAAATCATTTGTCATTCTATCCTCTTCTTTCCAAGAATTTGAACGCATCTTGTCTTCTTCATCCAAGAGTTTTTCAGCTTCGAACAATCTGCGTTCTACCGGAGGTTTGTTTGACTTTGCCCCCTGGTATGGGACTTGGTTGCTACTAGAGTCTCCAGCTTCTCTTGGCCTGTATTCCTTTTGAGCCTTTCTTATTCTCTGATGCCTTCTCCACTGGGACCGAGACATAGGATTTTTTCCTTTATAATTCTCCAATCGATACGCCTCTCGATTTGATCTTTGAAATTGTTTCCTATATGCCATTGCAGTTCTACCACCTTGGTCCCAACTTCGCCATTTGTTGGTTCTTGCATCAGCTTGTACCCACCTATCCCTTGGCGCATCTGCAGGGATTCTGAAAGTTACCCTTCGAGTTCTGGGGTGTGGGCTATCAGGCCTCTTTGTTGGAGTCCGTATGTCGAAACCGTACAGGTTGGGACGCAACCCCTGAGTTTCTTGACTCATGTAGCAATACACACGTTCGAATGATCGTGCTAGCATTTCGTCATAGACTGCCCCACATCTTGGGCATAGAGCAACTTCAGTGTTTTCTTTGTGGCATCTGACCAAAAATCCTACCAAGCTTTCCTCCATCTTTGGGTACAGTTGTAGTAGGGGATTTGGCTCTCTTCCTGGGTGTTCCCACCTTTCGCGTCGAACCCTTTCGAAGCTGGCTTCGACCCTTCAATTCAGCATGATCGAACACCTTGGACACATCCATTGCTTACCACCATTTTTCTCGTGGCAATTCCAGAGATATTCTTTGAGGCTTTCGGTTCTTGGAGGAACTTCGATGCCCCCATTTTTCCTCGTCAGCCATGTCTCTAGTTCGCCAAATTCAGACACTGGTCGTCTGGCGCTGACCATGTTAACCGCTGCTGGAGGAACTTCAGAGATCTGGATTTTCTGGAGTTTCATCCTGAGGTCTTCAGTGGCCTCACTGTTTTCTTCAGTTATTTCTGTCTTGGGAGATTCTTCAACAACAGTGTTGAAGATTGTTTCACCTTTTAGGCTTTCAGTAGCCTGCTTTCCATTGAACATTGCTTTAGTCTCCACAACTTCGACTTCAGAAGCCTCCACCATGTTGATATCTTCCACCTCGCAGAGACTAGCGTCAGCAATGTTTAGGGGATTGGTATCGACCCTCATATGACTCTTGGTCTTGTCAGCAAACTTCAACCTTCCATCATTGAGAGCATTTTGAATTAGATCCCTGAAAAGAAAACATTGAGAAGTTTTATGGCCTAAAAACCCATGATATTTACAAAAACCTCTTTTCTTCCGTTGTTCCAACGGAGGAATTTTTGAATTTGGAGGTAGTATCATTTGGCCATCTTTTACCAATAAATCAAATATTTCATCACACTTGGTAATGTCAAATGTATAAGTTTTCTTAGGGAACCTATCATTCTTATCGTTTTCTACTGGATTTTTTCCATTGGCAGGATTTAGCAATTTGCAGGCGTAAGGTGGCGCCTATTTGACTTCTTCAGGGCTATACGAGTCATTGAAAGACTCATCATCAGCGTCCTCGGCTTCGACGTACGCTACTCTCTCTTTCTTATAACTTTTATTCGCCCTAACTTTTTCTGCCTTCAATCGTTCGACTTGTCGAACCCTGTCTACTAATTGGGCCATGTCCCTAAGGTATTGGGTATCTAGTTTCTTTCTTATTGAATAATCTAGACCACCTGCAGCCATTTCAACAAGTTCATGCTCTGGGACTGTTGTAAAACACCTTGATTTCAACAGACGGAACCTATTTAAATAATCATCAATTGTTTCTGTGAATTTTCTTTTAACACTGGCCAATTCTTTCAAACTTATCTTAGTTTGACCCATGTAGAATTGCTCATGGAAAAGTCTTTCCAAGTATGCCCATGCATCTATCGAATTTGGTGGCAAAGTAGTAAACCAAATGAAGGCATTTTTTGTCAGCGAACTAGGGAAATACTTGATCCTTAAATCCTCGTTTCCCGCTAAGTCTCCTGCTTCTGTCAAATATCTAGCAATATGTTCCACCGTTGACTCATTCGTTTCGCCTGAAAATTTTGTAAATTTGGGTACCTTAGTGCCCCTGGGCAATTCTGTCTGCATGATATAATCTGATATAGGGGATGTATAGTTTGGACGTCTAAGTCCAGTACTGAGGCCATTATTAGCCATAACCCTTTCTATCATGGCAGTTAAGTTGTTTTCTGTAGCCAGATTTTCTCTTCTGACTCTTTGAACAACCTCATCTGGGTGTTCGTTCCTACCCACAATCCTTAATCTGGGTCGCTCTTCCTCCGTTTCTTGTCGAACGGGGACGGTTCTTTGATTTGAAGCTTCTAAGTTAATTATTGGAGTTCCTTCGAATATCTCTGTTCTTCGTGAGGGGCCTACATCCCTAGTGGTTGTCCTAGATGACGGAATTATGTCTTGTACACGTTCTAAAATGGGCCTCTCTTCTTGATTCAAAGGCTGTTTGTCTTTCCTTTTAGGTGGCGTTATTCCCATGAATTCTGCCATTCGATTCATTTGAGATGATATCTTTTGGAAAGTCTCCATGTTTTCTCTATTTGTAGTAGTAATATTTGCCATTAGTGGGCTTAAAACTGAAATCAATTCTCTGGCCAAAACCCCTACCATATCATGGTTGCTTGCATCCATTTCTTGTCGAAATGCTGCTTGGTTATTTGTGGTAAACTGAGGCACCTGGGTAGAAAAACCAGTGTTATGTGCACTTCGACCCACTGAACTAACATTCGGTGAAAATGTCGCATTGTTAGTTGGGGCATATATAGGTCCTGCCCCTCGTACGCCTGTTCCATATGGGTATGGCATTCCATATGAACTGTTTGGTCTCCATTCGAAAGCAGAATTCGTGCCTTGACCAAACGAATTGTTTGCAGCATTTGTCGAGGCAAACAATACGTCCTCTGCGCTTGTGGATGAGGGTGCGGTTGTCGACACTGAAACTGGAATAGTCCCTGAAGGCCCTGTATTATTTTCAGGCAAAGCCTGGGAATTATCTGCAGGTCTCGATCCATTTGGACCCGTTGCATCTCGTGTTTCTTGAGTAGAAGTCGAATTTGCCGCTCCTGATCCTGAACCTTGTGGGGGATCTCGACCATCCCCTGCACTGGCCGTAACGACCATTTTCTTGTTGTACCTTCGCTTGGGAATCGGTTGTGCACTGTTCTTTAATTTACCGTTCCTAAGGTTCATACAAGATCTTGATTTTGTCTAGACAAAAATAAAGCACTTGATTAAAACAATCTGCTTGACACTGTCCCACTGGGCGTGCCAATTTGTTTACGGTGATTTCCGGTAAACAACCGCTAGTCTTCCAAACTATAATAAATATGATTTGGTTACTTGCAGGATCGACTAGATTGATCCTAGGACACATAGTCAAGAAGATTTTTATCAATGTTTATTCGAACCGTATTCATTATTTGTCTTCTTCAATAAGCGTTGTTCGATTAAAGAACAAATAGTCTTGACAATAAATGTGACTTCAACGAAAAGATAAGTAACATAACATAGAAAATTAAAAGGACTATTGAAACGTAAAGAATCTTAAACTGCAGAAATGTAAAAGACTTTGAAAGTAAATAGCATGAAAGTAATTCGAAAGTAAATGACGTTAAAGTAAAGATACAGAAATGTAAATGGCAAGAAGTAAACGAAATGCAGTAATTCTGGAAGATAAAAACAAAAGATAATACACATGTATTAAAATGGTGGTGTCATACGTACATTTTCTCAGCGAACTCTTTCTCTTAACGCTTGATACTTGAGTAAATATGTGAGTGATTTGTACAAAATGAACACCCGGAATCCTAACATTAAGACTCCTATTTATACTAGTTTCGACCTTAACGGTCCTATACTAATCTGCTGCCACGTTTCTCATAAAAACTCCTAGCGATGCCATCTGTTACTTGGACAGTTACGAAACCGTCTTCGAATTTCAAATCTTCCCGCCTGAGTCTGTCTTCGACGCGTGACAGTGTATTAAACAAACACTACTAAAAAACACGCTAAGTAGTAATACTTGAATATATTTACAAATTTGTCTAAGTCCCCGAAGACACATACTTTTCGCTAGCTTTCAGTATTCATTATCTTCATAGTGAACTTAGAAATCTTTACTCTCGAAGCATGACCATCAGTAGTCATTTTTATTTTTAAGGGATGGCCATCAGTAACCATCTTTCCTTCGATCTTCTACTCCTTCGAAGGATAAATAATATGAAACGAAATCTTCAGCTAACATTGGTATTAACATAAACCCGCATTTTTTGGAAGTGGCAACAACTTTCCTTTCGTGTAGTACGGAGGCAAAAGAATTCAAATTTCTTGGTATCTATATAGGTTCGAATCCGAGAAGGGTCTCATCTTGGAGACCGCTATTGGATAGTTTTAGAAAAAAATTGGATTCTTGGAAAACGAGGTGGCTTAGCTTCGGTGGGAGGATCACCCTTTTGAAATCGGTGTTGAGTAGTTTAGCGATTTTCACTCTTTCCTTTTATAAAGCCCCTAAGAAGATAATCTCCGAAATTAATAAACTTCAAAGCAATTTCTTGTGGGGAGGGTTGGAAGACAAGAAGAAAATTCATTGGGTGAGTTGGAAAGATGTGTGTCTTCCGGAGGAGAAAGGCGGTCTTGGCATAAGAAGTTTGGAAGAGTTTAACATAGCGCTACTTTTGAAGTGGAGGTGGAGAATTCTAGAAGCTACGGATTCTTTGTGGTATAGGGTCTTGAAAGAAAGATACGGTGATATTAATTCTAAAGCTTTAATCGGTGAAAAGAAGTCGGGAAAGAGTAATTATAAATCCATATGGTGGGCGGACATCACTTTGATGGAGAAAAATATTCCGGGGGATTTTCTTGTTGAGAATATCAATTTTAGTGTGGGCGTAGGCCATACTATTCCTTTTTGGTATGCTAATTGGTCGAACGTGGGAATAATCAAAAAATCTTTTCCGGATTTATATGCTTTTTCTCATTTGCAGGAGGTCTCGGTTTCGGGTATGGGAGGTTGGTTGGATGGGGAATGGCATTGGGGTGATTTCGGAGTTGTTCCCGGTGCTTATTCGGGGGCTGAATCTGACAGGGCAGCATTAGCAGAGCTGCTGCCAGCGCCCTTGAGTGGTGGGGCAGCGGCTGTCTCCGCGTTTTGGAAGCCGTCGGAGGGTCGGGTTTTCTCCGTTTCTTCGTGTTTTGAAGAGTTGCGCAAAGTCTTGTATCAGTGTGGTCCGGCAAATAGATTTGACGGAGTTTTGAAGACTATTTGGAGAGTGGATGTTCCTCTTAAAGTTAAGGCTTTTGGATGGAGATGTTTCTTAAATAGAATTCCTACAAAAGACTCTCTCGATCTAAGAGGTATTCTTAACTCTTCTTCAAATCTCTCTTGTGCTTTTTGTAATGAGGAAGGTGAATCCTTGATCCATTCTTTCCTATCTTGTCGTTTGGTGAGGGAGGTGTGGAAAGATATGGCGGATTGGATTGGGATGAATTTTAAAGTAACGCTCGATTTCAAAGAGAGCTTTTGGGATTGGAGCTCTTATTGTTCCCATATGAAAGTCAACCATAAGAAGGTAGGTGTTGTGTGGATGGCTATAGTGTGGAGAATTTGGTTGCACCGAAATGATATCATTTTTAAAAACTCTTCGTGGAACAAGAGAGATGTGGTTTGGAGTTGTAAAGAGCTTGCTTGGCGATGGTCTTACATAGGGAGAATTACTCAACCAAATTGTAATTTTTATGAGTTTAGCAAAAACCCTTTGTTTTACTTAAGTTAGGTTCTTTTTGGTATTGTAATTTTCTTTTGTTGGGTAGCTTGTGGCCTTCTTTTTGGAGTGCTGTTGCTATTGCCTCTTGTAATCAAGTCCCTTAGAACTTTGGTTCTTATCAATACATCTTGCTTACAAAAAAAAAAAAGTGGATATGTTATTTGTTTAAGATACGACAACACTCTATGAAATTAGATGTTATCCAAATAATTCTATTTTTTATAAAAAGATTTTTCTTGTATTGAGTTCATAAGTTTATGTGATATTGTTTAAGATAGAAATTGAATACCGTTGGTCCTACTTTTAGCATCGTATTATTTGTTCAAACTTCATTTTTTCTAAACTAAAATTGTTCAAACGTCATTTTTCCAAAACTAAAAGTCATATCGCTTTAGCTAAACATAGATTAAATAGAACGTGGTACTTAGGAATTTGGTTTTTGTGGAACTATAATCTTTATATTACTTCAATATTGTCGTATACTTGTGGCATATCAAGTGTTTGGCGTCGTTGTTGGGGACAAAATGTTTTACTTTTGTTATTCTATTTAATTGCTGTCTAGACTAAATCATTTTTCTTTTTTTGTTAAAATTCTCTTCCACCCTTTACAATTTTGATTTTATGCAAAGGTCCTGTATTGCGTGATATCTCAACGAATCGATAAACAAAATCGACCATTTCTTACACGAGAGATGTTGATTACTAAGACAGTAGCAAGTTATGGCTGAATAATACCAAACCCATTAAGGATTATGTTTTTCCCACCGACGAACAACCACAATGTAGCGTAGTCCATGCTGTTGTAAGGCTTGATAATTCCAAAATTAAGCTCGCAATTGTAGGTATGGTGCAGCAAAATCAGTTTGCTGGACTACCTAATGAAAATCCCAACCAACACTTGTCAATTTTTATCGAATGGTCCGGTACCCTAGGTCTTGTTTTTAGCATAGTACTATTTGTCAAACATCATTTTTCCAAAACTAAAATTCCAACCGCTTTAACTATTTTATTGTATTACTTTAGTATTGTCGTAAACTTGCGGCTTATCAATGTGATAGAGAGGTAGAGAGATAACAACAACCTTAACAAAAGGTTAAGGCGGCCAAACTGGTGGGTGCCTAAGCAAGAATCGGTTGTGAAGATCAATGGGAGGAAATGACGTTACTAGGTGAGCGAAACACTGAAAGAGAGAGGGATTTGTGGACTGTTGTAAGACCGAGTCTTATGACTGTGATACAACTGGTTACTTGAAGACAAGATAGGGACGATTTATACAAACTCAAAGGTAGTTCGTAATAGGTTTTTTGTAGTGTGTTCAAAGAAAGTATAATTACTTATATTAGGCTCAAACTTGGAGATTTACATAGGTAAGTTCTATTTCACAAGATGTTTGTCATGCATTGAGAGAAGCACTTAGGCGCCGCAGCATTTTAAAGAGAAGTCCTTACATGAGGTAAGACAAGAAAGTTTCTTAGTTCAAGGCAAGGAAACTTTACACTAGGTTCTATCTTATTAAGGAACAAGTGATGAAGAGAATATTCAAAGTCATCTATTGTCCAACAAAATTGCATGACTTCACAGAGGCTTTAAATATTGATAGCTTTGTTTTCTGAAGAGAACAACTAAGATGATGTATGCTTAGGTTTATGGATCAATAAGGCTGAGTTAGTTGTTAATCCATAACCATAATTGTTCTAGCTTGTTAGTACTTAGTAGTTGTTTACAAAAACTAAGTCACTCACTAGTTACTTGGGTTGATAATGTAACCAACAAGCTATTTAAAGCTGTTTGTAATTCAGTTTTAACTAATTCATAATAAATTTTCTTTTATCGCACCTTCACCTTGTTGTATGTATTTAATTTCTTGCATCACAAGAAACTGAAGTGAGTTGCGTTAACATTAATGTGGTAAAGAAACTGATAGTTGCGTTAACATTAAGTAGTGAAATAATATGAAGGCCGAGAGTTACAGCATAACTATCAGTGAATGGTTTTTATACTTTTAGGGGTTTTTAATTTTTTTTTACTTGTGAGTTGATTTTTAGAGAATTTTAGAGGTTTTGGAGGGCCACTATTATAATTGATATTTTTAAAAATAAAAAAAATACAAAATAACATTATATGTTAATGTATCATATTTTTTATTTTTTATTTTTTTTAAATATCAAGGAGGAAAATCATTTCATCTTTCTCGGTATTCCCATTGGCATTAATCCTAGAAGGATCTCATCTTAGAATGGGATAATGAGTAAGTTGAAATCTCGGCTTATGGATTGGAAGGCTCGGTTGCTTAGTTTCGGAGGTAGGCTTACTCTTCTTAAATCCGTTCTTTGTAGCCTTTCGATTTTTATGCTCTCTTTCTATAAGGCTCCGAAGAAGGTTTTAAAGGATATCACGAGGTTACAAAGTAATTTCCTTTGGGGAGGGGCGGGTGAAGGTAGAAAAATTCTTTGGGTTAGTTGGAAGAATATTTGTTTACCAGTCGAAAAGGGCGGTCTCGTCAAGTTGTTTTTATGATTGGTACAAAGTACCTTTGGATTGTTTTAATTCTGTTTAGTCTGTTCTGTTTGTAAGGGTTGCACCCCTAGTGCGAGTTCTTATAATCAATTGCTTATTAAAAAAAAAAGGGCGGTCTCGGTTTGAGAAGGATTAAAGATTTTAATTTAGCTCTTCTTACTAAATGGCGGTGGAGGATTCTTGGTGGTTCGGAGGCTTTGTGGTATGAGGCGTTGAAAGCTAGATATGGAGATATTAATCTTCATGTGATTTCCTTTGACGCAAAAAATTCTAAGAAGATTTCTAAATCATCTTGGTGGATGGATATTTTGTCTTTGGAAAATTGTTACTCCGATGATTTTTTTGTTGACAATTGTAGGTTCACTATCGGTAGAGGTTACAATATTTCATTTTGGCACTCAAGGTGGATGGAGGAATCTTGCTTAAGGGAATTATTTCCGGTGGCGTGCGAGCTTTCGGAGTTGAAATTTGTGCCGATAGCTTGCATGGGAGGATGGATTGATGAGGTTTGGAGGTGGGAGGACTGCGGAATTAGGAGCCAAAACAGCCCCGCTGTTGTTGTTGAAGTGCAGCGGCTGCACTTGTGCCTTCGCGACTGGCAGCCTGTTCGGGGCTTGCGGGATGGCGTGGTTTGGTTGCCGGATCCGGCCCATGGCTTTTTGGTAAGAAGCTTTTATGTTTTATCCAATTGCTTTCATGTTCCGTTGGGTCCGGATTTGGAATTTTCTATAGCTTTTAATCGTATTTGGAAGTTAGATATTCCTTCTAAGATCAAATCTTTTGGATGGCGGTGCTTCATTGATAGAATGCCGACTTTGGATCTTCTTCTCATGAGACGTATTTCTCTCTCTTCGGGATATTCTTGTGGGTTGTGTGGAACGGAGGCGGAATCGTTGGTTCATCTTTTGTTTAAATGTCGGGCATCCATTTTGATTTGGAAAGAAATGGTCTCGTGGATTGGTTATGATGGTTATGTTTTGGATAGCCCCTTAAGTAGTTTTATGGGTTGGCTTGACTTTTGCAAACGCGAGTGAGTGCGGGAAAACAAGGGACTATTTGGGTGGCAACGTGTTGGTCTATTTGGACGCTTAGGAATGGGATCTTTTTTCGGAATGACCGTTGGAATATTTTTGACACGGTTTGGAGCATCAAAGCGCTCATTTGGAGGTGGTCCTTTATTGGGAAATTAATCAAACCAATTATAACTTCTATGAGTTTAGCAAATCCCCTTTGTTATACCTTTCCTAGGTTGTATTTGGTGATTAATTTTCTTTTGCTTCGAGCTTAGTCTCGTCTTTTTGTAATCGTTTGGTAGAACTTTTGGTTCTTTAAAATATTTCTTGATTAAAAAAAAAAGTACATATCAAATTATAGATGTGACTCCAAATCTCTTCCCTCCAAAACCTTTTCCAAACCAACTCGCAATCATATTGTGTAGTTACATGATAGTTTTGAAGGAGTTTAAAATGCTAAAAGGGAAAATAAAAACAGAATCATAGAACAATTTGATTTGAATTAGTGACAGCAAGGTAAAGTCAATTTGTTCACAAATTTAATCACAGCATCAGCATGTGCTTTATTTGTGATCAAGGGCACACCAGGCTGTAAATCATGAAACAAATATTAAAATAAATTAGCACTTTTTACATTCTACCAAAAACTCTATAAACATCATCTCTCTCAGAAATATATAAAGTCTCATAAACCATATTCATCAATTAGAATACCATAGCCATCCAACTGATATACAGTACCATTTCAGGTCCAACCAAAAAGCATAATGTTAGATAACATACTAGCTACATATTTGTTAGGCTAATCCTTACCTATAAAATTATAATGTAAGTGTTGTCGATGGAGAATGGCAGACCATGGTGGAGAGCCAAAATCCTGCCATACAATTTGTTTTGCTCCGTTATAGCGGATTATGGCAGAAAATCCGCAATATCAATTGATATATTATCCATTGCGGGGAATCCAAAAACAGCTATGTGTATCCACCATAGCGCCACCATGACAAATATTTGATAACACTTAATGTTATATAAGTCACATAGCTTCACATCACCCACAAGATTTTTCCAAACAATCAATAACTATATTAACTACATCATTTTCACAGAGAGTGTCAATTAAACAATACATAAAATTATAGTTTTTTTCTCCAACTACCTATAATTTTCTTACATTCAAAGCAATCTGATATTTTCAATAGAGTATCCACTTAGGTTATGATAGTATACATGTACAGTTAGTTACTATAAAATTTATAGATTGAATGTAAGTTATAACCAGAGACACTGTGGGAAACAGAAAATAGAGAAGGATGCAAAAATAAAGTTACTAAGCCAAAAAAGTCTCTCTTTAAAATGTTGAATGCACATCTGACCTTAATCAATCTACGATGTCAACCTCTGCCGATGGTGAGTTTTGAAGCAAAAAGTCCACTAATCCATCGGGTACGGATGAAGGATATTTCCTTTTTACTTTCAGTGACTTCATGTTACACAAGGAAGAGAACTCAAACTTCAATAAATCGGGAACAAGGGAAAGAACCTAGGCAATCAAGACGAATTAGTATTTTTCATAACTGAAAATGAAACAATGTTGATTCTCAAACAAAACATGCTCTAGAGTACCTTAAGAATGGTTGAAGAAAGTGTCAATGATTTGATATTAGCAAGCTCCACCAACCAGTTAAGTAGAACCAAAGGAGTATCAGCCGCAAGAACGCAATAATCGACATCAATACTTACATGCTTGACCGTGGAGAGATTGCCATTGCTCCGACAGAGTTTCTGAAGAGGAAGACCACTAAAATTAAAGGTAATAAGACTTGGGGCAGATAGCTCAAATCCAAAGTAGGACCTATGTTCCCTATAACTCATGATTATCGTTAAATTGACAAGTGTGGTACTTGATATGCAAAGGTTTTGTGAATCAAGAACTTCACATTTGTCAATGATCAAACTGTTCAACTTCTTTAACGCAGAAAAAGGCTCGGTGCATCCATCATCGCCAACAAGAAAGGTGAATGACTGTAGAGACAAGGTGGTTAATGCTGGCAAATTCAGAGAATTAGGGAAAAACGCTCCCATATGATACAATCTAGAGCGGAAAACAGAAATTTTAAGAGAGGTTAAAGTGCGAGATGAAAATAAGCAAGGCGGAAATTGTTGAAAATGACATTTGAGGTAGATATTTAAATGTTGGACATTGTGTGAAACTGCGTATTTTATAATCCATTTGAGTTGGCGAGGTTTCATAATTGCATAGCGGTGAACATCAAGAGTATGGAGTGAGGCTGAGTAATCCCGGAGAGATAAAATATTAGACATGAATTTGTTGAAATTTTGAAAAGCCTCGACGCTAGAAGCACCCCGGACTGTTTTAAAGCTTGAAGAACTTAATCTAAGGACGTGAAGAGACTTCCAAATATTCTTCCATCTCTTGGAGAGGATGCAAGTCTGAACCACTCGCTTGGCATTCAAAAAGGAGAGTATGTGGAGTAAAAGGCAATTGGGCAGGTCACTGAGTCTGTCTTTGTTTTCATAGTAATTGTGTTTATGCCTTGCTCTCTTCATTGTCTCATAGAAGAAGCAGCGAAATCGAAGAAAAGTGGAGTGGTTGTTCTATGAAGGGAAAGTTGAAATGCCCCTTCCTCTTCCTTGATCTAAACTATGATGTTACTAGTAACTGATCTTTTTTTGCAATTTGTATAATAATTTAGAGATAAGATTATTTTCATAACTGTCATCCATTGCATCATTAAATCAATGCACAGATTCATATAGAAAATGATACCACTTTAATTTGTGAGAATAATAATTACAATAAAAGTATAACTCAAAGAAGTTGAAATTGTTTAGAAGACGAAAGGCTAGATGAATACGGTGAATTCATGCAACAGGAAATGGATAATCCGTTTCCCAAACTTCTCCTAATAAAGAAATTTTATTTAGGGAAAAAAGGAAATGCACTGACAGTGTAAAGTATTTTTACACTGTCAACCAATGAGAGACATGCATCAGAATAAAGCCCATTTTTAATTTTAAAAAACTGTAATTACATGGCAAATTAAAGCATTTTGATTGGTTGTATGTGTAAAACTGATTTACACTAACAGTGCACTATCTTTAAACTCTTTTATTTATTGGCTATTGGTATAATTTTACAAATTTATTTTAGGAGAGAGAAATAATAAATATTTATAAAAGAATATTTTATATGAATTAAAAGGTAGTGCCAGGCCGTGTAAAATAGTTTCTTAAAATAGTCATTCAAAAGAGAGTCATCAATCTGCCATGTCATTAAAGTTTTTTTAAAATAAAAAATGTTTTAATTAAATATATGGTAGTTATTGGTTGACATGTAAGTGCAGGACCCCTTTCCTCATTTTATATTACTGAAAAAGATGTAGATGTAATATAATTAAAATTATATTTAAAAAATAATTAATTAATTGAGGAAGGTATTATAAAAGTGAGGGTTTTATAATTAGGGTTTTAATTTATAGTAGAAGGAATTAAAGGGTTTTATAATTAGATATTACATCTGTATTTAACGAGCGAAGAATCAAAAGCGAACCGGGGTACTCTTTGGTGTTCATGTATTTAACGAGCGATTGAACTTTCCCTTCATAGAAGAACACAACCTCAGTTTTTTTCAAATTTGATTCTTCCAAACTGTGAGACAATGAAGAGACGAAGGCATAATGATAATCACTGCCTTCCAAACTGTGAAAACAAAGAGTGACTCAGTGACTTGCCCAATTGCCTTTTACTTCACATACTATCCTTTTTGAATGCCAAACGAGTTGTTCGGACTTGCATTCTCTCCAAGAGATGGAACAATCTTTGGAAATTTCTTCCCCTCCTTACATTAGGTTCTGTCAAGAAATCCAACCAATTCATGTTTAAAATATTGTCTCGTCGGGATTCCTCAGCGATTCTACACACTCTTGATTTTCACCGCTATGCAATTAGGACGCGTCACCGAGTTAAATTGATTATAAATTATGCAGTTTCACACAATGTCCGACATTTAGACATATATCTCAAATGTCGTTTTGAACAATTTCCCCGTTGCTTATTTTCATGTTGCACTTTAACTTCTCTTAAACTTTCTGTTTCCCTCCCTCAAATGTATAGTAAGAGAGTGTGTTTCCCTAATTCTCTGAATTTGCCGGCATCAACCAGCTTGTCTCTAAAGTCATTCTGCTTTCGTGTCGGCGATGATGGACGCGTTGAGCCTTTTTCCACTTTAAACAACTTGAATAGTTTGATCATTAACCAATGTGACGTTATGGGTGCAAAAAACCTTGGCATATCCAGTACCACACTTGTCAATTTAACCATAATCATGACAGCCTCTTTCGAAATTGAGCTATCAGCCCCAAGTCTTATTACATTTAATTTTAAGGGTATTCCTCTTCAAAAACTCCGTCGGAGCAATGGCAATCTCTCCACCGTCAAGCATGTAAGTTTTGATGTCGATAATTGGTTATATAGGGCTGCTACTCCTTTGGTTCTACTCAACTGGCTGGTTGAGCTTGCTAGTATCGAATCGTTGACAATTACTTCAACTACTCTTCAGGTACTTTAGAGTATTTTTGGTTTGAGAAACAAAATTGTGTTATTTTCAATTATGAAAAATATTATTGAAGTGATACTAATTCGTCCTGATTGCTTTAGGCTCTTTCCCTTGTTCCCGATTTATTGAAGTCTGAGTTCTCTTCCTTGTGTAACTTGAAGTTGTTGAAAGTAAAGAAGAAATATTCTTTATCCGTACTCGATGATGGATTAGTGGAGTTTTTGCTTCAAAACTCACCCTCAGCAGAGGTTAAAATTGTTGATTATTGATTAATTAAGGTCAGGTGTTCATTCAACATTTTAAAGATAGATTTTTTTGCCTTTTTACTCTATTTTCTGTTTCCCCTCTAACCTTTGTGTATAGATAAATTGACACTCTGCAAATGTAGTTATTGATTGTGTGAAAAAAATCTTGCTGTCATTAAAGATAAAAAGTATTAACTATTGAATTTGCAAATTCAAATTGGTCAAGGGTTGGACTTGGCCGTTTGGCTGTGGCTCTGGCTGAGTTAAAGTTGTTGTAAAATTACTAAGCGCTAATAGTACGGTAATCTGCTTTGTCTTCTTTATTGGTAATTAAAATCTCTAGACTAGGTTGTTTTTCTGTTCATGGAAGACACAAATAATATATGTTATTTGTTATTCTATGAATAAACTCATTCTAATTGATGGATGTAATTTAAGTTTATGATACTTTAATTAGGTTTATGATACTTTAATTAGGTTTATGATACTTTAATTTAAGTTCATGTTAGAGATGTCATTCCCGGCCGCTATAGCGGCGGTATGGAGCGGATCGGCCCTCACCCGCGCGAGATGCAGGGTGCGGTGGCGGAGATGGTGTAGCAGCCGCTACGGCCGAGTTCCCGGGTTCAGGCGAAAATTACCAAATTACCCCTCGTTTTAAAATTTTTAAAAACAAAAAATGTACTCTGCAATTTTATATTATATTAAACTCCCTTCAATACAAGAAATCCTGCAATTTGCCAGGGGTTAAACCCCTCACTAACGACAAAAACCCCTCAAAACAGGAGGTCGCAAATCCATTACCGAGGGGCTTTACACTTCGCTAATTTGCCAGGGGCTACCCCCCTCGCTAAATGAAAAGTCAAAATTGTACTCTGCAACCTACTGCAATAGGTACCAGCTAGCAGTCTGCAAGGGGGCAGACTGCGTCAGGTATTTTGCTTGGGGATAAGCCCCTCGCAAAATGCAGCATTTATTATTTTGCTTGGGGATAAGCCCCTCGCAAAATGTTTATATTTTGAAAAAAAATATAATTTTCAATCGTACATAATAATTTATATATATATATATATAATATATATATATATATATATATATAATAATTTAAATTAAAATATATATATAATAATTCAAATTAAAACAAAATTATTATAATACATATAATAATTAATATTTAAGCAAATATATTAAAAATTAAACTCCATACAAAATAACAATAATATTTAAAAATAAGTTCAAAATAATTAACACAAATTGTTCCATACAAATTAAAATAAACTTAAATATGTAAATTTAATTATTCCTCCCATCTTGTTCCTCCTCTTCTTCATCAGCTCCTCCATATCCACTAGTTCCTCCAAATCCACCACCACCCATATTTTGTGAAGCAAAAAATTGATCAAACCTTTGTGACCGCTCATTTGCAATTCGCATTGCTTCTTGATACTCTTGTGCATGCCTCCTCATTTCTTCCTGAAATTCTCTCCTCATTTCTTCCCGTAATTCTCTTTCTCTTCTTTGCATTTCCTCCTGCATCTCTAATTGTTTTTTCTTCATCTCTTCAATTTCCAAATTTCTTGCTGCTACTTGTTGTGCTGCCTCAGTATTTGCCAAGTTTCTCACAGTTTCAAGCATTTCGGCGGTTAATATAGGTGGAGTGGATGATCCTTCTCCATCAGCATATCTCATTTTGAAATCTCTACTACGCCGCTTGATATTTTTGGAATACCTTCCAGTACAATACACTCTCCCATTTTTCTTCTTTCCACCTGAAACCTTATACCAAGTCTGAAAACCAATACTGGGGTCAACAGGATACCCTGGTGGTGGTTGGGGTATTTCAGGATGCTCTGACAACTTTATGGCAAGTTCTTTATCAAAATTCTCCTATAAAAAAATTAAATGTTATCATGATTCAAATAAACTATTACATATAAAAGAAATAAAACTATGTACATATAAAAGAAATAAATAAAATATCTTTGATATAAAAATAACTTACTTGAGTCAAATACTCAAGATAATATTACATATTCAATTTATTCATCATCATAATCTTCGTTGTCTTCATCGCATCTGATATTATTGTCTTCAGACTCTCCTAGCTCTTCATGCTCTTCTTCCATAGGATTTGTTGACAACAAGATACTTGCGTCAACTTGTTGACCATCAACTGCAGTATCACACAAACTTACAATCTCCTCGGTTTCAATTACCTCATTAACAGGTGAAATCTCATCATGTTGGTATGCAACATCTTCCATTAACTCATCAGTCTCAATGTGACTCATTGGGTTGGACTTGATTACAACACACCATTCTCGTTTCCGTGGGGTAATTGAAGGATAAGGTACATAATAAACTTGCCTAACATTATGTGCCATAATGAAAGGGTCATACTCTTTGTACTTTCTATCTCTTCGAATCTCAACAATGTTATACTTTTTATCAATTTTTGTTCCTCTAGAAGATGGATCATACCAATCACAATAAAATAAGACAACTTTATTTTCCGAGTCCATATAATTATAAACCAACTCGTAAATATGTGTGATAACCCCATAGAAGTCGTCCTCACCACCCTCTGTAACTCCTTTTACGACTACACCACTGTTTACGGTTTTCTTCCCTACACTCCACTCCTCAGTGTGAAATTTGAAACCGTTTACAAAATATGTGTGCCATTCATTTACACGTTGACTAGGGCCTTCAGACAAATTTCGCAAATGTATTAAGTCAGGACTTAGTGTAACAATACATGATAATTGTTGCTTAAACCATGTTGGAAAATAGGCATGTGTGTAACCAGCTGATGGTTGTTCGCCTGTGCTTTGATAATAGTAGGTACCAAATGCCCTATTTCGAAAAGAAAAAAAGGTTAGAGAAGGTAAATCTTAACCAATTAAACATATACACTTAATTTAAAATATACTTACTCAAGATATGGTTTAACTTCAACGCAGTTTGTAACGCCCGGAAAATAAGTATATGCTTAATTTGGACGTTTATTGGAATTTTACCGTTTTTGGAGTCATTTCAGTCGGTATTAGTTCGGGGTGGCGGGCTAATATTTAATTGAAGGTTTTCATATTTTTGGTACTAGAAATATCATTAAGGTAATATTCCGCGTTTTGGGGCATTTGAACGATATTTGAGCGTAGGGGTATTTTGGTCTTTCCGCGGGATAGATATTTTCTTTATAAGAAAGAAATATTGTGAGAAAGGAGAAAAGGGATGGAAAGAAAAAGAAGAGAAAGAAAGAGAAGAGAGGAAGAAGAAGAGCAAAGGGGAAAACAAGAGAAAGTGGAGGATTCTCAACCGAATCGATTGCCGATCGTCACAATAGCAAGGTAAGGGGGTGAATCTAATTTATCTTGGATGTATGATTCTTATAGTCTTGTTCTTGTTCTTGTTCTTGTTTATTTCTATGCTTGACCAACAATGGTGGATTTGTGAGTTTTGTGAGTTTAGAAGTTATAAACATGATTTTGTGGTGTGTATGTGTAGTATGATGATAGATACCTTCATTGATCATGCTTTCTTTTCCATTTCTATGGCTTGATTGAGTTTGGATAAAAGTTAGGTTTTGAGATAGATTGATGAATCAACCATGAAAAGTTTGATGTTAGGTTGTTTCTATGGTTCGTATATGTTGTATTGGTGTTATAATGATGTTTTGGAGTGGTTTTGGTGGGTATAAGAGGGTTAGAACCGTTCTGGTTCGTTCTGGTTTTTTCTGGGTTTACGCAGGTCCGCTGAGCGGAGGTTCTGTTGCAGAAAATTCTCTGCGAAGGTCCGCTGAGCGGAGCTGAAGCGGACAACAGCTTTTTCTGTTTTTCCAAAACTTTGAAACTTCGTAACTCTTGAACCGTAACTCCGATTTTGTCGCCGTTCGAAGCGTTGGAAAGCTAACGCAATAAGCTATATTATTATCTAATTAAATGATTCATAGGATGTAGTATCCCATTATTTTTATTAGGATCAAGTGATGAGTTGTGTAGTATGTTCAATTATCCAAACTTTGAAACCTTGTAACTTTTGATCCGTAGCTCCGTTTCGTACGTCGTTCGAAGTGTTAGGAAGCTAGTTGGATGTTCTATATGATAGTATAGGCTTGGTTAGCTTGTTATTAATTGGTTATGAGGTGTTGTTGATGAAAACACATAATTGTTTATATACGCGATATGATTGGTAAATAATCCTAGTGCTTGGTGGTAATTGTTAATGATGTAGGATGTAGTAGTGGGTGGTTGATTTTCATAAATGGTTTTGTGAACTAGTGCATGATAAATCATGATGATGTGTTAATTATTAATGAATGTCCATACTTGATATGTGACGATGTTTGGTTGTTTGTTGTTAACATAATGTGTGGCCTTATGCCAAGTAATTGTTGTTATGAGAACGATGTATTATCATTGTTGAAATGTTGTTATTACAACTTGTTGATGATGTATTGATGGAGTTGTGGGCCAATGGCCAATATTAATTGATGTGATGCAATTATGCGATCATTTATGCTGATGTGGCTAGTATGTTTTAACGGTGAATGTGTGTTGTGTGCTTATTAATGCCTGTGTGGTAATTATGGTGTGATATATTGATAACGATGTTATTAATTAGTGATGTATCCTTTTGGATAGAATATAAACGGTGTAACGTGGGTATGTGACCGTGTTATATTGTTGATGATGTTGTTGTCGTGTAATAGAGTCATATATTTGCACAGCATAACATTTCATTACGTTAATGGCGGAATGCTATTAGCAGGTGGCCTGAATTGGCAATTATTACCAGTGGGGGCTTAATGCTCGGTAAAAAGGTGTATTTGCCCGAGTGGCAAGAGGTCATCAGTGGGGGCTAAATGCTCGATGACATTTAGTCGTAGCTTACTGCTCGACAAAGGTGTATTTTCCTGAGGGAAAGAAGTCCCAGCATAATGCTCGGCAAAGGTGTATTTTTCATAATGACAAGGAGGAGTTTTACTCCGGATTTGGAACCACATGCATATGCATAGTCGAGTCTCATTCATCATTGTCTGTCTGTACAATTTATGTTATCATTCATGTGTCACATTACTTATATATTGATTGTGGTTGAATGAGTGGATTACTTTGTTATATGATTATTGATGATACTTGTTGGAATTACTATAATTGTCATGCTTTCATTATGAATTATATTCTCACCCTTCTGCTGATTTGATGCTTGAGTGGCATCCTGCAGATTAGCCGCTTTGGGAGTCTTTTGGAAGAGGTAGTTCACTAGTTGGTCTTGTCGGTCGCTCTGATATGTAACACTGGGTAGTCGGGAGTCTGTTGTTATTTATTTGTATATGACTCTTTTGAATATGTATATGTGATGACGTGCCATTGTGTATTGTAAACACTTTATTTTGGAAAACTCCTCTTTGAGAGTGAGAGCTATACGTATATATATATATATATATATATATATATATATATATATATATATATATATATATATATATGTTCATATCTTCCGTGTGTTATGTATCATGTTATTGGCAGGTGTGTATGCTTTTGGCATCGGTGATGTCCGTTTATTTTCAAGGTGTTTGTTTGGTTACTTAGTGTAACATCCTAATTGTGTTGTATGAAATTTTAATACTCTGATATTTTCTTGCCTAAATGCTTTGGGTAGAATTGGGGTGTTATATTAGTTGTATCAGAGCAGGTCGGTCTGTGCGGCCAGTGTTGTCTAATGTTGTTTAATTCCTCAGTACGTGATAAGTGTGTGGAGCACTTTCAGTACTTGTTGTGCCTCTAGTCGGTTGTATGCAGGAGTGGTTTGAAGCTAAGTGGGGGAGAAGATATGCTTCTCGGATATGTTTCAGTTGCAAGATGTTAGTGTGCTACCGAGGGCAGCAGTACTAGTGTTGTTGGAATTTGTTGTTTTCTGAAGTGAAGGCGACTTGGACTTAAGACTTTGGTTGTTAATCAAGTTGGAGTGTCTCGGAGTAGATGTTGGTTAATTCTAAAGAATGGAATTTAGAGAGTTGTGATGCTCTAACGCTACTGATGGACTATGAAGTTGTTGTTTGAGTAGCCTTGTGTGAAGTGTCGTTGTTGGATCAATGATTAAGGAAAGCATTGTGGTAGACTTTGTTGTAGGAGTTATTGACGTTGTTGGAAACGTTTTGGAACTCGAGTGAGAATTAGGAGTATGAAGAGTTGAGTAGGATCTCGGGAATTTTATTCTTGGGATTTGTTAGAAGTGTTTTGGTACGTAGCTACCGGACGTCTATGTTAGCTGGTTCAGATGATCTTGAGAGAGTTGTGAATTATGGAATCATAGTGCTTATGTGCTATGAGCAAAAGTTGGAAAAGAATATTATTAATGTTAGTACTGATAGTTTATACTCTATTATGATTGTCGGCTACCTATTGACAAATTGAGGACTTGATCACCCTTAATCTCTTGTTGATAGTAGACGGGATCGTATTGGACGTGATAGGCTTATCTGGCTAGTTTGATAATATTGGAAGTGAATGAGTTGGTGCAAGGTGGTACGACGTTGTTTATGTTGTCGACGACTTTGGATGTCCTTGAGAAAGAGCAATTGTGGGAATTGCGGATAGTTGTGCATATGTATGAGTGTTTCTTGAAGGTTTAAGTGATTCATCGTCGAAAGGAGGAATTCTGTCTTGGAGTTCTGTTTTGACGGATTTAGTTCCTAGAACTATTGTTTTGTCGAGGGTTCTATATCGGATGCCAACTTCTGAGTTGGAAGAGTTGAGGAGTCAACTTAAGGATTTTCTTGAGAAGAGGTTTGTTCGTTCAAGTGTGTCGATTTTATACAATGGAGAAAAGTGACAATTAAGGAAAAGTATCCACTTTCGAGGATTGATATTTTGATGGATCAAGTTGGTTTGAGCTTGTTTGTTTTGCAAGTTTGATTTGAGGTATAGGTATCATCAGTGTGAAGATGATCATGCTAAGTATTTGAGAATTGTTTTGTCTGTGTTGGGAAAAAGAAGTTGTTTGTTAAGTCTCCTTATGTGAGTTTTTGGTTGAGTGAAGTGAATGTTCAAGGGGTAAGTGGAGGTTTATGCTTTTATGCAAGTTAAGATTTTTGAAAGGATTTATCTGTCACAAGATTTAGAGTTGGCAGTTATTATTTCTGTTTGGGAAATTTGAAGGCACTAATTATTCGGATCGAGATTTGTGTGTGTAAGTGACTACAAGAGTTTGGTTCGTAAAGTGACTTCCTCAAGTGTTGAGCTTTATATGTGAAAGCTTACTTATGGTATTCTTGATGAGATTAGAAAAGGTCAGAAATCGGATTTGAATGGGTTGATAAGATGATATTTATTAGTCAAAGATAAAGATGGTGATCTTCGGATTGATAAGAGCAATGTCATGGGATGTCATGATCAAGTTTGTATTCCTAATGTTCGGATTTGAAAAGAGAACTTTGGATGAGGTGTGTCGTAGTGATTTGAGTATTCATCCTGATGCTACTAAGATGTATCAAGATTTGAGAAGGTCATTTTTAGTGGCAAGGTAATGAAGAAGGATATGAAGGGATTTGTTTATTTGTGTTTGACTTGTCAGGAGTCGTCTGGTTTCATGTAACTGCTATCCATTCCTGAGTAGAAGTGGAATAGCATTTCTATGGATTTTGTTTCTAGTTTGCCGAGGACGTCGAGTAATTGTGAGGCGATTTGGGTCATTGTGGATATATTGACGAAGTCTGCTCACGTTATTTCGATAAGAATGGAATAACCGATGGAAGTACTGGCGAGTGGTATCTTGATAAAATTGTTTGTTGGTTTGTTTGTTTGCATGGTGTTTCGTAAGGTAATGTTCAGATTGAGATCCGAGGTTTATTTCTGAAATTTTGAGAAGGTTCTCAAGGTACTTTGGGTACGAAGTTGCGTTTGAGTTTGGCGTATCATCCTCAAACGGATGGTCAGACTGAGAGGACGATTTGGTCACTTAAGGATCTATGAGGCTTGTGTTGTGAAACAAGGATGTGTTTGGATTAGCTTTTTGCCTTTGATTGGATAATACAAAGACTTTTGTCTGGTGTGCAAGCTGACACAGCATATTAAGAGGTTGAGTATGTTAAGAGAGAACAATGAGTTTCTGGTGAATACTAGAAGGAGTTGGAAGTTGGTTATGAAATTGGTAAATCTTTTTGTTGTGGGAAATCAGAGTGCGCATCGGAAGCGTGAAATGACGCAGTTCGTATGTGTGTGTATGAATTGTTAGAGTTCAAATTGTGGACAGTGGATGTGGTAGGAATTATAAGACCACCAGATGTTTTGGTTACATGTTTGACTGCTATGTCTTGGCATGGTTATTTGGATGTTGTGCGACCGGGTTGTTGTCTGTGTCTTGGCTATTTCTTGTGTTTTGGTGTTAGTCGATGAGTGCATTGTATGGGCATTGCATCTCGTTGTCGTTGTTGTGTTTTGGTTGTTTGGCTTTTAACTAGAGTGATTCTTTGTTGGTGCTGATTGTGTCGTTGCTTCCGTGGCTTGATAGTTGGTTAGTCGGATACAAGAGCGTATCCAAGTTTGTTTGCGTTTGGGATATTTCCGAGGACGGAAATCTTCTAAGTGGGGGAGAGTTGTAACGCCCGGAAAATAAGTATATGCTTAATTTGGACGTTTATTGGAATTTTACCGTTTTTGTAGTTGTTTCAGTCGGTATTAGTTCGGGATGGCGGGCTAATATTTAATTGAAGGTTTTCATATTTTTGGTACTAGAAATATCATTAAGGTAATATTCCGCGTTTTGGGGCATTTGAACGATATTTGAGCGTAGGGGTATTTTGGTCTTTCCGCGGGATAGATATTTTCTTTATAAGAAAGAAATATTGTGAGAAAGGAGAAAAGGGATGGAAAGAAAAAGAAGAGAAAGAAAGAGAAGAGAGGAAGAAGAAGAGCAAAGGGGAAAACAAGAGAAAGTGGAGGATTCTCAACCGAATCGATTGCCGATCGTCACAATAGCAAGGTAAGGGGGTGAATCTAATTTATCTTGGATGTATGATTCTTATAGTCTTGTTCTTGTTCTTGTTCTTGTTTATTTCTATGCTTGACCAACAATGGTGGATTTGTGAGTTTTGTGAGTTTAGAAGTTATAAACATGATTTTGTGGTGTGTATGTGTAGTATGATGATATATACCTTCATTGATCATGCTTTCTTTTCCATTTCTATGGCTTGATTGAGTTTGGATAAAAGTTAGGTTTTGAGATAGATTGATGAATCAACCATGAAAAGTTTGATGTTAGGTTGTTTCTATGGTTCGTATATGTTGTATTGGTGTTATAATGATGTTTTGGAGTGGTTTTGGTGGGTATAAGAGGGTTAGAACCGTTCTGGTTCGTTCTGGTTTTTTCTGGGTTTACGCAGGTCCGCTGAGCGGAGGTTCTGTTGCAGAAAATTCTCTGCGAAGGTCCGCTGAGCGGAGCTGAAGCGGACAACAGCTTTTTCTGTTTTTCCAAAACTTTGAAACTTCGTAACTCTTGAACCGTAACTCCGATTTTGTCGCCGTTCGAAGCGTTGGAAAGCTAACGCAATAACCTATATTATTATCTAATTAAATGATTCATAGGATGTAGTATCCCATTATTTTTATTAGGATCAAGTGATGAGTTGTGTAGTATGTTCAATTATCCAAACTTTGAAACCTTGTAACTTTTGATCCGTAGCTCCGTTTCGTACGTCGTTCGAAGTGTTAGGAAGCTAGTTGGATGTTTTATATGATAGTATAGGCTTGGTTAGCTTGTTATTAATTGGTTATGAGGTGTTGTTGATGAAAACACATAATTGTTTATATACGCGATATGATTGGTAAATAATCCTAGTGCTTGGTGGTAATTGTTAATGATGTAGGATGTAGTAGTGGGTGATTGATTTTCATAAATGGTTTTGTGAACTAGTGCATGATAAATCATGATGATGTGTTAATTATTAATGAATGTCCATACTTGATATGTGACGATGTTTGGTTGTTTGTTGTTAACATGATGTGTGGTCTTATGGCAAGTAATTGTTGTTATGAGAACGATGTATTATCATTGTTGAAATGTTGTTATTACAACTTGTTGATGATGTATTGATGGAATTGTGGGCCAATGGCCAATATTAATTGATGTGATGCAATTATGCGATCATTTATGCCGATGTGGCTAGTATGTTTTAACGGTGAATGTGTGTTGTGTGCTTATTAATGCCTGTGTGGTAATTATGGTGTGATATATTGATAACGATGTTATTAATTGGTGATGTATCCTTTTGGATAGAATATAAACGGTGTAACGTGGGTATGTGACCGTGTTATATTGTAGATGATGTTGTTGTCGTGTAATAGAGTCATATATTTGCACAACATAACATTTCATTACGTTAATGGCGGAATGCTATTAGCAGGTGGCCTGAATTGGCAATTATTACCAGTGGGGGCTTAATGCTCGGTAAAAAGGTGTATTTGCCCGAGTGGCAAGAGGTCATCAGTGGGGGCTAAATGCTCGATGACATTTAGTCGTAGCTTACTGCTCAACAAAGGTGTATTTTCCTGAGGGAAAGAAGTCCTAGCATAATGCTCGGCAAAGGTGTATTTGTCATAATGACAAGGAGGAGTTTTACTCCGGATTTGGTACCACATGCATATGCATAGTCGAGTCTCATTCATCATTGTCTGTCTGTATAATTTATGTTATCATTCATGTGTCACATTACTTATATATTGATTGTGGTTGAATGAGTGGATTACTTTGTTGTATGATTATTGATGATACTTGTTGGCATTACTATAATTGTCATGCTTTCATTATGAATTATATTCTCACCCTTCTGCTGATTTGATGCTTGAGTGGCATCCTGCAGATTAGCCGCTTTGGGAGTCTTTTGGAAGAGGTAGTTCTCCAGTTGGTCTTGTCGGTCGCTCTGATATGTAACACTGGGTAGTCGGGAGTCTGTTGTTATTTATTTGTATATGACTCTTTTGAATATGTTTATGTGATGACGTGCCATTGTGTATTGTAAACACTTTATTTTGGAAAACTCCTCTTTGAGAGTGAGAGCTATACGTATATATATATATGTTCATATCTTCCGTGTGTTATGTATCATGTTATTGGCAGGTGTGTATGCTTTTGGCATCAGTGATGTCCGTTTATTTTCAAGGTGTTTGTTTGGTTACTTAGTGTAACATCCTAATTGTGTTGTATGAAATTTTAATACTCTGATATTTTCTTGCCTAAATGCTTTGGGTAGAATTGGGGTGTTACACAGTTAATCAGCACATGAACATGAGCAGATTGCATTTCTTTTTGTGAAAGCCAATGCTCACTCTTCTTCTCTGCGGGACGGCCTGGACGACCGAAAACTGATAAGGTAAATTGACTTCTTTCACTGAAGTGAACTTCGTTCCTTATGATTCTTGGAGACAACATCATGTGATTGAAATAATGAGAGCAAAAATGTGATGTTTCGCGATGTATATAATGTGCACAAATTGATCCCTCAACTCGTGCCTTATTTTTAACTGATCGCTTTGAATCACCCATGAATCGTTCAAATGGATACATCCATCTATATTAAACAGGTCCACCTAGAAAAGCTTCATAAGCAAGATGCACCGGGAGATGCTCCATAGAATCAAAGAAACCTGGCGGGAATATTTGCTCCAACTTGCAAAGAATGACAGGAATATTTCGGTCCAATTTAATGATGTGGTCTACTCTTAAAGTTGAAGCACAAATGTCTTTAAAAAATTGACTGATCTCAGTAAGTGGATTAAGCACATTCTTGGGCAGTGAACTGAATGCAATTGGAAGTAATCGTTCCATGAAAATATGACAATCGTGACTTTTCATTCCATGCAATTTCCCAGTGTCGGCGTCAGCACATCTTGCCAGGTTAGAAGAATAACCATCAGGCATCCTCAATTCATTTAACCACCGACATACAGCTTTTGCTTCTTGGGGAGTAAGAGTGTAACAAGCCTTGGGTTTTAATAATTTTCCGTTTGGTCGAGGTTTCAACTCCAATTCTTTTCGATTACAATAAAGTTTCATGTCTTTCCTAGCCTTCTCATTGTCTTTTGTCTTCTCATTATCCATCACCGTGTTAAGCACATTATCAAAAAAGTTCTTCTCAATATGCATAACATCAAGATTATGACGCAACAAATTATCCTTCCAATATGGGAGGTCCCAAAAGATACTTCTTTTTGTCCAATTATGGTCAACCCCATATCCTTTAATTCTACGTGCTTCACCATAGTCTGTGAATTTTGGTAGGTCACAAACATTATTCCATACTTGAGTCGATGACAATCGAGGGGGAGGTAGATCTTTTACTTTTATTCCTTTTCTAAAAGCATCTTTATTCCTTCTAAATTCATGGTTGGTAGGTAAGAACCTACGATGACAGTCAAACCACGAACTTTTCCCACCAAAGTCCAAAGTAAACGCTTTTGTGTGATTCATGCAATGCGGACATCCCATTTGACCATGTGTACCCCATCCAGACAACATGCCATATGCAGGAAAGTCATTAATTGTCCACATCAAAGCCGCTCGCATATTAAAATTTTGTTTACGAGACACATCATAAGTCCACGCTCCCACCCACAGCCTCTTGAGATCATCAATTAATGGTTGCAAATAAACATCGATTCCCGCCTTTGGACTCGACGGTCCCGGAATGATGCATGTCAAAAACATGTAAGGTTTCGTCATGCACATCTCAGGAGGGAGATTGTACGGGGTAACAATAATTGGCCAACAAGAATATGCATTTCCTGAAAAATTATAAGGAGTGAAACCATCTGAGCATAATCCAAGTCGGACATTCCTTGGTTCAAGTGCAAATTCAGGATGAACTCTATCAAAGTGTTTCCATGCCTCGCCATCAGATGGATGTCGCATCATGCCTGATCTAATTCTGTTTGTATGGTGCCATGCCATTTGGCTTGCACTGTGCATTGATGCAAACATTCTTTGCAACCTAGGTATTATTGGTAGATAGAACATAGATTTCACTGCAATGCGATTTTGCCTTTGGTCAACTCCTTTACTGCTAACTAAATACCTCAGACTCTCGCAAAACTTACATTCCTCTAATTCCCCATCATTTGTACCAAATTCGTTGTCATAAAACAACATGCAACCTCTAATGCAACAATCAATCTTTTTTACTTCTAATCCCAACTTCGACACCACCCTCTTTGCAACATAATAACTTATAGGCATGTTTTCTTTCACAGGAGTCGCGTCCAACATCATTCTCGCAAAGAATTCTAAACACTGATCAAGAACATTCCAATTTGACTTCGCAGCCAAAAGTCTCACACACATTGATAGCTTAGAGTCAGAAGACCCCTCAAACAATGGTATATTTATTTCTTTCAACAACTGATAAAACCTTTGAGCTTTCTCATTCGGGAGCTCTTCTCCATCTATGTCTTGTGGTTCATCATACTCCACATTCACCCCTAATGCGTCAGTGAACATCTCCTCGACGAGATTAAATTGCTCCTGGAATTGCATTTGTGATGAACTACTCCCTGGATCAGCTCTATTTATATCTGGTTCTATATGTGTTTGACTACTAGAAGCCTCTCTATTCATCTCCTGCATTGTTTCCCCATTAGATGTCCAAACCCAGTAATTTGGCCTAAAACCCACTCTCTCCAAGTGACGTTTCACTTCACTAGGGTCACTAATAATATTTCTACAACCACACTTTAAACACGGACACCTTACCCCTCCTTCCCTGCGACAACATTCTTGAGCAAACGCAAACGAGAGAAACGCGACAACTCCTTCCATAAAAAGTGGTTTAAACCCACGTCGTCCAGGAAACATTCTATCGTACATCCAACTACGATAGAATTGGTAATGTTCCATACTGCACATGTAAATCATGTTTAATTATATTAAATATTTGTCTTTTTTAAACATATATAAACTATATATATACTTGTTTTTAATCCTAAACATACATACTTGCTTTTAAAATATTTATATACCGTTTTAATAAATATATTGTTTTTATATACTACTTTTTATTACATACAATAAACTATCAAATATATATATATATATATATATATATATATATATATATATATATATATATATATATATATATATATATTAAATATAATATAAACTATCAAATATAATTTTAATTTTAAAAGTACAAAATTGATTTTTTTTAACTATCAAATATAATATATTGTTTTTATATACTATTTTTTATTACATACAATAAACTATCAAATATATATATATATATATATATATATATATATATATATATATATATATATATATATATATATATATATATATATATATATATATATATATATATATATATATATATAAACTACCAAATATAATTGTAATTTTAATTTTTTAAATACATACTATTTTTAAAACTATTATATGAATATATATTTGTAATGCTTTTTAAAAAAACTTATACAAAAAATCACATAAATTTTGAGGAGTTGTAATATACTATTTTTTTTATATACTGTTTTTTTAAACATATTGTTTTTGTGGAGTACTTTTTTATATTATATATAAAATATACTTTTTAAAACATATATATTATTTTTTATATTATGCAAAATGTTATACTACTTTTTTATACATTGTTTTTTAAAATTTTGTTTTTGTATATATATATATATATATATATATATATATATATATATATATATATATATATATATATATATATATATATATATATATATATATATATTATAAACTATACAAAATAAATATTCTATTTTAATTTTTAAAAACACATAGTTTGTTTTTATACACTGTTTTTTATATATTATTTTAAACTATTTAAAATATAAAAGATATTTTTATATACTCTTTTTTAAAACAGATTATTTTTATACACTGTTCTTATTTATTTTAAGCATTAAATAAACTGTTTTATATAAACTATAAATTATATACTGTTTTTTGTTTTGATTTAAGTAATATAAAAAAATTGTTTTATATAAATAAATATTTTGACAGTATATAAAATTACAGTTTTTTTTTCTAAAATAAAAAAATATCATTTTTTGAAATTAATAAATATACAATCTTTATATTTACTTAAAAAAACGAAAATACACATAAATACACATAAATATACACTCTTTAAAATTAACACAATAAATCTCTAACATAACACAATAAATTTATATACTATTTTTAATTTAACAGTTTATATAATATGTACACCAAATATTGTTATACAGTTAATAATATATAAATATCTAATAAATAATAATAATTTCGAAATTAACTTTTTAAAAAAATAATAGTTTATATTATTATTATACAAATAAAAAAACACACAAAATCAAATATATAAACACCAAATATATCTACTGCACCTTTTAAATACATACAAAATATATAAAAAGTTTAGTAATGTGTACCTGGAATTGATGAACAAATGGTTGTGTTTCTTCATGCTTTTAGTTCCAAAATTCTGCTCCCTTTAAGCAAATCATTTGATACATGAAAAACAAGAAATAATATTAAAATTTCGATTACAAATTAACTATAAAAATAAAATTATCACATAACAGAATAATTATGTTTACTCACCAAGAAGAACAATATTTGCAGAAGAGAAGATGAAGGGAAGAAGAAGAAAATGAATATTTGGAGAAGAAAAAAATTTGGAGAAGTAATTATAAGTGAATGAGGAAGGGAAGGAAGAAGAGATAAAGAAAAATCTGGAACGGTAACAAAAGCGGTGGTTGCGTGAATTAATTATGGTGTTATAATTTCCGAGGGGCACCCCCTCGCTAATCAAACGGTACAATTTTGCGTGGGGTAGCCCCTCGCTAAAAAGCAACGTTGGAAACATAAACTGCACGCGCAGTCTGTAAAAGCAGAAATGGTAAACTTTGCGTGGGGTAGCCCCTCGCTAATGTACTAGTGGTTTATTGGGAGGGGTGTCCCCTCGCTAAAATCTGCCAAAATGCTATGCCTAATTTGACTTTTTAGCGCCATTCCCATTTGTCAGGGGTTGCCCCTCGGAAAATGGTTTTTTCAAAATTTAAATTTCCCTCTTTCTCTTTTGCGAGGGGTTTCCCCAAGCTATAATTAATTTTTTTCTGTTAACCTGAATTTATCTTTGCGAGGGGCTTTACCCCAAGCAACATTAGTTTTTTGTGAGGTGTTTTACCCCTGGCAAATATCCCTGGCAAATTCAACTTTTTTTTGTAGTGCTTTAAGCTAATAGAGTGATGCTTCTAACATAAGATTCTTCAAAGGAATTGGCACACTATAATATTATTAATTTTATGTTTTGCTAGATACCCAACACAAACATTTCTCTCTCTAAGAAAATGAAATAGTTGAAACCGTCATTCTTTAGAGAGAGAAGCTCTTTAAAGAACTGTGGCACAACGATGACAAACACTAAAAAACTTTGAGATATGTTTGATAGTTAATTTTGGAGTTAGAATAACACATCAGATTTTTTATGTAAAGTTCTCAGGCCATCTGCAATCTAAGAAATAGCGTCATAAACTCAGTAGAAGGATGTTGAAATAATCAATATTACCCGCAAAATCATAAACTCAAAACTCATTAACATTTTGAATTAATTCACCAAAATCCAAAACGCCATGATAACCGGGGCAACTACCATCAATATTCAAAATCAAAATACTACCTTATTGTGCATTCCACGTAATTGTTTTCATTGGATGAGATAAATTATGCTTGAGAAAATACTTAGTCAACAAATTAGCATAAATATGCCACACCCACGTCTAAAGGAAGAATTTCACCTTCTCGAGAATAGAAATATGCCACACCAACTTCCAAGTGTTATGATATGTTGTATTCTTAACAAATTAAATTCTAATGAGCCACTTCTAACCATCCTCAGCAGTATAGATACCATTCAAACTTGGGTTATTTCTACTTCGTAACAATTAGAGGTGCGAGGCTTGCTTACGAACCACCCGTAATTGTCACTAGATTTTTTGAAAAATGGTTGTTTTTAGGAGTTTTGGAATGGTGTTTTACTTAGTGCTTTCATTTTTACCCATGTCTTTCAAAATTGGCTCATGAAAACCTTCTTGGAACTTACTTTCCTCCACTTTGACCAATCTCGTTATTTTTCTATAAAACAAAACAAACGACATTATTAGTTCAAAAATCGTGGGTTGCCTTCGCAATCGCATCATACCGCAATTGCAGTGTGATTTTAAAATCTCACCTCTGAATGTATTAGGAACCCCATCGCATCAGACAAGAAAGTTTCTTAGTTCAAGCCAAGGAAACTTTACACTATGTTCTATCTTATTAAGGAACAAGTCATGAAGAGAATATTCAAAGTCATCTATTGATAGCTTTGTTTTCTGAAGAGAACAACTAAGATGATGTATGCTTAGGTTTATGGATCAATAATGCTGAGTTAGTTGTTAATCCATAACAATAATTGTTCTAGCTTGATATTGATTCGTGATTAGTTGCTTAAAAAAAGAAAATTTCTTTACCCACCTCCCTATGGGGGTCACCCCCAGCGAAATCCCAAAATTACCCCTTCTTCGGAGATGCATCTCCGAAGTTATTATTTTTTTTGAATTTTTTTTTACTTCGGAAATGCATCTCCGAAAACACCAAAAAAGTGGTGTTTTCGGAGATGCATTTCCGAAGTAAAAAAAAATTCAAAACCGTGAATATTTCGGAAGTTCATTTCCGAAAATATTGCTACATATACAATTTTCCCTCCTTCACTATTTCATCATTTTTTCTCCAAAACTTCTCGAAACCCTCTCCAAAACTCAATCAATCTCCATCCATTTTTCGTCCTAAAATCAAGTTTCAAACCGTTGATCACGTTAAAGGGAGCATAGAAAGCTACAATTTAAGGTAAACATCTCTCATTTCATCCCCTATTTCACTACATTGATTCAACAAATTTATGCTGAAACCTGCGATGGTTCGGAAGTTCATTTCCGAAATATATTACCTAACAAATTTCGGAAATGAACTTCCAAAATATGCCCTGGCAGTTAAAAAAAACAGTTTTGGCCAATTTTGCTAATTTTTGCATATGTTAGGTATGGTGCATCCGGACAACATTGTGCAAGACAATGACGCAGTAGTTCCGGCAGTTGTCAACGTTAATAACGATCCGGTTATCGACGTTAATCCTATGATCAATGTGGTTGATGTTCGACAACAATTTACAAATGATCGGAGCTTTGGTAGTCGCGAACAATTGATTGATTGGGTTCGGAACGAAGCTAGTAAACTTGGATTTGGTATTGTTATTTTAAGGTCCAACAATGGAAATAGTAGGCGGAAAGCTTTCGTTGTTTTGAATTGCGAACGGGGTGGGAGTTATGCACAATCAAACCGGGTGCTAAAACACGAAGACATGGGATCGAGAAAGTGCGGGTGTCCGTTTAAGTTGCGCGCGACTCGGAGGGTTGATGATTTGTGGCGTTTAACCGTAATTTGTGGAATTCATAATCATGCCTTGGATGCCAAGTTACACGCACATCCAATGGCGTGTCGTTTGTCCCGCGAAGAGAAGAACATGATTTCGGATTTAACGATAGTCAAATATCAAGCAAGTTTACAATGAACGACACAATCTCAAAGTTTTGAAAATGGGCCCTCGGTCGGAAATGCAACAACTTTTCAAACTATTAGGCGATAACAAATATGTGTCAAGCTTCCGAACGTCTGAGGAGAAAGTTAGGGTGCGTGATATTATTTGGACTCATCCCGAAATTATCAAGCTATTCAACACATTTCCAACCGTTCTTGTGATGGATTCGACGACAAGACCAACAAGTATAGGCTTCCTCTTCTAGAGATTGTCGGTGTGACCTCGACGGACAAGACATATTCGGTCGGGTTTGCTTTTTTGGAGTGTGAAAAAGAAGATAACTTTACATGGGATTTGGGAATATGCAAGTCTTTGTTAGTTGATCAAAAGGTTATGCCAAACATCATTGTCACCGACCGGGATAATGCTTTGATGAATGCGGTTGATACCGTCTTCCCGACATCGACCGTGTTACTTTGTCGGTATCACATAACTTGCAACGTGAGAAGTAAGTTGAAACCCGCGGTTGTGACAAAAGATAGGCCGGATGAAAACGGTAAAGTTATCAAAGCCGGTGTTGTGGTTGATAGGATAATGGCGGCATGGAGGGAAATTTTGGATGCATACTCCGAATAGGTGTATACCGAGAAATTGGTACACTTTAGGTCTTTGTGTGGTTCCATTAAGACTTTTTGTCATTATGTCGAATCCACCATTCTTGACAAAGTCAGAGAAAAAGTTGTGTGCGCTTGGACAAATCAAGTTAGACATCTTGGTTGCACTACGAAGAACCGAGTTGAATCCGCAAATGCGGTCTTCAAGAGGTGGTTGGGTGATAGCAAGGGAGATTTGTGTCGGGGATCGGACACCGTGAACCAAATGCTTGAAAATCAACACAATGAAATTCAAACATCGTTCGGTCGGAGCAAGACGGTTATGGAACACCGGTATAAGGGCCAAATTTTATTCTCCCAATTGATTTACAACATATCCCCATCGGGTTTGAATTTTTTGTTTCATGAAGCGAAGCGATTGGAGACCACGGGGCCGGATAGTTCTTTATGTGGGTGTACCATTAGAAAGACATACGGCCTTCCATGTGCTTGTATACTTTCAAAAAAGAAGAAGTTGAATTCACCAATACGCATGGATGAGGTAGCCGACCATTGGAAGAAGCTTTGTTTTAATGATTTTGACCCGCCGAAAGGAAATGACTCCAAAATCACCATCTCCGACGAGTTGGAAGTGATAATGGAGAAGTTTGCTAAAGCGGATGACACAATGAAAATGCACATAAAAGAACAATTGCGAAAAATTGCATTTCTGGAGACCACCGATTTGAAACCGCCATCTCAATCGGTTAAAACGAAAGGTGCACCGAAAAAGTCCAAAATTACACAAGAAGACACATCAACAAAACGATCTCCTTCCTACTTTGAACATGTTGATGCATCATTCCCGGATTCACCGACACCGAAGTCCAAGTGTAGTGGTAACAAAGGAGCCCGTATTTCGAAGCCACCTCGCACACCGCCGATCAAAAAATCACCCATTGTCTACATTGATGAGATGCCACTTTTTATGCACAAATATATCGATAACATCGTTGATATTGGCGGCGACGGCAATTGTGGATATCGGGCCATTGCGGGTTTGCTCGGTAAAGGGGAAAATAATCACACTTTAGTCCGACGGGAACTTATTGCGGAGTTGACTTCGTATCGGGACATCTACGGGCGAATATATGAAAATCAAGAAAAGTTTGCGAAAATTCATGATTCACTTGTTCCATCACTTACCGGTATCGCTCCGGTTTCGAAGTGAATGTCATTCCCCGATATGGGTCATCTAATAGCAAGTGCATATGATATGGTGTGTGTCGATTTGACGAGGTTTGGACTAAGTGAGACTTTCTTTCCACTCCATAGTCGACCGCCATTGGACACGTCGAGCCGCATCATATGCATCGGGTATCTACGATCGCGGCACTTCGTCCAAGTGTTTTTGAAACCGGGGTGTCATATACCGGCTACTTCTTGTCAATGGACGGCACATCGTTCAAATGAGGCGGAGACTTGGCCGGATCCTTTCGTTTCAAGAATGGCGGAGTTTGAAGAAATGATGAGCCAAGAGCGCGAGCAAAATAGAGAGCGGTCGAAGAACATACCTATCTTGGACTTAGGATCCACCGATTGGTTCGGTGAATTTTAGTTTGTTCCGGATCGTTTTTTGTTTGTAATGACCATTTTTGTATGTATTGTTGTTTATCATGTAAAATCGGACCGATTCAATACATATATAATATAAGTATGTTTTATGTCATCATTGTCTAATTTATGTCTATTTTGAATTCCTTTTGTATTTTTTACACAAAACACTAAGCAATCAACAAAATGCAAAATTTACATCTGTTTCTGCATAATTCGGAAATGAACTTCCGAAATATACTAGTCTGCCTCCAATTTTCGGAAGTTCATTTCCGAAAAGTCCACTGAGCAGGATAAGGTTTGTTGGGCCATCATTGCTCCAATAAGTCTATAAATACAACACACTCTTCTTCATCCTCTTCACACCAGAAAACACAAATGACACAAACCTACCTCCACCTAGCATTCGTCTACTTCACCACCGGCTACCCGATGCCGTTCCAATTTTGCTTCTCGCGCGACACGCCGTTTGCGGAGTTGATAACGTCGCTTAACACGCTGTTGCAATATCCCGAAAATCGAAAGGTTGTCAAGCTCGAGTACCGCTCGCCATCGCTTAACGACGAGGGAGGCATTAAGTTCACACCTTTTGAGATCAAGAACGACGAATATTTAGCGGGTTTGTGGACAATGTTCGACCAATTTTCTTCGAAGGGCCCGATCGAGTTGGACGCGAAACTTCAAAGATCGGCGGACGACGTTATCAAAATGTTGACTCATCCCCACTTACCCATGTTTAACAATATGTAACTTTAATCTTATGTAATGTGATCGATGTAATCTTCATCCGATTAAATAAAACGAATCGTTCTTGTTTGTTATTTTTCTTCTGTCCAGACCATATTTCGGAAGTACATTTCCGAATTCCTCCAAGGGGGGTGAATTCGGAGATGAACTTCCGAATACACCAATTTTCTGAAAAACAACTTTATTTCGGAGATGCATCTCCGAAATCAATATTTTTCATTAAAAAAACACCTTTTCGGAGATACATTTCCGAAAACACGTTTTTTTTCAATAAAAGTACGTTTTCGGAAATGAACTTCCGAAACAAGGGGTATTTTAGTAAATTCACCAGAGGTGACCAAGAAGGTTAGGAGGTGGGTAAAGAAATTTCCTAAAAAAAACTAACTAGCTAACTAGTTAGTTGGGTTGATTATGTAACCAACAAGCTATTTTAAGTTGTTTGTAATTCAATTTTGATTAATTTATAATCCATTTTCTTTCATCACACCTTCATCTTCTCGATTGGTAGATCGAGAGGGATTCTTACTCTTTGGAGGAAGGATAGGATGGAAGTTCTTAATAGCTTTAAAGGAGAGGGCTTCTTAGGGATAAAGGTGAAGTGGAAGGAGAATTTTTATTATGTAGTGAACATTTATTCTTCTTGTGTTCTTCAAAAGAAGAAGGATTTATGGGACAATTTGTTAAAGTTGAAAAGCTCTTTTTCGGATGGGGAGTGGATCTTTGGAGGGGACTTTAATGCGTCTAAAAACATTCATGAAAGGAAAGGAATATCGATTAGGGATATGGAGTCGGGTTCAGAGCTCTTTGCAAAGTTTATTGATAATAGTGGGTTGGTGGACGTTCCTAGCAAAGGAAAAAACTTTACTTGGTATAGTGGAGATGGTAGATCTATGAGTCGAATTGATCGTTTCCTTGTGTCGAGCAAAATTATTAATGATTGGGGAGTTGTTGGGCAATTAGTTGGGTATCGTGATATTTCGGATCATTGTCCGGTGTGGCTTGTGGTGGATAAGCTTAATTGGGGACCTAAACCGTTTAAATTCAACAATGAATGGTTTACTTTTAGTTCTTTTCTTCCTTTTGTCGAAAAGGAATGGAAGGATTTGGTTGTGGAAGGAAGAGGTGATTATGTGCTCAAGGAAAAACTTTCCCAGATTAAAGCTAGATTGAGATGGTGGAACAAGACGGTTTTTGGTAGAATTGATTTGGAGGTGGAGGAAGGAGTTAGAGATATCAATGAGGGGGATTCTAGGTTTGAGGATACGATGGAGGATTTGATTGGAGAGTCTCTTTTAGGTAGGCAAGAGGCCAATAAGAGATTTTGGTTGAACTTGAGGATAAAAGAGAATATGCTAGTTCAAAAATCTAGACTTAAATGGTTAAATGAAGGTGACTCGAATAGTGCGTTTTTTCACAAAGTTGTTAAAGAAAGAAGAAGATTTAATCATATAGGTCCCATTGTTACTTAAGGAGGGATGGTGGAAAAGGTTGAGGAAGTAAGGGAGGAAGTATGGAAGCATTTTTCTAATAAATTTTTAGAAGAAGATTCGGATAGAATCCTCTTGGATGGCATTCCCTTTAATAGCATTAGTTCTAATGATGCGATGTTTCTTGAAAGGCCTTTTCAAGAGGAGGAAATTAAGGAAGCCATAGATAGTTGCGGTGTTTCTAAGAGTCCGGGCCCGGATGGTTTCTCCTTTATGTTTATAAATAAGTGTTGGAGTTTCATCAAGGAAGACTCTTTAAACTTTCTTAATTATTTTCATTCCGGTGGTTTCATCTCTAAGGCGGTTACTTCCTCTTTTTTGTCTTTGGTTCCTAAGTCATCTAATCCTTTCTCTTTGGATGATTATAGGCCCATTTGTTTGGTGGGTTGTATGTACAAGGTGGTATCGAAGATCTTGGCGGGAAGATTGAAGAGGGTTCTTCATTCTATTATTTCGTCTTGTCAAAGTGCTTTTGTTCCGAATAGACATCTACTTGATGGGGTTTTGATTGCTAATGAGTTTGTGGATTTTGCGAAGAAAGAAGGTAGAGGTTGTCTTTTATTTAAGGTAGATTTCGAGAAGGCTTATGATAAAGTTTCTTGGAATTTCCTTAGATACATGTTAAGAAGAATGGGGTTCGGAGAGAGATGGAGGAAGTGGATGGAGAGGTTGGTTTTTCATAGTGATATGTCCGTTTTAGTTAATGGGTGTCCGACGAAGGAGTTTTGTGTTGAGAAAGGTCTAAGGCAAGGTGATCCTTTATCGCCTTTTCTTTTTGTGCTTATAGCCGAAGGCCTTACGGGTATTGTCCGGAAGTCGATAAACAATGGTGTTTTTAAAGGAGTGGATTTTAATGACAATATTGCGGTGGATATACTTCAATTTGCGGACGATACTTTATTGATAGGATAGGGAAGTTAGAAACAAGTGTGAGCTATTAAAGTGGTTTTGAAGGCTTTTGAGATGGTGTCGGGTCTTGGGATCAATTATCATAAAAGTAAGTTGATAGGTTTAAATGTATCGAGAAACTTTCTTGAGGCCGCCGCTTATGTGCTTTCTTGTAAAGTGGAGGATAGTTCGTTTCTTTTCCTTGGGATTAACATTGGGAGCAACCCAAGGAAATACGCTTCTTGGTTGCCTCTTTTATCGAAGATGAAGAAGCGCCTCGCGGGTTGGAAGAACCGTTTTCTTAGTTTGGGAGGAAGATTAACCCTTTTGAGATCTATTCTTGATTGCTTGCCATTTTCACGATGTCTTTCTATAAGATGCCTCTAAAAGTGGTGAAGGAGATTTCAAAATTACAAAGTAATTTTCTTTGGGAAGGGGTGGTGAAGGACAATAAAAGACGTATTCATTGGGTTAGTTGGAAGAATGTTTGCCTTCCGTTTGAATACGGAGGTCTCGGAATAAAAAATATTGCGGATTTTAATATGGCTCTTCTTAACAAATGGAGGTGGAGAATTATTAAGGGAGAGAACTCGCTTTGGTACGACTTGTTGAAAGCCCGTTATGGTGACATCACCATAAAAAGCTTTTGTGGAGGTATGTCTTCTACTCTTTCTTCTCATAACTCTTCTATCTTCTCTTCATCTACTCCTTCTTTTTCTTGGTGGTGGAAAGATTTACTTTCGCTTGGTAGCATTGAGAGGGAGGCTCGTTTTTCCGGAAATTGTGGTTTTAAATTGGGTAATGGGTATGCTACTCCTTTTTGGGAGGCAAAGTGGAGGAATAACTTGAGTTTAAAAGAGGAGTTTCCGGAGTTATTTTTTCTTTCGGCTTTGAAAAAAGTGTCGGTGGCGGGTATGGGAGGGTGGAACAACGGTATTTGGGAATGGGGAAATTGTGGCATTTTGGATTCTCAAATTAATTGTGTTCCCTTGAATTTGATTTGGGTCTCTTTTCGGAACTCTCTTGTGGGAAGGGGGCCGTCTTGTATAGGGAGGGATGAGGTTTATTGGAAGGGTTCGGGTGATAGCTTTTTCTCCGTGGCATCTTGTTATAGACATTTTGTTACTAAGCGGATTCCTTGCGGGCCTTTTGAGAAGTTCAACGAGGTCTTGTCTTTGATTTGGAAGTTAGATGTCCCTTACAAAATCAAAGCTTTTGGTTGGAGGTTTTTTGTGAATAGGCTTCCTTTTAAGGATTTACTTTTGGTTAGAAGTATAGTTTTAACTCCGGATAATTTAAAGTGTGTTTTTTGTGGTATTAATCCGGAAAACCGGGGACACTCTTTTATGGTTTGTAAAGGTGTGGAGGTGGTGTGGAGGGAAATTTCTTCTTGGATTGGGAAGTCTTGGAGGGCGATGGAAGAAGAGTGCAAAACGTGTTTTATGGATTGGTATTCTTTTTGTAAAAAGAACAAAGTGAAGAAGGGTAAATTAGATGTGGTGTGGCTAGCTACTATGTGGATTCTTTGGCTTAGTAAGAATGGTATTTGTTTTCGAAATGAAGGTTGGGATGTGAATAATACATTGTGGAAGATTAAATCTTTGGTTTGGAAATGGTCTTTTATTGGAGAAATTACACATCCCATTTGTAGCTTTTACGAGTTTAACAAAGATCCGTTGTTATTCCTATCGTAATTCTAAATTGGTTTGTAATTTCTTTTTGCGGGGTTTCCTCGTCTGTGTAATCAGATATTGAGAATATTTAGTTCTCCGTTTTAATGAATCTTGCTTACACAAAAAAAAAAATAAAAAAAAAATCTTGTTGTATGTATTTATTTTCTTGCATCACAAGAGACTGAATTGAGTTGTGCTAACATTAAGTAGTGAAATAATATGGAGGCCGAGAGTTAGAGCATAATTATCGTGAGTGGTTTTTGTGACTTGTGAGTTGATTTTTAGAGAATTATAGATGTGATTCGGCAAATCTCTTCCCTTCAAAATCTTTCCCAAACCAACTCGCAGTCATATTGTGTATGTGAAAACTTATATTTAATTTTCTACATGATAGTTTTGAAGGAGTTTATAATGCTAAAAGGGAATATAAAAACAGAACCATAGAATAGAACAATTTGTTTTGAATTAGTGACAGCAAGGTAAAGGAGATCATCAAAGTTAATGTATGCATATCCATTGGGAACCTTCAACAGCACTTTCATAAATTTAGTCACAGCATCAGCATCTGCTTTGTTTGTGATCAAGGGCTGACCAGGCTGTAAAACATGAAACAAATATTAAAATAAATTAGCACTTCTTACATACTACCAAAGAGCTCTATAAACATCATCTCCCTCAGGAATATATAAATAGCATAACTATATATTTGTCAAGCTAATCCTTACCTATAAAAGGATAATGTTAGTGCTGTCGACGGAGAATGGCGGTCCATGACGGAGAGCCAAAATCCTGACATACAGGTTGTTTTGCAGCTCTGTTATAGAGCATTATGGTAGAAAATCTACAATATCAATTGATATTTTCCATTGCGGTGAATCCAAAACCAGCTATGTATATCCGCCATAGCGCCACCATAACAGATATTTGATAACACCAAATGTTATGTAAGTCACATAGCTTTACATCACCCACAAGATTTTTTTCCAAACAATCAATAACTACATCATTTTCACCTAGTGTCAATTAAACTATACACAAAAGTTATAGTTTGTTTCTCCAAATACCTATAACTTTCTTACATTCAATTCAATCAATTCTAATATTTTCTATATAGCATCCACTTAGGTTGTGACCGAATAAATCATGTTATAGTAGTATACATGTGCAGTTAGTTACTATAAATACTGGAAAACAGAATAGAGAAGGATGCAAAAATAAAGTTAACCAAGCCAAAAAAATCTCTCTTTAAAATGCTGAAAGCACATCTGACCTTAATCAATCTACTATGTCAACCTCCACCAAGGGTGTGTTTTGAAGCAAAAAGTCCACCAATCCATCAGGTACTGAGGAAGGATATTTCCTTTTTACTTTCAGTGACTTCAAGTTACATAAGGAAGAGAACTCAAACTTCAATAAATCGGGAACAAGGGAAAGAACCTAAGGAATCAGGACGAATTAGTATTTTTCATAACTGAAAATGATACAATTTTGTTTCTCAAACAAAACATGCTATAAAGTACCTTAAGAGTGGTTGAAGTAACTGTCAATGATTCGATATTAGCAAGCTCAACCAGCCAGTTGAGTAGAACCAAAGGAGTATCAGCCGTATGTAACCAATAATTGACATCAATACTTACATGCTTGACCGTGGAGACATTTCCATTGTTCTGACATAGTTCCTGAAGAGGAAGACCACTAAAATTAAAGGTACACAGACTTGGCGTAGATAACTCAAATCCGAAATAGGCCTTATGTTCCCTATAACTCATGATTATAGTTAAGTTGACGAGTGTGGTACTTGATATGCAAAGGTTTTGTGAATCAAGAACTTCACATTTGTCAATGATCAAACTTTTCAACTTGTTTAATGCAGAAAAAGGCTCAGCGCGTCCATCATCGCCAACACGAAAGGTGAATGACTGTAGAGACAATGTGGTTAATGCTGGCAAAGTCAGAGAATTTGGGAAAAAGGCTCTCATAGTAAACATTCTAGAGCGGAAAACAGAAATTTTAAGAGAGGTTAAAGTGCGAGATGAAAATAAGCAAGGCGGAAATTGTTGAAAATGACATTTGAGATAGATATCTAAATGCTGGACATCATGCGAAACTGCATATTTTATAATCCATTTGAGTTGGCGAGGTTTCCTAATTGCATAGCGGTGAATATCAAGAGTGTGGAGTGAGGCTGAGTAATCCCGAAGAGATAAGATTTTAGACATGAATTTGTTGAAATTCTGAACAGCCTCGACGTTTGAAGCATCCCGGGCTGTTTTGAAGTTTGAAGAACTTAATCTAAGGACGTGAAGAGACTTCCAAATATTCTTCCATCTCTTGGAGAGGATGCAAGTCTGAACCACTCGCTTGGCATTCAAAAAGGAGAGTATGTGGAGTAAAAGGCAATTGGGCAGGTCACTGAGTCTGTCTTTGTTTTCACAGTAATTGTGTTTATGCCTTGCTCTCTTCATTGTCTCGTAGAAGAAGCAGCGAAATTGAAGAAAAGAGGAGTGGTTGTTCTATGAAGGAAAAGTTGAAATGCCCCTTCCTCTTCCTTGATCTAAACTATGATGTTACTAGTAATTGATTTTTCTTTGCAATTTGTATAATAATTTAGAGATAAGATTATTTTCATAATTGTCATTGCATCATTAAATTAATGCACTGATTCATATAGAAAATGATACCACTTTAATTTGTGAGAATAATAATTGCAATCAAAGTATAACTCAAAGAAGTTGAAATTGTTTTTATTATTTGTGAAGACGAAAGGCTAGATGAATACGGTGAATTCATGCCGGTAGAGAATAGACATTGCAACAGGAAATTGATTGTTCCTAAAAATATGGATTTAGGTTCGTATTCATACAAGTATTTCTCCTGAACCCACTCTGGTTATTCTTTATATATGTTATTAGGGAGAAAACTTAGATATAATTTCTTAGACGTCATTTTTATTTTTGTTCAATTAAAATATGATAAACTTATTTTAATATTATTTAAAGAGTAAAAATAGGAGAAAAATATACGAGAAAAATATACACTTATTATATTTTCAATTGAAAAAAAAGTACAAAGCACAATGAAGAAAGTATGTCTAAGTTTTATCCTTTTATTATTTAGTTTTAATAATTATATAGTATTAGATATTTGGTCAATATTTTGTTATTTTGATTTGTATTTATTATTTAAAATATTTGAAGTATATCTATGAAAATTTTTAAGATTGTTTGAATATTTTATTTATAATATAATTTAATATAAAAAAAATCAAAAATTTCATTAAATTAAATCGAGTTCACTAATAGATGGTGGCGGGGCGGAGAAACTCGAATCCAATCAAAACCTATTTGTGATGAATTTTAATTTTAATTTTTCATCCTTGTTGAAGATTGGGATGAGAAATGCGAATTGTTTAGGAATTTGGATTTTGGTTTGGGGAGGTAAAAATTGTTTGTTGCCTAGTAGAAAACACTTAATATTATATAAAATAACTATGGAAAGGCCGCGAAAGTAAAAATACGTTACTTTTCGCACATATTTTTCTAATAGGCAATTGATATATAACCGGAGTATAGGGGATACCCCAACCACATATAAAACGAAAAACGTCTACTACTCAAAACAAATGAGCGGTGATAAGTGCATTTTAATGCACATTCCTCTATGTTTATACTTATGCATTTTCATACTTTACTTTGTTTATTTTTCTATTTTGTAATGTTTATATATTTGAGTTTATTTTTATTGTTATTTGATTTTCGCACATTATTTTCAGCATTAACAGCCTGCACTAAAATGATCATAACTGAAGCTCCGGAAATTCCATCGACGCGTACTAGTAGTCGTCGGAAATCTAAGAGAAAGAGCTACAATTCTCGTGTTGGAGTCGAAGTCAAATTCATTACTCATATATTCCAGAATCGCGTTTGAAGCTGCTGCATTATTTTTTTACTTTAGTTTTGGGTCGTTAGTTGGGCCTGGAATATGTTTTTGACCCAGTTGGGTTGTAAACGGGTTGTCTTGTTTTCCCTAATACCCTAGCAGCCGAAAAAAACTGTTTATCACTTTTTACTTTTCACCAAATAATTTTGAAAGCTTTGAACGAATGATGAGGAACTAATCCCCGAAGACAATTTCTGCTGGTTACAGTTTTCAATACTTTGAGGTTTTTAATCTTTAATTCAATTTCTTTTCCCTTTTGATATTAATCTATATGTCTTGTTTGCTTAATTCGAGTTATATAGAATATTATTGATTTATACCGATTAATTTATGTTCCTTGACTTTTATCGTACTTTATCGTTGCTTAATCGTTAAAGTGTGTATGTTAGAATCACGTTTGCTTAATTCGTGATTGTGCTTAGTCCGTTTGCTTTATTCGGAAAATAGGAATGAAACTTTATAATGTCAATTTCGCTTGTTAATCGGTGTTGTAATCGGTAGCTTATTTACATAATCACTTATTTTAATCACTTTTGACTCTGTTATTATTAAACCGATCCTAAACCAAACCCCCTCATAACGTTTCTATTGGTTAATAACAATACAAGAATCCTTGTGAGAACGATAATCGGAGTTAATTTGTCGCTGTACTACGTTTTTGAAAAACTACTCGTTTTGATCCGCGCGCGACAGCGGATCAAATTGGCGCCGTTGCCGGGGATTCTTGTCGTTATTATTTGATTTTAGAGTCTTAGGTTTAGTGTTTGTGCGTTTAGGCCATAGGTTCCTCACGGTTTTGGCCAATCCGCGTTTAGAGTCGAAAAATTCGATTTTTGGAAAAATTGTGTTCGATTGTAAATCTTTTTTGCCAACTGAAGGTAGAAAAGTCGTGCAAGCAATACTCCCTAGAGTAAGGGAATTCAACCCAAAATTTCCAAAGTCCTCTTTTTTTCTATTTTTAAATAATTGTTTACTGCTTTTTTCGGTTTCGAAAAAATCCAAAAAAATTCTCAAAATTCTTATTTGTCTTAATTAGATGAAATTCTGTGTTTTTATATTTTTCTGAATTTAATTTAATCGTTTTCCTTCTTTCTATTTGTTTCTGCCTGTTTAGGACATAATTGGTATTTTTGTATTTGTTGAAACCATGGCTGAACAAAGAACTTTGACGTAGTTGGTTGTCCCTAATGTGAACTATAATGGTTTATGTATTGACGATCCTGCGGCTGATGCACCTTTTGAATTGAAATATGGTTTAACACATTTGTTGCCTAGGTTTAATGGTTTTGCAGGTGAGGATCTGCATATGCATCTGAATGAATTTCAGGTTGTGTGCTCTGCACCTTCCGAACCTTCACTAGAGGATATTGTCAAACAAATGGCCGCAAATAATTTCCAATATCAACAACAAATAGATTCTACTCTTCATACTTTGCAAACACAAATTGGACAACTTGCCTCTTTGATGAATGCCATGCAGCAAGCTCAAGGATCAAACCAACAACCCTTGGAAGAGCAATCCGTTTTTCAAATAGAGTTGCTTTCTGAAACTGTTGATGATACTTGTACTGATTTGTTTGCAGATGATTTTCCATCATTGTCTGGTTTTGATGATGTTTACTCTTGTGATGTTTGTACTGACACTAAAATTTGCTCTGTTTGTGATGAAATTGAGCTTGCCTTGCAAGTTGATATTCTTATTACAGATGAGGTTGCAAATGAAGTTGTTCATGTAGATGAAGCTCTCGATATCCCGGCTGCCCAGAACAAACCATCCATTGAACAACCACCTTCCCGAGAGCTGAAACCAATTCCTGAAAATCTTAAATATGCTTATTTAGAGATGAATGAAAAACTTCCGGTTATAATTTCTTCTAAACTTTATTTTGATCAAGAAAGTAAGTTTTTGCAGGTTTTGAAGAAGCATAAGAAAGGAATTGGATGGACCTTGGATGACATTTATGATATTAGTTCGTCCATGTGTGTGCATAGGATCTCACTTGAAGATGTAGCAAAAGTAGTGAGGCAGCCCCTCAATCTTTTGAGCTTTAATGTTGTGGAAAAGAAGATCACGTGCCAATTCGACACTTTTACTTATCGAAGATTCTTCTTGGATCCTGGAATAAAAGGCGAAGGCACTAATAAAAATTCCAAGTTCAATGGACATTACCCAAAGCTACTCCATGAGATCCCCACTTTGGAAGAAGAAAGTGTAGAATATATCTCTTTGGGAAAGGTTGCTTATGTGATCACATATCCTCCTTGACTACTCGGGTGTGTTCTTTCCTTTCTCTCACTCTTATTTTATATTTACGTTCTTTCATTGAGGACAATGTATGTCTTAAGTGTGGGGGAGAGAATCATTTATCCCGGCAACGGCGCCAATTTTGATTCGTTGTTGCACACGGATCAAAAACCAGTAATTTTGAAAACTGTAGTTAACAGTAACGACAACTCGGATATCGTTCTCACAAGGATTCTTGTAAAATTATCAACCAATTGAAGTTTCGATTGGGGGTTTTAAGATTTGATTTAGGAATTTTAGACAAAATAAGCAAATGAATTAAGTGATTATAAAATAAGCTGAAACGACAATTTGCTGATTCGGTTCCTATCTATCATTGATTATTGTAATTCCAACCTCCTAAGCGGATTATCCATTCCTATTCGATTATAATATCCATTGACAAGCGCAATTGATAGTATAAGTTGTATGTTCCTATTATCTGAATTAAGCAAACGGGATTAAGTTTCATGAATTAAGCAAACATGAATTAAACGGACACGATAACGAGTTAAGCAAACGATAACGTGACTATAGTTAGGATCATACAACCAATCAAATTAAATCAATATATTCTATGCAAATCGAATTAAGCAAACAAGAGACATAGATTAATATTGAAAGGAATAGAACTGAATTATAATTATAATAACCTCAAGGTCGGAACCTGAATACAGCAAATTGTCTCAAAGGAATTAGTTCTCCATGGAGTTCGTACAAGCTTGCCTCATAATTTCGTGAATAGTAAAAATGTAACAATGAACATTAGCGGCTAGCCCTAGGTAAATGGGAGAAACAATAATTCGGGTCATAATCCAACTGGGTCAAACAAACATAACCCATGTCCAAAACTAACGACCCAAAACTAAATAAAACTAATGCTGCAACTTCAAACTAAATTCTAAAAAATATGCGCTCCGATTCTGACTTTGACTCCAACATGAAAGATGTAGCTCTTTCTCTTAGCTTTCCGACGATTATTAAAATGCGCCGATCTGATTCCCAGAGCTCCAGTTATGATCATTTTAGTGCAGACTGCTAATGCTGAAAATAAAGTGCGAAAATCAAATTAAACAAAAAATAAAGTAAATTAGAAAAACATTATCAAACATAAAAGTAAACAAAGAAAATCAAAGAAATGCTTAAGAACAAACATAGGAGAATGTGCATTAAAATGCACTGAACAAATTTCCCCACACTTGAACAAACATATATTTTACATTTTAAATTAATATTTTTTAAATAAAAATATAGAAATAAAATAAAAGTTATAAGATTGAAATGTATATGATGTTAATTTTATTTGTATGATCATTTGTAGAAACATTTTGCTCACTTGAGAATATAAATTATCAATAAAACCATTAGATTAAAATAAAATATGATACTAAGATTTAGAGCAAATCTTTAAACCTACTCTTAAAGACAATATAATATATCTCATTGTTTACGGTGATTTCCGGTAAACAACCGCTAGTCTTCCAAATTATAATAAATATGATTTGGTTACTCGCAGGATCGACTAGATTGATCCTAGGACATAGTAAAAAAGATTGTTATTTATGATGATTCGAACCATGTTTATGATTTTGCCTTGAAAATAAGAATTACTCAATCGAAACAATAAAGGTTAGTAGTCACTTGGTTATACACGTAAATATAACTTCAGCGAAAGGTAAGTCAAGATAAAACATAAGATAAAAACTGTAAAAGTGCAAGAATCTTAAAATGCAAAAATGTTAAATACTTCAAAGATAAATAACATGAAAATAAAGAGTGCAGGAATGTAAATGGCAGGAAGTAAACGAAATGCAATAATATCGAAAGATACTTGAAAATAAAGGAAAATACACATGTATTAAAATGGTGGTGGTGTCATACGTACATTTCTCAGCGAACTCTTTCTCTTAACGCTTGATACTTGAGTAATATGTGAGTGATTTGTACAAAATGAACACACTGAATCCGAACATTAGAACCCTTATTTATACTAGTTTTGACCTTAACGGTCCTACGCTAATTTTGTAAATTCAAGCTTCTCAATGAAAGACTTTGTTTTGATGAAGACAAAACTCTTAGTATCAAGAAGGAAAAGATGTTATTCAATCATAAAGCTTTTTAGTCAAGACTATGGTTCAAGCATCAAAAAGAAGGTATAACAATAACTCTCATAAAATACTTAAGTCTTGGTTGCTCAAATCATCAAAGATCATTACATACCTTTGCCATAACCATAACACAAAAGACTTAGACAAAAATTCCATTTTTTATTATGTGCAATCGATTGCACACTTCAAGCAATCGATTGCTCCCTCTTCCAGAAGCCAAAAATTTGTCTCTGCCTTACCATGCAATCGATTGCTGTAGTGGTGCAATCGATTTCTCCCTGAAGCTTTTTCAAAAATATGGCCTAAAAACACTTTGCAGATTTTTTGTCTTATTAGTGCAATCGATTGCTGTATTGGTGCAATAGATTGCTTGCTGAAGCTTTTTCAAAAAAATATAGCTGTTAGCCCTTGTGCAATCAATTGCTGTCTTTGTGCAATCGATTGCACCCTGTACGAAATTGAAAAACCAGCAACTTTTTAGACACCCTTTCATACACCATTTCATGGAACCATTTCATTTCAATTTGACAATTGTTCATGGTATTTCTTCATTCATTTTCCATGTTTCAAAAGGGTGTTATGCACATATAAATATAAAGAATTTCAAATCACAAATTACCTCTTCCAATAAATAAAAACTCTTAGAAATTTTCAGAATCCATTTCTTACATTCTTCAACCTTCACTCAAGATTTCTTGTGCATACTTTCACATTATCCAAAACAGAAAAAGTCTTGAGCAATCTATTACTTAAGAATTGAGAATTATTGTCATTGGAAGGGAAGATCAATTTAATTGATACATCACTTAAAGTGATCACTATTATTCAAATCTCTATTCAAAAAGTTCTTGTTATATCTTATTTTCAGGATTGCTGAAAATAAGATTGTATTGACTTGCTATCCAGGATTGTTGGGTGCAAGGGTTGTTTGTGTTTGAAGAGGATTGTTCTTCATTCACATTAATGTTGTTTGATCTTAAAGGTGTTTGAGAACCTTTGATCACCCTATAGGTTAGATAGTAAAGCATAGGCTTGTCCAATAATTCTAACTATAGTGAAATCTCTTTCGTGTTGGAAAGGGGACTGGAGTACTCTCGGATTGTGAGGGGAACCAGTATATATCCTTGCGTTCTTTACTTTTCCGCATTTTATTTCTTTCATCACCATTACCAAGAAAAGAAAAGAACCTCTCAAAAACCTTCATACATTCAACCAAAAATTATTAGAAGTATTTTCATAAAACCGATTAAATTTTTTGAAAGCCTAATTCACCCCCCCTCTTAGGCGCACTCTTAAACTTACAAATTTAATGCCACGTTTCTCATGAGAATCCCCGGAAAGCCATCTGTCTCTGGACAGTTATGCAAACTTCTTCGAATTTCAAATCTTCCCGCCTGAATCCTCCTTCGACGCGTGGCAATATAACTTAACATTAAAATACCACGGAAATACACTAAGCATCAGTACTTAACATATTTCGTAAAATTTGTCTAAGTCTCGAAGATATACACTCCTACTAGTTTCAGCATTCACTATCTTCGTTATGACTTAAAATTCTTCATTCTCGAAACATGGCCATCAGGAGCCATTTTATCTTCAAAGATGGTCATCAATAACCACCTCCTTCAAATTTCAGACCTTCGAAGGACATTTCTTCTTAAACAAAATCTTCAGCTAACAAATTGCCCCCAATAAATGCCTGTTTCGAAAAACAAGAGAAATAGGCGTATCTTGCTGTAATAAGATTTCGTTTTTAGAGTTCCAAGATCATTGACTGACGTCATAATCATTGATGACCCTATTTCCAAAACGTCTTGTCATTTTCAAAGATGTCTACTCATAACTTACATTCCCACGTTCTGGTCTTACTTTCTGATCATTACTCCTATATACTAGGAGTAAAGCTAATAACTATTCGACCGCCGTTGGATGAAATCAACGCCTGCCACGTGTCTCTTGGCTTTTACCCAAAAGATTTGAAAGGGTTTCCATTAGACCTTTAAATACCGAAACTTTAACCTTCACATAACTTTCACCTCTTATTTCCTTATTTCTCCACAGAAAAGAACACTCCTGATTATATTCAAAACCCATTCCAAAAAATCAAACTTACTCATGGCGTCTTCCTCAAATGTTCTTCAACCAGCTCTGAAACTTCAACAATTTACACAGATGGGGGATCAAGAGTGCGTACCAAACCCAAATTCTGCGGAAGTGCGCGCCATTTACGCTTCTCAGGTAATCATTCCTTTTGAACTTTCTGGGAAAACTCATGCTTTCATGGGTCCGTTACCAGGAGAAACTAACCCTTCTCTGAATAAATTCTTTCCTGCTTATTATAAAACTAGGCCGTTAGTTAGTAAGAACAAAATAGATGAAGATGGCCGTCCTATTTCAGCAAAGCCTGATGATACGGAAAAATCTTCGACCGAAAACCCTTCAGCCCTAGAGAAAATTAGGTTAGACTATGTAACCAATTTTGTGAAAGTTTTTAGGTCAATTCCCTTAGCAAAAGACCCTGAACTATACTATGTCTGGTTGCCAAGAGTAGAGAAACACAAGGCTGCTTTCTGGAAAGAACTGGGCATTTATGATTTAATCCAACTGTCCAAGACTGGTTTAGAATACAACCAAACCATGTTAGTTGCGTCAGTTTCTTTTTGGGATGCTTCCCACAACACTTTCCATCTTCCATGTGGAATGGTCACCCCCACGCTTTTCGACATAGCTGCCATTACGGGGCTTCGACCAACTGAAGAACCCTTCGACCCCAACGTCATGGACACTGATACTATTAACTTCAATGAAGCAACTGTTACTTATACTGCATTCATTCAACAGTATCATGACGAAAATAATGAGGTAGTCTCAGACGAAGAACACATCGCTTTCTTAGCCTTATGGCTTTCGAGGTGCGTCTTCTGTTCTAGGTCCATACAAGTAGCAAAAAGATATCTCTGTATGGCTAATCAACTCCATGCTGGAACAAAACTAAACCTGAGCCAGTTAATTCTAGGGTTTCTCTACGAGAACCTAGGTGAAGCAACAAACCTTGTAAAGAATTATAAAACAGGTTCTTTGCTTTTCGCTGGCCCCTTCTGGCTGCTACAACTATGGCTCAATGCTACTTTCGAGGCTCAACTCCCATTTCGAGGTGTTGCGAACGAAGAAGATCCAAATATTAAAAATCGAACTGTAGAAGGAACCAGGTTGGGTTCGCTAACTCCAAAAGAAGAGACTGGTAAACTTCGCGAGCATTTTCTAGCATATGTCATGATGTTTGCTCGGTGTCATCAATTCAGCCCTTCGATGGCTCCGTTCGTAAACAGGACAGTGGGTCCCGAATGGTTCACTCGAAAGTTTCCACCAACATCTCAAGATTAAGAGACTGAATCTATGACTATTTGGGGAGCTTTCCTTACCCCAAGGTTATTCTATCACCGTCTTCGCCCCTCCAAAAGCCAATATGTTCTCCTTTGCTACCAACTAAATCTGGTATCAAGGCAATTTGGATTGGTTCAAATAAAACCCAAGTGTCTATACGAGAAAAGGAACCACATGTGTTTGCACACTTTATATCTGACTGAAGAAGAATGTGAGTCAAAAATTGCTAGATATGCTGATGTGACCAATCTTTCGCCTATCCCTTTCAATCCCGTATTTTACTCTACTCCAGATTTTCAACAATGGTGGACGGACTATTACACCACGCAAATCTTTGACGCTGAGAGCCTTACTCGCGAACTAACTGAAGCTTTTGCTGATGTGCAGGAAAAATTTCAAAAAGGTACTTCGACTCATATTAAATAAATACAAGCCTTTCAAAAGTTCTTTGAAACCATTTACAGGCCTGATGACCTTAGTCGGACCGTTCGTGAAGCTGCAGTCACTTTGCGCAAAAAGTTTTCTGCTAAACTGGATAAGTTGAAACTGCCCTCGTCTGTTCGACCAGAACTGCGTTATGAAATGGCTTTCAAACTTAATCCTCCAAAATTCCCTCCACTGCCAAGCGCTGATTTTGGTGTGGCTTTAAGCCCTCCTTTCCTAGAGTGATTTGTGTGTGGGAATGCTTTTAAAATTCTTCAGGAAAGTACTAAAAAACGCGTTGAACGAGTGGTCCCGACTAAGCATACCCTGGATACTTTCAAAGGACATCTCCATATAGATCTTGAATGTGTTCGGGTCTTGACTCCAATACCTGAAGGTTTGGGTTCAGACAAAATTCTTTGACTAACGTTCCTTTTCTGGTGAAATACTAATTCCAGTTCCAACTACAGCTGTCGCTCGAAGGAGAAAGATTAAACAGCTCCCTACGCAGAAAGCTTCTGAAGTTTCGCAGAGCAACAAGCCCAGTGAGAGTGACTCTTTCACTGCTGACAAGAAAACCACGGTATATACATACTTTATCTTTCATTTGTATGTTACATGAATCATCCTTACCTTACCCAATTTATATTTTCAGAGTTCGAAACCTCCACCACATTCGAAGCGAAAAACCTCTCCAGTAGTTGTCTCAGATGAGGATGACAAATCTCCACCTCGAACCAGACAAGCCCTAAAGAAAAGGCAGAAGGCCGCTACTCCTTCAAGAAAAGAAAAGGGATCTGGGTCTTCGAAACTTACTTCACTGGGTGACAAGGTATTTTCTGAAGAATCACCTTTGAAAGGTGGTAGTAACGCTTTCGTTGTCGAGAGCCACAATTCGAGCCCAGATAACGTCCTAACTAAGGTATTTGGATTTCCCAACCTGCTCATCTTTATAAATTTTTAACTTAAAATAATTAAGTTAACATTTTACCTTATGATTGTAGGATGATGTTGGCACAGCCACTTCCGACCTCAAATCCTTCACTCTTAATATTGATCTTGATAAACTCCAAGGTAAATGCATATTCTTTTTACAGCGAAGAAATTTCTTGCAACTTTCCTTACCATGACATGTTCTAATTATTCCATGCAGGTAAATCTCATGTGCTTTCACCAGTGATCGAAGACGCTCAACCTCTTGCGACTATCATTCCTAGTACAACAGTCGAAGGGAGCCATTCAACTGATGATTCTCCACCTACCCACAAGAGCGAAAAAGCAGACCAACAATGTTCAGGTAGCAACAATGCAGCTGGTCATCCAACTGGTAGTGAGGACACTTTATCTGAACAAGATGTCATGGAAGAAACCTCCAAATTAACCACAGTAGTTCCTCACGAAACCACAACTTTTGGGACCATAGTTTCTCCTGAAACTACTTCGACTCCTGCCCCAACAAAGCCTACTCCTTCAGAATTGGAGCGGCTTAAACAAACCAATCCTCTCAGCTTCCTCAAGGCTATGATGGATATTGATAATACTTCACCTTCTGAGCTCGAAACTTCTCCAGCTGTACAGCCAGAATCTGGTAATAAAGAGGATACTTCTGTCCTTCTTCATCAGATAAAGGAAAAGTTCTTCGAAACCAACCTCGTCGAAACTCTTAGCAAGGATCCTATCAAAAGTCACAGCTTGAATCAACTTCTGAAAAAGGTGGATCTACTCCTAGTTTCGAAAGAAGTCTCAGAGGTGATTGTTTTGCTAGGTTCCCTGATCGAACAACTCCAGGCCAATATTCTTCGAAAACACAATGTCGACGAACAGCTGACTGCGAAAATGGCCTCTCATAATTCTTCATGGAAACCTGCTATTGATGCAACCAAACAGGGTGAAGCCCTTAAGCTTAAATATTCGAAGAACCAGGAAGCATATGACGAATGTGAGAAGAGCATCAACTCTTGGAAGCAAGAGATAAAAATGCTCGAAGAGAAGATAAAGGAGGCTGAATCTCGTAAGGCAACCCTTCAACAATCCAGTGAGCAGGAATTGACTGAAGTTGCACGTTTAGGAATCCAACATTTCGAGGCTGCACGAAAACTAGTTCCTGAAATTGACGAACTGAAGAAACAAAGGGCCCTGATTGAACTTCGCATGTCTTCCTGGGAGATTCAATATTCGAAGCTAAAAGATAGTCTCCCTAAAGATTTTAATTAGTTATCTCAAACCTTGTACTTCATTATCATGCTGTACTTTTGCTTTGTAATCAAACTCTTCGTAGAATATATATGTATGCTCAACTTTTATCTGCTTAGCTTTTATCTTCCACTTTGTTCATATTTTTGCAATCCTCGCAAGCAGTATTTTTAGCAAATCTTCCAGATTTCGCCAAAATCTATTTCCTGATTTGCCACAGTAATTTTAATTAATGTAAAACACGTGATCTGACCATCCTTCGCACCTTTTAACTTAGACTTGACGTTTCCACTCCCTTAGCCGTAATCATTATTAATTGATGACGTCACTTTCTCCAAAACATCTCTTTAAGACGTGCGTGCATCAGTTTTTCATGATTGCATCTCAACTTTCAAGGGTGGGAAATGGCGGAAGCCATAACTCCTCTTTGGAATACCAAACGCAGTCTAATCACACATTAAAAATTAAACCGTTCCACTCCTGCCCCCAGGTCTATATAAGGGCTTAGCATCACACTTCTTCTCTTCATTCTTGTTCCAAAAAACCTTATCTTGAAACTTCGTTCCTCCTTTTGCATTTTCTTCAACACAAAACCAGAAAAAAATTTCCAAATGTTTCTCTACAAAATGGCAGTACCCCTCACTTATAACAATATCAGAGCTTGCATCAAAAAAGAATTCAAAGTTTCTGAAGAAGATTTTGAAAGCAATTCCATAAGCATTAGTGCTTTCTTTGTTAACCAAGAGCTTGATTTCTATTATGAAATCCTGGAAGGACCAGTTTATCCCAACATGCTGGCTGATTTCTGGATGTTTGCGTCTTTACGCATAGATCCAGAAGGTAGAACCACCATAATCTCTGAGGTTCGAGGTGCCCACATTAGGATCACTCCCACCACTATCTCTAACCTTATGAGATGCAACAACTCTGGGGAGACCTTTGATGATAACAACTTCAACATGACCACTCATCTTCTGTTGAGGACTCTCATGGATAATGACCCTTTCAGCGCCAAGGTCATCAGGATTTGGCATCAACTCCTTGTGGGTAATTTTCGTCCACGAAACCATGATCAAAATAGCATCATGGTGGAAGATTTAGAGTTTATACTCTGTGGCTTTCGTGGGAAGAAAATCAACTTTCCTTTGATGATCTTCAAAGGGCTTGTTGAGGCAGTTTCTATGGCTGCTGCTCGTCAAGGGGTTGTGACATGTCTTCCATATGGGAGACTCTTATCTTACATATTCCTCAAAAAGGGTATAGTGAGAAGGATGCGCAGCTCTGGATCCATGGATATGTTCGAAGCGGAGAGCTTGCCCCTGCTGGCTTTGGAAGGTTTAGACCAGAGGATCAACTAGGAGGTGTTTTGGTTTATGTTTTCTCTTTTGTACTCTTCAACATTTTGGGTCATGCTTTTAGGCTTCATTTTGTAATGCATGTAATCTTTTACTTTCTAATGACAAATATTTTGCTGTTTCTTTGTCTCTTTACTTTATTTATCGTATATTTTGATCACAAAGCCATTTTGGCATTAGTTCAACCATTCTGGCTTACGTAGTACCTTAAATATCTACGTTTTTGCAATCTTCAGTTCATGCATGCTTGGTTTGTATCTCTTCAGATACTTCCCATTTACTCTTAAGATCCTGCGATCTTCTGCTAATTCTTCGATTTCGTAAGCATTATTTAAAAATACCTTTAAGATTTGAAAGGGTCCTTCCCAGTGTGGGGACCATTTACCAAGTGCCTGATTCTTTCGATCTATAGGTAAAATAACTTTCCAAACTAAGTCATTATTGATAAACGTTTTACCTTTCACCTTTTTGTTGTATGCTCTGGATACTCTTTCCTTTTGCCTTTTTATCATCTCCAATGCTCGAAGTCTATCTTCGTCCAGGTCTACTAATTCATTCATCATTAACTCCCAGTATACGTTGGGAGGGATTTCTGCCTGTCTTTGTATCCTTACTGACTGCAGGTATATCTCGATTGGGAGTACTGTGTCGTGACCAAACGTCAGTTGGAAAGGCGTAGTATTTGTAGCTTCTTTTGGAGATGTTCGACAAGCCCAAAGTGCTTGGTCCAAAGTTTTATGCCAATTCTTGGGTTTTTTCCCCACATGTTTCTTGATAAGACCAATTATTATCTTGTTTGCTGCTTCAACTTGTCCATTTGCCTGAGCATAGTAAGGTGTAGAAGTAAACAATTTGAACCCTATTTCTTTGGCGAAGTCCTGCATCTTTCGCCCAGTGAACACTGATCCTTGATCAGTAGTTATACTTTTTGGGATTTCAAATCTGTATATAATATGTTTCTGAATAAACTCAATCACGGCCTCTTGATCCACATTCGCGAGTGGTATTGCTTCGACCCATTTTGTGAAGTAGTCTATTCCTACCAATATGTATCTTTGACCTTTAGATGATTTGGGGTGAATTTCTCCAATCAAATCTAGTGCCCATCCCCTAAAAGGCCATGGTTTCACTATTGAACTTAATTCGTTTGCTGGGGCGTGTTGGATACCTGCATGTTCTTGACATTCTTGACACCCTTTCGCAAACTCTATGCAATCTTTTAACATGGAAGGCCAATACATTCCATAACGAAACAGAAGCCATTTCATTTTGTGTCCTGCTTGATGTGCACCACATGCTCCACTGTGTACATTTGAAAGAGCCAAATATGCTTCTGCTTCACCCAAGCATTTTAACAAGACCCCTTCAGAAGTTTTCTTGAACAATTCGTTTCCCATCAGGAAATATGACAGGGCTTTATATCTCACCTTCCGATCTGTATCTGTCGAAGGATTTTTTAAATAGTTCACAATTGGGCTCCTCCAATCTGTATCTGCTAACGAGTCTATATATAACACTTCGAATTCTTCTTTGCCAGCAAAGCCTAATTTTGAATTCTCCAGGTCACTTGGGGAAAGTTTGGTAGCCATTGCTTTCCCTCTAACTTTGATCAGTTCTTCTAATTTTTCTTTTGATACCCTATATCCTGAGGCTAACTGTGCCAAATCATTTGCTTCTTGATTCTTGGTCCTTGAAACATGGTTTAACTCTACGTATTCGAATTTTTTAAGCCGCCTATTTGCTATGACAAAGTACATGATCAAGTTTTCTTTGATGCATTTGTACTCCTTTGTTAATTGCTTGATCACTAGTTCGGAGTCTCCTTTAATTTCGACTCTGGTTGCCCCCAATTCTAACAAAGCTTCAAGTCCAGCAATTAGTGCTTCATATTCAGCTTCGTTGTTGGAGCATAAAGGACCTTCAATCTTGTACTTGAGCTTTGTTGGAATTCCATCAGGAGAAATTATCAATATCCCAACACCAGTTCCTTCTCTGTGAGTCGAACCATCGAAGTATAGCTTCCAAGGCTTCAAATCTACATATTGTTGAGGATTCTCAACCACTGCATGGTCAACAATGAAATCTGATACAATATGACCTTTCATTGCCTTGAGAGGTTGAAATATCAGTGAGTACTCAGTAAGGGCTAAAGCCCATTTGCCAATTCGACTGTGCAATATTGGCTTTGATAATATATGTTTGATAACATCGCAATGAGACGAAACATAAACATCAACTGGCTTTATATAATACTTGAGTTTGATACAAGAGAAATATAAACAAAGGCAGAATTTTTCTATTGCGCTATACCTAGTCTCTGCATCATTGAGTACTCTACTTAAATAATAAATGGCTCTTTCGATGCCATTTTCATCTTCTTGTGCTAACATACTGCCTATTGTATTATCTGAAGCTGAAATATATATGCGCATGTGTTTCTTCCCATTTGGGGGAGATAAGATTGGTGGATGGATCAAGTATTGCTTGATTTTATCAAAAGCTTCTTGATGTTCGACACGCCATTCGAACTTTCCTTCCCTTAGACAAAGTAGAGGGGAGAAAGCTTGTGTGCGTCCACTCAAATTAGAGATGAACCTTCTTAAGAAGTTTATCTTCCCCAGCAAGGACTGCAATTCTTTCTTCGTGGATGGAGGCTTGGTTTCCATAATAGCCTTCGTTTTATTCTGGTTAATTTCTATCCCCTTTTTATGAACCACGAAGCCCAGGAAATCTCCAGCCTGCACAAAGAAAGCACATTTGAGGGGATTCATCTTTAAGCCATATTTTCTCATTCTTTCGAATGATTGGCTTAGATGATCGAGATGATCGCAATCTGAGACAGATTTAACTACGATGTCATCTATGTATACTTGCATGAATGTTTCTATAAAATCATGAAATATTGAATTCATTGCTCTCTGGTAGGTTGCCCCAGCATTCTTTAAACCGAAAGGCATCACAACCCACTCATAGGTGCCTATTGCCCCTGGGCAACGAAAAGTTGTTTTAGACACATCTTCTTCTGCAATGAAAATCTGATTATAACTAGAGTATTGATAAGTGCCAAAATGTTGCTATTTTGAGTATATAATTGTGGCACTTATCGATTCTATTCATTCCGTTTTTGTAATAAAATCCCCACTTTTGTGTATATATTCACATTATTTAGTTTTCATATGTTTTATATAGCGTTTAATAGTTTTTCCTTTGTTTTTATAGGTATTCATGCTTATTGGAGCCTCGAGGAATAAAGTGTCGAAGGCACGGCTCCGATTGCGCGATTTTGGATCAAATAAGCAAGATTTGTGCAGAGAGGTCCGCTTAGCGGCGTCTAAGCGCGCTTTCCAGTGGCGAACCAATTTTCCTGGCCGCTAAGCGGCAGCTCTGGCCGCTAAGCGGAGCCCTGTTTACTGTTCTAGATATTTTTGTAATACGTGTAGTCCGCTCAGCGAGGTTTGGCCGCTAAGCGGCCGTAGCAGAAATTGTGTTTATATTTCTTCATTTGTAACATTTCTAGGGTATGGTTTTGGAGAGTTTTTGGTTCTAACTCCATCATTTTCATTCTTAGATTAAGATTAGCTTAGAAAACAACACCGGGTCATGCACTTGGAAGATTGGAGGTGGATTTCTCATCAACCGGAGCTGACAACCCGCGAGATGTTTGGTTTATCTCTTCACTTCTTTGTGTATTTCTTTTGTGTTGGGTTTGTTTGTATAGTTACTTGAATCTTATGTATATTTACCGATTGTAATGTTATGTTTAACTTGCTTTACAAATCTGTGTTGATGTTATCCTGGATTTTTGCTCTATGCTGGGGATTTGGGTTGCTTTAGAGATAAACATCTTGAATCCTTATCTAGGATGATAATCTGTTGGTTCTGAACTCTAGAGATAGATTTAGAGCTAGCATTCACTGTGGGTATCTGTACTTAATGCTTTCGTGTTTGAGCGGCGCGAAAGATTGCTGACGCAAGAATACGGATGTTCTCATGACTTCGCGTTAGAGATAACCTTAGTTGTGAGATGATCTCGTTTGTGCTTCAGAGATGGACGCTTATGTGAGAGATACGTGATAACATAGATGAGTATCGTAGGTTGAGTATAACAGGTTGGTAAGTGTATGTTTGTGAAGAGTGAATATATTTACATTCCTGATAAGTTATTTCTCTTCTAAGAATGTGTTTATTCTTTTTTTCTGTCTATATCTTTGTTTACTTTTTTCACATTCAATCCAAAGTTCGAAATCGTAGAAATTGTTGAATGGCATCTCTCCATCTCTGAGGACGATAATTCCTGGATCAATATTTCCAAATCTTTTTTGTTGCTTGCCCTATATTGCATTCACCAAAATGGCGCCGTTGCCGGGGATGGTTGTTTGAATTGCATCGCAATAGTTTCTGTGGTCTTGATCTTTGTATATATTGTATATATTGTATAGTTTCACTTGTATATTTTCACTTGTATATATTTACTTGTTTACATTCACCACTTTTCTCTTTTTGTACGATAATAGTTGTTTGTGTTCCATACTTGTGCATATGTGTTGGTTTGTGCACAAAATTGTATAATTGCGTTTTCTTTTATATTTGTATAATTGTTGTATATATTTGTACCCGTAACGTTTGTTGAGTGCTTTGGTTAGGACACTTTCTTTAGGCTTGTGCGGTGAGACGTCACCATGGCATGACAGGAGGAAGCTACTTTCCAAACACCAAAACAATAAAGGCGTCGAGCTAACGACGTAAAACAAGCGCTTGTTGGGAGGCACCCCAACGGTTGTAAATTTTTGTCTATATTTCAGTATTTGAGGTATTTAGGTGAAGTGGAGGAAAATTGGAACAGGTGTTTCTGTTCTGATTTTTCAGGTTTTTCTGTCATCCGCTAAGCGATGACAGTAAAATTTTGTTTTCTTGCTTAGTATCAGTGGGATTCCTATTCCACTTAGTTCACTCCTTTTTCCCACTCTCACCAAGGCTAATTAGTAGTATATACTAGTTTTGTTTTTCTAATTCTTTTGTTGGTTGTTTGTACTCAAATTTTGTTCGGTAATTTTAAGGTGATTTTCCAAAGCTTGAGTGTTTCAACTTGCGGATGTATGGTAGGATATTGTTTTTGAAGTTGTATCATTCAAGGTACTCATTTATCGCTTTCTATAGCATAACATGTTTAGGAAACTTTTTATTTGTACAATTACCATACCATTCATTCTTTTGCATTACTTGCTTATTGATTGAATCACTTTAGTTCCCAAACCATAAATATGAGGAAGCTTTCCATTGTTTACATATGCTGGAGGCCACAATCTTTGTTTTAACTGGATTTCATTATGCTTAATCTTTTGTTTATGTTGACTTTATGAAAGCATGAAAAGGATCAAGGCATTTTGTTTCATTTTGAGCACAACCACCATAACCAAATAGTCAATTCACCTTGTGAGTGTGTGATCATCTGTTAACCCTTTTGAGCCTTTTTATCAATATCCATGTTGTTTTTGCTAAATGCTTATCTTTGAGTGTTTATTTCTCATTTTTGCATGGATGATTGATTCTTTATTTTCTTGAACCCTCAACTTTATGTTGTTGTATGAATTTTTACCTTGCTTAGAAAGTAGGGAGTATTCATATGATGGTGTGGTTGAACTCAAGTTGGGGAGAGAAATGGTTGCTACTTATGTGGTTGTTGCTATGAGGTTGAAAAGAAAGAAAAAGAAAAAAAAGGGAAAAAAAAGAAAAAGAAAAAAAGTGAAAAAGTTTTGAAAAACAAAAAGAAAAGAGAAATGAATAATTGTTCTAATAAGTATTGTGATTGGTTTGAGAAACTTGTGGTTAAGGAAGAAGTTTAATCGAGATTTTGTTGCTTAGAACTTTGTGGATTGATCACCCCCTTAGGTTTATGCAAGTTTTTGTTTTGATTAGCCTTAGGACATATCCCTTGTTTGTTAACCAAGCCACATTACAACCTTGAAAAGCCCTTGTGATTCTTGCTTTTATATCTTCAATGTGATTTTTGGATGAATGCATAATTTAATCTTTTGTTTGCAAGATTGTTGGATGAGTGTTAAAAGTCCTTCACCTTTGTGTGTTCTTCATCCATTGATGAATTTTTGCTAGGTGTGATTCATGATGTGAGCATGTATTGTGTTAGAATGTTTTGTATGCTTTTTGTGCTTAGGATGTGTTTCGTTTACATGTTGTCGTTGTAGGATAGTGGTAAGTATTTACTTTGTTTATACGTTTTTGTATTGAGCCATACATTTGTTTTTGGTTTTCAAAACTTGTTGATTCACAATTCTTTGGTTTATTACTTTTGATACTTTAATTTATTTGACATTGTTTGAGGACAAACAAAGTTTCAAGTTGGGGAGAGTTTGATAAGTGCCAAAATGTTGCTATTTTGAGTATATAATTGTGGCACTTATCGATTCTATTCATTCCGTTTTTGTAATAAAATCCCCACTTTTGTGTATATATTCCCATTATTTAGTTTTCATATGTTTTATATAGTGTTTAATAGTTTTTCCTTTGTTTTTATAGGTATTCATGCTTATTGGAGCCTCGAGGAATAAAGTGTCGAAGGCACGGCTCCGATTGCGCGATTTTGGATCAAATAAGCAAGATTTGTGCAGAGAGGTCCGCTTAGCGGCGTCTAAGCGCGCTTTCCAGTGGCGAACCAATTTTCCTGGCCGCTAAGCGGCAGCTCTGGCCGCTAAGCGGAGCCCTGTTTACTGTTTTAGATATTTTTGAAATACGTGTAGTCTGCTCAGCGAGGTTTGGCCGCTAAGCGGCCGTAGCAGAAATTGTGTTTATATTTCTTCATTTGTAACATTTCTAGGGTATGGTTTTGGAGAGTTTTTGGTTCTAACTCCATCATTTTCATTCTTAGATTAAGATTAGCTTAGAAAACAACACCGGGTCATGCACTTGGAAGATCGGAGGTGGATTTCTCATCAACCGGAGCTGACAACCCGCGAGATGTTTGGTTTATCTCTTCTCTTCTTTAGGTATTTCTTTTGTGTTGGGTTTGTTTGTATAGTTACTTGAATCTTATGTATATTTACCGATTATAATGTTATGTTTAACTTGCTTTACAAATCTGTGTTGATGTTATCCTGGATTTTTGCTCTATGCTAGGGATTTGGGTTGCTTTAGAGATAAACATCTTGAATCCTTATCTAGGATGATAATCTGTTGGTTCTGAACTCTAGAGATAGATTTAGAGCTAGCATTCACTGTGGGTATCTGTACTTAATGCTTTCGTGTTTGAGCGGCGCGCGAGAGATTGCCGACGCGAGAATACGGATGTTCTTGTGACTTCGTGTTAGAGATAACCTTAGTTGTGAGATGATCTCGTTTGTGCTCCAGAGATGGACGCTTATGTGAGAGATACGTGATAACATAGATGAGTATCGTAGGTTGAGTATAACGGGTTGGTAAGTGTATGTTTGTGAAGAGTGAATATATTTACATTCCTGATAAGTTATTTCTCTTCTAAGAATGTGTTTATTCTTTTTCTGTCTATATCTTTGTTTACTTTTTTCACATTCAATCCAAAGTTCGAAACCGTAGAAACTGTTGAATGGCATCTCTCCATCTCTGAGGACGATAATTCCTGGATCAATATTTCCAAATCTTTTTTGTTGCTTGCCCTATATTGCATTCAACAAGTATCCATCCAACATACTTAGATATTCAAAACCTGCGGCTGAATCCACTAACATTTCTGCCACAGGCAAAGGATATTCATCCTTAGGAGTTGCTGCATTTAGATCACGAAAATCTATGCATACTCTTAATGAACCATTCTTTTTAATAACTGGTACAATATTAACAATCCATTCGACATACCTTGTGGTTCTGATGAACTTACACCGTAGGAGTCTTTCGACTTCTGCTTTAATCTTCGAATGAATTTCTGGTGCGAACCTTCTAGGAGTTTGCTTGATGGGCTTCTTTCCTTCTTTTATGGGTAACTTCAATTTGACCAAATCGCGCCCTAAACCAGGCATCTCATCGTAATCCCATGCAAAGCAATCTTTGTTCTTCTTCAACAACGCGACCACTTTTGACTTCAGCGGTGGCTCTAGTTTCGCACTGACGTATGTTACCCTCTTTTGATCTCCATCTCCAAGATTTACCTCTTCGAGTGGATCTTGGGCAAGCATCTTGATATTTGATCCCATTGGGTCCTTCTCGAATCCCAAAGGCTCTTCGTCGTAGATTGCATCCAATCTTTGACCTATCTCTTCTCCTGAAACCTCTTTCACTTGGACTGAATCTTCAGGCAGGTGAGGGATCGTATCTATCCCCAAATCTGGAGTTTCTTCCTTTTTTAGCCCTTCATTAAACAACATTTTTGTCAATTCGGCTTCGAGAGCCGTCATTCTTTTATTCTCGGCTACATAAGCCGAAATCTTTCTGAAAAATGATGACTCAGACATCATCAACTTCGTCATCCCAGCCTGTTGGCCGTATTGTTGGATAATGTTCCGTTGATGGGGTGTCTTCTGGGCCATCCATTATTTCCCTATTCCACTGGAAACCATTTGGGTGTAGAGTTAAGTAGTACAACGCATTTTTATTTGGGGTATACATCTCTTCTGCAGCATGACAAGGTCCTATGTTTGCCAAGTTCCTATCGAAGTTAGTTTTATTAACCTGGTTAACTTCAGCCATGTAGTAGCTCTGATCTCCCTCAATATTCTCTACTATACCATCTTCCCTCCAAATGGTTACCCTTTGATGCATTGTCGATGGCACAGCGGCAACCCCGTGGATCCATTCTCTTCCGAGCAAAAGGTTATAGTTTGCTTTTGCTGGTATAACCATAAACATAGTTGGCCTCGTGACTGAGCCAACTGTTAAACTTACCTGAACAACTCCCAGTGTCTGTCCTATCTTGCCTTCATAGTTAGATAAAACCATGTTATGTGGCCTTATATCGGTATCGAACATACCAATTCTTTTCAGCATGTATTGGGGCATTAGGTTCACTGCTGCCCCCCATCTACTAGGACTTTATTAATGCCAACATCTTCAATTTTAGCCCTTATGTAGAGTGGTTTCAAATGATTTCGCATACCTTCATCAGGCCTCTCGAAGAAAGCGTTCTGCTCTTTAACTGCGCCGTTGTTTAGAACATAGTAACACACAGGTTTGTGTTTCTCCATTTCTTCGATATCAGCCTCTTCGCAGTCTTCAAATTTAGTTTCCTGATTAAACTCATGAAGGAGTACAGATACAACGTTGCAGTTGAGGTTTATAGATGACACCCCGTCAGAATCGAAATCATTCGTCATTCTATCCTCTTCCTTCCAAGGACTGGAATGCATCTTTTCTTCTTCTTCTAAAATATTTTCAGCTTCGAATAGTCTGCGTTCCACCGGAGGTTTGCTTGCCTTCGCCCCCTGGTGTGGGACTTGGTTGCTACTAGACTCTCCAGCTTCTCTTGGTCTGTATTCTCTTTGAGCCTTTTTCATTCTCTGGTGCCTTCTCCACTGGGATCTGGACATAGGATTTTTTCCCTTGTAATTCTCCAACCGATACATCTCTCGATTTGAGTTTTGAAATTGCTTCCTATATGCCATTGCAGTCCTTCCTCCTTGGTCCCAACTTCGCCATTTGTTGGTTCTTGCACCAGCTTGCACCCATCTGTCCCTAGGTACTTCTGCAGGGACTTTGAATGTTACCCTTCGAGCCCTAGGATGTGGGCTGTCAGGTCTCTTCGTTGGGGTCCATATATCGAAACCATACAGGTTAGGACGTGATCCCTGAGTTTCTCGACCCATGTAGCAGTACACCCTCTCGAATGATCGTGCCAGCATTTCATCATAAACTGCCCCACATCTGGGGCATAGTGCAACTTCAGTGTTTTGCCTGTGACATCTGACCAAAAATCCTACTAAGCTTTCTTCCATCTTTGGGTATACTTGTAGCAAAGGGTTTGGTTCTCTCCCGGGGTGTTCCCATCTTTCGCGTCGAGCCCTTTCGAAGTTGGCTTCGACCCTTCGATTCAGCATGTTCGAACACCTTGGACACATCCATTGTTTTCCGCCATTCCTTTCATGGAAATTCCAGAGATAATCTTTGAGACTTTTCCCTCTTGGAGGGATTTCAATGTTTCCCTTTTGCCTTGTCAACAATGTCTCCAATTCGCCAAATTCAGACACTGGTCGTCCGGCACTGACCATGTTAACAACTGCTGGGGGGGCTTCAGAAATTTGGATTTGTTGAAGTTTTACCCTGAGGTCTTCAGTGGCCTCACTGGTTTTTTCTCTCGAAACTTCAGTTATCTCTGTCTTAGAGGATTCTTCAACAACAGTATTGAAGACCGCATCGTCATTTAGGCTTTCAGTAGCCTGCTTTCCGGTTAACATTGTATCAGCTTTCGCAATGTCTACCTCAGATACATCTACCATGTTGACATCCAGTGGTTCACAAAGGCTAGCGTCAGCAATGTTCAAAGGATTTGTGTCGACCTTCATGTGACTCTTAGTCTTGTCAGCAAACTTCAAACGTCCATCCTTGATAGCGTTTTGAATTAGATCCCTGAAAAGAAAACATTGTGAGGTTTTATGGCCCAAAAAACCATGATATTTACAAAAACCTCTCTTCTTCCGTTGTTCTAACGGAGGAATTTTGGAATTTGGAGGCAGTATCATTTGGCCATCTTTTACTAGTAAATCAAATATCTCATCACACTTAGTGACGTCGAATGTGTAAGTTTTCTTAGGGAATCTATCGTTCTTATCGTTTTCTACTGGGTTTTTTCCATTTGCAGGATTGAGTAATTTGCAAGCATAAGGTGGCGCTTCTTTCAGTTCGGCTAAATCTATTTCGACCTCTTCTATGCCATATGAGTTGCTGAAAGATTCGTCATCGGCGTCTTCCGCCTCGACGTATGCTACCCTTTCCTTTTTATATCCATTGTTTGCTCTAGCTTTTTCTGCTTTCAAGCGTTCGACTTGTCGAACCCTATCTGCCAACTCGGCCATATCCCCAAGGTACTAAGTATCTAGTTTCTTTCTAATTGAATAGTCTAGACCACCGGCAGCCATTTCGACCAATTCATGTTCTGGGACTATCGTGAAACACCTTGATTTCAATAGTCGGAACCTATTCAGGTAGTCATCAATTGGTTCTGTAAACTTCCTCTTAATGCTGGCCAATTCTTTCAGACTTATCTTGGTTTGGCCCATGTAGAACTGTTCATGGAACAACCTTTCTAAGTGTGCCCAAGCATCTATCGAATTTGGTGGTAAAGTAGTGAACCAAATAAAAGCATTCTTTGTTAGCGAACTAGGGAAATATTTGATCCTTAAATCCTCATTCTCTGCTAAGTCTCCTGCTTCTGTCAGATATCTGGCAATATGTTCCACAGTTGACTCACTAGTTTCGCCTGAAAACTTTGTGAACTTGGGCACTTTAGTGCCTCTAGGCAACTCTGTCTGCATGATATAATCTGATATGGGGGATGTATAATTTGGACGTTGAAGTCCAGTGCTAAGGCCGTTATTGGCCATAACCCTTTCTATCATGGCGGTTAAGTTATTTTCCGTAGCCAGATTTTCTCTTCTGACTCTCTGAACGATTTCATCCGGATGTTCATTCCTACCCACTATCCTTAATCTGGGTCTTACTTCCTCCATTTCCTGTTGAACGGGAACAGCTCTTTGATTCGAAGCCTCCAAATCTATTACTTGGTTCCCTTCGATTGCCGCTGTTCTTTGTGGGGCAACTACATTATTAGTTTTTCCTAGACGGAGGGACCACATCTTGAATACGTTCCATAATGGGTCCTTCTTCTCGATACAAGGGCTGTTTGTCCTTTCATTTAGGGTATGGAACTCCCATGAAATCTGCCATTCGATTCATTTGAGATGATATCTTTTGGAAAATCTCCATATTCTCTCGATTCGTACTAGTAATATTTGTTGCTAGTGGATTCAAAATTGAAGCCAGTTCCTTGGCCAAGACCCCTAACATATCATGGTTGCTTGCATCCATTTCTTGTCGGAATGCTGCTTGATTACTTGTGGTAAAATTGGGTATTTGGGTAGAGAAGCCAGTATTTTGTGCACTTCGACCCACTGAACCAACATTTGGCGAAAACGTCGCATTATTAGTTGTAGCATATGTAGGTCCTGCCCCCTGTACGCCTGTTCCATATGGATATGGCATTCCGTATGGGTAGTTTGGCCTCCATTCGAATGCAGAGTTCGACCCTGGGTTGAATAAGTTATTTACAGCATTTGTCGAGAAAAGTGGTATCTCGTTTGCGCTTGTGGATGAAGGTGCGGTAGTCGACACTGAAACTGGAATAGTCCCTGATGGTTCTGTATTATTCTCAGGTATAGCCTGGGAACTATCCGTGGGCCTCGATCCATTTGGACCCGTGTATCCCGCGCTCCTTGAGTAGAAGACGAAACATGCATAGAATTTGCCGCTCCTGATCCTGAGCCTTGTGGGGTATCTTGATCTCCCCCTGTACTGGTCGTGACGACCATTTTCTTGTTGTACCTTCGCTTGGGAATCGGTTGTGCACTGTTTGTTAATTTACCGTTCCTAAGGTTCATACAAGGTCTTGATATTGTCTAGACAAAATAAAACAATTGATTAAAAACAATCTTCTTGACACTGTCCCACTGGGCGTGCCATTTTGTTTACGGTGATTTCCGGTAAACAACCGCTAGTCTTCCAAATTTTAATAAATATGATTTGGTTACTCGCAGGATCGACTATATTGATCCTAGGACATAGTCAAAAAGATTGTTATTTATGATGATTCGAACCATGTTTATGATTTTGCCTTGAAAATAAGAATTACTCAATCGAAACAATAAAGGTTAGTAGTCACTTGGTTATACACGTAAATATAACTTCAGCGAAAGGTAAGTCAAGATAAAACATAAGATAAAAACTGTAAAAGTGCAAGAATCTTAAAATGCAAAAATGTTAAATACTTCAAAGATAAATAAGATGAAAATAAAGAGTGCAGGAATGCAAATGGCAGGAAGTAAACGAAATGCAATAATATCGAAAGATACTTGAAAATAAAGGAAAATACACATGTATTAAAATGGTGGTGGTGTCATACGTACATTTCTCAGCGAACTCTTTCTCTTAACGCTTGATACTTGAGTAATATGTGAGTGATTTGTACAAAATGAACACACTGAATCCTAACATTAGAACCCTTATTTATACTAGTTTCGACCTTAACGGTCCTACGCTAATTTAATGCCACGTTTCTCATGAGAATCCCCGGAAAGCCATCTGTCTCTGGACAGTTATGCAAACTTCTTCGAATTTCAAATCTTCCCGCCTGAATCCTCCTTCGACGCGTGGCAATATAACTTAACATTAAAATACCACGGAAATACACTAAGCATCAGTACTTAACATATTTCGTAAAATTTGTCTAAGTCTCGAAGATATACACTCCTACTAGTTTCAGCAATCACTATCTTCGTTATGACTTAAAATTCTTCATTCTCGAAACATGGCCATCAGGAGCCTCAAATCTTTTTTAATGATCTAACACTTTAACTCGCCATTTGACCCTTTAACCTCTATGGCTTTAATGGTGAATCCTTCAATACACTCTCCTTTTTTCTTCAGAATGGCTATCAGTACGACCAATGTCTTCGGTTGGTGCTTTTGAGAGGTGAAATAAGATGTTAATTCTTTGTAGAGTGTCCTCAAACACTACTAAAAATTCGCTTTTAGTGACTGATTTAGTGACCGTAAATTTTTGGTCACTGACCGAATTAGCCACCAAAATTTTATATTCATGAGCGCAATTATAAGAGGTCACTAAATCGGTCACTAAAATAAATCATCCACCGATTTAGAGACCAATATTTTGTGACCGAAATTTTGGTCACTATAGTGACCGAATTAGCCACCAAAATTTAATATTCATGAGCCAATTTTATGTGGTCACTAAATCGGTCACAAAATTTTTTTTTATATACAATTTAATTTTTATATATAAATTAGAGACCAAAATTTTGGTCACTAATATTTTTTGTTTTCTTTTTCAATTTTTAATCCTCTTTATTATTTTACTATTTCCTTTCCATTTTTTTTAAAGATATTAATTCTCTTTCAAATCTAAATTTTTACTAAAATTTTTATATTTTTATTGTTTTAACCTATAATATATTTATAAAAAATTATATGTATATATGTTTAAATATAAAACATAACAATAGTTGTTAAGTGGTGTAGTGGCAAGTTGTTAACAAAATACTCGGAGGTCATAAGTTTGATTCCTAGGTATCACAATTTTTAATTTTATTTTATGAAAATGAACACTAAAATCGGTCACTGAAATCGGTCCCTAAAAGCGAACCCTAAAAACGAACCATAAATACGAACCCTAAATGAAAAACCTGTTGTGATTCTGTGGTGTTAATCCTCGCTCTTCCTTCAAATTGCAATGTACAAATGGTTTTGTTCCCAGAGCTTCTTGAAGCTTTTCGTCTTTTGTGGAAAAGAGAAATGAGATTTTGTGGAAAATGGTACTTTGTGGAAATGAGACTTGTAGAATATAAACATATAATACTATATAATACTGTATTTGACACATAAGCATTCTTAAAAGGCCACGTAGATAATAAAATAATGAGACAACTAACGGAACCAAACGAAAGGATAAACGTGAGACCATTTTAAAAGATAAGGGAGTTATGTGAACTTTTTAAAAATTGAGGGGCCAAAATGGACTCCGAGTAAAAGTTAAGGGACGAAAAAGGGTATTTTGCCTAATATTAATTACAAAAGTAATTACTTTTACGCTATATTGAAAATTCACATAGAAAAAGGAAACATTTAAAACAATGTCACATAAATGAGTTTTCTTTTTATAGTTATGTTTTAAATTAGAAACGAAAAATTATTTGTATCACATTTGCATATTAGTTATATAAATATTTGATATATTTTTGGACCAAATATTTGATATTATTATTACCTACAATTTTTCTTTTGAATATAATTTGATTTATATGGTGTATATCTATATATCAAATATATGAGTTAATTATTAGTTTTTTCATTACATAATATAAAAAAAATCTTCTTTACCTTGTTAATTATAAATACTAATTTATAATTATTAATTTTATTTATTAAATTTTAATTATTTTTAAATTTATTTACCAATTCAACTCAATATTGTATCTATAAGAGAAAAAAATCGAGAACAATCAGAGTCTAAATCCTAATTTTTATTCATTCTTATATTCCTCTAAAATTAATTCTAAATATTTTAAAAAATTTAATTATAAATATAATATAAGAAAAAAAGGTGTGATAAGTCAAATCAACTTCAATAAAAAAATCTTAATTAACTTAATATAAGAATATTAAATCGAACAACATTTTGATTCCAAACGACATCCTTTATCCTTTAGTAAAAAAAAATATTAAAAGTCAAATCCGATCTAACTTTCTAAACATTGTGTTTTCCAATTTTTGAATTTTCTGATTTAAATCCATGTTCTTTTGCATGTCGGTTATTAGGTCCAAATAAATCGGTCAAAGTTTTAGTTGTTAGATCAACAAGTTGAATAGGACGATCCAATATAATTTTGATTACCATGATTTTTTAAACTATTTGTATAATTTTATAAATTTATTTTAGGAGAGAGAAATAGTAAATATTTATAAAAGAGTATATTTTATTGAAAAAGATGTAATATAATTAAAAGTATATTTAAAAAAAATAGATTGAGGAAGGAAGGGATTATTAAGAGGGTTTTATAATAGAAGGAGTTAAAGGGTTTTATAGTTAGGGTTTTATTGGTACTACGTCAGTATGGAGATATAGGAAGAGGAAGAATCAAAAGCTAAACAAGGTACACTTTTCCCCTAATCATAATTTCAACTTCCCCTTCATAAAAGAACACAACCCCCGGTTTTCTTCAAATTTGATTCTTCTTCTTCTTCTCTGAGACAATGAAGAGACGATGCCATAATCATGATTACTGTCTTCCAAACTGTGAAAACAAAGACAGACTGAGTGACCTTCCAAACTGCCTTTTACTACACATACTCTCCTTTTTGAATGCCGAACGAGTTGTTCGGACTTGCATTCTCTCCAAGAGATGGAACAATCTTTGGAAGTCTCTTCCCGTCCTTACATTAGGTTCGGTCAAGAAATCCAACCAATTCATGTCTAAAATCTTGTCTTGTCGGGATTCCTCAGCGACTCTACACACTCTTGATTTTCACAGCTATGCAATTAGGAAGCCTGGCCAAGTCAAATGGATAATAGAATATGCAGTTTCACACAATGTCCGGCATTTAGATATATATCTTAAAGGTCGTTTTCAAGAATTTCCCAGTTGCTTATTTTCATGTGGCACTTTAACTTCTCTTAAACTTTCTGTTTTCCTCCCTTCAATGTTTACTAAGAGATTGTTTTTCCCTAATTCTCTGAATTTGCCGGCATTAACCAGCTTGTCTCTAAGGTCATTCACCTTTCTTGTCGGCGATGACGGACGCGTTGAGCCTTTTTCTGCTTTAAACAAGTTGAATAGTTTGGTCATTAACAGATGTGAAGTTTTGGGTGCCAAAAACCTTGGCATATCAAGTGCCACACTTGTGAATTTAACTATAATAATGAGTGATAGGGCACCTACAGCCTCTTTCGGATTTGAGCTATCTACCCCAAGTCTTATTACCTTTCATTTTATTGGTCATCCTCTTCAGAAACTCTGTCAGAGCAATGGCAATCTCTCCACGGTCAAGCGTGTAAGTATTGATGTCAAGTATTGGATATATGAGGCTAATACTCCTTTGGTTCTACTCAACTGGCTGGATGAGCTTGCTAATATCAAATCATTGACACTTACTTCATCTACTCTTAAGGTACTTTAGAGCATGTTTGATTTGAGAAATAAAATTGTTTTATTTTGAATTATGAAAAATATTATTGAACTCATACTAATTCGTCCTGATTGCGTAGGTTCTTTCCCATGCTCCCCGTTTATTGAAGTCTGAGTTCTCTTCATTATGTAACATGGAGTCACTGAACGTAAAAAAGAAATATTCTTCATCCATACTCGATGATGGATTAGTGGAGTTTTTGCTTCAAAACTCACCCTCAGCAAAGGTTAACATTGTTGATTAATTAAGGTCAGGTCAGGTGTGCATTCAACATTTTAAAAATAACCTTCTCTATTTTCTGTTTCCCCCTAACCTTTGTGTATAGTTGAATTGACACTGTGAAAATATAGTTATTGAATGTTTGAAAAAATCTTGTGTGATGTCATTATGCTTTGAAAAAATCTTGATAATGATCCATGCTAAAGATGAGCCTACCAAATATGTAGCAATATGTTAATTGTTATGAACCAGCTAACAGTGTTATTAAACATATGACAGCAAGAGATCTAAAGTTTTGGTTACCTGAAATGTTAATTTAAGGTATGAAGTGCAGACACCGGAGATAATTTGAAAAATAAATAAAGTAAACATAATCTCAAGTGTCGGTGTCGATTTGAGACACTTACACTCACATGAACACACATTTTTTTAGAGGTGTCGGTGCTATATAGAATTTAAGTTTACTAGACTTTATAGATAGTAATAGATGAGAAGATTAAGTCATGTTACTTGCATGCCTTCAAAGTTTGAACAAATTATTTATTTATTTCTCTAAGAGATTGTTTCTTTACTATTAGAGCTCTGACAACTAATTTAACAGAAATAATGTAGATGTTTATAGATTTTTTGGTTGTGTAAAAAGTTCTAACTTTATTTTTATATTTGTTTCATGTTTTACAGCCTGGTGCACCCTTGGTCACAAATAAAGCAGATATTGTGACTAGTGCAAAACAAATTGTCTATTACGACTGCAACTGTGTTTTTCTTCATTTTTCTATTTTAATCAACTATTATTAATTGATGTTAAGGTCAATATAAAGGATTTTTTCATACTGCAAGTGGTGTTTTTCCATACTATTGTTGAGCGTTTGGTTTGGCTTGACTGTGCTTGATTGTGTATTTCAAAATGCTGTGGCATGCGTACTAGACAATTGATTTTAGCCAAGAATGTGATGAATATGTATGAAAGAGTCTTACAAATGAGAAACTTTATAGGAATAACTAGTAGTTACTTTTAATTAGTTGAAGTGTGCCACAAATACATATTATTCTGGTTGTAGAAGGTGACTTAGAGTTTTTCCTCTATGATTCTGATTTTATATTAAACTCCCTTTAAGCTAATAGAGTGATGCTTCTAACAGAAGATTCTTCAAAGGAATTGGCACACTATAATATTATTAATTTTATGTTTTGCTAGATAGCCAGCACAAACATTTCTCTCTCTAAGAAAATGAAATAGTTGAAACCGTCATTCTTTAGAGAAAGAAGCTCTTTAAAGAACTGTGGCACAACGATAACAAACACTAAAAAACTTTGGGATATGTTTGATAGTTAATTTTGGAGTTAGAATAACACATCAGGTTTTTTATGTAAAGTTCTCAGGCTATCTGCAATCCAAGAAATAGCGTCATAAACTCAGTAGAAGGATGTTGAAATAATCAATATTACCCGCAAAATCATAAACTCAAAACTCATTAACATTTTGAATTAATTCACCAAAATCCAAAACGCCATGATAACCGGGGCTACTACCATCAATATTCAAAATCGTAATACTACCTTTTTGTGCATTCCACGTAATTGTTTTCATTGGATGAGACAAATTATGCTTGAGAAAATATTTAGTCAACAAATTAGCATAAATATGCCACACCCACGTCTAAAGGAAGAATTTCACCTTCTCGAGAACAGAAATATGCCACACCAACTTCCAAGTGTTATGGTATGTTGTATTCTTAACAAATAAAATTCTAATGAGCCAGTTATAACCATCCTCAGCAGTATAGATACCATTCAAACTTGGGTTATTTCTACTTCGTAACAATTAGAGGTGTGAGGCTTGCTTACGAACCACCCGTAATTGTCACTAGATTTTGTGAAAAATGGTTGTTTTTAGAAGTTTTGGAATGGTGTTTTACTTAGTGCTTTCATTTTTGCCCATGTCTTTCAAAATTGGGTCATGAAAACCTTCTTAGAACATACTTTCCTCCACTTTGACAAATCTCGTTATTTTTCTATAAAACAAAACAAACAACATTATTAGTTCAAAAATCGTGGGTTGCCTTCGCAATCGCATCAGATCGCAATTGCAGTGTGATTTTAATATCTCACCTCCGAATGTATTAGGAACCCCATCGCATCAGACAAGAAAGTTTCTTAGTTCCAGCCAAGGAAACTTTACACTATGTTCTATCTTATTAAGGAACAAGTCATGAAGAGAATATTCAAAGTCATCTATTGATAGCTTTGTTTTCTGAAGAGAACAACTAAGATGATGTATGCTTAGGTTTATGGATCAATAATGCTGAGTTAGTTGTTAATCCATAACAATAATTGTTCTAGCTTGATAGTGATTAGTGATTAGTTGCTTAAAAAAAACTAACTAGCTAACTCGTTAGTTGGGTTGATTATGTAACCATCAAGCTATTTTAAGTTGTTTGTAATTCAATTTTGATTAATTTATAATCCACATTCTTTCACCACACCTTCATCTTGTTGTATGTATTTAATTTCTTGCATCACAAGAAACCGAATTGAGTTGTGCTAACATTAAGTAGTGAAATAATATGGAGGCCTAGAGTTAGAGCATAATTATCGTGAGTGGTTTTTGTGACTTGTGAGTTGATTTTTAGAGAATTTGGGAGGCTGTGGAGGGCCACGATTATAATTTGCTATTAAAAAAAAACAAAATAAAATTATATGCTAATGTATCATATAATTTTTTTAATTTTGTAAAATATCAAATACATTTCAAATTATAGATGTGACTCTGCAAATCTCTTCCCTTCAAAGCCTTTTCCAAACCAACTCGCAATCATATTGTGTATGTGAAAACTGATATTTAATTTTCTACTGAATCATGTAATTGTCTTGTTACATGATAGTTTTGAAGGAGTTTATAATGCTAAAAGGGAATATAAAAACAGAACCATAGAACAATTTGTTTTGAATTAGTGACAGCAAGGTAAAGGAGATCATCAAAGTTAATGTATGCATATCCATTGGGAACCTTCAACAGCACTTTCATAAATTTAGTCACAGCATCAGCATCTGCTTTGTTTGTGATCAAGGGCTGACCAGGCTGTAAAACATGAAACAAATATTAAAATAAATTAGCACTTCTTACATACTACCAAAAAGCTCTATAAACATCATCTCCCTCAGGAATATATAAATAGCATAACTATATATTTGTCAAGCTAATCCTTACCTATAAAAGGATAATGTTAGTGCTGTCGACGGAGAATGGAGGTCCATGACGGAGAGCCAAAATCCTGACATACAGGTTGTTTTGCAGCTCTGTTATAGAGCATTATGGTAGAAAATCTACAATATCAATTGATATTTTCCATTGCGGTGAATCCAAAACCAGCTATGTATATCCGCCATAGCGCCACCATAACAGATATTTGATAACACCAAATGTTATGTAAGTCACATAGCTTTACATCACCCACAAGATTTTTTTCCAAACAATCAATAACTACATCATTTTCACCTAGTGTCAATTAAACTATACACAAAAGTTATAGTTTGTTTCTCCAAATTCCTATAACTTTCTTACATTCTATTCAATCAATTCTAACATTTTCAATATAGCATAGCATCTACTTAGGTTGTGACCGAATAAATCATGTTATAGTAGTATACATGTACAGTTAGTTACTATAAATACAGGATTTGTAAAAATAAATACTGGAAAACAGAATAGAGAAGGATGCAAAAATAAAGTTAACCAAGCCAAAAAAATCTCTCTTTAAAATGTTGAATGTACATCTGACCTTAATCAATCTACTATGTCAACCTTCGCCAAGGGTGTGTTTTGAAGCAAAAAGTCCACTAATCCATCAGGTACTGAGGAAGGATATTTCCTTTTTACTTTCAGTGACTTCAAGTTACATAAGGAAGAGAACTCAAACTTCAATAAATCGGGAACAAGGGAAAGAACCTAAGGAATCAGGACGAATTAGTATTTTTCAAAACTGAAAATGATACAATTTTGTTTCTCAAACAAAACATGCTATAAAGTACCTTAAGAGTGGTTGAAGTAACTGTCAATGATTTGATATTAGCAAGCTCCACCAACCAGTTAAGTAGAACCAAAGGAGTATCAGCCGCAAGAACCCAATAATCGACATCAATACTTACATGCTTGACCGTGGAGAGATTGCCATTGCTCCGACAGAGTTTCTGAAGAGGAAGACCACTAAAACTTAAGCTACAAAGACTTGGTGCAGATAGCTCAAATCCGAAATAGGCCTTACGTGCCCTATAACTCGTGATTATAGTTAAATTGGCAAGTGTGGTACTTGATATGCAAAGGCTTTGTGCATCAAGAACTTCACATTTATCAATGATCAAACTATTCAACTTGTTTAATGCAGAAAAAGGCTCAGCGCGTCCATCATCGCCAACACGAAAGGTGAATGACTGTAGGGACAAACTCGTTAATGCTGGCAAATTCAGAGAATTGGGAAAAAACGCTCTCATCGTATACAATCTAGAGCGGAAAACAGAAATTCTAAGAGAGGTTAATGTGCGAGATGAAAATAAGCAAGGGGGAAATTGTTGAAAATGACATTTGAGATAGATATTTAAATGCTGGACATTGTGTGAAACAGCGTATTTTATAATCCATTTGAGTTGGCGAGGTTTCCTAATTGCATAGCGGTGAATATCGAGAGTGTGGAGTGAGGCTGAGTAATCCCGAAGAGATAAGATATTAGACATGAATTTGTTGAAATTCTGAACAGCCTCTACCCTTGAAGCACCCCGGACTGTTCTAAAGTTTGAAGAACTTAATCTAAGGACGGGAAGAGACTTCCAAAGATTGTTCCATCTCTTGGAGAGAATGCAAGTCTGAACAACTCGTTTGGCATTCAAAAAGGAGAGTATGTGGAGTAAAAGGCAATTGGGCAGGTCACTGAGTCTGTCTTTGTTTTCACTGTAATTATGTTTACGCCTTTCTCTCTTCATTGTCACAGAGGAGAAGAAGAAGCAAAATTGAAGATGTTATTAGTAATTATGTTAAAATGCCCTTTCCTCTTCCTTGATCTAAATTATGATCTTACTAGTAATTGATTTTTTTTTTTGCAATTTCCATAATAATTTACAGATAAGGTTATTTTCATAATTGTCATTGCATCATTAAATCAATGCACTGATTCATTTAGAAAGTTTTACCACTTTAATTTGTGAGAATAATAATTGCAATCAAAGTATAACTCAAAGAAATTGAAATTGTTTTTATTATTAGTGAAGATCAAAGGCTAGATGAATACGGTGAATTCATGCGGGTATAGAATAGAATAGACATTGCAACAGGAAATGGATAATCCGTTTCCAAAACTTCTCCGAATAAAGGAATTTTATTTATCGGTTATGAATTTTTTAATTTATTCAAAAGGTGTTAAACACAATTAATGTTGAACTTTTTTTGGACTAAGAAACTAATAACCTACTATGTAACATGTATTGATGGTTTTTCTCTTTGGTTTCTCTATCCTAGTATATATGAAATTCTTTATCATATTTTTATAATAAAGCCAAATCCGATTTAACCTTCCAAATCTTTGGTTTTCCAATTTTTAACCGATTTTCTGTTTTAAATCTATGATCTTCTGCATAAAGATTTTCAAGTCCAAACAGATATGTTAGAGTTCTAGTTCTCGGTTCGACGGACTGAATCGGTCGATCCAAGCCAATTTTGATTATCATAAAATTTATTGGCTATTGATATAATTTTACAGATTTATTTTAGGAAGGTCAAATAATAAATATTTATAAAAGAGTATTTAATATATATTACTGAAAAAAATGTAATATAATTAAAAGTATATTTAAAAAAAATGTAATATAATTAAAAGTATATTAAAAAAAAAGATGTAATATAATTAAAAGTATATTTAAAAAAGTAATTAATTGATTGAGGAAGGTATTATAAAAAGTGAGAAGTAAAGTTTTATAATTAGGGTTTTATAGCAGAAGGAAATAAAGGGTATTACATCTGTGTCGAGATATAGGAAGAGGAAGAATCAAAAGTGAACCCAGGTAATCTTGATTTCAACTTTTTCTTTATAGAAGAACACAACTCAACTTTTCTTCAAATTTGATTCTTCTTCATCTCAGAGACAATGAAGAGACGAAGGCATAATCATAATTACTGTCTTCCAAACTGTGAAAACAAAGACAGACTCAGTGACCTGCCCAATTGCCTTTTACTCCACATACTCTCCTTTTTGAATGCCGAACGAGTTGTTCGGACTTGCATTCTCTCCAAGAGATGGAACAATCTTTGGAAGTCTCTTCCCGTCCTTAGATTAGGTTCTGTCAAGAATTCCAACCACTTCATGTCTAAAATCTTGTCTTGTCGGGATTCCTCAGCGACTCTACACACTCTTGATTTTCACCGCTGCGCAATTAGGAAGCCTGGCCAAGTCAAAAGGATTATAAAACATGCAATTTCACACAATGTCCGGCATTTAGATATATATCTCAAAGGTCGTTTTGAACGATTTCCCCATTGCTTATTTTCATGTGGCTCTTTAACTTCTCTTAAACTTTCTGTTTTCCTCCCTACAATATTCGATAAGAGAGTGTTTTTCCCTAACTCTCTGAATTTGCCGGCATTAACCAGCTTGTCTCTCAGGTCATTCACCTTTCTTGTCGGCGATGATGGACGCGTCGAGCCTTTTTCTGCTTTAAACAAGTTGAATAGTTTGATCATTAACAAATGTGAAGTTATGGGTGCAAAAATCCTTGGCATATCAAGTGCCACACTTGTCAATTTAACTATAGTCACTAGTGATAGGGCAGCTACGGCCTATTTCGGATTTGAGCTATCTGCACCAAGTCTTTCTACCTTTAATTTTACTGTTCTTCCCTTTCGGAAACTCTGTCAGAGCAATGGCAATCTCTCCATGGTCAAGCATGTAAGTATTAAAGTCAAGTATTGGTTCGATTTGACTGATGGTAATACTCCTTTTGTTCTACTCAACTGGCTGGTTGAGCTTGCTAATATCAAATCATTGACACTTACTTCATCTACTCTTAAGGTACTTTAGAGCATGTTTGACAAAATAATTGGTTCTACTCGATATATTTCACTTTCAATTATGAAAAATATTATTGAACTGATACTAATTCGTCCCGATTGCTTAGGTTCTTTCCCATGCTCCCGATTTATTGAAGTCTGAGTTCTCTTCCTTATGTAACATGGAGTCACTGAAAGTAAAAAAGAAATTTAATTCACCCTTACCCGATGGATTAGTGGAGTTTTTGCTTCAAAACTCACCCTCAGCAGAGGTTAACATTGTTGATTATTGATTAATTAAGGTCAGGTGTGCATTCAACATTTTAAAGATAGATACTTTTGCCTTATTACTCTATTTTCTGTTTCCCCTCTAACCATTGTGTATAGTTGAATTGACACTCTGTGAAATGTAGTTATTGATTGTTTGACAAAAATCTTGTGTGCTGTCATTATGCTTTGATAATGATCCATGCTAAAGACGAGCCTACCAAATATGTAGCCAATATGTTAACTGATATGAACCAACCCACATTGTTATTAAGCATATGAAATGACAGCAAGAAATCTAAAGCTTTGGTAGGACCTGAAATGGATAACTTTAGTATTCTAATTGATGGGTGTAATTTAAGCTGTGAAGCGCAGACACCAGAAACATGATACCTACACAGACACGTCGATACCGATAATAATTTTAAAAAATGAATAAATTAAACGTAATTACAAATGTCGGTGTCGATTTCAATTACACCGAGATGAACACACTACATACATAGAATTTAAGTTATAGCTATGACAACTAATATATGTTTATAGATTTTTTGGTAGTATGTAAAAGTTCTAACTTTATTTTTATATTTGTTTCATGTTTTACAGCTAGGTGCCCCCTTGTTCACAAATAGAGCTGATAAAATGTTGTTCAAGAGCCCTAGTGGATTTGCATATTTTACCTTTCTGTCACTAATTCAAAACAAAATGTCTATGGTACTTACAACTACAACTGTGTCTTTCTTCATTTTGCTATTCTAATCAACTATTATTAATTCATGTTATGGTCAATATAAAGATTTTTTCCATAGTGCAAATGGTGTTTTCATAACTATTGTTTGGCTTGACTGTGCTTGATTGTCGGTTCAAATCGTTGTTTCATGCGTACTAGACAATTGTTTTTAACAAAGAATGCGATGAATATGTATCAAAGAATTTTACAAATGAGAAACTTTATAGGAATAATAATAATAATTAGTAGTTACTTTTAATTAGTTTATAATTAGTTGAATGGTGCCACAAATACATATTATTGTGGTTGTAGAAGGTGATGTATCCTTTTTCCTCCATGAATTTGTTTCCATGATTCTCGTAGAAGACTCTATAAAGCATCTGTACACTCCATTATTACTAACTTCATGTTTCCCTAGATAGTCACCTCAAACATTCTCTTCTCTAAGAATATGAAATAGTTGAAATCATTATTCTTTAGAGAGAGAAACTCTTTAATCTTATAAAGATTTGTGGCATAGGGATACCAAACACTAAGAAACTCTGAGATAAATTTGATAGCAAATTTTAGAGAAATAGTCTCATCAACTCAGCATGAAGGATGTTAGAATAATCAATATTACTCATTAGCATTTTGAATCAATCTACCAAAACCCAAAATGTCAGGATAACCGGGGCTCCGTTAACACTCAAAATCATATTGCTACCTTTGCGTGCATTCCATGTAATCGTTCTCATTGGATGAACCAAATTACGCTTGAGAAAATATTTAGTTAAAAAATTAGCATAATTTACTGTTATGAGTTTCAAAGTATAGGAAGATATAACTTCATTCGCAACACCCAATTTGTTCCTAGCACATCACAACCACCAACAAGCGGCCAAAAAGATAGAGTCATCATCGATGTCATGTCTAATACAATCATATAAACTATCCATACGAATAGGGGGTTCAAGAAGCCAATAAGTTTTCAAAAGTGAGAGCAAATTCACAATCTATCCAAAAATGTAGAGTCGTCACAACTTCTTGGTTGTATCTAAGACTGATATTCGTATATAGAATAGCACGACGAAACAACATCAATTTCGTAGGATGGGATATATGCAAAGTCATCCAAAAGAAGAATTTCACCTATTCGAGAGCATGAATATGCCACACTCACTTCCAAGTGTTATTGTCTGTTGTATTCTAAACAAATTAAAGTCTAATGAGCCAGTTATAACCAATCCCCAAAAGTATAGATACAATTCAAACTTGGGTTTTTTCTAATTCGTAGCAATTACGGGCAAAAGGCTTTCTTACGGCCCAAGGTAACTGTCACTGGATTTTCTTTAAAATGGTTGTTTTTAGAAGTTTTGGAATGGTGTTTTTCTTAATGCTTTCATTTTTGCTCATGTCTTTCAAAATTGCTTATGAAAATCTTCTTAGAACATACTTTCCTCCACTTTGATGAAACTCATTATTTTCCTACAAAACAAATGAAATTATTAATTAAACTGTGGATTGCTTTCCACGCAGCGCTTTGCTTAAAGTCATTTAGTGCGACACTCACAGGGATTCCATTAGAGTAAAAAAATATCCTTTTTTTGGCCTAACAACGTGCTTATTGTGTATTCGTTGACGTCACACATAATCTCAATTGGCAGACTCCAATATGGAAGTTGCAAAATGGGAGTGGAGATTGATGCTTATTTCAATTTCAAAAAGGCCTCAGACATTGTTCATCAAAGTTGAACTCCACATCTTTCATCAGTAGGCTTTGAAATGTTTGAAAAATCTTTTATAAACTAGTGATAGAAACCGGGTTGGCCAAAAAAAAACTTCAAATTTCTCTAACAGGGGTAGAAGGTGTTAGCTTATCCATGATCTCTATTTTTTCCTTTCCACCCTCTATTCCCCTTTTATACACTAGGTGTCCAAGAAGTATACCCTCCTTCATAATTAAGTGACATTTATCATAATTTAACACAAGGTTGACTTTTACACACCTCCAATGGACTTTCTCTAAATTTGCTAAGAAAACCTCATATTGCTCCCATAAACTACGAAGTCATCCGTGAAGACTTCCATCATGTCCTATAAAAAGTTAAAGAAGATTGACATCAAGCAGCACTGAAAAAGCAGCAGGCACATTACATAGGCCAAAGGTCATTCTTCGGTAGGCAAATGTACCGTAAGAATAAGTGAAGGTCGTATTTTCTTGACCATTCAGATGGATAGGAATTTGGAAAATCCATAATACCCATCTAGGAAGTAGAAGTGGATGTGCTTTTCTAACCCATTTGGTCAATAAACGGGAGTGGGAAATGATCATTTCTTGTAGCTTTATTCAACTTTCTATAGTCGATGCACATTGATTACCCTGTTACTTTGGGTAATTCTTGGCCTGGACTAACCCATTTGTTGTCAGAGATAGGATAAATTAAGACATTTGGTTTCAAGATTTTACACCAGGTATCAAGATAACTGATGTGAAAAATATTTGTCAAAGGATTTTACATCATATTTTATAAATAATTGATGTGAAAAAAATTTTGATTTAGTGATTTTACATTGGACATTTAACTCCAATGATGAAAAAAATAACGCGGTGGTAAACTTGTAATTAAAATGAAAATGGTTTATAAAGCCTTTTACATCGGTGCTATTCCTAAATCGATGGGAAAAGTTTACTAACTGGGCTTTTACATCGGCTCGTGTTCCAGCGATGGGAAAAGTGCCCTTAGTTGGCACTAGCTTACTTCGGCTCATGTAAAAACTGATGGGAAAACTTTACTGAGTGGGCTTTTACATCGGCCCATATTTCCATCGATGGGAAAAGTGCCCTTAGCTGGCACTTTGTTACATCGGCCCATATTAATAACCGATGGGAAAAGGCCCATTTCCACTAAAACCATAATTGAAACTCAGACATTTCGTTTTCTTCTTTCTTCACTATTTTCTCTCAGCCGCGACCCCTTTCCACTATTTTCTCTCAGTCGCGACCGAACCACCTTCAGCCTTGCCTACGACCGCCTTCAGTCGCGACCAAACCACCTTCATCTGCGACGACCACCTCCTGCTCAGCCTACGATCAAACCACCAATACCACCGTCTTCAGACCGAAGGCACGCGACTGAGCCACCTTCTTCAGCCTGACGGCGCACAACGCACATTTATGAAGAAGCAGGTACGTGTTTCTTATTTTTGTTTGCCCGACCCAAATTTCTTACAATTTCTTACGCTTTATGCCCTTTCTTACGGTTTCTTATTGTTGTTTTCCCGACCCAAATTTCCCAACCCCAACCCAATTGTGCAAACCAATTTGATTTGAATCTTATCACAGTAAACCGATAATCATTCACCTCTTCCTCACCGTCCACAACTCTTCTGTAAGTTCGTTCTTCCGATCCCTCTTATCTCTTGTGTTTATTATTCTTATAAAAACTATCTATGTTTTATTTATTTATTTCATTCAATGTTGTTTTTGCAATTGGACTTGTATTATTTAAGGTTGGAATCATAGTTTGCATATGAATTTTATCATTGGAATACTGCATGCGTGATTTATTATTGCAGGAAAAGAATTTGTGTTGAGGCCACTCAAACAAACAAACAAAACATGTCATCCATTTCCCTTTATATAATCTTTTAAAAGTTATTTAATCAACAATTATATAATACTTGTCTTCCATCCATGATATACTTAAGCTAAACATGAAATAATTATATTAGAAATAATGTCTGCACCCCCACCTTTTGGACAAATATTTAATGTCAATTGTAGGCGTCATAATGATTTAATTATTTATGCAGTAATTTCAGAACATATGTATGGATCGTATTTGGATGAGAGCTAATCGATTAAGTGCTGAGTACGAACATGGAGTGATGAAATTTCTACAGTTCGCTGAAAGTAATGCTGAAGAAAGTCTTCCTACGCTTTTTCTCTGTTTATGTGTGTCGCTACCGCGAAAATTAACAGAGTCGCCACTAACATATTTATCCTGAAAAGGAAGGGAATGCCAGCAAACCACAAAACAAAACAACGGTCTCACGACCAGAGAAAGAGGGTAAGGGAGTCGGTTACGCGAGGGGAAGGTATTAGCACCCCTCGCGCCCATCGTACTCGATGGTATCCACGCTTGTGTCTAAAACTATGGGTGTGTAACAAATCTATGCTAATCTGGACAAAAATGAATGCAGAATGTAGAGAAAAGAAAGAGTTATACTCGCACGGGCCCTACCCCGCTGCCTACGTATCCGTTTTGCGGAATCAGAGGTACCGTAGCTCGGCTAACTAGTTTTTGTTTGTTTTATGTTTTTTAGGTGAACGAGTTACATTCACACTCCGCTGCTCGACCTTTGGAGACTTACGCTTGGGAATGGAGCGGAAATAACAAGTTCTTAAGAAAAGAAAATCAAAGAGTGTGGTTTGTGTTTTAAAAGATGCATGAGGAAGACCTAAGCTAAGGGGGGAAGGCTTGCTACCTAATGTTAGCATACAAAGGGTACCAGTCTAAACTAAACTATCAACCTACGGGGAGAAGCAGAAGCAAACAAAGATAGCACACAAACGAGCATCCGCTCGTAAAGCAAACAAACCAACGACACTGGCCGAATGGTAGAAAGGCGGTCCCGCCATAGCCAAGGAGAGCAGCTCAACCCAAGTCAACCAAGCATCAAACCTCGCGAAAATGATCGGGCCATAGACAAGAGGGCGGACCCCTCTCAACAACCAAGCTGTCACAGATCGTAAAGGAAAACGGTGCGTGCGTACACCGAGCATCAATGTCGAGCGACGCGAGCTATAGGAAAGGCGGGGGTCCGATTGCATGAACCCTTTACCTGACATACTCGATAACAAGATCTTGTGCTGGTTCAGAAGCGAGCAACGCATAGCGTGCGCTTACTGAATAGACTCGATGAGACTAGGCGGAGGTTGATTGCTAACCCTTCCCGCGTGCCTTCCATGAGGACTTAACGAAGTGCCATATATGACTTATTACACCGTGACTCCCTGCCGCAAAGCACAAATGTAAACACACCAACAAAAACAGAGCCTCTTTCGAGGGCTTGGCCAGATGCATGTCTAAGTCCTACTTCTCATGTTAAAGGATGATGCGAGAAAGCTATAAAGTACAGAAAGAAGTAAAAGGGAATAGGGAACGATACCAAACGGATAGCAAATCCGCAATGAGCTAGCAAGCGTAAGCAAAGAAGTCCGGGATACTTCGCGTAAGCCAACATCAAGCAAAGTCGAAAAGCATCGTCGTGAAAAGCAATCACGAGCGACATGTGATACGCGTCGAGCATAACCACGCAAGCAACCTGCAAGAGACACACAAGCCAGACAATATAGGAATATACATCTCAATGAATGAGAGATCAGATGAATCGCATCGGAAATACGTTCGTGTCCCACAAATAAAGTGGAACACAGTGCAAATCAAGTCGCATCGGAAGCGAATTCGTGTCCCACAAATAAAGTGGAACACAAAGCAATCAAATCACAATCGAACCCTCTCAAAGTACCTCGCACATCTCAGCAAACAAATCAGTAATAACAAGGAGACACGCACCCGCCATAGAAAATAACAGAAGCTAAATTCTAAGTAAATTCTAAAACAACATCTAACAAGATTAAATTGTTTTTTTATGGCATTTTCATCTAAAAGATAATAGAACAAAACTATGTAATAAAAGAATCTAAATTCTAACAAGAAAATAATACATGTTTTTGGTTATTTTTTATCAATGCGAGAAAGCTAATCAAACATCATATTTTTCATGGCATTTTATCAAAGAATTAGAACTAAACTATGTAACAAAACAAATAAATTCTAACAAGAGAACATATTACATGTTTTTTATTATCTTTTATCATCAAGCAAATTCTAATCAAACATAATATTTTTCATGACATTTTCTATCTAAAAACTAACAAAAATAAGAGATCACATGTTTTTGTATTACCTTTTTATCATGCAAAAATATAGAGAAAGAAACTATGTAACAAAACTAAAATCTAACAAGAAACATATGGAGTCAGGGGGGTTTATTGAGTGAAAATAAGGTGTAAACAGAGAATGGGGCGCAGCAGGCCCAATGGCCCAAGGAAAATGTTTTTGTTACAATTTTGTGTCAAAACAGAGGTGAACTGGACTTAAAGGGGTGAGGATAGGAATTCGTGTGAGAGGCCCAATTATTCTTCATATTTGTGTCCAACTTGTTTGATCCAATCCATGTTTCTAAACTTGATTCAACACATTTTTCAGATTTTTATATCATTTAATCACAATTAGCCAATCAGCTTTTCAATTAATTTTCACTAATCACAATTACTCATAACTAAAATTGAAAATTAAAACAAAAGGATTAGGGTTACATGTGTTTCCATGGAGATGTTCGTTCTTCTTCTTCTTCTCACCACGAGAACAACGACGACGGCCATATCTCCCTTCTTCCCCGATCGAACCACGCCGCGTGCCGCCGTAAACATCAACGACGACCAACACAATGCTCTCCTCCTTTATCCCTCATACATCCGACTCAACTCCGCAACAATTTTGTTTCGCATCAGAGTGACTCCGACGCCACCTCCTACAATGTTACCGCGACGAGAGATTCAGAGGTGAATCTAGTAAAGCTTCGAATCCATTCTTCTTCGTTTTCGTCTCTGAATCGGTGCTACGATGATGTTGCGACGTTGTTCTTGCATTTGTTTTCTGTAGATCGATAACGAAGTCGCCGATTGCAGGTGTTGATGATGATGTGAGATGAATGAAGGCTACATGATGGTAATCGTTGTTGTTGTGCCGTTGTTGCTGAAGGATATCGATAAGTCCGGTTGAATTTTCAAACATCGGTAGGCTTCTCCTTCTGCTTCTTTTTTTTCTTCCGATTTTCTTCTGGTTTTGCGATGCTGTTCATGATGATGATGATGGTTGTTGTTTGCAGAGATTGAAAATAAGGAGCTCGTGACTCTGTGATTGATGAAGTTCAGAGAGAAAAAGAATTGGAGAAGGTTTTTTCCAAGGTTGATTCGAGAAGAAGAGTGATGACGACGATGAGAGCAAGATGAAAATTTCCGATCCAGAAAAGTTTGTTACATCTCTTTTGTATTCTGTTATCTTTTTTCTGTGAATTGTGGTGTTATCAAGAAGATGGAGAGTGAAGATTGAGAGGGAAGAAGTTTGTTACATCTTTTTTCTGATAATTTTCTGTTATGAAGTTTCCGAGAGCTTTTTTTTCAATTCTGTTATCTCTTTTTGGTTCTCTGTTGTGGATTTTGTGGTGAATGAAGATTCGCGGTGGATTCAAGAAGATGATGGAGATGATGAATAGCGAGCATTCAGAAGTTTGCTACATCTTGAGATTGAAGTGAGAATGAGGTTCCTTTTTCTTTGTGTGCAGGTTCGGTTCAAGTGATGAAGTTATTTGTTCTTGTAAATGATTTGTAATAGATTTAGACAATTGATTTTTTTGTATAGTTTTGTAAGTGGGCTTTTGTATGAATTTTGTATGGATATTGGAACTTTGTAATTGATAAATGGATGAAGTTGGACGGTGAATAGCATTTGAATGAAATATGTACCTAACATTGTGAGCCTTGTAGCAAACCTTATGAACAACTCAATAATTTTGCAAGTTTAAAAACTTTATACAATCTTGAACAAAATTCGAAGTTATGGAAACACCCGAATCAACTTCAAATTCAATTGTCTTGCATTTTTAATGAGCTCCTAACTCAATCTCAAATTAACTCACGTTATAAGCAACAAGTCATAAGCAACGGAGGGACCATACAATTGTCTTGATCGCCACTTTATTTCTTTATGCCATGATCCGCACTCAAACTCTAAACCGACATAACAATAACATCTTAAGGAATTCTTGAAGAAGATAAGCATTGAAGCACACAAGAATATCTTGACATGGAATCCAATGAATCTCAGTTGAATTAGCGGTTGCGCACACCATGTACAATGGAACTCTTTATTATTTTTTCTCGATTTTTGAACGACAAAATAAACGTCGTTGATAACTCATAGCACGGAAAAGAGGGCAAATTTTGGGGTGCAACAGCTGCCCCTATTCAAACTTCTTGAACCTGACGAGTGAGAAATGCACGTTTCGAACCGTTGAGGTGGAAGGAGATTGAATACCAGAATGAACTCGAAAATTTGCGCTCTTGATCAATAGAAGATTCCATCTTGCAATAAGAAAGAATGTACCACCCCGCAGGCAGGGGGAAAAAACTTCAATTGACCTGGATAATAAATAAGCTCCAACTTGTAAAAAAGGAGGAACAGGCACCCACAAGCAGGGGAAACACTTCAAATGATCTGGTTATCAAGAGAAGGAACATCTCGACTGATCTGAGTATCAGACGTAGCAGATGTCTCCGAACTTGCATCGGGATAGATGTCTTAAGTCGATCTGGGAATCGAGGGAGATACATCGGTTGATCTGGACATCAACGGGTAATAGGTATCTATGATCTGGGAATCATGATCTGGGAATTTGGGAAGACATCTCTTCTGATGCAATTAAATCATCAGGTAGATATTCCTACTAATCTGAGAATTAGCGGCTAGCTCCTTCGTAAGACCACGGGGATCCGGAGGCGGTTCCTTCATTTGAACTGGAAATCAGGATAGGAACAATATCTCTTCCGAACTGTGTACGTCGGGGAAAGAATGCCTTTAAACTGATCTAGACATGATGCCAGAAAATAAGTAGGACAATCTTCATCTGAAAGACAAAGTCGATCAGGCAGACATCTCCATTTGATCTGATGATATCAGTGGCTTGCTCCTTCGGAAGATCGACAGAGATCCGGAGGCGGTTCCTTCAACTAATCTGAATCTGAATATTAGGATAGAAACAGATATCTCTTCCGAACTGTGTACGCCGGGTAAAGAAAACGTCTTCAACTGATGGTTAGGCATCAGGACTGGGCAAACGAATTTCTTCTTCTGAACAAACTAAATCGTCAGGGAGTAGATATTTCCAACTGATCTGATGTACCAGAGGGCTTGCTCCTTCGGAAGATCTATAGAGATTCGGAGGCGGTTCCTTCAAAACTGAACTGAATATCAGGATAGGAACAAATATCTTACACCGATCTGGGGGCATCGGGAATAGGAATGTCTTTGAATTGATCTGAGCTACGTCAGAAAATAAGTAGAACAATCCTCTTCTGAATGACAAAGTCAACCAGGCAGACATCTCCATCTGATCTAGATATCAGTGGCTGGCTCCTTCGTAAGATCGACAGAGATCCGGAGGCGGTCCCTTCAACTGATCTGAACATCAAGAATAAGGACAGATATCTCATCCGAACTGTGTGCGCCGGGAACGGAATGTCTTCAATGGATGAATTGACAATCCTCTTCTGATCTCAATATCAGGATAACGCCTGTAATGACTAGGCGAATATTGCTCTATGGGGAGCATTTGTATCTGGGTAACTTTCCTGCAAAAAGAAACAGATATGAGATGATTTATGCATGATGCATGTATGAATGTTTATGGAATAACATTTCCGATGAGGAAGACGCTACTTGCTTAGAGAATGCTATGCAAATGATGCATGATTCGAACGTTGCTTAGGGAGACAGCGGAAGAGCACTGAATTGCTGAAGTAGTCCTGGAGAGAATATGGAACTCTGCAGGGAGGACAAGATGAGTGACCACAAGTCACAACTACGAGCTGGCAAAGATGGATCAGAAATCTGCTGGAGACGATCAAATCTAGACGCGAGCTCTGTTTTGGGAATGAATCCTGCCTGAGGATATGAACATCCCACTTAACTGCTTGGGGAATACCCTGGCAAACTTCATTGGAGAAGCAAATTCTCGACCCACTGGGGATGTGGAGATAAGGGCAAGTCATGGCAACAACTCTGATGGGGAGTGACCAACTTGCTTGTATAGGATGCATTCCGCTGGGGAAATCCTTGAAGGAAACAAATTCTGCTGAGGATGCACATGAATCTCTGCTGAGGAAATAACTCAGTGGGGAAGATGAATACTTCTGCGTAGCGATCCGCTGGGGATGATAAAAAATCCACAGGGGATAAGGAACTCAGCATAAGAACCTTTGTTAAGACCATTCCATTGGGGAATAAGATGACTCTCTTGAGGAAAGTGGGTTCATCTGTTGGAGAGAGAAGCGCTCTACTGGGGAAAGAGAGACATTCGGGCAAAGAACCTCATTAAGAGCTTGCTGGGGAATCAGATACCATTCAATCATGATTCAACTGGGGAGAAGACATTCCACCGGGGAATAAGGCTTCTGAAGCATGAAGAATGCATTGAGATGTGCTTTACTGAGGAGACGAGAATCTTGGAACAAAGAAAATCTCATCAAAATGCACCCAGCTGGGGAATGAGGATCTCTCATTTGAATGCGCTTGGCTGGGGAATGAGAATCTCACTCGGATAGATCCACCAACGCGCTGACATGGCATATTCGAAAGGATGTACCTGCGAGGTAAACACATAAAAATGCCCCAGGATATAGCAGGGTATCTTGGCCTTCCATCCTAGCTACACAAAACTTCGAAGTAAATTCAAAGGTTTTATCATTTCAAATCATGTATTGTAAATGCAATGCAGTTTTCATATGCAAAGTTTAACAGAAACTCAGGATGTTTTATGCAAACAAAACAGTAAAAGAAAACAACTTTTTAAGATAGAAAGATCTTTATTAATAGAAAACAGAGTGGTGCTCGTAAAAGAGCGAACACATTTCCGAAGTAGTTCCTAGTAAGAGGTAACCACACCTTTTTTAATACAAGAGAAATGGCAATGTGAAACGTGTAGATGTTATTGATTGGCTGTATTTTTTGGTAAAACAAATAGTGTCTGTATCATGTCAAACCTGGTGTCATGATATGCATTGTTTTTGAAGTTTTTCTTGTGCAGGCTTTTACCTGATGTCAAGACCGATGTCATAACATCCGAAGCTGCTGTGTTTTATTATGTTCTCAGCATGGTTGTTTGATCTGTTAAGACTTTGCGCGCCTCTTTTGGAAACTTTGGATATTGATTTGTTTCAGAACAACGTTATGCGATGTTTATTCATAGGATCTTTGTTTTATGGAAATGGTTTTAAATTGGTTTAAAACTAATATTGGATCCAAGGCCCAGCTGCTGCAAGGTTATTTATTACATTTGAAGAAGCTGCTGTTTCGTGTGGTTTTTAGGGTTTGCCGTCAAGAAGTTGGTTGTGTTTTTCGTTTGTGCTGTAGTTTTCTTGTAAGCCAAACAATCATCATGATGATTGTCTTGGTCTAGGCGTTTTTGTTTTGTGTTGTAAGAAGTACTCAAAGCTTTTAAGCAAGAGTACCATTGTACTTGATCAAAGCTTTTAAGCAAGATCAAGTTGTGTTTTGAAGAGTGTCTTCTTTTGTTTTTCATCTGTTAGTTTTTCATCACTGCTGTGATTGAGGGGGAGTGAGTAGGATCTCTGGTCTAAGTTGTTTAGATTGAAGTTGCATTGGGTAGATATTAAGTGAAAGGCGTAATATTGAGTTGTATTACCTTGAATTGATATTACTTATAGTGGACTCCCTCCCTGGCTTGGTAGCCCCCAGATGTAGGTGTGTTTGCACCGAACTGGGTTAACAATTTTCCTGTGTTGTTTTTCTGTTTACACTTTGTTCATTTGTTTAAAAACGTTCAGATAGTGATGTCGTGACATCCTGTAAGACATCGCGTGTCTGAGTCCAGAATTTCAATTGGTATCAGAGCAGGCACCCTGCCTGTTTTTACTGGGTGAGATCTAGGGAAAGTATTTTCTGGTTCGATGGACAAAGAAGGTGGTGGATTTATAATGAGACCACCCATTCTGGATGGCTCTAATTATGATTATTGGAAACCTCTCATGGTGGCTTTTCTGAAATCTGTGAACAGCAAAGCATGGAGAGCTGTGAACAAAGGATGGGAACATCCTGTTATTACTGATAAAGATGGCAACAAAACTCTTAAACCAGAGGAAGAATGGGACAAAGATGAAGAGGCATTGGCGCTTGGCAACTCTAAAGCTCTAAATGCTTTATTCAATGGAATTGACAAAAATATATTCAGACTGGTTCACTAGTGTGAACTAGCCAAAGATGTCTGGGATATCCTAAAGACTACTCATGAGGGTACCTCCAAAGTGAAGATGTCAAGACTTCAACTGCTAACTACAAAATTTGAAAATCTAAGGATGAGGGATGATGAAAGTATTAAGGATTTTCATATGAATTTACTCGATATTGCTAATACCTCAGGAGCCTTGGGAGAAAAAATGTCTGATGAAAAGTTGGTGAGGAAAATCCTTAGATCCCTACCTAAGAGATTTGATATGAAAGTTACAGCTATAGAAGAGGCACAGGACATCAGCAAAATGAAGGTAGAAGAGTTGATTGGATCTCTTCAAACCTTTGAGATGGGAATCGGTGAAAATTCTGAAAGGAAGAACAAGAGCATAGCCTTTGTGTCCAACTCTCAAGAGGAAGTAGAGGAAAGTAGAGAAGAGAATCTATCTGAATCTATAGCTATGCTTGGCAAACAATTCAACAAAATTATAAGAAGAATGGATCAGAAGCCAAGACCTAATGTCAAGAACATCTCATCTGACATCAGTAGATCTTATGACTCTGGCAGAAGAGATAAACCAGAAGAAAAATACAATCACAGTAAGGGGATTCAATGTCATGGATGTGAAGGGTATGGACATATTAGAGCTGAATGCCCTACCTATCTCAAGAAACAAAAGAAAGGATTGTCAGTCTCCTGGTCTGATGAAGATTCTGAGAGTGAGTTTGAAGAAGAATCAGCCAAACATGTCACAGCTCTTACTGGAGTTTGCAATTCTGATGAAGATTCTAGGAAAGACGAGCTAACCTTTGAAGAACTGGCAGTTTCCTACAGAAAGCTGTGTATCAAATGTGCTGAAGTGTGTCAACAAGGTGAAAAGCAGAAGAAATACATAGCTCAGTTGGAGGCTGATAACAAAGAGCTTAATGAAACTTTATCTGAACTGAATGGTGAAACTATCCTGTTACAATCCAAACTTGATCAGATGTCAAAATCAGTAAAAATGTTGAACAGTGGCACGGATATGTTGGAGGAAATATTGCAGGTTGGAAAAAGTTCAAGAGATATGTCTGGTATAGGATTTGTTGGTGCAAAGAAATATGTCCAAGATAGTAGCAGAACTAAACCTGAAGCTGAGATGTTGAAGCCGATGTCAAAACATGTGACTCAACATCACGAGAAAGGTGAAATGAAGAGAAAGTTTCAAAGATGGAGATGTCATTACTGTGGAAGGTTTGGACACATTAAGCCTTTTTGCTTCAGACTATATGGATATCCAAATCAAGTTCCTTCTTACAAACCTAAGCAGATCATGCCCATCCAGAAGCAACAATGGAAACCTAAAAATATGGCCTTAATAGCCCATACATCTCTTAGAGTTTCAGCCAAAGAAGACTGGTATTTTGATAGTGGATGTTCCAGACACATGACTGGACTCAAGAATCTGCTTGTTGATATCAAAAGTCATTCTACTAGTTATGTTACCTTTGGTGATGGAGCTAAAGGAGAAATCAAAGGAGTTGGAAAATTAGACTGTTCAGGAGTGCCAAGTTTAGAAGGTGTTTTGTTGGTCAAGGGCCTGACAGCTAACCTCATAAGCATCAGTCAACTATGTGACCAAGGATACCAAGTCAACTTCACTAAAGCTGAGTGTGTGGTTACTAATAAAGAAAAGGAAGTAGTAATGAGGGGTGTCATATCCAAAGATAACTGCTACTTGTGGGTGTCTCACGAATCCAGCTACTCTACTGTTTGTTCTAAAGAAGAAGAAGCAAAGTTGTGGCACCAAAAACTTGGTCACCTTCATCTAAGAGGTATGAAAAGAATTATTTCTCTGGAAGCTGTAAGAGGAATCCCTAAGCTACAAATTGATGAAGGAAAAATATGTGGTGAATGTCAGGTAGGAAAACAAACCAGGATGTCACATCCAAAGGTTAAACATTTGACTACTTCCAGAGTTCTTGAACTTCTACATATGGACTTGATAGGACCTATGCAAATAGAAAGTCTTGGAGGAAAGAAATATGCTTATGTGGTTGTGGATGACTACTCCAGGTACACTTGGGTAAACTTCATCAGAGAAAAGTCAGATGTGTTTGATGTTTTCAAGGACCTATGTCAAAGAATTCAAAGAGAAAAAGAAAATGGTGTTGTGAGAATTAGAAGTGATCATGGAAAGGAATTTGAGAATCAAAAGTTTGCTGAATTCTGCTCCTCTGAAGGAATACATCATGAATTCTCTTCCCCTATTACTCCACAGCAAAACGGGGTTGTTGAAAGAAAGAATAGAACTATTCAAGAATCAGCAAGAGCCATGATCCATGCTAAGAATCTCCCTATCTACTTCTGGGCTGAAGCCATGAATACTGCTTGTTATGTCCATAACAGAGTTACCTTAAGAAAAGGAACCTTTACTACCCTATATGAGATCTGGAAGGGAAGAAAACCCACTGTCAAATACTTCCATGTGTTTGGTAGTAAGTGTTACATTCTTGCTGATAGAGATCACAGGAGGAAGATGGATCCCAAGAGTGATGAAGGAATCTTTCTGGGCTACTCTACAAACAGTAGAGCTTATAGAGTATTCAACTCAAGAACCAAAATAATAATGGAATCCATAAATGTCGTGGTTGATGATGTTCACAATCAAGCAGATGTCACAGAAGATGTCGGAACATTCTGGGATTTTACAGCAGAAGGTTCTACAAGAGAAGATGATTGCAGTCCCACTATCACAGAAGCTGAGACTGAACCCCCTAACAAGAGTCCCTCTATAAGAATTCAGAAAGATCATCCTAAAGATCTTATTATAGGAGATCTCAACAGTGGAGTTATTACAAGGTCAAGAGAAGTTGTCTCAAACTCTTGTTTTGTGTCAAAAATTGAACCTAAAAATGTCAAGGAAGCATTAACAGATGAGTTCTGGATTAATGCCATGCAGGAAGAACTAGGTCAGTTTGAAAGAAATGAAGTATGGGAGCTGGTACCAAGACCTAAAGGCACTAATGTCATTGGAACTAAATGGGTTTACAAGAACAAATCAGATGAACTGGGAACTGTTATCAGAAACAAAGCAAGGCTAGTTGCTCAAGGATACACCCAAGTTGAAGGAATTGACTTTGATGAAACCTTTGCTCCTGTTGCCAGACTTGAGTCAATTAGACTATTGTTAGGGATTGCATGTATTCTGAAATTCAAACTATACCAGATGGATGTGAAGAGTGCTTTCTTGAATGGATATTTGAATGAGGAAGTCTATGTAGAATAACCTAAAGGTTTTGCAGATCCAAACCATCCTGATCATGTATACAAATTAAGAAAAGCTCTTTACGGTCTGAAACAAGCTCCTAGAGCTTGGTATGAGAGACTAACTGAGTTTCTTACTAGCAATGGATACAGGAAAGGAGGGATAGATAAAACTCTTTTTGTTAAAGACGAAGGAGGGAAGATTCTGATAGCACAAATCTATGTGGATGATATTGTATTTGGTGGGATGTCAGACACGATGACTAGACATTTTGTTGATCAGATGCAATCTGAATTTGAAATGAGTCTAGTTGGAGAATTAACCTATTTTCTTGGGCTGCAAGTCAAACAGATGGAAGACTCAATCTTTCTCTCTCAGAGCAAGTATGCTAGAAACATTGTCAAAAAGTTTGGAATGGAAAATGCTTCTCACAAAAGGACACCAGCACCTACCCATTTGAAGTTGTCCAAAGATGAAAAGGGAACCAGTGTTGATCAAAGTCTATACAGAAGCATGATAGGAAGTCTGTTGTATCTTACAGCCAGTAGACCTGATATTGCCTTTGCTGTTGGGGTATGTGCTAGGTATCAAGCAGAACCCAAAACCAGCCATATCAATCAAGTCAAGAGGATCCTGAAATATGTGAATGGTACTTGTGAATATGGAATGCTCTACTCTCATGGGTGTGAACCCATTCTCACTGGATATTGTGATGCAGACTGGGCAGGAAGTGCTGATGACAGAAAAAGTACTTCAGGAGGATGTTTCTTCTTGGGTAATAATCTTATTTCATGGTTCAGCAAGAAACAAAATTGTGTGTCCCTGTCCACTGCAGAGGCAGAATACATTGCAGCAGGAAGTAGTTGCTCTCAGCTTGTTTGGATGAAACAAATGTTAACAGAATACAATGTCACACAAGATGTCATGACATTATATTGTGACAATTTAAGTGCTATCAACATTTCAAAGAATCCCATTCAACATAGCAGGACCAAGCACATTGATATTAGACATCATTACATTAGAGATCTTGTTGAAGATAAAACAATTGTCTTGGAACATGTTGCTACAAACCTTCAACTAGCTGATATTTTCACAAAAGCCTTGGATGCAAATCAATTTGAAAATCTAAGAAGCAAACTGGGCATTTGTCTTTGTGAAGGATTATAGCAATTAATTGGGTGTGCGACCAGCACTATCGCTCACTTGAAAGACAAGTATACTCTGCTGATGGTGGTGATGATCATACTGTTGGTAGTGATGGCTGAGGAGGTTAAGGATGCTGATGCCCGGACTAGTAGTTCCAGTGAAGTGGAAATGAGTGAGGAGGATACTGAAGATACTGCTGGTTCTGAAGTGAAAATCTTTATCTGTTGTTTGGCTCCTTTTGTGGCTAGAAAGGGGGAGAAGTGAAAGTGATAGATGATGACTTGGTTGTTGCTGGTTGTTTGCTGTAATTGTTTCTCTGTGTTAATTTTGGTTCCTTGGATGTACTATGATTAATCAAGCAGGATGTTGTTGGCTGACAGAATTTATTTCTCTGGATTCTTTGTTTCTATTGGCTGCTGTGCGTAATCTCTGATGGTATCATCTATTATTGTTTTAGCCAAAAATTCGCCAAAGGGGGAGTTTGTAGATGTTATTGATTGGCTGTATTTTTTGGTAAAACAAATAGTGTCTGTATCATGTCAAACCTGGTGTCATGATATGCATTGTTTTTGAAGTTTTTCTTGTGCAGGCTTTTACCTGATGTCAAGACCGATGTCATAACATCCGAAGCTGCTGTGTTTTATTATGTTCTCAGCATGGTTGTTTGATCTGTTAAGACTTTGCGCGCCTCTTTTGGAAACTTTGGATATTGATTTGTTTCAGAACAACGTTATGCGATGTTTATTCATAGGATCTTTGTTTTATGGAAATGGTTTTAAATTGGTTTAAAACTAATATTGGATCCAAGGCCCAGCTGCTGCAAGGTTATTTATAACATTTGAAGAAGCTGCTGTTTCGTGTGGTTTTTAGGGTTTGCCGTCAAGAAGTTGGTTGTGTTTTTCGTTTGTGCTGTAGTTTTCTTGTAAGCCAAACAATCATCATGATGACTGTCTTGGTCTAGGCGTTTTTGTTTTGTGTTGTAAGAAGTACTCAAAGCTTTTAAGCAAGAGTACCATTGTACTTGATCAAAGCTTTTAAGCAAGATCAAGTTGTGTTTTGAAGAGTGTCTTCTTTTGTTTTTCATCTGTTAGTTTTTCATCACTGCTGTGATTGAGGGGGAGTGAGTAGGATCTCTGGTCTAAGTTGTTTAGATTGAAGTTGCATTGGGTAGATATTAAGTGAAAGGCGTAATATTGAGTTGTATTACCTTGAATTGATATTACTTATAGTGGACTCCCTCCCTGGCTTGGTAGCCCCCAGATGTAGGTGTGTTTGCACCGAACTGGGTTAACAATTTTCCTGTGTTGTTTTTCTGTTTACACTTTGTTCATTTGTTTAAAAACGTTCAGATAGTGATGTCGTGACATCCTGTAAGACATCGCGTGTCTGAGTCCAGAATTTCAAAACGGATATCCATTGGTTTCAATCCCGCTATCACTTTTATAACCTTGACGTTCTCATCTCCTTGCTTTGGAAGACTGTACTCATTAGGATTGATCACTGCCCGATTTAATGACTGGTTGATACAACATCCCGGAATTTGTGGACCCGACAGGGTTTGGTGAGTGCTTTAGGGATTTGAGCTGCCAGGTGCAAACTCAAGAACACGGAGTCTTGCTTATCCCTCGGTCGGGAGCCCTAAACACGACAATTGGAATTAGAGAATGCTTTAGGGATTTGAGTTGCCAGGTGCAAACTCAAGAACACGGAGTCTTGCTTATCCCTCGGTCGGGAGCCCTAAACACGACAATTGGAATTAGAGAATGCTTTAGGGATTTGAGTTGCCAGGTGCAAACTCAAGAACACGGAGTCTTGCTTATCCCTCAGTCGGGAGCCCTAAGCACGTATGAAGAGTGATTGCCAAGGTGGCATGCGAGATGTAGTCGTTCGCTTTTGTCCCTTTTTTGCCTAAGCCGCCCTTTCGGGTTTTCAACTTAGCGGGTATATTTGTTTCTTTTTCATTCTTTTGCCTAATTCATTTTCTTTTCTTTTTTTTTCTTTTTTCTTTTTTTTTTTTCTTTTTTTTTTCTTTTTTTCTTTCTTTTTTTTATCAGGTCTATGCGAAGTATTTTTTGACTACATCTGCGTTCACAGGGTGCGGAAAGTTCTCGCCATCCATTGTTGCAAGCATCATGGCACCGCCAGAGAATACTTTCTGCACAGCAAAAGGGCCTTCATACGTCGGAGTCCACTTGCCTCGAGGATCACCTTGAGGAAGGATGATTCTTTTGAGTACCAGATCACCTGGTTTATAGCTTTGGGGTCGCACCCGCTTGTCAAAAGCTTTTCTCATCTTCTTTTGGTATACCTGACCATGTCCAATAGCCGCTAAGCGTTTCTCGTCAATGAGGTTCAACTGATTCATCCGATTCTGTACCCATTCTGACTCGTCAAGCTCGACGTCTTTCATAACCCTCAGGGAAGGAATCTCAACCTCAACAGGCAATACCGCTTCCATGCCATAAACAAGTGAGAAGGGAGTTGCCCCAGTCGATGTACGCCCAGAGGTGCGATAACCATGCAAGGCAAAAGGTAGCATCTCGTGCCAATCTCGGTAAGTCACTACCATCTTCTGCACAATCTTCTTAATAATCTTATTAGCCGCTTCGACAGCGCCATTCATCTTTGGACGGTACGGAGAAGAATTATGATGCTTGATCTTGAAGGACTCACAAAGCTCCTTCATCATCTTGTTATTGAGATTCGATCCATTATCAGTAATGATCTTCTCAGGAATCCCATAACGACAGATTATGTTGTGCTTAATAAAACGAGTAATCACTTGCTTGGTAACATTCGCATAAGGTGCAGCTTCAACCCACTTGGTGAAGTAATCGATGGCAACCAAAATGAAGCGATGTCCATTGGAAGCAGTAGGCTTAATTTCTCCAATCATGTCAATGCCCCACATTGCGAAAGGCCACGGAGAAGTCAATACATTCAAAGGCACCGGTGGTACGTGCACTTTATCAGCATAGATTTGGCATTTGTGACAAATTCTGACATGGTTATGACAATCAGTCTCCATAGTGGACCAATAGTAACCAGCCCTCAAGATCTTCTTAGCCATCGTATGCCCACTAGAATGGGTACCAAACTCGCCTTCGTGCATTTCCTCTATGATTTTTGAAGCTTCTTCCTTCACAACACATCGGAGCAACACACCGTCATGATGCCTCTTGTACAAAACCCCACCGTTGAGGTAGAACTTAGCTGCAAACCTTCTCAGAAACTTCTTATCAGTCACCGACGCTTCGGGAGGATACTCTTGAGTTTCGAGGATACTCTTGAGTTTCGAGGAACTTCTTGATATCATGATACCATGGGTTTCCATCTAGTTCAACATCAGCCTCAAAGCAGAACGCTGGCTCATCCAATCTGTTGATGGTGATGTTAGGTGCTTCATTGGCCCATTTCACTTTGAACATGGAAGCCAAAGTAGCGAGAGCATCAGCAAGATTGTTCTCTTCTCTAGAAATATGCTCGAATGTGATCTCATCGAAGTACGGAATGAGTCTCATCACATGCTCTTTGTATGGAATCAGATTCTGATGGCGAGTTTCCCAATCTCCATTGATCTGGCTAATGACAAGATTGGAATCCCCGTAAACTTTCAAGTACTTGATTCGCAAATCGATCGCAGCTTCAATACCATATATGCAAGCTTCATACTCAGCCATGTTATTAGTGCAATCAAAACAGATTCTGGCTGTAAACGGAATATGAAATCCTGATGGAGAAGTAATCATAGCTCCAACACCATTCCCAAGTGCATTAGAGGCACCATCGAACACGAGCGTCCATCGCGATCCTGGTTCGGGTCCTTCCTCTGGTCCGGGAATGTTACAATCTCAAATGTACAAGACATCCTCATCGGGGAACTCAAACTTCATCGGTTCATAATCTTCGACCGGCTGATGCGCATGATAATCTGCCAACACACTACCCTTGATGGCTTTCTGGGTAGTATATTGGATATCATATTCAGTCAAAATCATTTGCCACCTGGCTACTCTTCCGGAAAGAGCGGGCTTCTCAAAGACATACTTGATAGGATCCATCTTGGAAATCAATAAGGTGGTGTGAACCAACATATACAGCCTCAGCCGGCGAGCAGCCCACACCAAAGCACAACAAGTTTTCTCGAGCAGTGAGTATCGGGATTCACAGTCGGTAAACTTTTTGCTAAGGTAGTATATTGCATGCTCTTTTCGACCAGACTCGTCATGTTGACCCAGCACACATCCCATTGAATTTTCAAGAACTGTGAGGTACATAATCAAAGGCCTTCCTGGCACCGGAGGCATCAGTATCGGAGGTTCCTGCAGATACTCCTTCACTTTTTCGAATGCTTTTTGACAATCATTATTCCACCTGACCGTCTGATCTTTTCTTAGTAATTTGAATATTGGTTCACAAGTGGCCGTAAGATGAGAGATGAACCTAGCAATGTAGTTCAATCTCCCTAAGAAAACACGAACCTCTTTTTCTGTTCTCGGCTCAGGCATCTCTTGTATAGCTTTTATTTTGGCAGGATCGACCTCAATACCTTTTCCACTAACAACAAAGCCCAACAACTTTCCGGACCGCACTCCGAAAGTGCATTTGTTTGGATTCAATCTCAGTCTGAATTCCCGAAGCCTTTCAAACAACTTCTGCAAGTGAACCAAGTGCTCTTCTTCAGTATGAGACTTTGCAATCATGTCGTCAACATACACTTCAATCTCTTTGTGAATCATGTCGTGAAAAAGAGTCACCATGGCGCGCTGATATGTTGCCCCTGCGTTTTTCAACCCAAAAGGCATGACTTTATAGCAGAAAGTTCCCCATGGTGTGATAAATGTTGTTTTCTCCATATCTTCGGGTGCCATTTTGATCTGATTATAACCAGAGAAGCCATCCATGAAGGAAAACACTTTGAAAGGAGCAGTATTATCCACCAACACATCTATGTGGGGAAGAGGGAAATCATCTTTTGGACTCGCCCTATTCAAATCTCTATAGTCAACACACATCCTGACCTTTCCGTCTTTCTTAGGCACAGGAACAATATTAGCAACCCATGGTGGGTAATTCACAACTTGCAGAAAGCCAGCATCAAACTGTTTCTCAACCTCTTTCTTAATCTTCTCAGACATATCTGGGCGAGTCCTTCGAAGCTTCTGCTTGACAGGAGGACTATCTTCCTTGAGAGGTAGACGGTGTACCACAATATCTATATCGAGACCAGGCATATCCTCATAGGACCAAGCAAAGATATCTGCATACTCTTTCAACATAGCAATAAGCGTCTGCTTCACACTATTCTCAAGCGCAGCCCCTATCTTGACTTCTCGGACTTGCTCTTTAGTGCCAACATTTACCATCTCAATTGCCTCTTGATGCGGCTGAATTGCTTTCTTTTCTTCCTGTTTCAACAATCTGGCTAACTCGTCGGGGAGATCACAATCTTCATAAGCTTCCTCCTCGGCTTGGTAGATCGGATTGTCAAAATCATAATAAGCAATAGCGGAACTGTTACCAATGGAATTCGTGGTAGTGGAACATCTGCATGATTGATGTTTTTATTTTAGTTTTATTTTTATTAGGCTATGTGCAAGTGTGTGCAAAAACATTGCCATTAAAGGAAAAAGTTAAAAAAAGAAAGACAAAGAACAAAACATTTGAATGCAAAAACGTCCTTTTATTTCATGATTAACTTTGAAAATGCGAACTGCATGGCCCTACAAATGATTCACTACGCCTTGGGCAGAGCGTAGGGATTATTGCATGATAAGAAAAGTAAAAACAAGAAATTTACTCCTGAGCTTGTGTGACTTGAATGACATCTTCAATTGTCCAGTTGTTGATCTTCTCTCCAAGAGCACTTGGTCGAATCCAGCTATCAAAATCACAGTCACTATCCACCTCTTCACCATTGACAATGGCATTAACCTGACCATCTTGGATGACACCACCACTCACAAACTTGACTGGGCTAAGGATATTAGGCATTGGCGATGCAATATGCTTTCCAGGACTGAAACCAAGACCATTCTTGTCAAATTTGGGACGCACGTCAATTACTTGCCCCCAGCCTTCCACCTTTCCAGTCTTGACAACAACCTGTGCGTCTTTCAGGGAAGACATAACCGTTTCTGGCTTCGTTATCTCATAAGGAGGAGTTCTCACAGCATTTACAGCCTCAAACGCTTGGAACGGCGTCTCGTGTATTTCACCTTCGATCTCTACATATCGGAAGGAAGACAAGTGACTCACGATGTAATCCTCCTCACCACAAACCGTCACCACTTTACCGTCAACCGGATACTTCAACTTCTGATGAAGAGTGGATGTCACAGCGCCAGCCTTGTGAATCCAGGGTCGTCCCAACAGACAACAGTAAGCGGGTTGAATATCCATCACATAAAAGGTTGTGGTAAAGATCTGAGGACCCACTTGTCATACCCCAAATTTGTCCTACTCCTATACTTTTATCTGGCTTATACTTTCCATTTCATCTGCATACCATCACTAGGGCATTAACATAACATGCATCATTAATCAATAAAATTGACAAGGGATTGAGGTCGTAGATAGAGCTAAGGTTTCACATGGCTTGAAGTTCATACTTTGTGCAGGCTTGTTTCTATTGAGGTTTTCAACTGATAGTGGAGAAAGGTTCGTTTCGTCGTGCTTGTGTCAACTGGTGAATTTTCAGAGTTGTTCCTATGACCATCTTATTGTTAGGTAAAGTTTGGTTCATTCGATTACTTGGGATACGAGCTATCTGTTTGAAGGTTCGCCAAAAGAGTGTGCATTCATTTGTTGAAGGAGGTATTGGGCCACTTTCAATTGTTAAAGACATTTGGCAAAATTTCAACTTAGTCAAAGTCAACCATAGACACTCAACTTTGTTCCTAAAGTCCATAATGAATCATCTTGGGCTTTTGTTTTATGATGTTTGTTCAAGCTGCAAATTGAAAGAAACATATGAAGACTCATTTGAAGATTTAGGAGGGGAATGCAATTTTGAATTCAAAGTAAAGCTTGTCATATGTTGCTTCAAAATCAATATGGGGTCCGTTTCAATACAAGGTCATCAAATGAAAATGGAAGATCTACAAGAAAATGTACAAACTAGGAACAATTGACTTTTTACCAGAACTTTTGACCTTCGATCAAAGACTTGGGTTACAATGCAAAGCAAATGAAAAGGAATAGAATAATAGTTACATTCATTCGAAAGGAAAAGAACTCATTACAAAATCCAATCCATCTTATATCCAAATTACACATTACACTAATCCTTTCTTTGAGCCCTTTGTTCATAATCCCAAACTCCTTTCTTCAAGTTTCTTCAAGTCAAGTTCCCTTCATTCCCTCTTCATCAGACCTGCACATAGAAAATCAGTTGGTTCAGAATGGGCATACCCACTTCTGACTGAAGCAAAGTCCAGTTTTGTAACCTCCCTTAAAGTCAGAAACAGAAAACATAAATTGAAGTAAAGAAGAACAAAAAAAACATTGGCAAAGTTCAATACATACAAGCTACTACAAGATCAGCAGTCTAACAATTTCCAGCCATACATTTTCACATCAATTCAAAGAAAAAGATCACCATTCATACTTGAAACAGTCAAGCAGCAGAGCCGTATAAACAGAAGTGAAACCGTGCTACTTCAGCCACCAATTGCATAATTTCAGCTCTGCATCCAAAAGCCGAAACAGTCCAGTGCTTGTTAGTTTGTCATGATAGAAAAAAGAGGGAGATTCAAAATACTCAGACTAATATTGCTCATCTAACATCCCTTGCTTCAGTTCTAATACCAGCAACACCACACTTCAAGATCAAAACCAGGTTCACAATGTTAACTATAAATCAAGACAGCCCTAACATTCAGTTTAACACCCAATCAATTTCTAACAGCCACCTAACAGTTACACATTTTACCTACACAATTCATTTCAAATTCTTATAGAATACATACAACCATTCACCCAGTTTGTTAATAATTTAACCATTCTGTAACTAACTTTCAGTTACTAACTAACTCAAGTTTCCTAACAGCTTCCCTAACTGTTTCTAGCTCACATTTTAACCACCTGTCATAACTAACTTTCCTAATTTTTCAACTGACATAACAGAATTCATTCCTAACTAACTTCTACAAACCTCCTAACAGATTAACAGAAGAAAAGAAGAGTAACTAACCTCAACTGAATTCTCCTCTTCGCCTTCAACTATAAAAACCAGTAGCTCCACCATTTGCAGGACTCTCCATTTTTCCACCTTCAATCATTCATCTTCAACACCACTCTCCATTCTCCACTTCATCAATCACCAATCTTCAACCTCTGTAGAAAATCCACAAAATCAATATCCTTCTCTACTCTTCCAATCATCACACAGAATCTTCATCTTCCTTCAATCTTTCTCTCTATCGGAACCGTACTCTTCATCTTCATCACCGCTACAACACAAGAACTCTTCAATCTCAGCCACATCATTCATCTTCAATCAACATCGTTCATCAATCACGCACAGCGAAAACGAAGCACACATAGAAAATTTCCAGAATAATCAAAGAAGAAGAATAAGCGAATAAGAGAACAAAAACACGTACCTGAGTTCTTGAGAGAACTTATTCAGATTTTATGCTCAGTTTCGTCAAATTCAAAGAAGCACCGAACTTGTCACAGTGAAACGAAACGGAACTGAGAGGAGAGTTAATGCCGAGTTCTTCCTGTCGCACAGTGGTATGAGACGTCGTTTCATCGGAGAGATGATGGATTCTTAGCCGTCATCTTCGCGCTTCAGGTGTGAGGAGAGAACGACGCCGTTCAGGGCGGCGCTGACGTTTGCTTCGTCGGAGAGGAGGAATTTCTCCACCGCGCCGTCGCCAATTGAATGAAGAAGGAGAAAGAGATTTTCTGTGAAGAAAGAAGTCGATGCGTCTCAATAGGTAACCTAATTCCCTTTTGCTATTCTTATTAACTTAGGATGTTAATTGTGATTAACTGATATTAACTGAGATTAAGGAGAATTAATGACTTTTGAGTTGAATAAATTGGTGTTAATTGAGTCAAAAGAATCTGAAGATAATTGTCCATGGATCACAAGTTGCTTGGGCTACCGAATTGCTTCCACACACCCCTTAGCCCAATGCACATCTTTCATTTTTGTGCTGAATGTTTGAACAAAAAAACAATACAGATGGGCCAGCATCCATGGGCCCTACGCCTGTTTCTAATCTCACCACTATTTTCAACATTACACCCCCCTGTTTCTTTTCTTAATTACTAGAATTTAGGTTTTGTTAGACTTTTTTTCTTTTTTCTTTTAGGTGATAAAATACTAATTTTTTTTCTACTATCTTTTTTGGCTTCGATACTAATTTTGACATAAAAAATGTTCATAAAAAACATTAGTTTTAGGTTTATTGTTTTAGTCTCTTTTTTTGCTTGATATAGAGTTCATTTCTCTTTCATAAAAATCAACATAAAAATAGTAGATTTTTTAGGTTAGCTTTGACATTTAATTGATTGAATTCTCCCTCATAAAAATGCCATAAAAGAATAGTAGTATTTTAGGTTAATTTTGCACTAGTACTTGAACCTTTGTCTTTATATTTTTGTGTGACTTTGTTGCTTAACTTTGGCCATATTTTTGGCATATTTTGATACCATTTTAATGCCCCTTTTAGAATTTAGTCACCATGTTAACATTAGGACTTAGACTTGTATAGACAACTTAGATTAGAATTTGGATATAGTTCCCTTTCTCATTCCTTTTTCTTTTCAACTTTTAAAATACTTAATAAAAATCGATGAAGATCATACCGTTGCGTTATTTCATGGTAGAAAAGAAATGATTGAGGCGTAGGCCTCGATGTATGTTCTTTCCTACTTAACGGGGAAGAAATGATTGAGGTGTGAAGCCTCGGTGTATTTCTTAATCGTTATTTAGAGAAACGATTGTGGCGTAGGCCTCGATGTGCATTCTCTAAATATTCATAAAAAAATCTTTTTGTATCTCCTTTACTTAGCGGAGAAGAAATGATTGAAGTGTGAAGCTTCGATGTATTTCTTAACCGTTATTTAGAGAAACGATTGTGGCGTAGGCCTCGATGTGCGTTCTCTAAATAGTCAAAAACAAAACTCTTTTTCTTGGTGTGATCTAAGTCGCAAAGTAAATCTCCCTTAAAAAAACACTCAACCAGAAAACATTCAAAATGATTAATAAATGTTCAGACTTAAAACAAAGTAAGGAAGTGGTGCGAAGCCTTGTAGTAGGTTCTCGTCATCATGGAATTACCCTAAAAGACACAAACCAATCTCTCTTTCTTTTCTAAGGGCAAGTTATCTCCGCTCCATTGCATCCTAGGCTGTCCCCTTGTGCAAGAGCGTGAGCGTTAACGCCGCCCAACTAAAAAACACAAAAACAAACAGAAAATCGTGAGCCGAGCTACGGTAACTCTGATTCCTGAAAAGGATACGTAGGCAGCGGGGTAGGGCCCGTGCGAGTACAATTCTTTATTTTCCCTACATTTTGCATTCATCCCGCATTTAGACATAGACATAGATATACACCCTTTAGATAGAAACAAACATAGGTGGATACCATCGAGTACGATGGGCGCGAGGGGTGCTAATACCTTCCCCTTGCGTAACCGACTCCCGTACCTTGATTCTCTGGTCGCAAGACCTTGTTCCTTCCTTTGTTAGGTTTTCTGATATTCCTTTCCCTTATGGGATAAATATATTGGTGGCGACTCTGTTCATTTTTCGCGAGCGTGCGACAGCTGGCGACTCTGCTGGGGATGTTGCTAGACCTGTTGCTGGTCCATCCATAGCGAGTCGATCCTAGCCTGCGTTTGTTTGTTTATTTACTGGGTGTTTATTTGTTTTCATGTCTATACCTTGTATATAGGTTTGCATGTTTATTTTTTCTGCTTGCATATCATGTTTATTTCTGTCTGCACATCATGCATATGGATTATATTCTGTGTTCCTTGGGGTCTTCTGTTCTGTTTTGCAGGTTGGGTGGGATTGTTTCTATGAGGTAAAAGGCCCAATACCCAGGCCAGAGTGACACATAGGATACCTAGGATAGAGTGGATAGTCATGACGCCGATGAGATGTCAGGTCTTGTCTAGTGCGATCATGAGACCCACGCCCAGTCGAGGTCCAAATGGGGTATCATTGTTGGCATGTAGATGCAACAACATTGGTGCCTCAGGAGGACTGATAACGCTGGTTGCCATTTTGACCTACCCTGACCTAGACTACACGTGTGAGTGGGGAGGGATATACATGACAGGTACCGTTGGTGACTATTCTGTTATGATGGTGACTATTGTTCCTATGGTTCCATGATACAAGGCCGAACCTTTGATCTCATGACATCTGATCTATATCAATTATTCAGAAGTTTGTATGGTGGTTACTAAGATTATATGGACCTTGATCCCATGCCTCTGCATTGCATAACATCATTGTTTTACCCACTCCATTTATGAAAGATCCTAAAGTCTATTTCCAAAAAAAAAAAGAAGGAGAAAAAGAAAAAGGAAATAGAAAAGCAAAAAAAAGAAAAAGAAAAGATATTATATACAAAATAAGGCTTTGATTCCAAAGAAAAAAAAAACGAGAAGTGCGAAAAGACTTTAGGATCCCTTGGAAATGAAACATTGCATTCATATCATGTTGCATGTCATGGTTCCGTATCAGAAGCTAATTGGGGTCCCTTTCAATCCAGATTTCTGCTTCATCAACAAATTTGACTTCCCTACATCTGTAGCATACAAGGATTAATCAGGAAAATCATGGACCGTCTTGAACAGAATCAGGCAGAACTTCGTAAGGACATGGATACTATGGGGGAGAGGATGACCCAACTCTTGGAGACTCTCCATGCTGTTGTTCAAGGGCAAGAAGAGCTAAGACAAAGTGTTGCTAAGTTGGCTAATGGTACTCCAACCACTGTTGCTAATGGGGGATCAAAACCTGTGCCCGTGGAAGTTCCTAATAAGGAGGGTTCGCATCATGAGAACGATTCTGAACTCGAAACTTTCAAGTTCCCGATCGAGGAAAATGAGAGAAAATTCCATCTTCTGGAAGAAAGGTTGAATGCTTTAGAAGGTCGAAGCTCCTCTGGTTTGAATGCTATTGATTTGTGCCTAGTGCCTGATATCAAGATTCCCGCTAAGTTCAAAGTCCCTAGTTTTGAGAAATACAAGGGTACCACTTGTCCGATGAGTCACATCAAGGCATTTTGCAACAAGATGGCTCCGTATGCAGAAAATGATAAGCTTCTAATGCACTTCTTTCAGGATAGCCTAAGTGGGGCATCCCTTGAGTGGTATACACGACTCGAACGAACCCATGTCCGCACATGGGATGAACTAGCAGAGGCTTTTCTCAAGCATTACAAGTACAACAGCGATATGGCTCCCACTAGACTACAACTCCAAAGTTTAACTCAGAAGGTTGATGAGTCTTTTAAAGAGTATGCACAAAGGTGGAGAGAATTAGCTTCCAGAGTCCAACCTCCACTCTTGGAACGAGAGCTTGTAGACATGTTCATGAACACCCTGAAAGATCCTTATCTGAACATGATGATTGGGTGTGCTTCCTCCGAATTCTCAAGTTTGGTTGTCGTAGGAGAACGAATTGAAAATGCTTTAAAGATGGGTAAAATCCAAGATATGGTCAATGTTCCTGAATTCACTGAAGAAGAGAAAAGTGAAACAAATGCAACTTCAGAGAATGGAGAAGAGGAACTCCCTGCTTATCCTCAGGTTCATGTTCTTAACTATCACCAGAATTACCAACAACAAGGTCCACGAAGGCCGAGGAGACCACCAAGGAAGATTGACCTGATTCCTATGACTTATAGTCAACTGCTCTCCCATTTACTCAATGAATCCTTGGTCGAATTAAGGGAGTCTAAGCCCCCTCCAACACCGATTCCTCAAGGATATGACTTAAATGTAAAGTGTGAGTACCATTCTGGGACATCTGGACATTCAACTGAGGATTGTAATATTTTGAAACACAAGGTCCAAGATCTCATCGACTCCAAAGCGATATCATTCACTCCAAATGGTCTTCACATAAATTGAAAGGTTCATGGGGCTCCCGCACGAGGGATAAGCAAGACGCACTCTTATCTTGAGCATTGCATCATTCGCATTGCTCGAATCCCTAAAAGCATTACAAATTCCTGGATGACTTCGTCAGAATCTTCTTCCGTGTGATAATCAAGAGTGTTCTTCACAATGATTCTCATTCTCAAGGTTCTACTTCATATATCAGTTGCCTTTTCTCAGGATCTCCTTCTCAGTGGCTTTGCTAGTTAACAAGAGACAAGAAGAATATGAGAAATAAATTGATGTGATTGCCTTGTGCTCATTCGTTTCCTTGTTTGTTGAAATCACAATTGGTTAAGATTCTAGTATTGGGTCTTCTTCACCACAAGTGGCTCTCTTGAGTTGATAATCATACAAGATTCTTCCCATTTGTGATGGCGATTACTACTCTAGCAACTATGCTTGGGGCTCCCGCACGAGGGATAAGCAAGACGTACTCTTATCTTGAGCATTGCATCACTTGCATTGCTCGAATCCCTAAAGTAAGACAAAAATTTACAACTCTTGGGTGACTTTGTTGGAGTTCTCTTTTGAAGTAATCTGAAGTGTTTGGAAGGAACTACAGAAAGTATTCAAGATCAACAAGTCCAGACGGAGTCAAGCCTCCTCAACAATGGCAATCATCAATTCATTTCTGCATTTTCATTTGTAATTTTCCTTGTTTTGTTAAATGTTTCTTCCGTGTAAAAATTGTTTGTTTTAATAAAAATAAAAAATGCATTGCATATGCTAGTTTCGAATCAATCCATTCGTGTTCACTCATATCTTTTTGTCTATCGATATCAAACTCTGGTTTAAGCAAAAAATATCAAAAGGAGAATGATGAAAAAATAATAATTGCAAAAATCTTTAATCATGTGCTTTTGAATAAAACCCCGCTGAGGATGTGCAGGCATTGTTTCAAATCCCCAAACACTGGAGATATAAGGGAGATAAACCATCGTTAACCCCTTTGAGCCTTGAAGTAGGAGTTTCTTTTCTATACAAAAAAAAAAAATAAACCCTCACATTTAACCCAGGGGCAGGGTAGCATTCAATTAATCTGATCGAGCATTCAGAATTCATCAGGAGTATACATCCAAGGATACAACAATGGTTATCTGTCAAAAGGTTGAGGAAACTCAATACCACGACGGTACTCCCTCATCAATCAAAGAATGAGGCAGTCACAATCACCTCCAACAAATCAGAGATCCAGGATCACACGACTTATTCAAAAAAGAAAGGATTGAAAAAAAAAAAGAACCCGCTAAGTCAACAACTTGAAAACAAGTGACTTAGGCAAAATTAGGGCATCCCGCTGGACTCCAAAATAAAATTCAAAAAGAATTTGTCCAGGCAAAAGTTAGGGAAATAAAAAAGAAAGGCAAAGCAAAAGCAAAAAACGAGGATTACAACATAAAGATCCTCATCAAAGGAACGAAGTCGTGTGATCAGACACCAAAAAGAAAGTGAGTGACTGCCATGTCCAAGAAGGCTTCATTGGTTCCTCAATCATTTCAAACTCCTCTTGGAGGATGGACGCTCATATCAGGTTAAATTGAACTTAGGACTGGAGAACATCACGAAGAATGGGTGGGTTAGGTTAGACTTTGAGCCTTAAATCCTTTCTTTCTAAAACGTGAACCAGGCCACGTTACAACCCTTAAAAGACCTAATTGAAGCAGGGTTTATTTCAAAAGCAAGCTGTGTAAAACTGACTCCTAGATATTGCTTACCATTCATGTTGATATCGATGTGACAAATAATTCAAACACTGAATGTCACAACTTTGTTTCAAAAACTTTGATCTCGAAGCTAGCATAAGCATTGCATTAGGATTATCATCTTCAAAACAAATATCTTTTACTTGTGAATAAACACTTGACATCAAGGAAGATCCAACAATAAACAACTGCAGAAAAAGTTGATCGATTCCATGAGCCATTCACTTCAAAGGCTAATCACTCCAAGGGGCAAGTTATGTGAAGACTCTGTCAACTGAGGCATCCATTCACCGTTGGTCAATCTGGGACAATCAAGTCGAGGAATCTCTCTTGAGTTCAACCAATCTGGGGCATTTACGTCGAGATTCGACAGATCTCTCCAAGGATCCCTTGGGGAAAACTCCTTAGTTCACGAAGCTTGGGGCACAATCTTCTGAGTTTTATTGTCTCTCCATGATCATAGGAGTTAATTCCTCCTAGAACTTTGGCCTCTCCCCAAGCACATGAGTTTATTTCTCATGAGAGTTGTTCCACTTCCCCAACCTGGTCTCCTTGCCTGTATTTCTCATCCTCAACATGGTGAATCGAGGGAATCTCCTCAAACTCACCATCCCCAAGCAGTTCAAGATGTAGGGAAAGTCAGATGAAGTCACTTCCTCCCCAACGAAACTACATTCCAACCCTCAGTGCAGTTGCTAAAGATCTTTGGTACTGCATGGTTTCCAACACCAACTCATAATGACATCTCAAGACAACAAGCAACGGACCCCAATGATCATGCTTCTCTATCTCACTAACGCCTTTATTTGGCACTTTTGCATATAGAACCCATTGCATACAGCATTGCATCCTCAAAGCGTAGCATTTCCATCAAGGTGGAGCATTACGCCATACAGAAAAATTCAAACATGCATACAAAGCATAAGCCAGATAATACAAATCAACATTCAATCAAGACGATGATACATCCCCACAGAAAAGTTGTCCTTACAAACTCTGATTGATATCTGCTACTACATCACAAATCTCCTCAAACCATGGTGCCAATACCTGGTATTCTCAATCCCAAAAAGAAATCTTATCTTCTCTCTCCTGTCTTTCTTCGTCAGAATCGTTGTCTCCGAGGTTATTTCCCGTGTGCTGCGTGAAGATTAGAGTGTGAGTGAGGGTGGGCATTCAACCCACCTCATTTTTCAATCATTTGAATAACCATACTTGGTGTGTGGCAATTCGAACGATTGCCGCTCTTGAAGAGTTACACCCCGCCTTTGGCCTGAGGGATTAATGCAATTCTTATGCTTCGCCAGCATCAACACCTTCGTGATTATGTCTTTCGATCGAGTCTAGTCGTCACTAGTCTCCGTGATCCCTTCCCCCGTATGGGAAAACTTTTAGATCCAACCCCCGTGTTGTGTATTCTTTGCCTTCCGTCCTGGCAAACCATTTCAAGACTAATTTCCAACCTCAGTGTTGATATTAATTCTTTCTTCCCTTGACCTCAGTGTCGATACCTTTCTTTTCCAACCTCAGCGTTGATGTCTATCCTTTTCTTGTCCAACCTCAGTGTTGATACCTATCACTCCTCCACCGACCTCTGCGTCGATGCCAATCGTCATTCACAACCTCAGTGTTGATGTTTATCTTTCCTCGTCCCAACCTCGGTGTTGACGTCCTCGACCTCAGTGTCGACGCCTTTCCTTTCACAACCTCAGTGTCGATGTCCCCCAACCTCAGTGTTGATATGCTCCAACCTCAGCGTTGACGTCCTCCAACCCCAGTGTTGATGTTTATCCTTTCTTTCAATTCTTGTGGATCGTAGGTCCGTTGACCTTATCCTCATCTTTTTCATTTCTTGTGGATCGTAGGTCCGTTGACCTTATCCTCATCTTTTTCATTTCTTGTGGATCGTAGGTCCGTTGACCTTATCCTCATCTTTTTCTTTCTTGTGGATCGTAGGTCCGTTGACCTTATCCTCATCTTTTTCATTTCTTGTGGATCGTAGGTCCGTTGACCTTATCCTCATCTTTTTCTTTCTTGTGGATCGTAGGTCTGACGACCTTATCCTCGTCTTTTTCAGTTCTTTTGAGTCGTGGATCTGTTGATCTCACCTTGATTTCGAGTCTTTCTATCCTTGTCTTTCAACTTTTGGGTCAGTAGATCTTGTCTCTCCATCAAACCCGCGCTGTCCAATCATAGTTTCATACAACAATCACCTCCTTTGAGAACCTTGTATTGGCACCGTTACCACGTTACAAGCTACCACCATTCAGATCCATTACTCATTGTAAATTCTTCCACCAGAAAAAAAAAAACAAAACAAAAATTCTCTTTCCCCAGCAGATATCGAAATAAAAATAAAGATAACACTTACACCATCTTCTTTTCAGGACAAATTTCTGGTACTTTGATATTTAATCTTCTTCTACCTCGAATGTTCGAAAGGCTAGCGCCAATCTCACCTTCAGGTTTAAGACGATTAAATAGGGGCAGCTGTCATACCCCAAATTTGTCCTACTCCTATACTTTTATCTGGCTTATACTTTCCATTTCATCTGCATACCATCACTAGGGCATTAACATAACATGCATCATTAATCAATAAAATTGACAAGGGATTGAGGTCGTAGATAGAGCTAAGGTTTCACATGGCTTGAAGTTCATACTTTGTGCAGGCTTGTTTCTATTGAGGTTTTCAACTGATAGTGGAGAAAGGTTCGTTTCGTCGTGCTTGTGTCAACTGGTGAATTTTCAGAGTTGTTCCTATGACCATCTTATTGTTAGGTAAAGTTTGGTTCATTCGATTACTTGGGATACGAGCTATCTGTTTGAAGGTTCGCCAAAAGAGTGTGCATTCATTTGTTGAAGGAGGTATTGGGCCACTTTCAATTGTTAAAGACATTTGGCAAAATTTCAACTTAGTCAAAGTCAACCATAGACACTCAACTTTGTTCCTAAAGTCCATAATGAATCATCTTGGGCTTTTGTTTTATGATGTTTGTTCAAGCTGCAAATTGAAAGAAACATATGAAGACTCATTTGAAGATTTAGGAGGGGAATGCAATTTTGAATTCAAAGTAAAGCTTGTCATATGTTGCTTCAAAATCAATATGGGGTCCGTTTCAATACAAGGTCATCAAATGAAAATGGAAGATCTACAAGAAAATGTACAAACTAGGAACAATTGACTTTTTACCAGAACTTTTGACCTTCGATCAAAGACTTGGGTTACAATGCAAAGCAAATGAAAAGGAATAGAATAATAGTTACATTCATTCGAAAGGAAAAGAACTCATTACAAAATCCAATCCATCTTATATCCAAATTACACATTACACTAATCCTTTCTTTGAGCCCTTTGTTCATAATCCCAAACTCCTTTCTTCAAGTTTCTTCAAGTCAAGTTCCCTTCATTCCCTCTTCATCAGACCTGCACATAGAAAATCAGTTGGTTCAGAATGGGCATACCCACTTCTGACTGAAGCAAAGTCCAGTTTTGTAACCTCCCTTAAAGTCAGAAACAGAAAACATAAATTGAAGTAAAGAAGAACAAAAAAAACATTGGCAAAGTTCAATACATACAAGCTACTACAAGATCAGCAGTCTAACAATTTCCAGCCATACATTTTCACATCAATTCAAAGAAAAAGATCACCATTCATACTTGAAACAGTCAAGCAGCAGAGCCGTATAAACAGAAGTGAAACCGTGCTACTTCAGCCACCAATTGCATAATTTCAGCTCTGCATCCAAAAGCCGAAACAGTCCAGTGCTTGTTAGTTTGTCATGATAGAAAAAAGAGGGAGATTCAAAATACTCAGACTAATATTGCTCATCTAACATCCCTTGCTTCAGTTCTAATACCAGCAACACCACACTTCAAGATCAAAACCAGGTTCACAATGTTAACTATAAATCAAGACAGCCCTAACATTCAGTTTAACACCCAATCAATTTCTAACAGCCACCTAACAGTTACACATTTTACCTACACAATTCATTTCAAATTCTTATAGAATACATACAACCATTCACCCAGTTTGTTAATAATTTAACCATTCTGTAACTAACTTTCAGTTACTAACTAACTCAAGTTTCCTAACAGCTTCCCTAACTGTTTCTAGCTCACATTTTAACCACCTGTCATAACTAACTTTCCTAATTTTTCAACTGACATAACAGAATTCATTCCTAACTAACTTCTACAAACCTCCTAACAGATTAACAGAAGAAAAGAAGAGTAACTAACCTCAACTGAATTCTCCTCTTCGCCTTCAACTATAAAAACCAGTAGCTCCACCATTTGCAGGACTCTCCATTTTTCCACCTTCAATCATTCATCTTCAACACCACTCTCCATTCTCCACTTCATCAATCACCAATCTTCAACCTCTGTAGAAAATCCACAAAATCAATATCCTTCTCTACTCTTCCAATCATCACACAGAATCTTCATCTTCCTTCAATCTTTCTCTCTATCGGAACCGTACTCTTCATCTTCATCACCGCTACAACACAAGAACTCTTCAATCTCAGCCACATCATTCATCTTCAATCAACATCGTTCATCAATCACGCACAGCGAAAACGAAGCACACATAGAAAATTTCCAGAATAATCAAAGAAGAAGAATAAGCGAATAAGAGAACAAAAACACGTACCTGAGTTCTTGAGAGAACTTATTCAGATTTTATGCTCAGTTTCGTCAAATTCAAAGAAGCACCGAACTTGTCACAGTGAAACGAAACGGAACTGAGAGGAGAGTTAATGCCGAGTTCTTCCTGTCGCACAGTGGTATGAGACGTCGTTTCATCGGAGAGATGATGGATTCTTAGCCGTCATCTTCGCGCTTCAGGTGTGAGGAGAGAACGACGCCGTTCAGGGCGGCGCTGACGTTTGCTTCGTCGGAGAGGAGGAATTTCTCCACCGCGCCGTCGCCAATTGAATGAAGAAGGAGAAAGAGATTTTCTGTGAAGAAAGAAGTCGATGCGTCTCAATAGGTAACCTAATTCCCTTTTGCTATTCTTATTAACTTAGGATGTTAATTGTGATTAACTGATATTAACTGAGATTAAGGAGAATTAATGACTTTTGAGTTGAATAAATTGGTGTTAATTGAGTCAAAAGAATCTGAAGATAATTGTCCATGGATCACAAGTTGCTTGGGCTACCGAATTGCTTCCACACACCCCTTAGCCCAATGCACATCTTTCATTTTTGTGCTGAATGTTTGAACAAAAAAACAATACAGATGGGCCAGCATCCATGGGCCCTACGCCTGTTTCTAATCTCACCACTATTTTCAACATTACACCCCCCTGTTTCTTTTCTTAATTACTAGAATTTAGGTTTTGTTAGACTTTTTTTCTTTTTTCTTTTAGGTGATAAAATACTAATTTTTTTTCTACTATCTTTTTTGGCTTCGATACTAATTTTGACATAAAAAATGTTCATAAAAAACATTAGTTTTAGGTTTATTGTTTTAGTCTCTTTTTTTGCTTGATATAGAGTTCATTTCTCTTTCATAAAAATCAACATAAAAATAGTAGATTTTTTAGGTTAGCTTTGACATTTAATTGATTGAATTCTCCCTCATAAAAATGCCATAAAAGAATAGTAGTATTTTAGGTTAATTTTGCACTAGTACTTGAACCTTTGTCTTTATATTTTTGTGTGACTTTGTTGCTTAACTTTGGCCATATTTTTGGCATATTTTGATACCATTTTAATGCCCCTTTTAGAATTTAGTCACCATGTTAACATTAGGACTTAGACTTGTATAGACAACTTAGATTAGAATTTGGATATAGTTCCCTTTCTCATTCCTTTTTCTTTTCAACTTTTAAAATACTTAATAAAAATCGATGAAGATCATACCGTTGCGTTATTTCATGGTAGAAAAGAAATGATTGAGGCGTAGGCCTCGATGTATGTTCTTTCCTACTTAACGGGGAAGAAATGATTGAGGTGTGAAGCCTCGGTGTATTTCTTAATCGTTATTTAGAGAAACGATTGTGGCGTAGGCCTCGATGTGCATTCTCTAAATATTCATAAAAAAATCTTTTTGTATCTCCTTTACTTAGCGGAGAAGAAATGATTGAAGTGTGAAGCTTCGATGTATTTCTTAACCGTTATTTAGAGAAACGATTGTGGCGTAGGCCTCGATGTGCGTTCTCTAAATAGTCAAAAACAAAACTCTTTTTCTTGGTGTGATCTAAGTCGCAAAGTAAATCTCCCTTAAAAAAACACTCAACCAGAAAACATTCAAAATGATTAATAAATGTTCAGACTTAAAACAAAGTAAGGAAGTGGTGCGAAGCCTTGTAGTAGGTTCTCGTCATCATGGAATTACCCTAAAAGACACAAACCAATCTCTCTTTCTTTTCTAAGGGCAAGTTATCTCCGCTCCATTGCATCCTAGGCTGTCCCCTTGTGCAAGAGCGTGAGCGTTAACGCCGCCCAACTAAAAAACACAAAAACAAACAGAAAATCGTGAGCCGAGCTACGGTAACTCTGATTCCTGAAAAGGATACGTAGGCAGCGGGGTAGGGCCCGTGCGAGTACAATTCTTTATTTTCCCTACATTTTGCATTCATCCCGCATTTAGACATAGACATAGATATACACCCTTTAGATAGAAACAAACATAGGTGGATACCATCGAGTACGATGGGCGCGAGGGGTGCTAATACCTTCCCCTTGCGTAACCGACTCCCGTACCTTGATTCTCTGGTCGCAAGACCTTGTTCCTTCCTTTGTTAGGTTTTCTGATATTCCTTTCCCTTATGGGATAAATATATTGGTGGCGACTCTGTTCATTTTTCGCGAGCGTGCGACACCACTCGGATTGGTAGATCTACCTCTTCGAACACAGACCTTCTTGAACCGTCAAAGGCACGCACCACCAACTCACTAGGCCTCAATTCAACACCAGCATAGTCAATTCTCATGAGAGCCGACTTGGGAAGCACATTCAAAGAAGAGCCTGTATCAACCAAAACACGGGACAAAGTCGTCCCCTTACACTCCATCGAAATATGCAACGCCTTGTTATGGTTTCTCCCTTCAGGAGGAAGATCACGATCGGTGAACCCCAAGCCATTTCCAGCTGAAATATTGTTGGCCACCGCCTCTAACTGATTTACAGATATTTCCTGGGGTACATAGGCACCATTCAGAATTCTTAAGAGAGCGTCTCTATGACCTTCTGAACACATCAACAATTGCAAGATGGAAATCTTTGATTGGGTCTGACCCAACTGCTCAACAACTTTGTAATCAGGCTTTCTGATGATTCTCAACAACTCTTCCACATCCTTGGAAGGCACAGCACTATCAGGTGCCTCATTCTGAGTCGGAGAATTCTGGACATCAGTCATCACTTGTTTGCCTTTGGCCTTAGCCAAAGCATCTGCATTGTTTTGTATTGGCTGAGGGGAGAACACCCTGCCACTGCGAGTGATTCTACCGGTACCAGCGAAATTATCAGTGTTTGCAACTGCGGCTTCCACAAGTTTCTCTTTAGACGGCTCACCCTCTTCCTTTGTGCCATAGTAATACACGTCTGAACCATAATGCTAAGGGATGGCCTTCTCACTCTCATATGGAATTGGTCCTGGCACGGTAATCATCAACGCCGCTGGTTGTTCCTCATATGGGATACTGACAGGTATCTGAATAGGCACTTGGATACATATTGGAGCAACTGGCTCATAAGGAATTGAGATCACAGCCACTTCACCATCCTCACTTTTCACGCCTCTCAACCTTCGATAAAATTGAAGAGGACCCTCATCAATAAGCTTTTGTACCATACTTTTCAACTCAGCACAACCTTCGAGTTGACTCTTGCAATTCTCACAATCCACACCACAGCCCGGGAAGATACCGCTATTAACCAGATGTTGCTTCACAGACACAAGAGGAAAGGTCAAACAGCCCACATCAGACACAACACTTATCTCTTCACTCTCAATGGCATTCACACCCGAACCTCCGTGAGTAGGCATCGGATTATTGACAATATTTGGTGTAGGAGTGAACTGGATTATCTTTTGATCCAACAAGTCTTGGACTTTGTTCTTCAACGCAATACACCTCTCGGTATCATGGCCAGGAGCGCCTGAATGGAAAGCACATCGTGCGTTTGCATTGTAATTCGGAGATTGTGTGTCTGGAGCATTCGGAGCATCTCTCAAAGTAATCTTCTCAATCTTGAGCAAATGTTGCAACACCTGAGCATAGGTCATGGGAATCGGATCAATCTTTCTATGAGGCCTAGTCCTGGGAGGGTAGCGATCATTGTTGGAACGCTGTCCATGCTGATGTTGTTGTTGTTGTTGTTGCGGTACTGGGATCATGACAGCATAGACCTGTGAATTGTTTCTCCCTGAACCCCTTCTTCCATATATGGCATCCGCATTTCCTTCCTTCCTTCTGGCATAACCCTCAGCTTGTTTCTTCCCACTAGAAGTATTAGAAGAAGCTCCTAACTGAATTTTCCCCATTTTGAGGCCCATCTCAACATGCTCGCCATATCTCACCATTTCAGAAAAATTGGCGGAAGCACTACAAGCCAAGTAGTAGTGTCCAGACAAAGTACTGGTGAACATGTCGATCATCTCACGCTCAGTCATTGGTGGTTGAACTCTTGCCGCTAGCTCGCGCCATTTTTGAGCATATTCCTTGAAGGAATCTTTAGGACCTTGAACCAAACTCTGAAGTTGAGTTCGATTCGGCGCCATGTCCACGTTGTACTGATAGTGCTTGATGAAAGCTTCCACAAGATCTCTCCAAGAATGAATATGAGTGCGCTCGAGTTGTACATACCACTCCAAAGAAGCCCCAGCAAGACTATCCTGGAAGAAGTGCATTAGAAAGCCCTCATCCTCAGAGTATACTGACATCTTCCTATAATACGCCTTAACATGAGTCATAGGACAAGTTGCTCCGTTGTACTTGTCAAAAGATGGAACTTTGAATTTCGGTGGAATCCTCACGCCAGGAACCAACCCCAAGTCATTGATATCCATGCCTAACACCCCTTTGCCTTCAACAGCTCTAAGACGCTCTTCAATCAGACGATACCTTTCAACTTCCTCATGTGCACCCTCAGCACTATGCCTTGATACCTGATCAAAGTTCTCACCATTGAAATCCAGATTACCACGGCCCTGATTACCTCTCCTTCCCAACAGACGAGACGGAGGTGGAGGTGGAAACCCATGATGCTGATTGAAAGGATTATAATGTCCTCCCATGTGATTAAACTCATTCGAATCATGGTAATCATCAATCCTGCCAGACACATCATCAAACAGCCCATGATGTCCTCCATTCTCATTCCTTCTGGAGTTCTCAACGAGAACTCGCAAGTCATCCTGTCCCTTGGTCACATTAGGCAGTGCCTCCATGAATTGCGCCATCTGCGCATTCATCTGCTCTGTCAATTGAGCTCACATCCTGGATATGGGCGACAAACATCAAAATAAACAGCAAATCGACCCCGTAGACCAAACAAATCCACTCTACAGCAGCACTAGGATCGTCTGATAACAGGATGAGCTCCTCCATCTCCTCTCCGTTGGGCTCGGAGTCTTGCGAGCTCTTCTTCAAGTCGAGCTGACTTGGCTTTTTCTTCCGTCAATTGCTTTTCTGAATCCTGCACCTTTCTCTTGCTACTGCTTTCAGACCTTCGCAATTTCGCACATTCCTGCTGTTTTCGATACAAGCTTTCTTCCATCAAGTCTTGAGATCGCCTTTGAGCACGTGTCATGTTTGAACCTTCACCCTGCGCATGCTTGAGCTTACGAGCCAATTCTGCCTTTTCGCGATCTTGAAAATACCTTTCTAAGCCAACCTCTTCGTCCTTTGCTTTCAGCTGGATGTTGTCTGCCTTGGCTTGAATATAGAGTTCAGCCGCAACTGTATCAGATAAAACCACAGGAGGCTGCTCGTACAATGGACATGACCTCGCAAATGGCAACAATTGATCTGCTACTCTTGCCTCAACCCATTTCTTGTAAGGACCCATAGCAATAGGAACTTTCTTGCTCAAAGTTGTCTCATTTTTCTTGTGAACTTTAGTCCAAGCATACGCTATCTTTTCTAGCTCCAAAGGATCTTTAACATCAGCAAAGTACACTGATTCGAAATCTTCTACCTCCTTCTGAGACCCTTCCATTGCGTATCCCAATTGACGGTAAGCGAGCGTGGGATTGTAACTAATGCAACCTCTGGTTCCCATGAGAGGGACATTGGGATATTGACCGCAATTAGTGATGATGTTCCAAACTTTCCCCACATAATAGAACCACCTGATGTCATAAGATGTGAGGTTAACAATCCTATCTGACCACTTAAGGGAACTCTTCTTGAGCACAAAAGGTCCTCTCACCGGTAAATGCAACATGAACCACTTATACAACAATGGAAGACAAGAACCAACAACATATCCTCCTTTCTTGTTTCTCGAATGAATCAAAAAATAGGCATCTGCAAGCAACGTTGGCACGGGATTTTTGTTAATGAAAACACATATTGCCGCCAAACTCACAAAGTTCTCCCTTGATGGGAACAAGACAATACCATAGATCATGATAGCAAGCAATCGACTGAAATCAACCCAACACTCTTTCTTGGCCGCATCCTCAGCCTTACTAATCAAAAAGCAAAGATAGAAACCAGGAACACCACCTGATGACTTCCAATTTCTTTCCACTTCCTTTATACCCATGTGAAGAGCTTCAGCTATCTTTTCAAACTTCACCACTTTGGGAACTTGAACAAAAGGTACATCATCAGTGATTCGGATATTGAGTATGTAAGAAAATTCCTCGAGCGTGGGGACCAATTGATAGTCCTGAAATGTAAAACATCTCAACTGCGGATCATAGAACTGAAACAGAGTGATCAAAGCCATCGGATCAAAAGATGTATTGAGAATGGAGAGTAAATTGCCATAATCACGATTGAAGTCACGGAGAACCTCCTCTTTCAACCGAGAACTCAAACCTATCAACCCCGAAACATCAATATCCGGAATCTTGTAAGCTCTAGTATGCCTCGTACGTTCTTTGACAGTATCAGTGGGAATGTCCATCTTCAACTTGAGTGAACTCTTGAATGGCCCTGAAAAACATGACATGCAAATGCTTGTTATTATTACTTTTTTTTGCGTTTCTTTTGGGAAATAAATATGCTATGATGCAAAGTGGTGGGACTTGTTGCCGCCCACCGGGCATTCTGGATTGCCGGTAACACACTGTACATAGAGCCAAAGGTTCGGCCCCAAATAGTATTCCACACGGAACATAGAATGTCAAACCACGGAACCAACACCCATAGTCAACAACACACCGGAATAGAACACAGATCACCACTCGAACAAGAACCATAGTACCCCACGAACAGGAACCAATAGTACACTCGAACGAGAACAGCGGTAACCCTCGAACAAGAACAGCGGTAACCCACGAACGAGAACAGCGGTAACCCACGAACGAGAACAGCGGTAACCCTCGAACAAGAACCAAAGTCACCATCAATGTACCTGTTAAGCAATGATTGATTCCCGCCCCACTCACGGGTGAATCTAGGCCAAGGTAGGTCAAAAAGCCAACAGAAGATCGAATGTAGGCGTTATCATACGATATTGCCTCATTCCACCAAGCTCTGCCCGTGGATATGTGATCAGATCAATCAGGCATATGCCTTCTGTCCGTCACGGCCACTCTAGTCCTAGTTCCTAAGGTATCACTCATAGCCTGGGTATTGGGCCTTTTACCTCTTGAAACACCCACCCAACAACAGAGATCCAGACAGTCCAGAATATGATGCAGAAAAGTAAAGCACACATAGAATGCAATGCAAACAGATAAATATGCAAAGCAATAAAACACCCAAAGATAAACACACAAGCGCTAGGATCGACTTGCTAAGTCCGGACCCGCAATAGGTCGAGTTCTTTCCCCAGCAGAGTCGCCAGCTGTCGCTACCGCGAAAATTAACAGAGTCGCCACTAACATATTTATCCTGAAAAGGAAGAGAATGCCAGCAAACCACAAAACAAAACAATGGTCTCACGACCAGAGAAAAAGGGTAAGGGAGTCGGTTACGCGAGGGGAAGGTATTAGCACCCCTCGCGCCCATCGTACTCGATGGTATCCACGCCTGTGTCTAAAACTATGGGTGTGTAACAAATCTACGCTAATCTGGACAAAAATGAATGCAGAATGTAGGGAAAAGAAAGAGTTATACTCGCACGGGCCCTACCCCGCTGCCTACGTATCCGTTTTGCGGAATCAGAGGTACCGTAGCTCGGCTAACTAGTTTTTGTTTGTTTTGTGTTTTTTAGGTGAACGAGTTACATTCGCACTGCGCTGCTCGACCTTTGGAGACTTACGCTTGGGAATGGAGCGGAAATAACAAGTTCTTAAGAAAAGAAAATCAAAGAGTGTGGTTTGTGTTTTAAAAGATGCATGAGGAAGACCTAAGCTAAGGGGGGAAGGCTTGCTACCTAATGTTAGCATACAAAGGGTACCAGTCTAAACTAAACTATCAACCTACGGGGAGAAGCAGAAGCAAATAAAGATAGCACACAAACGAGCATCCGCTCGTAAAGCAAACAAACCAACGGCACTGGCCGAATGGTAGAAAGGCGGTCCCGCCATAGCCAAGGGGAGCAGCTCAACCCAAGTCAACCAAGCATCAGACCTCGCGAAAATGATCGGGCCATAGACAAGAGGGCAGACCCCTCTCAGCAACCAAGCCGTTACAGATCGTAAAGAAAAACGGTGCGTGCGTACACCGAGCATCAATGTCGAGCGACGCGAGCTATAGGAAAGGCGGGGGTCCGATTGCATGAACCCTTTACCTGACATACTCGATAACAAGATCTTGTGCTGGTTCAGAAGCGAGCAACGCGTAGCGTGTGTCGCACGCTCGCGAAAAATGAACAGAGTCGCCACCAATATATTTATCCCATAAGAGAAAGGAATATCAGAAAACCTAACAAAGGAAGGAACAGGGTCTTGCGACCAGAGAATCAAGGTACGGGAGTCGGTTACGCGAGGGGAAGGTATTAGCATCCCTCGCGCCCATCGTACTCGATGGTATCCACCTATGTTTGTTTCTATCTAAAGGGTGTGTACTATGTCTATGTCTACATGCGAATGAATGCAAAAGAAATACGGGGAAAAGAAGGAATATTTATAAATGTGCTCGTTCAAGCCCCGCGACTTGATGCCTACGTATCCTCTTCAGGAATCAGAGCGCCGTAGTTCGGCTCCATAGTTTTGTTTGTTTTTGTGTTTTTTAGTTGGGCGGAGTTAACGCTCGCGCTCTTGCATAAGGGGACAGCCTAGGATGCAATGGAGCGGAAATAACAATGCCCTTAAGAAAGGAGGTGAGAGAGAGAGTTTGAGTGTTTCGAGGAAATCCCTAAAGCAAGGGAAACTCGAGTTACTCTTTGGTTTGTGTTTTTTAGAAGTTGGGAACTTACGCCTGAATGGAACCCTAAAGCAAGGGAGATCCAAGCACTCGAACGTTCCCTAAAGCAAGGGGCGTTCAAGCTTCCATTCCCTTTTTAAGAATTTTCACTTTGATTATTAGTGTTTTAAGTATTTTCTTTGTATTTTTTATGGGGGATTTATATCAAGTATTTATTAGATGTTTTATGTTGCAAAAGAAAAAGAATGCAAAAAGGGAACTAGTCCTAATTTCTACATCTATGTTATCATGGTTTCTACCTAAGGTTAGGATTTAAAAGAATGTGGAAATTAAAGCGCTAAGTAGAATAGTGAAAATAGCATGAAAAAGAACAAGTCAAAATATAGCACAAAAATGAATTAAAAGTACTATTATTTTTATGGCTTTTTTATGGATGAAATGAGTTCAAAAGATTAATGTCAAAATCAACCTAAAACTCTACTATGTTTATATGATTTTTTTTTAATATGAAAAATATCAATTAAAGGGACCAAGATTAATTCCTAAAAAATGATCTAAAAGTCTAACAAATTTTATTGATTTTATTGTTTTTTATCACTAAGAAAAATAATAAGAAAACTATGTTAAAGCCTATATTCTAAAGGAACTAAATGGGCTCAGGGGGGGTGTAGGCTGAAGATGGTAGTATGCCAGTAGTAAAGACGCGGGCCCTGGGAAGGTGAGGCCCAGGAGGTTTTTGTTATTCAGTTTTCTCCTCATGCCAAAAGAAGTGGTGGAATGGGCCATGATGGAGGTGCATTCAGCAGTATACTCGTTTGAGGCCCATGGGGATTGATCCAGATTCAATTATTTCAGATTTTATGTTAATGATGATTTAAATCTTAGACTAAGCATGATTAATCTCCACTAATGCCACTAATTTCAATTAATCAAAATCAAAACAAAAATTGAAAGGGGATTTTAGGGTTTCTCGTTAGTGACTATTGAGTTTTCAGAACTCATCTCACTCTCCTCTCCTACGAACGGCGCTCCTCCACCGTCTTCGATCGGAGCCTACAACGCCCTCGTGAAACTATTCCGGCCACCGTCTCCTTGAGTCCCTCTCCTCAAATCTCCTTCCATCTTTTATTGTTCCCTCCAAAACATCTTTGATTCAAACAAAACTCAGAATCCCAAATTCGAACCCTAACTCACTCAGATTGAAATCAAATAGAAAGCTGACCCTAAACTCATTCAAACATTGCACCATGGGATTCAAACACAATGCTATGCCATGAACAGAGAGGATTTAGGCTTACCTGAAGTGAGAAGTGTCGAAGGAGACCGGAGTGTGTTCTTTGCCGATGCTTGAATTGCGAAGTAAACGCGAGAATGAACCTTGGCTCAGGTGCGTCTCGATCTTTTTCTTTATGCTTTTGAATCGTCTTCTTCTTCTCTTTTCTTTTTCTTTCTTCTGAATTTCTGTGTGAGCGTCGTTCTTGCTGTGTGTTGCGGGTGAGGGAGAGAGTGGTTTAGCACGAGCTTTGTTGAAGTCCTAGTGATGAACTTCAACAGCTCTGAAATGTGCGTATGGTGAGTGTGAGGGAGGTGAAGTTGCGGAGAAGATGATGGAGAATTGAGAGGAAGATGAAGAAGATGAATCTGGTTGAGAGAGAGAACGAAGATGATGGTGAGTGAAGTTTGAGAATGGCGTGTGGAGAAGAAAAGAGTGTGAAAATGGCGTCTGTGTAGAAGTGTGAAGATAGAGAATGAATGGCGTGAGAGAGTGGTGAAGAGTGAAAATGGTGTGTGGTGAATGGAGAATGAGCGTGAAAAATGAACAATGGTGGAGATTTGAATTTATAGAAATGGAGGGAGAGCCAGGTTCGGGTGCTGACTAGGATAGGAGATAGGTTTGGGTGGTGATTAGGATCGGTTTCTGTTAATAAGAGGTTGGGAGTTAGTTGTTCAGGTTTGGAGTTTGGTTTGGAGGTTGCTTGAAACTGATTTTCTGTTAGGTTGGTTATGTGAGCTGGCATAGTTAGTTATAGGTTAAAAAAATCAGTTCAGTGACAGTTAGGGATTGGCATGCTGAGCTGGAATTGGTTGAGTTCTTTGGTTATCAGAACTTCTGTTTTTTTTCTGTTAATAGTTAGTAAGGTGATAACTATCCGATGAGGTAATTAGTAGTTACAAAACTGGGCTGAATTCTGTTATATGTATGGCTGGAAGTTAGTTACAGGGTAGTTAGTTAGGTTTCACTTGAAGTTTACGACTTTGTATTTTTGCTGGATTTTTGTAGGTTTGAAGCTGAATCTGAACTTGTTTGTAGATGCTGAACAACGGAAATTGATGGTCGTCAATGCTGTAACAACTAAAATTGAAGAGACGAGGCCTTGTTCAACAAATGAGTGGCGCACGGCATGTTGGAGTCCTGATTTGGATGTAGCTTGCTGATCCGAAGATGTATTTGAACTGGCGGGTATGGTATGAACACTTGCAGGCCCTGAATATTAAATGATGTACTGAATTCTTTGCCTTTGTTTTGAATTGCTTTATTTCCCTTCTTTTCTTGATTGTACAGGTTCGGTTTCGACTGAATTTGATGATGGTATTGAATGTATCTTGTCCCTTTTTTTGGAAGTGAACTGCAGGTGAGGTGTGGGCTGGTTAATTGAACTGTGTGGACTGAATATGTTATGTGCAGTAGGCTTTTTTTTTGAATGTTTTGAATGTGTGGGTTCTGTTAGGAGGCTTAGGAAATGGGTTATTTCTGTTAGGTAATTGGTTATTCTGTTACTTCTGCAGGGTAATTAGTAGGTTTGGTTAACTGTTAGTTACAAGCTGATGGGTGAGGGGGTTTAGAAAGGTGAGGATGAATATGGTTTGATATGGTTGCTGTTTTTTCATTTTGATTTAATGTTGACTTGGTTTGAACCGAACTGGTTTTATGTGTGGCAGGTTTTTATTTTGGTAGAAGCAATTTGGCATAGCATGAAGGTGGTATTTTTGCGGTTCATGGTACAAAGCTTGGGGCATTATTGCAAATCTATTTTGGACAGCATGATGAAGATGGATTATGGCATGAAGACTGTTTTTTTTTTTTTGTGTAATTGTAATGAGTTTTTGTAATAGACGTCTTGGATTTGAATTGTATTTGTGAGATTTTGTAATGGAGTGATGGATTTTTGGATGATAATGTGATGGTTTAATTTTCCTCTTTTGTAATGGATGTTGGATATTTGTGGAGTATGGACAATTGAATATGTATGGTGGATTTGCAATGACATTGTAATTGAACTAGAGAATTGTTCTATTTTTTTTGTGAAATCCAGAATAACTTGTGATCACTTGTGGTGGAATTTGAGATGGAATAATATGTACAATGTGATTCAGGAACTTTTGAATGATGTAAGTGTATGGCTTTTTGTAATGGGATTGGACATGTATTTTTCCCTCTTTCCCAAAATTCAAACTCTCATGATCAACCTTTTTATTTTCTAAAACCTTGAATGGATAGAAAACCTCAAGTTATAAAGATAAGCCATGGTTGAGAAGTCAACCTCCCATGATTGACTTTGATAAAAAGCAACAATTCTGTCAAGTATCTTCTAGCTTGAAATGATTCATAAGTCCCTTCATGTTTCCAATCTTTTCTCTTGAATATGCCTTGTAGTCTTGATGATGAAAACCCTTGATCCATAAGAACAACCATGAACTCTCTAAGTCCCAGCTTCGAATCACATAGGAAGACCAAATGAATCATTCTTTGTTGGATATGTACACCTCAAAATCAATATGAAACCTTAATAATTCAAAATCTTTGATCCCAATGTCAATTGTTGATTAATGATGCATGATGTTTAGATGACCTAATGGAAAGTATGTACATGAGATTATGAAGCTAAAGCCAGTTAGAAATTAGGGGTAGGACAAATTTGGGGTATGACAGCTGCCCCTATTTAATCATCTTAAACCTGAAGGTGAGATCGGCGTTAGCCTTTCGAACATTCGAGGTGGAAGAAGATTAAATACCAAGACCAGAAATTTGTCCTGAAGAGAAGATGGTGTAAATGTTATTCTTATTTTTGTTTTGATATCTGCTGGGGAAAGAGAATTCTCTTTTTGTTTTTTCTGGTGGAAGAATTTACAGTGAACAATGGATTTGGATGGAGATAGCTTATAACGTGGTAGCGGTGCCGACACGGGGTTTTCAAAGAGAATGGTTGTATGAAACAATGATCGAAAGAAAAAGACCTCGTGCGATTTACGACTCAACGTCAGGACTGAAAGGAATAAGATCTCGTGGCGATCTATGACTCAACATCGAAAGAAGATCTCGTGGCGATCAACTCGTCAACATAAGAAAAGGGAATAAGATCTCGTGGCGATCTTATGACTCAACATCGAAAGAAGATCTCGTGGCGATCAACTCGTCAACAGAAGAAAAGGGAATAAGATCTCGTGGCGATCTTATGACTTGACATCGAGAAGATCTCGTGGAGATCAACTCGTCAACAGAAGAAAAGGGAATAAGATCTCGTGGCGATCTTATGACTCAGCATCGAAAGAAAATCCCGTGCGATTTTCCACACTTTGGAAAGGAATAAGATCTCGTGGCGATCTATGACTCAACATCGAAAGAAAATCTCGTGCGATTTTCCACACTTTGGAAAGGAATAAGATCTCGTGGCGATCTATGACTCAACATCGAAAGAAAATCTCGTGCGATTTTCCACACTTTGGAAAGGAATAAGATCTCGTGGCGATCTATGACTCAACATCGAAAGAAAATCTCGTGCGATTTTCCATACTTTGGAAAGGAATAAGATCTCGTGGCGATCTATGACTCAACAGCGAAAGAAAATCTCGTGCGATTTTCCACACTTTGGAAAGGAATAAGATCTCGTGGCGATCTATGACTCAACATCGAAAGAAGATCTCGAGGGACAAAAGAAGACATTGTGTCAGACACTCATCAGAGATTGAAGATACCTCGCATCGGCACCGTGGTTGGAAGAGATTTGAAATGTAGTAGCAGATATCAATCGGAATTTGTAAGGACAACTTTTTGTGTGGGGATGTATTATTGTCTTGACTGGGTGCGGATTTGTATTATCTGGCTTATGCTTTGTTATGCATGTTTGAATTTTTCTATGGCGTAATGATCCGCTTTGACGGATACGCTACGCTTTTGAGGATGCAATGTTATATGCAGTGAACACTATATGCAGGATGCCAAATAAAGGCATTAGTGAGGTAAACACCAGGGAGAATCCCCTTAGTGTTAAGGACCATGTGGAGGTGCCAATAGTTATTGGACTTTTGATTTGTAAGATGCACTTTTCTTTGACTTGAAGAATGATTTCTGACTTCTCACCATGTGCCACTGCTTGGAGGATTTTCAGCTTAAGGAGACTCCCTTGATTCACCATGTTGGGGATGAGAAATCCAGATAAGGAGCCTTGATGGGGGAGTAGGACAACTCCTAGGAGAAAACAAACTCCTATGCTTGAGGAATGGAACAAACTCTCGGGAGAAATAAACTCCATGCTTGGGGAGAGACCAAGGTTCTAGGAGAAATAAACTCCTATGATTAGGGAGGGGACAATAAAGCTCAGAAGATCGTGCCCCAAGTTTCATGACCCATGAAGGAAATTGCCCCAATGGATCCTTGGAGAGATTTGTCAAATCTCGATGTAACTGCCCCAGATTGGTTGAATTTGAGAGATTCCTCGACCTGATTGCCCCAAATATGCCAAATTTGAGAGGTCAAACCTCGACTTAATTGCCCCTAATTAGGTACATCTTACTAGAATCCTCAAGCTTTCCTTGTTTTGAAGTCAAACAAACGTGGAAACAACTTTACCACGCTCAACGGAGTCTTCAAACTCTTCCCCTCAGAGTAATCAAAGAAAGCATTAACTGTTCATGCCCAACGGAGTTCTTTGGATAACTTGCCCCTTGATGGTCAATATTTGAGATGATTAGCTTTTACTCCTCGGAGTTCTCAAGTCTTGTTGCTTTGACATGATCAAGTTACTCACTGATTCTCATCATGGTAACTTCCTTGATGTTAAGCGCGTATTTGTATGCAAAAGGATGTTAATTCTAAGAATGATAATTCTAATGCAAAGCCTATGTTAATCTTGAAGTCGTAAAACTTTTTATGATATGAGGTTGCGACCTCTTGTGACTGAATCACTAGTTGACACAACCTCGATTTTCGAATATGGAAGATAAAGCAAACGTACGATACCAACATGGATATGAGTCTCGCTTCATTGGGAGTCAGTTAAACGCTATCTCTTCGGGGTGCGCTTTCAAAATAAACCCTACTTCAATTAGGACTTTTAAGGGTTGTAATTTGGCCGGGTTCACGGTTTTTAGAAATCAAAGGATTTTTAGGCTCAAAATTATTTGTACCCACCCCCTTCGTGATGTTCTCCAGTCCTATGTTCAATTTAGCTTGATACGAGTGTTCATCCCTCACAAGGAATTTTTGAAATGGTTGAGGAATCAATGAGGTTTTTCGGACATGGCGGTCGCTCACCTTTTATTCTTCTGATTCGTTATCACACGACTTTGTTCTTGCTTTATTTTCACCATCCTTTTTCTTTTTATTGCTATATTTTTTTCTTTCATCACTTTTTTCTTCTTTTTCTCATTTTTTTTTCTCTTCTTTTTTTTGAACAAGTCGTGTGACCTCGTATTGTCTTTGATTCGTTGGAAGTGATTGCGACTGCCTCATTCCATGATTAATGAAGAATTACCATTGTGGTATCGTCATCTTTTGACCTCTTGGTAGGTGAAGGATAACCATTACGGTTTTGACTTTCCTCAACCTTTTGAAGGATAACCATTGTTGTATCCTTAGATGCATACCATTTATGAGTTTTGAACACTTGATCAAGTTAAATGAACACTACCCTGCCCCAGGGTTAAAAATAAGGGTTTTTTCTGATCAGAAAAGAAACTCCTCCTTCAAGGCTCAAAGGGGTTAACGAGGGTCTATCTCCCTTATATCTCCGGTGTCTGGGGATTCGAAACAATGCCTGTACATCATCAGTAGGATTTTATTCAAAAACACACAATTAGGGATTTTGCATCATTCTCCCTCTACTCTTTGCCTAAGCAAGCAATAGGTAAAAGTTGGTATCGTAATGCCAAAAACTTTTTTTTTTGAGTGAAAACGAATGGATTACTTCAAGACAAACATAAACAATGCATTATGGTTTTCATTCAGAAATTAACAAATTTTACATGCTAGCAATGCTTAAACAAACAATGAAATGTTACCAATGAGAATGCAATAAAGAACTTAAATGAATGCCATTGTTGAGGAGACTTGACTCCGTATGGACTTATTGCTCTCGAATGCCTTTTGCAGTTTTGATACCCCATTGAGACTTCAATTTGTGCATAAAACCTCTCGGAGTGGATATGATTGCTCTGGAATCAACGAGGACTTGAATTCTTCCTTCGAATGTCCTACCACCTTCAGTTGAATGGCTAGGTGCCCCAACATGGTGGCCTCTTAGCATTATCATATGTTCCTTCCTCACACTTTAGATTACTTCACAAGAGAATATTCTAACAACGGCGAACGAGAGTGGTGCATTTTTGCCTTACTTTAAGGATTCGAGTGATGCAATACTCAAGATAGACAGTGTCTTGCTTATCCCTCGATCGGGAGCCCCAAATATAGTTGCTAGAACAGTAATCGCCATTATAAATGGAAGACACTAGTATGATCATCACACTCAGGAGAGCTACATGTGGTAAGGAAGACCTAAGGTACCAACTGAAATACCAACCACAAGGCAGTTGCATTACATTGTTATGTTTCCCATATTCTTTTTATCTCTGTTGACAAGCAAAGGATTCTGAGAAGAAAATTGCAAGAAGAGATGACACATGATATGAAGTAACAACTTGAAAATGAGAAATGCCTTTGTAGAACACTCTTGATTACCGCATGGAAAAAGATTCTGACGAAGTTGCACAAGAACTTGTAATGCTTTAGGGATTCGAGCAATGCGAATGGTGCATTACTCAAGATAGACAATGTCTTGCTTATCCCTCGATCGGGAGCCCCAAGCAACTTCCACATATGTACAAGAGATGATTACCATTTTGACTTGCATGTCCAAACTATCCAGAGAGAGAATAAATGATCTTTGCAGTTTTTTCATCAGGCACAAGGCACAATCCAACGATGTCTAAATCAATAGAGTCGTAATCTTTTATGGCTTTCAACCTTGTCTTCAAGAGGTGGAATCTTTTGTTATTTTCAATACTCGAAAACTTGAAGACTTCAATGATGTGAACTCTCCTTAGGAATCTCAACATTATTTCAAACAATTTTGATTCACAAGACAATCTCATGGGTGAGATTAACATTTGCATCTAGCCTTTGAAGAACCTCTCTCAACTCTTCTTGTCTAAGAGAAAAGGCTTGAATAACCTCCACACACTGATTCATGTTAATCCCCCTTTTTGTCCTCATCTCATTCAAAACCTCACAGAGTTATTCCAATACCAACTTTCGAGCACATTGCGGTGAGAAGTCAATTTGTTGTTGAAGTCAGAATCTGAGTAGAAAGGGCCCCCATAAGCTTCTGAGAGAACTATGAAATGCATGATATATGAATGCATGTTTCATTTCTAAGGGATCCTAAAGCCTTTTCATCAACTTTTGTTTCTCTTTTATTCTTTTTTTTTATAGTATCTTTTTTTTCTTTTCCATCTTTTCTGTTTTTCTACTTCTTTCGTTTCCTCTTTCCTTTTTTTTTTTAGAATAAGACTTTATGATCCCCCACAAATGAAGTGGATGAAGTAATGATGTTATGCAATGCAAAGGCATGGGATCAAGGTCCATATAATCTTAGTAGCATCTGTACAATCTCTGGACAACTGATGTAGAACCTCTGTGCAAGTCAAATGTCACAGGATCAAAGGTTCGACGCCCTTTTGAATACCAGAATATCAAGCATCATGAGAACAAACCAAATAAAAGTCCGACCTCAACTCTGAAGAGCCAAAGATATGTAGGAGTCAAGGTTTCCTGTCCCACCCCAATCTCACGGGTATGAAGTCTAGACACGGACAAGTGGTCCCTAATGGTCACTAGGGTCTACAGTTCCCATGGGGTACAAAGTGTTTGAGGCAACAAGCGTGCCAGACACAGTGTTCCATGAAAGAACCTCGCCCAGTTGTGGTACCCCATGTTGAACTCGATCGTAGCAAGGGCCACGGGAGTCAACATGAGCATCCACGCTAATCTTATGTGTCACTGGCCTGGGTAGTGGGCCTTTTACCTCATACAAACCCCCACCTGCAAAACAGAACAGAAGACCCCAAGGAACACAAAATATAATCCATATGCATGATGTGCAAACAGAAATAAACATGATATGCAGGCAAAGAATAAGCATGCAAACATATATACAAGGTATAGACATAAAACAAGTAAACACCCAGTAAATAAACAAACAAACGCAGGCTAGGATCGACTCGCTAAGAATGGACCCGCAATAGGTCTAGCAACAACCCCAGCAGAGTCGCCAGCTGTCGCACGCTCGCGAAAAATGAACAGAGTCGCCACCAATATATTTATCCCATAAGAGAAAGGAATATCAGAAAACCTAACAAAGGAAGGAACAGGGTCTTGCGACCAGAGAATCAAGGTACGAGAGTCGGTTACGCGAGGGGAAGGTATTAGCATCCCTCGCGCCCATCGTACTCGATGGTATCCACCTATGTTTGTTTCTATCTAAAGGGTGTGTACTATGTCTATGTCTACATGCGAATGAATGCAAAAGAAATACGGGGAAAAGAAGGAATATTTACAAATGTGCTCGTTCAAGCCCCGCGACTTGATGCCTACGTATCCTCTTCAGGAATCAGAGCGCCGTAGTTCGGCTCCATAGTTTTGTTTGTTTTTGTGTTTTTTAGTTGGGCGGAGTTAACGCTCGCGCTCTTGCATAAGGGGACAGCCTAGGATGCAATGGAGCGGAAATAACAATGCCCTTAAGAAAGGAGGTGAGAGAGAGAGTTTGAGTGTTTCGAGGAAATCCCTAAAGCAAGGGAAACTCGAGTTACTCTTTGGTTTGTGTTTTTTAGAAGTTGGGAACTTACGCCTGAATGGAACCCTAAAGCAAGGGAGATCCAAGCACTCGAACGTTCCCTAAAGCAAGGGGCGTTCAAGCTTCCATTCCCTTTTTAAGAATTTTCACTTTGATTATTAGTGTTTTAAGTATTTTCTTTGTATTTTTTATGGGGGATTTATATTAAGTATTTATTAGATGTTTTATGTTGCAAAAGAAAAAGAATGCAAAAAGGGAACTAGTCCTAATTTCTACATCTATGTTATCATAGTTTCTACCTAAGGTTAGGATTTAAAAGAATGTGGAAATTAAAGCGCTAAGTAGAATAGTGAAAATAGCATGAAAAAGAACAAGTCAAAATATAGCACAAAAATGAATTAAAAGTACTATTATTTTTATGGCTTTTTTATGGATGAAATGAGTTCAAAAGATTAATGTAAAAATCAACCTAAAACTCTACTATGTTTATATGATTTTTTTTTAATATGAAAAATATCAATTAAAGGGACCAAGATTAATTCCTAAAAAATGATCTAAAAGTCTAACAAATTTTATTGATTTTATTGTTTTTTATCACTAAGAAAAATAATAAGAAAACTATGTTAAAGCCTATATTCTAAAGGAACTAAATGGGCTCAGGGGGGGTGTAGGCTGAAGATGGTAGTATGCCAGTAGTAAAGACGCGGGCCCTGGGAAGGTGAGGCCCAGGAGGTTTTTGTTATTCAGTTTTCTCCTCATGCCAAAAGAAGTGGTGGAATGGGCCATGATGGAGGTGCATTCAGCAGTATACTCGTTTGAGGCCCATGGGGATTGATCCAGATTCAATTATTTCAGATTTTATGTTAATGATGATTTAAATCTTAGACTAAGCATGATTAATCTCCACTAATGCCACTAATTTCAATTAATCAAAATCAAAACAAAAATTGAAAGGGGATTTTAGGGTTTCTCGTTAGTGACTATTGAGTTTTCAGAACTCATCTCACTCTCCTCTCCTACGAACGGCGCTCCTCCACCGTCTTCGATCGGAGCCTACAACGCCCTCGTGAAACTATTCCGGCCACCGTCTCCTTGAGTCCCTCTCCTCAAATCTCCTTCCATCTTTTATTGTTCCCTCCAAAACATCTTTGATTCAAACAAAACTCAGAATCCCAAATTCGAACCCTAACTCACTCAGATTGAAATCAAATAGAAAGCTGACCCTAAACTCATTCAAACATTGCACCATGGGATTCAAACAACGATGCTATGCCATGAACAGAGAGGATTTAGGCTTACCTGAAGTGAGAAGTGTCGAAGGAGACCGGAGTGTGTTCTTTGCCGATGCTTGAATCGCGAAGTAAACGCGAGAATGAACCTTGGCTCAGGTGCGTCTCGATCTTTTTCTTTATGCTTTTGAATCGTCTTCTTCTTCTCTTTTCTTTTTCTTTCTTCTGAATTTCTGTGTGAGCGTCGTTCTTGCTGTGTGTTGCGGGTGAGGGAGAGAGTGGTTTAGCACGAGCTTTGTTGAAGTCCTAGTGATGAACTTCAACAGCTCTGAAATGTGCGTATGGTGAGTGTGAGGGAGGTGAAGTTGCGGAGAAGATGATGGAGAATTGAGAGGAAGATGAAGAAGATGAATCTGGTTGAGAGAGAGAACGAAGATGATGGTGAGTGAAGTTTGAGAATGGCGTGTGGAGAAGAAAAGAGTGTGAAAATGGCGTCTGTGTAGAAGTGTGAAGATAGAGAATGAATGGCGTGAGAGAGTGGTGAAGAGTGAAAATGGTGTGTGGTGAATGGAGAATGAGCGTGAAAAATGAACAATGGTGGAGATTTGAATTTATAGAAATGGAGGGAGAGCCAGGTTCGGGTGCTGACTAGGATAGGAGATAGGTTTGGGTGGTGATTAGGATCGGTTTCTGTTAATAAGAGGTTGGGAGTTAGTTGTTCAGGTTTGGAGTTTGGTTTGGAGGTTGCTTGAAACTGATTTTCTGTTAGGTTGGTTATGTGAGCTGGCATAGTTAGTTATAGGTTAAAAAAATCAGTTCAGTGACAGTTAGGGATTGGCATGCTGAGCTGGAATTGGTTGAGTTCTTTGGTTATCAGAACTTCTGTTTTTTTTCTGTTAATAGTTAGTAAGGTGATAACTATCCGATGAGGTAATTAGTAGTTACAAAACTGGGCTGAATTCTGTTATATGTATGGCTGGAAGTTAGTTACAGGGTAGTTAGTTAGGTTTCACTTGAAGTTTACGACTTTGTATTTTTGCTGGATTTTTGTAGGTTTGAAGCTGAATCTGAACTTGTTTGTAGATGCTGAACAACGGAAATTGATGGTCGTCAATGCTGTAACAACTAAAATTGAAGAGACGAGGCCTTGTTCAACAAATGAGTGGCGCACGGCATGTTGGAGTCCTGATTTGGATGTAGCTTGCTGATCCGAAGATGTATTTGAACTGGCGGGTATGGTATGAACACTTGCAGGCCCTGAATATTAAATGATGTACTGAATTCTTTGCCTTTGTTTTGAATTGCTTTATTTCCCTTCTTTTCTTGATTGTACAGGTTCGGTTTCGACTGAATTTGATGATGGTATTGAATGTATCTTGTCCCTTTTTTTGGAAGTGAACTGCAGGTGAGGTGTGGGCTGGTTAATTGAACTGTGTGGACTGAATATGTTATGTGCAGTAGGCTTTTTTTTTGAATGTTTTGAATGTGTGGGTTCTGTTAGGAGGCTTAGGAAATGGGTTATTTCTGTTAGGTAATTGGTTATTCTGTTACTTCTGCAGGGTAATTAGTAGGTTTGGTTAACTGTTAGTTACAAGCTGATGGGTGAGGGGGTTTAGAAAGGTGAGGATGAATATGGTTTGATATGGTTGCTGTTTTTTCGTTTTGATTTAATGATGACTTGGTTTGAACCGAACTGGTTTTATGTGTGGCAGGTTTTTATTTTGGTAGAAGCAATTTGGCATAGCATGAAGGTGGTATTTTTGCGGTTCATGGTACAAAGCTTGGGGCATTATTGCAAATCTATTTTGGACAGCATGATGAAGATGGATTATGGCATGAAGACTGTTTTTTTTTGTGTAATTGTAATGAGTTTTTGTAATAGACGTCTTGGATTTGAATTTTATTTGTGAGATTTTGTAATGGAGTGATGGATTTTTGGATGATAATGTGATGGTTTAATTTTCCTCTTTTGTAATGGATGTTGGATATTTGTGGAGTATGGACAATTGAATATGTATGGTGGATTTGCAATGACATTGTAATTGAACTAGAGAATTGTTCTATTTTTTTTTGTGAAATCCAGAATAACTTGTGATCACTTGTGGTGGAATTTGAGATGGAATAATATGTACAATGTGATTCAGGAACTTTTGAATGATGTAAGTGTATGGCTTTTTGTAATGGGATTGGACATGTATTTTTCCCTCTTTCCCAAAATTCAAACTCTCATGATCAACCTTTTTATTTTCTAAAACCTTGAATGGATAGAAAACCTCAAGTTATAAAGATAAGCCATGGTTGAGAAGTCAACCTCCCATGATTGACTTTGATAAAAAGCAACAATTCTGTCAAGTATCTTCTAGCTTGAAATGATTCATAAGTCCCTTCATGTTTCCAATCTTTTCTCTTGAATATGCCTTGTAGTCTTGATGATGAAAACCCTTGATCCATAAGAACAACCATGAACTCTCTAAGTCCCAGCTTCAAATCACATAGGAAGACCAAATGAATCATTCTTTGTTGGATATGTACACCTCAAAATCAATATGAAACCTTAATAATTCAAAATCTTTGATCCCAATGTCAATTGTTGATTAATGATGCATGATGTTTAGATGACCTAATGGAAAGTATGTACATGAGATTATGAAGCTAAAGCCAGTTAGAAATTAGGGGTAGGACAAATTTGGGGTATGACAGCGTGCGCTTACTGAACAGACTCGATGAGACTAGGCGGGGGTTGATTGCTAACCCTTCCCGCGTGCCTTCCATGAGGACTTAACGGAGTGCCATACAGGACTTATTACACCGTGACTCCCTGCCGCAAAGCACAAATGTAAACACACCAACAAAAATAGAGCCTCTTTCGAGGGCTTGGCCAGATGCATTCTAAGTCCTACTTCTCATGTTAAAGGATGATGCGAGAAAGCTATAAAGTACAGAAAGAAGTAAAAGGGAATAGGGAACGATACCAAACGGATAGCAAATCCGCAATGAGCTAGCAAGCGTAAGCAAAGAAGTCCGGGATACTTCGCGTAAGCCAACATCAAGCAAAGTCGGAAAGCATCGTCGTGAAAAGCAATCACGAGCGACATGTGATACGCGTCGAGCATAACCACGCAAGCAACCTGCAAGAGAAACACAAGCCAGACAATATAGGAATATACACCTCAATGAATGAGAGATCAGATGAATCGCATCGGAAATACGTTCGTGTCCCACAAATAAAGTGGAACACAGTGCAAATCAAGTCGCATCGGAAGCGAATTCGTGTCCCACAAATAAAGTGGAACACAAAGCAATCAAATCACAATCGAACCCTCTCAAAGTACCTCGCACATCTCAGCAAACAAATCAGTAATAACAAGGAGACACGCACCCGCCATAGAAAATAACAGAAGCTAAATTCTAAGTAAATTCTAAAACAACATCTAACAAGATTAAATTGTTTTTTTATGGCATTTTCATCTAAAAGATAATAGAACAAAACTATGTAATAAAAGAATCTAAATTCTAACAAGAAAATAATACATGTTTTTGGTTATTTTTTATCAATGCGAGAAAGCTAATCAAACATCATATTTTTCATGGCATTTTATCAAAGAATTAGAACTAAACTATGTAACAAAACAAATAAATTCTAACAAGAGAACATATTACATGTTTTTTATTATCTTTTATCATCAAGCAAATTCTAATCAAACATAATATTTTTCATGACATTTTCTATCTAAAAACTAACAAAAATAAGAGATCACATGTTTTTGTATTACCTTTTTATCATGCAAAAATATAGAGAAAGAAACTATGTAACAAAACTAAAATCTAACAAGAAACATATGGAGTCAGGGGGGTTTATTGAGTGAAAATAAGGTGTAAACAGAGAATGGGGCGCAGCAGGCCCAATGGCCCAAGGAAAATGTTTTTGTTACAATTTTGTGTCAAAACAGAGGTGAACTGGACTTAAAGGGGTGAGGATAGGAATTCGTGTGAGAGGCCCAATTATTCTTCATATTTGTGTCCAACTTGTTTGATCCAATCCATGTTTCTAAACTTGATTCAACACATTTTTCAGATTTTTATATCATTTAATCACAATTAGCCAATCAGCTTTTCAATTAATTTTCACTAATCACAATTACTCATAACTAAAATTGAAAATTAAAACAAAAGGATTAGGGTTACATGTGTTTCCATGGAGATGTTCGTTCTTCTTCTTCTTCTCACCACGAGAACAACGACGACGGCCATATCTCCCTTCTTCCCCGATCGAACCACGCCGCGTGCCGCCGTAAACATCAACGACGACCAACACAATGCTCTCCTCCTTTATCCCTCATACATCCGACTCAACTCCGCAACAATTTTGTTTCGCATCAGAGTGACTCCGACGCCACCTCCTACAATGTTACCGCGACGAGAGATTCAGAGGTGAATCTAGTAAAGCTTCGAATCCATTCTTCTTCGTTTTCGTCTCTGAATCGGTGCTACGATGATGTTGCGACGTTGTTCTTGCATTTGTTTTCTGTAGATCGATAACGAAGTCGCCGATTGCAGGTGTTGATGATGATGTGAGATGAATGAAGGCTACATGATGGTAATCGTTGTTGTTGTGCCGTTGTTGCTAAAGGATATCGATAAGTCCGGTTGAATTTTCAAACATCGGTAGGCTTCTCCTTCTGCTTCTTTTTTTTCTTCCGATTTTCTTCTGGTTTTGCGATGCTGTTCATGATGATGATGATGGTTGTTGTTTGCAGAGATTGAAAGTAAGGAGCTCGCGACTCTGTGATTGATGAAGTTCAGAGAGAAAAAGAATTGGAGAAGGTTTTTTCCAAGGTTGATTCGAGAAGAAGAGTGATGAAGACGATGAGAGCAAGATGAAAATTTCCGATCCAGAAAAGTTTGTTACATCTCTTTTGTATTCTGTTATCTTTTTTCTGTGAATTGTGGTGTTATCAAGAAGATGGAGAGTGAAGATTGGGAGGGAAGAAGTTTGTTACATCTTTTTTCTGATAATTTTCTGTTATGAAGTTTCCGAGAGCTTTTTTTTCAATTCTGTTATCTCTTTTTGGTTCTCTGTTGTTGATTTTGTGGTGAATGAAGATTCGCGGTGGATTCAAGAAGATGATGGAGATGATGAATAGCGAGCATTCAGAAGTTTGCTACATCTTGAGATTGAAGTGAGAATGAGGTTCCTTTTTCTTTGTGTGCAGGTTCGGTTCAAGTGATGAAGTTGCAAGTGGATTTTATTTTGCTAGCAGCCAGTTATTTGTTTTTTCATGTCATCCTTTTTTTATGGTTTCTTGTAAATGATTTGTAATAGATTTAGACAATTGATTTTTTTGTATAGTTTTGTAAGTGGGCTTTTGTATGAATTTTGTATGGATATTGGAACTTTGTAATTGATAAATGGATGAAGTTGGACGGTGAATAGCATTTGAATGAAATATGAACCTAACATTGTGAGCCTTGTAGCAAACCTTATGAACAACTCAATAATTTTGCAAGTTTAAAAACTTTATACAATCTTGAACAAAATTCGAAGTTATGGAAACACCCGAATCAACTTCAAATTCAATTGTCTTGCATTTTTAATGAGCTCCTAACTCAATCTCAAATTAACTCACGTTATAAGCAACAAGTCATAAGCAACGGAGGGACCATACAATTGTCTTGATCGCCACTTTATTTCTTTATGCCATGATCCGCACTCAAACTCTAAACCGACATAACAATAACATCTTAAGGAATTCTTGAAGAAGATAAGCATTGAAGCACACAAGAATATCTTGACATGGAATCCAATTAATCTCAGTTGAATTAGCGATTGCGCACACCATGTACAATGGAACTCTTTATTATTTTTTCTCGATTTTTGAACGACGAAATAAACGTCGTTGATAACTCATAGCACGGAAAAGAGGGCAAATTTTGGGGTGCAACAATGTGTTCGTTGTGCAAATCAAGAACCAAAGCGTAGTAAGAAAGAAATCATGAATCATCTAATTTGTATAGGGATTTATCAAAGTTATACACAATGAATATGGCACGGTGAAGTAGTAGCAAAGTCAAATGTGTCCTAAAAAGATAATGATAGTGTAGAAATGGATGATCGTCTAGAAGACATGATGCGGGATATTGGACAAGATTCGTTTAAGAGGGCACATGCGTATGATAGTTTATGCAATGACAAGGATACACCTTTGTACCCGGGATGCACAAATTTTACACGTTTGTCAGTCGTGTTAAAATTGTTTAATCTGAAGGCAATTAACGGGTGGACTGACAAAAGTTTTACCAAATTGCTTGAATTGTTGACACAAATGCTTCCAGAAGGCAACATACTGCCAAGTCGTTATTATGAGGCAAAGAAAATATTGTGTCTGATGGGTTTGGAGTATGAAAAGATACATGCATGCTCTGATGATTGCATATTATACATAAAGGAGTATGTAAACTATAACCATTGTCCAAAGTGCAAGGCGTCATGCTACAAAAAGAGACATGGTGAATGTAGTGATGATGAGGAGGTCAAAAAGGATTCTCCCGCGAAATTGGTATGGTACCTATAGATCATTTCAAGGTTCGAGAGATTATTCGCTAATGTAGACGACACAAAGAATCTTCGATGGCATGCAGAAGAAAGAAAATGTGATGGACAAATTTGCCATGTAGCTGATTCTTTGCAATGGAAGAAAATTGATTCTTTGTTTCCAAAATTTGGCAAAGAGTCGAGAAACCTTAGACTTGGACTTTCTGCTTATGGAATGAATCTGTTTGGTAATCTAAATACTAACCATTCTTCCTGGCTTGTTCTTCCGATGATTTACAACCTATCTCTTAGGATGTGCATGAAGCGTAAATATGTTATGTTATCGATGATGATTTCGGGCCCAAAACAACCAGGAGTCCACTGATTGATGATTTAAAAGTTTTGTGGGAGGAAGGGGTGGATGTTTTCGATGCGCATTCTGGTGAACAGTTCAATATGAATTCCATGTTGTTTTGCACCATCAACGATTTTCTGACATATGGAAATTTGTCTGGGTATAAAGTTAAAGAGCATAAAACTTGTCATATATGTGAAAAAGACACATGTTACCATCATCTTGAAAAAGGAAAAAAGATTGTTTATCTCGGGCATCGAAAATTTCTAAAGCATTATCATCCACATTGTAGATTGCGGAAAGCTTTCAATGGGGAACAAGAGCATGGTGTTGCTCCAAAGCCCTTAACTAGAGAGGAAGTTTATGAATGACAACAGGGCATTACTGTTGTCTTTGGAAATTACCAAAAGCGACCTATTGTGAAAAATATATGGAAAAAGAGGTCAGTTTTCTTCGATCTTCCATATTGGTCTAGTCTTGAGGTAAGACATTGTATTGATGTGATGCACATGGAGAAAAATGTATGTGATAGTGTAATCGGAACACTTCTCAACATTCAAGGCAAGACAAAGGATGTTATTAATGCTCGTTTAGATTTGATGTGATGGGTATACGAGAAGAGCTAACTTCATAATATATAGGTTCCACCTATTTGTTCAAATTAAGCTATCCTTACCTTTTGATATTAAAATAACATGTTCATAACTTTAATTATTGAAATTCTTGATGATAACATTATATAGTAAAAATACGTATTTGCCTCCTGCTTGCTACACTTTGTCTAAAAAAGAGAAAACAAGTTTTTGTGAATGTTTAGAAAGTATCTAAGTGCCACATGGTTACTCATCAAATGTCAAGAGGCTTGTATCGGTTAAAGATCTAAAATTAGTTGGCTTAAAATCTCATGACTTTCATGTCTTAATGCAACAACTACTACTAGTGGCTATTCATAGGATATTGCCTAAAAATGTTAGGAAGACTATAACTAGGTTGTGCTTGTTTTTCAATGCAATTTGTTGCAAAGCCATTGATCCATTAAAGTTAGACGATTTGGAAAATGAGGCAGCAGTTATATTGTGCCAATTAGAGATGTTTTTTCCTCCTTCATTTTTTGACATTATGGTTCACTTGATTGTTCATTTAGTAAGGGAGATTAGATTACGTAGTCCAATTTTTTTTACGGTGGATGTATCCAATAGAGCGATACATGAAGATCCTAAAAGCGTATACCAAAAACCCACACCGTCCGGAAGCATCGATTATTGAGAGGTACATTGTAAAAGAAGCAATTGAGTTTTGTTCTAACTATTTGTAGGAAGTGAATGCCGTAGGGGTTCCCAAGTCTTGTCATGATGGAAGATGTGAGGGTGTGGGTACACAAGGTTTAAAGGTCAAGAGCTTAAGTATTTATGTGGTTGTTTAAGCGTATTTGTATTTATTGAATAACATGGATGAAGTTCAACCTTACTTATCTGCTCACAAAAGCATCATAAAGAAAAAGTACCCCAAGATGAATGAAAAGGGTTATTAAAAGAGCATAATAATAGTTTCTTTGAGTGGTTTAAAGAAAAAATTGCCAGTGATGATAGGGCTTCAAAAACAATTAAGTGGTTTTCCTATGAGCTTAAATGTAACATAATAACTTGGAGTGGATATGATATTAATAAAACTTCCTTTTATACAAAGTAAAAGGATGACCGTAGTACCACGCAAAATAGTAGGGTTATGATTGTGGCCGAGTCCATGCACTTCTCTAGTGCTAAAGATAAAAACCCGGTTATGGAATCTACACCCTACTTTGGGGTGATTAAAGAGATTTGGGAAATTTATTATGTTGTGTTTAAAGTTCTTGTATTTAAATGAAAATGGGTTGATATCAATAGTTGTTACAAATTTTGCACCATTTGTTTGATGCTTCATTCCATCTTCCACCATTTGCGCCTCTTCCAAATCTGCCACGTGAGTTTCGACCTCTACCTTTGCCTCTTCCAAACTTGCCACCTCTAGAAGACTCACCTCTAGTTTGTATTTGGGGCTTATTTTCACCATTGTTGGCCTGAATATTGAGTTTAGATTAAAAGGCAATCTCAATTGATTTTTCAGAATGTCGTAACATCCTTTGCTCGTAGGATCTCAAAGACCCCATCAACCCTTGAACAGTCAAGGTTGATAGATCCTTGATTTCTTCTATCACAACCACCATTGGGTCAAATCTTGCTGTCAAACTAATCAAAATTTTGTTAACAATTCTGCATCTTCTATCATATCACAATCCTGTTACAAATTTTGCACCATTTGTTTGATGCTTAATTCCATCTTCCACCATTTGCGCCTCTTCCAGATCTGCTACGTGAGTTTCGACCTCTACCTCTGCCTCTTCCAAACCTGCCACCTCTAGAAGACTCATCTCTAGTTTGTATTTGGGGCTTATTTTCACCATTGAAGGCCTGAATATTGAGTTTAGATTGAAAGGCAATCTCAATTGATTTTTCAGAATGTCATAACATCCTTTGCTCGTAGGATCTCAAAGACCCCGTCAACCTTTGAACAGTCAAGGTTGATAGATCCTTGGTTTCTTCTATCACACCCACCATTGGGCCAAATCTTGCTGTCAAACTAATCAGAATTTTGTTAACAATTCTGCGATCTTCTATCGTATCACCATGTGACTTCATCAGATTCACCAACTCGGAGAGTCTGTTGAAGTATTCTTTCAGGCTATCATTCTCCTTCATCCTTTCATTTTCATAATCTCTCTTAAGAGATTGAAGCTTCACCGTTCGCACCATTGAGTCTCCTTCGAACTCTTGTTGTAGGATACTCCAGGCTTCTTTTGATGTTTTAGCTCTCATAATCCTTGGGAAGATGGATAGAGAGACTCCTCTTTGAATCATCCCAAGAACTCCAGCATCTCTGATCTTCTTCTTCTTCAACTCTTCAAGTTGTTGGCTTGATTCTTTAGCCTTTTCTTTTGATTTTTCAGCCTCTGTTGGTGCCGGTTCTTCATACCCGTTTTTGACATACTCTAGAACATCCAAAGATGTGAATAAAGTCTCCATTTTAACAGCCCAAAAATCATAGTTCTCTCCTTAAAATGAAGAACTTTGACATTGGTGTAAGTTGCGGAAGGGTTGTTTGTGGAAGCCATAACTTCTGTTGTTTTTGTGGCAGCTGCAAGGATCTACAACTCTAATACCACTTGTAGGATTAAGTTCTTACCACTACACTAAAAGAAATTGTTGTTAGTGAGGGCGCAACTTTATTTCCTTATAGTATCAATCAGTAGTTTGGGAGAATAAAACTGCTAGTTCCCGTTAACCTAAGATTTTGAGCACATGCTTAATCTCTGAAAGGTTGCGCGTGCAAATCTAATGAGTCAATATAATGAATGTTTACTTCTTTGTTTGTAATTTATGTATGGGATAACATTGATTTTAATACTCATAACTGTTAACTTGATTTTAAAGCTCATACATTCCTACACCTTTTGGATAATGACAAAAAGGGGGAGAATTAACAGGAAAATTAACAGGGAGAGTTAGGAAGAGTTAATTAAGTATTGAAATTTTGAAGTACTCGTTAAAAGATAAATGCAAAATACTATCTGAAACATTTCTAACAAGTACAAAAGTACAAAAGTTTCTTTCTGAAAGTTTGCAGATAAACTAAAAAAGAACTCATCATGAAAGAAGTGCACGAACTCATCCTGAAAGATCTTCTGAAGCAAAGTGTTCTTTGCGATATCTAAAAGAAAGATACTTTAAAACTTCTGGAAGATGTAGAAACTACTCAGGGAAGTTATCATTTACATTTCTCATCAAGTATTTATTTCAGGGGGAGATTATACATCTAAGGGGGAGATCATTTCTCATATACAAAATTTCTGAAAAGAACGTTAATGTTTTGTCATCATCAAAAAGGGGGAGATTGTAAGAACATAGTTTGGTTCTAATTATATTTTTAGTGTTTTGATGATAACAAGCAAATAAATTTTGTATAAGTAAATGTGGTACTCTAATTATATGTCTCTGATTTCAGAAGATGACTCAATACAAGTACTATCAGAACTTGATGTGCAAAGATGAACAAATACACAATTTCTCAAGTCTTAAGACAACTTCTGATAAAGCACCAAAATGCTGCGTACATACTGATACAGAAGATATATTCCAAGCTCAAAAAGAAGATCTTGAATTATGAATGCCTTTAGAAACATAATCATTAGCAAGGCAGTTGCAACACTCAACAACCGTAACTCCTGAGGTTGATTGAAGACGCTATCCACATGAATAAACACGCAAGCATTAATTATTCTTATTCAAAGACAAGTTAACAGGCAAAAATTCTCAAGCTATATATTCATGATCATTTGAAACAACAAATACACACATGCAAACATCATCAATCTGAAAATCATTAAAGTGTGAAGAAACATCAAAACTCATTGAAGAAAAAAGTTCTTATTCATATTTTGAGTTCAAACCCTCTATACTAAATACTAGTGAAATATCACATCTGTTATTAAAGCTTTATAGAAGCAAACTTAAACACTATCTGTTGAAGTTACTTGGTAACAGATCCTTGAGAGACTAGTTGGGTCAGAAGTCTCAAGAAGTCTAAGACTAGATTGAGTTTTAGAAGTTGGTTAGTCACAAATAGTTGGTTTGTGCAGGTAGTTAGTCACCAGTAGTTTGGTTCGTGAAATATATTGTGAGTCACACCAGTGGGTTGTACAATTGTAATCAAGTTCTGATTATAGTGAATTAAGTCCTCATTGAGAGAGGTAAATCACCTGAGGAGGGTGAACTTGAGTAGTTTGAGTTGCAAACGAACCAGGATAAAAATCATTGTGTTCTGTCTATTGTTGTTGAGCCAAAAAGAATCACTTATTCAACCCCCCCTTCTAAGTGTTTTCTCAACCTTTAATCATGAAATACCATCTGAGAATTATTGGAATATGATAGCAGATGAACTTATTGACTTAGATGAATAAAGTATGTTGGCTCTTTATTCACTAAGGAGACAGAAAGATAAGGTAGCTAAGGCTTATAATAAGAAGGTAAAAGATAAAGTATTCTCTGTCGATGATTTAGTTTGGAAAGTAATATTACCTATGGACAGAAATGATAGAGTCTTCGGAAAATGGTCACCTAATCGGGAAGGATCGTTTAAGGTAATTAAAATTTTTTCCAACAATGCTTATGAACTTGAGGAATTGGCCCCAGGCCGACGGATTTTAAGGATAAATGGTAAGTACTTAAATAAGTACAAACCTATTCTTCAAGAGATCACGATTTCGACAACATAAATCATGTGTCGAGTAAAGCTGGAGAGAGTGATGTCGAAACCAGCATATCAGGCATGCATAATGTGTGTAAAGATAATGTAAAGCAAGAAATAAAGCATTGCATTAAACATGGTTAAAAAAACATTGTCAAAATCTTACAAGCAGTATACAAAAAAAGTCATAAGGTGATGGTTACATTAATCAGAAATGGCCAAACTTGTTTTGGAAAGTCTTCAAGTCGAAGCTGAGGCGCACGACATGATTGCCCAGGGTGTCTGCTTTGGCCTTAAGTGCCGTTATCTCTGCTTCAACTTGAGCAGTAACAGTACTGAAAGAAATTGTGTCCATTGTCATTTTGAGCATTTCCGCTTGAGTAGGAGAAATAGCTTGGGAAAGACCCTCTTCTTGTTTGGTGGTAAGCTCCAGTTCTGCGTTTAAATTAGACATTTCCTTCGACAAATCGTCAAGTCGAAGGCATATTTCAACGACTCTTTCCCTTTTAGGAGTTTGCTCTTGCCGTTTCTGACTAACCCGGGCCTTTAGCCCTTCCATAACCTTTTTAGTCTTTATTACAGTGTCCATATTCCTCTTCACCATTGCCTGTTTGGCTTCAACCGACTCCTCAGTCTTCTTCATGTTATTGATATTCTCGAGCGGAGGAGAAAAAACTTCCTTAAATGCCACCACCATGAGCTTGCAGAACTCAGATATCTCGAGGCCCTTTAGTTGAGTAACATCATCTAAAAGATTTGGACCAAGAGTCGAGTCCTCACAAAGCAAGTCAGGCAAATCTATACTTAAAGCATATGTTTGGATCTTATCTGTCAAGCTCTTAATCTTTGCTGCTTTTGGCCCTAATTTGTCATTATATGTTTGGGAATGGTCGGAGTCAGAAGAGAAAGTGTAGTGACTCATAAAGCTATTCAACCTCGCCAGTGCAGCGTCGACGTCAATGTCTGTCGAGTAAATTAAATTAATTTTTTTGGCAGAAAGCATTGGTGAGTCAAAATTTTTCTCCCCTGAAGGGCCAGGTGATCGAAAATTAGCAAGTGTGCTATTTTTCACCGATGTAGTTTTAAATAGGGGTTGATACCCAGTATCGAACTCGCGGACTGCGTAGGAAAAACACGTTTTACAATTATTCAATTGAAGAAAATATCATGGGGGTTTTGTTGGTTTGTAGAGAAATTATGTAAATTATAATAAATTAAAGCGAGAATAAAATAATAGGTCTTGAATATAAAAGAAAACATGCTAGGGCTAGGTGTTTAAATTGCCTTGAGATAAACTTCAATCCACAATTTATGAAATCTTGTTATAATGGTTTACTACCGAATCTTAAGAATTGTTTTCCTTAATTCCTTAACAGAAAACTTTTGGTGTTTATCTTTAATCCTAATTCCTTAGCTATTAAAGATAACATCAAGCACTATAATAATATTTATCAAGAATTAAACGGTTACTACGGTTAAATCCTTATTCCTAAGCAATTTCTTCGGAGTATTATTGTGCAAATTGCGTTGAGTTGGTTTGTCTGACCTAAATCTCAACTTTGAATCTGAAAACTATTTGTCCGATAGAAAAGGCGTTAAGATTTTTGCACAATAAAAATAAAATCATAAAACTTCAATAACATAAACTGATAAAAATAAGGTTCATAGCAATGGCAATTCAGGGACATCCCCTAGCAATTGGGGGTTTAGCTACTCATAGTAATATTCGAAGAATTAAGAATAAAGATGATAGACATTACAAAATTAGGGAACGCTTTGATCTTCAATTGTGATTGCCATTGAAAATCTCCGTTCTCCGAAACCCTTGTTAGCTTCTCTTCTTGATTGTAAAATTCTCAAATATCATCCAAGATACCATAAAAACCTCCCATCTAGGTATAAGTAGTGTTACGTTACATTCTTTTCATGTAAAAAGACCAGAACGCCCTTAATGAGACTTGGAATAGTGAAATAAACAAAAAAAATTCTGGCCGCACCAACTGACACGGCCGTGTCCCATGACACTGGCGCACGTGTCTGCTTTTGATTTCTCTTAAAAAAATGCTTCTTTCCATGTATTAGCTGACACGGACGTGTCCCACGACACTGGCGCCCGTGTCAGCTTCTGCCTTCTCCCAACAACTCTTTTTTTTCTGGTATCAGCAGACACGGCCGTGTCCTACGACACTGGCGCCTGTGTCAGCTTCTTTCCTTGCATTTTTTGCTTTGTTTTCTTCTGTTCTCGTGCCATTTTCTCAGCGATTCTTCCTAGCACCTGAAATCAACAATAACTACCAAACCAAGTGATCAAAAGAAACTATTCTACTAAAAATTACCAATAGCAATCTAATTGACAAACATGAAAGAACTAACTCAAAACAAAGAATAAATAATTCACAGTGTTTCCAAAATGACCAATTTTTACCAAATAATTTGTGGAGTATAAGTAAAATTGGTGATCGATCACCAGGCATGTCCTTTTTCTCCTCTTTTGTAGGCTTGGGTGAAGCATCTTTTTTATCAATGGAGGGTGGTGTTGAATCAATGTTTTGCTCCTCAGCAAGTGGTTGCTTCTCTGCTGATGTCGAGGTAATGGTCTTGTGAGCTAAAGAGGGAGTCACGTTAGCCTCCGTGCGTTCATCAAAGATTTGGATTGTAACCCCAGGAGGAGAGTCGATTTTCTTCCCACCAGTCGACTTAGGAGGTGTACCTTCAACAGAGGGAAGAGGGTTGCAGCCTTTGTTAGCCTCTAAAGCCTGTGTGAAATTTGAAAGGCTATAATCAGAACTATTTGAATTGGGACTGTAATGTGTGGCAGGACTAGTGACTGAATCAGAGTCACTAAGAGTTGCCGTGATAGTCAAATCAAGGAACTCACCAGCGACTGAGTTAGGTTTTTCCTAATGATGGGGGGCAGATCCGTCTGAGGCGGGAAATATTTGGTCGTGCCAGTCGAAATTTGCTGATGGCCAGAAGTTCCAACCTAGTGATACAAGAAAAATCAGAGAAACTAATTCGACGCATGAAAAAAAGTGAAGTATTATCAAATACCTGTAGCGTTAGGTCGAACTCGACGGGCCTATTCTCCCCTTTCAAAGTAGCAACAACTCCTTCAAGTGGATCCTAGACCTTGTCTGAATTTGACGGAGGAGGAGGAGTGACAATGGCTATATTTATGACTTTAATATCAGCATTTAAATCTGAGCTAGCCTCAAGGTTTTCGGCCAAAATCGACTTACCTCTCCTTTTGGCCACAAGAGGTTGGTAGTCATTGTCCGGCTTTTCCACCGTCTCGACGTTTGACGTGTCATAATGGACCTCAGAGATCTTCATTTGTTTTTTCTTTTTTGCCTCTTTTCCCTCAAGAGAGGACTCCTTATTCCTCGTGTTTTTTGGATTGATGGGACTTTTGAGGGGATTAAGCGTCAAGTGATGGATAGAAGAGTAAAAGAGTAGTATGAGATAGAAGCAATTGAGTATGTAGAAAATAAAGAGATAAAGTCAAAAGTAATACCTTAAACCCCTCAGAGGTGTGCTCTTTGTCCTTCTTGGACGATTTGGATTTCTTGGAGGGAGCAGTCAAAGCCGCTGAACGTTTTTTACTCTGACATATGAAAAGAAACATTAAGACTTAATAAAATCCCAAGATTGGGTATAACTGAGAGAGCAAGTACACTTACAGGAGAACTAGTTTTGTTGAGAGAAATGGTAAGGGGTTCCTCATCAGAAGTTGCATGTTCGGGCGTGATCTGCAAGATGAATTAGTCGAGTTAAAAACGCCAGACTAAAAAAGGATAGTTAGCTAAGGAGTTAAGTTGAACCGTTTCTTTGGAAGAACCAGTTTTTTGGATTTTTGCAGGAACATCTTTGCTGGCTACCTGAAGAGAAATGGCTGAAAGAGAAATAACTAAGTCAATAACGTGTTTGAGTCGAAATGAAAAGAAAACTAAGCTTTCCAAAAGCTATTACCATTGGGTATGACATTAAGTGTTATCACATATTGAGGGGCAATATGTAGGACACCTGGGTAGTTGTCCAACCAATACTTCGTCGGCTCCACTCTAACGGCTTTTTTCTTATAGGCATTCTCGACATCCTACCAAGGGAAATAATACCAACCAGGGATGGGTGGTCGAAATGCCAAGGCAAAAGGTCTGGTGGGAAAAGGAGGAAATTTGATTTTTCCAAAATGAAGTGCGTAAAGATATTTATCTTTCGCGTAAACGAGTATTTAAAGTTGAGGAATCTTGCTAGTTACCTTCTCCTTTAGCTCTTTAGCCGCATGATAGATGGTCCTACGAAGGTTATTGGGTAGATACACCACCCTAAATATTTCTGGGAAGTTTGAATTTGTTTTATATTGGTGGCCTTATACTTGGTTGGCTTGCCCTGCAAATGGTCAAGAGCGGCAGTACGTTCGACAATATTTCTGCCGGGATCACCAACGAAGGTAACAAAATATGCCACCACCAAGTTTCAAATTCCTTGGTGCAGAAGAACGTAGGATCAAAATCAGTAAAATTAAGAGCTGGTTTTTTATTCCAAAGATCATCATAATCCTCTCGAACAATGTCTAAATGCTTGTCAGCGAGTATATCTACCAATAATTCATGAGAATTAAGCAGAGATTCTGGGACAAGTTGCTAGAGTATGAATTGTCGAGCCACCAAATTAGGTTGGTAGGCAACCAAGATGGGGCTCATGCTAGTTATCGAATATGACAGGAATCGGGGAACCAAGAAGCGTCTCCAAAAAGCCAAAGATTTTTTTTCATGCGCCTGCTTCACCGGCGGAAAAATATCAACAAGCCACTCCGAACCACTCTTGCCATCAGCGAATGGAGGCATAGTGGATTTGAAATCGACTCTCTTCAGCATAATGTCGAATATCAATTTGAAGAGGTCGAGGTTTGAAAGGCCCGTTTCGGTTGGTGTTAGTGGGAGAAGGCGTCCCCTTACGATGTAGACCCTAGAGGGGGGCATGCCTTTTTCGTGTTCCTATACGGTTTGAGTTCTCCAGAAAAAGTGGCATTCATCCATAATTGCAAAAGCCAAAAAGGTCCATGCACAAGGACATTCTTCTTTTTGGCACTGTTAGGGTTGTAATTCCTAATCTAGTTGGCAACCCCCGTCATAGATGCGTAGAGAGAGGCCAATATGAGCTTCCTCAGGGCCACACTTTCGCCATGGTGCAAGTGGCTGGCAAGGTGAGCATATTGTTTGGACACTTGCATCAACCTGGAGCAGAAAACACAGCGTGATAATCAATATGTCAGAAAAGCCACATGTTCCTCCTCAGAAATGTCAACAGTTTATTTGTGATGATGGGTGCGGAAATTAGTGTACGTAGGGTTCTTGGTTTCCCCAACGTCAAACTTCACGGGCACCAGATCGACATCCTGGTGGTTGAATACTGTACTAGAGGGTTTTAACCCTGTGATGGCTGAAACATCAAAGAGAGTCTGAGTGATCATACCACAGCCGGTGTGAAAGGTGTTAGTCAAACCCTCCCAAAATTACAAGGCAGCTGTCAACATACTATGGGAGTAAGGGATGTCGGTGAGAGAGAGACATAACAAGGTATAAATACCCAATTCTTTCCTCATATCTCCTTTAGTGGGTTCCAGACGTGCCATCCTGGCACTGAACTTCGAAAAATCCAGAGGTGGAGCCGTCCTAAAATATCTGCCGAAGTGACGAAGAGAAATAGGGTTCATGGAAGAAATTAAGGGTTTGGTCTCTTTGCTGGTTGGAAAAAAGGCACCCTCATCGGTGGTTTAGACTTCAATGGGCGCATCAGCAGGTAAAGGACCTAAAAAAGCTAAGGATTTTCCCTCAAGTTGGAAAGGAATTAATACCTGAGATTGCCAGATTTTTGCCTTCTCATCCAAAAAAGGTGGCTCCATAATGTATGGTTTTCCATCAACGTGACGTATCATGTAAGTCCTAGCTGGAGCAGTTGAATTTGGTTTCCTGCCATTGATGAGAGTTTAGATAGTTAGAGAAGATGATAAGTGAAGGTGAGAGGTTTCTGAGTTTTTGAGAGGAGGAGAAAAAAATGGCAAGAAACGAAAAGAAAGAAAATCTTTCTAGGGAAGCAATGCTATTTATAGCCTAGACGTGGTGATGAAAATAAGTGGAAGGGGTTTTTTTCCCCAAGTTCCAGATCGTTTCAAGTTAGGGACACGTGTGACTGGATCGCAGTAGTAGCATGGCGGGCCATGTCTTCCACCAAAAGCGCCATCATGATGCATTTAATGGACCCATGTCTCGAAGCGTAAAGCGTGATACGAAGTCATGATTGCATGAAGTCACGGAAAAGACAAAACAGTAACTCCACTTTATGGAGTAGTGGGAACGAATTGGTCGAATGAGAGTCCAACGCTTCATAGATGCCATTACCTCACAGGTCGAAAAGTACCAAATTCAAAAATGGCATCTCTAGGGGGCATTTTGTTACCTTGAAATTTCTTGAAGTATGGAAGAGCGTGTATTAAAAGTGGATAGCATTGCAAGTTAAGAGTTGATTCCTAAAATAAAGGATCTTTAGGAGATTAGGAAGTATAAATAAAAATGTTGAGATAAAGTTACGTCGAAGAAGCCCGTAAACAAAGTGTAACATTTGGTCGAATCGACCAGAATACGAATAATAGAAGTGATAGTCGAAAATGGTCTTGTCGACCACAAGAGGTTTCCAGACTTAACAAATTTCATTATTTTATATTTCTGCCGAAAGCGAGCATCGAAGCCAAGAGCAGTTGATCTTTAGAAGTCAAAGGCGGGAAGTTTCAAATTTCAAAGCCATAAGCAGTTATTTAAGATATCGTGGGTCGTGGGCGCGAAATGGATGGAGAAATCCTGTGAAGCAGTTTTCCTAGTTTTCATTTGCACCCGTAGATTTCCTTAGACGGTTATCTTGTAAATTACTATAAATATGTCATTTCATTGTAGAATTGGTGTGTTCGCTTGTATACTCGAACTACTTGCGAAAACTATGCCCAAATTCCGACGTGAAGAAAAAAGAGTTGCTAAGTATTTGATGTACATGAATCACCACCTTTATTTCAATGCAAAATCTTTACGTTTCAGTCATTTTCTTTGAAGCTTTTACCAGCTGTTAAAAGTATTTGTGGGTAAATATTTTCGGTAATATATCGTATCCACAGGGATTGGTTAATATCATTGCCGTTCTATAGTTAGTTATTTTGAGTGAGAAAAAGTAATTGGATTTGTTTTATGGTTATAATACTATCAAATTTAAACAGTAATTTAAATGTAAATAATGAACGTTTGTTAACGATTAAGGAAATATGTTGAGCTTTAGGGTTCATCAACCTATTCCTATACAATTTATCAATTAATTCACAATTGAACAATCATTTGAATTACTATCTTCACTTATCCTCAAATATGATTCCATGTCTGCAAATCAAATTAGATAAACTTTTACTGGTATGAGATTCGATCTCTCCAAATATCAATATCGATAATAGTAATTAAGGAACGATAATTATGAAAACTCAATCACAATTCTATCTCTGCAAATTGAGATTGAATCAATATAGTAACCTAGGGCAAAAGATAAAATCCTTTCTTTCGATCAAAGACTCAACAATGGTGTAAAGTAAAAACAAGGTTTCTTATTGATAATAAATTCAAACAATTGTTCATAGGAAATAATCAATGGTATTGTATATTCATAGGTTAACTACTACCTTAAACTCAACAAGAGGAATTTAGCTCTCCATAGACATGAATAACACACAAGAATTAATAGAGGGATTCATCTTCATCAATGGAATGTCTTCGATTGGTAAAGATTTGACCTTCAATTGTTGTTCTTGGCTGCAAACTCAGAATGCTCTCCTAATTTCGCTCACAAAAGACCTCCCTTCACTTGGAAGCTAGGGCTTCTATTTATAAGTTTTGGGCTTTTAACGCCGAGGCCGCGGCGCGGCAATGGATGCGTGCGGCGCGATCAAAAACAGAGACTTTAGCGCGGCGCTGGCTAGAACTCCCACGGCGCGCCCTTGTCAAACTTCATCTTTTTTCTTTGCCTTTGAGTCTTCCAGCTTTCTTTCCTCCTCATGTTTTCCTAAAGCTCCATTTCAGCTCTAAACCTGCATCAATAATACCCACAAGTGATTCGATTTGCATTACACATGAACTAAACCTTTTCAGTTCAATTCTCACTAAAAACCTATGGATCTATCACAAGTTGCATTAGTTTAGAGAAGAATTTCCTTATATTAACACATGAATTTACCATTAATTCACTCTTAATAAACTCTCTCCAACTTAGAGCTTTGTTTGTCCCTAAACAAGATTACTTACCTCAAACACAAGTACCGACGATCTTGCAACAAGTTTTTTCAAAAAGGTTTCTTTCAAGTGGGTCAATTCAGTAACCAAGTCAAATATTCCTCTTCTTCCTGCAAACTCAGAACATACACACAAAACAAATTTTGAAAGCAAATTACCTATAGAAGTTCAAGACACTATACAATTGTAATTGAATCAACACTAATCACTCTCATCAAAAAGTATGATGAATAAAAGAGGGGTTAAACACTCATCCAAACAATTAAATCAACAAGGATCCATATCATACGTTCACCAAATTGTTAGCATCAAGTCTTGTGGAATCTGAGAATCAGAAGGTCTTTCTAGGATTGTAAAGTGGTTTAGATTCAAAGAAAAGAAGATAATCAAGGGTTGTTCCTAATCTAGGGAAGCATCCAAATCATAACTCATTCCTTCTTCTCTATAACTTTATCTTTCTTACCCGTTCATCTTTTTCCATTCGTAGCTCTGTGTTTCTTTTCATTCTTTTTTTTTCAACAACTGTTTAGATTCAAACGTTGTTCTTTTTCCATAAACTCCTTTTAATTTTTTTTTCAAGCTACGAATTTCTTTTATCCTTCACAGATTACCACATGTACTTACTCTTATTTTGAGTGTGACTCTCCCCAACTTGGAGATCAACCTGTATTTAGATTATATGAATGCTCCCCTACTTTCTAAAAAGGTCAAAGAGAAAACACATCACCAAATTTTATTGTTGATGGTCCAAAACAAAACTTTTTATTGAGATCAAAACTCACCAGGTATTTTCCTTGGTGCATATTATGATGCTTATCTTGACCTCAGGCTCAAAGAATGGTTAGCAAAAGATCACACTCTCATAGAAAAATGAGTTTCACACTGAAATCGGCTCAAAGAAACTCTCAGATTCAAACAAATGCCTAAATCCCTTTCACAGATTTCCACATAACGATGCAACAATTGGTTTAGCAAAATACAAACATGTCAATATAATTGATGGTCTCCTGCATATAGTAAACAATGGAAAGCTTTCCTCACAATGGTTAAGGCAAAGCCGATCCAATAAAAAATTGAGTACCATAAAGAACTTCTGTCAGTATTTACTAACACCCTAAGTTTCATGCACATATTAAGAATTTGAGTTTGAAAATTCATACCTGCTTTGTCACTTTATTGAAAAAGGAAGTGAATGAAAATATTTTTGTTTTTTTTCAAAAACTAAAGATTTACTTCACTCACTACCACTTTCAAGTATGTTGCTCTGTTGTTGGTACTTTGCTTGAGATTCTCATTCTGTTGTGGGACTACTCACTCTAAATCGAGATAGACAAAAAAGAAAACAAACCAATTGCAATGCTTAACAAAAACTTTAAAGAACTAAACAAGTCATAGTGACCCTAAGGTTTGTTAGAACAAGAATTGTTCTGATCAATTATCTTAGTTTTGATGATAACAAGTATATGAATTTTGCTTAAGATAATATGGTACTCTAATCCTATGCAATTTCCTTTTTCAGGAAATATATAAAGAGTACGCATAAATCAGCGCTCAGAAGCTTTAACTCTGAAGGTTCAACATGCAACATCAGAACATGGGGTCTGGCAAGACATCAGAAGATGGTCAAGCAGAATTAGAACATGGTCTATGGAAGCATCAGAAGAACTGGAGTTCTGAAGCAGAAGCACTGAAGTCATGGTATCACGCTTAGAAGCACTTCAAAGATCAGAAGATCAGAAGATGCTTATGCACCAAGCTGTTTGTACTCTGATGATATTCAAACGTCGTATCTACAAAAGATCAATCAGAATCAAGTACAAGATGGCAGGCTACGCTGACTGACAAAAGGAACGTTAGAAGCTATCAACGGCAACGTCAGTAGTCGCAGCAAAAGCAAGGCTCGAGGTAGTTGACAAAAGAGTGAAACATTAAATGCAATGCTGTACGGAATACGCAAAGCATTAAATGCTCCCAACGGTCATCTTCTCATACGCCTATAAAATGAAGTTCTGATGAGAAGCAAGGTTACGAATTCTGATACCACTTGTGCATATTTACAGAAACGCTGTTAAATTCAAAAGCTCTCAAACTTCATCTTCAACCTCACTTATTGCTGTTGTAATATCATAGTGAGATTAAGCTTTAAACTGTAAGAGAAATATCACAGTTGTGATTATAGCTTTTAAGAAGCATTGTAATACTCTTAGAATTTGTTTACATTAAGTTGTAAAGAACTAGAGTGATCAGTTAGATCAGAAGACTCTAGAGAAAAGTCTTAGAGGGTATCTAAGCAGGATGTTCCTAGAGTGATCAGGTTGTGATCAGTAGACTCTAGAAGACTTAGCAGTGTCTAAGTGGAAAACCATTGTAATCTTGATAGATTAGTGGATTAAATCCTCAGTTGAGGTAAATCACCTGAGAAGGGTGGACTGGAGTAGTTTAGTTAACAACGAACCAGGATAAAAATAATTGTGCAAAGTTGTTTTTATCTTACAAGTTTTTTGAAACTACACTTATTCAAACCCCCCCTTTCTAAGTGTTTTTCTATCCTTCAATTGGTATCAGAGCGCCGGTTCTAAGGTGCAAGCACTTAACCGTGTTTAGAAAAGATTCAGGAAGAGAAAAACGCTAAGTCAAGATGGGTGATACTCCAACAGCTGCATCTACATCTGGCTCCGCTGATCAAAACAACGGTAACAATGGTTACACTAGACCACCAGTATTCGATGGTGAAAACTTTGAATATTGGAAGGATAAACTTGAAAGTTACTTTCTTGGTCTAGATGCTGAACTATGGGATCTTCTGATGGATGGTTACTCACATCCAGTCAAAGCCAGAGGTGTAAAGCTCACAAGAAAAGAAATGTCTGATGAGCAAAAGAAAGAGTTCAAAAACCATCACAGGTGCAGGACTGTTTTGCTGAATGCTATCTCTCATGCTGAATATGAGAAGATATCTAACAGGTAAACGGCCCATGACATATATGAGTCTTTGAAAATGACTCATGAAGGAAATGCTCAAGTTAAGGAGACCAAAGCTCTTGCGTTAATCCAGAAGTATGAATCCTTCAAGATGGAGGATGATGAAGACATTGAAAAGATGTTTTCAAGATTTCAAACTCTAACTGCTGGATTAAGAGTTCTGGACAAAGGCTACACCAAGGCTGACCATGTAAAGAAGATCATCAGAAGTTTGCCCAGAAGATGGGGTCCAATGGTGACTGCATTCAAGATTGCGAAGAATCTGAATGAAGTCTCTTTGGAAGAGCTGATCAGTGCCCTGAGGAGTCATGAAATTGAACTTGACGCAAATGAACCTCAGAAGAAAGGTAAGTCTGTTGCTTTAAAATCTAATTATAAAAAATGCACTAACGCTTTTCAGGCTGAAGAAGTAGATTCTGAAGAATCAGAATCAGAAGAAGAAGATGAACTGTCCATGATTTCCAGAAGAGTTAATCAACTCTGGAAAAGCAAGCAGAGGAAGTTCAAGATCTTCAGAAGCTCAAAGAAGCCTGAAAGAGGAGAATCTTCTGGAGGCAGAAGATTTGACAAGAAAAAGGTCATGTGCTACGAATGCAACGAGCCTGGACACTACAAGAATGAGTGCCCAAAACTTCAGAAGGAAAATCCCAAGAAGAAGTTTCATAAGAAGAAAGGTCTTATGGCAACATGGGATGAATCAGAAGATGAATCGGACTCTGAAGATGAGCAGGCAAATGTTGCACTGATGGCCACTATCAATGATGGATCAGAATCTACATCAGAATCAGATTCTGAAGAGGTATTTTCTGAACTATCTAGAGATGAGTTAGTTTCCAGTCTAACAGAGCTTCTCGAATTAAAAGCTCATCTTAGTATCAAATACAAAAAGCTGAAAAAGCAATTTGAATTTGAAACTAAGAAGCTTGAGTTGGAAAATTCTGAATTAAAAGAAAAAGTTTTAAAATTATCCAATAATGTTGGATCCCCTTCTGATTCAGAAAAATCCACTCCCAGTCTGAACCATATTCTGAAAGAATATGATTTAAGTTTCAGGAAGTTCTTATCTAGAAGTATTGGCAGAAGTCAACTAGCTTCCATGATATATGCTGTGTCTGGAAACAAAAGAGTTGGCATTGGTTTTGAGGGTGAAACCCCATACAAACTTGAACCTGTGGATGATATGAAAATCACATACAAGCCATTGTATGATCAGTTCAAGTATGGCCACTCACATGATATTAGGCACACATCACATGCGAAAAGCTTTCACATAACACACACCAAGAAGCATGTGACACAACCTAAGAAATATCATGAAACTCAAAATAAGAACTATCATGCTGTTCCTCCTATTGCTTATAATGCTAAACCCAAGTTCAATCAGAACTTGAGGAAAACTAACAAGAAAGGACCCAAGAAAATGTGGGTACCTAAGGAAAAGATTATTCCTATTGCAGATATCCTTGGCTGCAAAGAAGACAAAGCACAACATGTCATGGTACCTGGACTCTGGATGCTCGCGACACATGACAGGAATAAGGTCTATGTTCCAAGACCTGGTACATAAGTCTGGTGGAGAAGTCAAGTTTGGAGGAGATCAGAAGGGCAAGATAATTGGCTCTGGAACTACAAAGTCTGGTAATTCTCCTTCCATAACTAATGTACTTCTTGTAGAAGGATTAACACATAACCTTTTATCTATAAGTCAATTGAGTGACAATGGTTATGATATAATCTTCAATCAAAAGTCTTGCAAGGCTGTAAGTCAGAAGGATGGCTCAATCCTATTTACAGGCAAGAGGAAGAACAACATTTATAAGACAGATCTTCAAGATCTTATGAGTCAGAAGGTGACTTGTCTTATGTCTGTTTCTGAAGAGCAGTGGGTCTGGCACAGAAGATTAGGACATGCTAGTTTGAGAAAGATTTCTCAGATTAACAAACTAAATCTTGTCAGAGGACTCCCTAATCTGAAATAGAAATCAGATGCTCTTTGTGAAGCATGTCAGAAGGGCAAGTTCTCCAAACCTGCATTCAAGTCTAAGAATGTTGTTTCTACCTCAAGGCCGTTAGAACTCTTGCACATTGATCTGTTTGGCCCAGTCAAAACAGCATCTGTCAGAGGGAAGAAATATGGATTAGTCATCGTAGATGATTATAGCCGCTGGACATGGGTAAAGTTCTTGAAACACAAGGATGAGTCTCATTCAGTGTTCTTTGAATTCTGCATTCAGATTCAATCTAAAAAAGAGTGCAAAATCATAAAGGTCAGAAGTGATCATGGTGGCGAATTTGAGAACAAATTCTTTGAGGAGTTCTTCAAAGAAAATGGTATTGCCCATGATTTCTCTTGTCCTAGAACTCCACAGCAAAATGGAGTTGTAGAGCGAAAGAATAGGACTCTACAAGAAATGGCCAGAACCATGATTTATGGCTAAGCATTTCTGGGCAGAAGCAATAAACACTGCATGTTATATTCAGAATAGAATCTCTATAAGACCTATTCTAAATAAGACTCCTTATGAATTGTGGAAGAACAGAAAGCCCAACATTTCATATTTCCATCCTTTTGGATGTGTATGTTTTATTCTGAATACTAAAGATCATCTTGGTAAGTTTGATTCTAAAGCACAAAAATGTTTCCTTCTTGGATATTCTGAACGCTCAAAAGGCTACAAAGTATACAACACTGAAACATTGATTGTAGAAGAATCAATCAATATCAGGTTTGATGATAAGCTTGGTCTTGAAAAGCCAAAGCAGTTTGAGAATTTTGCAGATTTTGATGTTGATATATCAGAAGTTGTTGAACCAAGAATCAAAGCATCAGAAGCAGAGCTTCTTAGAAGCAAAGAATCTGAAGATCAAGTTGCAGCTTCTCTAGAGAATCTAAGTATTTCTGAAGAACCAACTGTCAGAAGATCATCCAGACTCATTTCTGCTCATTCAGAAGATGTCATTCTTGGAAAGAAGGATGATCCTATCAGAACAAGAGCATTCCTTAAGAACAATGCAGACTGTCAATTAGGTCTTGTATCTTTGATCGAGCCAACTTCTGTTGATCAAGCTCTAGAAGATCCAGACTGGATAATTGCTATGCAAGAAGAACTTAATCAGTTTACAAGGAATGATGTATGGGATCTTGTTCCTAGACCTGGAGGATTCAATATCATTGGTACAAAATGGGTCTTCAGAAACAAGCTAAGTGAAAAAGGAGAAGTGGTGAAAAACAAAGCCAGACTGGTGGCTCAGGGATATAGTCAGCAAGAAGGGATTGACTGCACAGAAACCTTTGCACCAGTGGCCAGGTTAGAATCTATTCGTCTGTTAATTTCTTTTGCCACTCAACATAACATCACTCTTTATCAGATGGATGTCAAGAGTGCCTTCTTAAATGGTTATATAGATGAAGAAGTTTATGTTCATCAACCTCCTGGTTTTGAAGACTCCAAGTCTCCAAATCATGTTTTTAAATTAAAGAAATCATTATACGGATTGAAGCAAGCTCCGAGAGCTTGGTATGAACGTTTAAGTTCCTTCCTTCTGGAAAATGGTTTCACTAGAGGAAAAGTGGACACTACTCTCTTTTGTAAAACCTTTAAAAGGGATATTTTAATATGTCAAATATATGTAGATGATATTATTTTTGGAACATCTAATGCTACACTTGGAAAGGAGTTTGCTGAGTCTATGCAGGCTGAGTTTGAGATGAGCATGATGGGTGAACTCAAGTATTTCCTTGGGATACAAATCAATCAAACATCAGAAGGAACGTATGTTCATCAAACCAAGTATGTGAAAGAACTTCTGAAGAAGTTTAATCTTTCTGACTGCAAAGAAGCCAAAACTCCTATGCATCCAACATGCATCTTAGGTAAGGATGAGGTAAGTAAGAAGGTAGATCAGAAGTTGTACAGAGGTATGATTGGATCTCTTTTATATTTGACTGCCTCTAGACCTGACATACTGTTCAGTGTTTGTTTGTGTGCTAGATTCCAATCAGATCCTAGAGAATCTCACTTAACTGCTGTTAAGAGAATTCTAAGGTATCTGAAAGGTACTACTAATGTTGGTTTAGTTTACAGAAAATCTAAAGAATACAACTTAGTAGGATTCTGCGATGCTGATTATGCTGGAGATAGAATTGAAAGAAAAAGTACTTCTGGAAGTTGTCAATTTCTTAGAGGTCATTTAATCTCCTGGTACAGCAAGAAGCAAGCAACCATTGCTCTATCAACAACAGAAGCAGAATATGTTGCTGCTGCTGGTTGTAGCACACAAATGCTCTGGATGAAGAGTCAGCTAGAAGATTATCAGATATATGAGAGTAACATTCCTATCTTCTCTCTGCCATATGTTTATCTAAAAATCCTATTCTTCATTCAAAAGCTAAACATATTGAGATCAAACATCATTTCATAAGGAATTATGTTCAGAAGGGTGTTCTATCTTTAAACTTTGTAGATACAGACCATCAATGGGCTGATATCTTTACAAAACCCCTGGTTGAAGATAGATTTAAATTCATTCTGAATAATATCGGTATGGATTTGTGCCCAGAATGAGAAGATGAGAAGATCCTATGTATGGTTATCTTCTGAAAAATGATTGTATTAAGTTGTTTATAAGAAATTCTATTTTTAATCAATTAGAAACTGTGATTCTCTTATTACTAACGCTTCATTATCTAAGTTGATTCAGAAACTCTTTAAAAGTAAAACAACTGTAACTGGCTCTCCAGATGGTAAACACGTGTTCACTATTCCTGGAAAAGCAAACGTGCAGTTGAGGTGACGCCGACGTAGGTAACTGTGCTAATCACATCTTTTGTCATTAATCTCTCCCATCTTGTCACGTAACATTAATTGTCATTCATCATTTCATTATGTTTCTTTTTCGTTTTATATCCCGTCAAACGTTTCCTTTTCCCATAGCGGTTCTTCCCCCCATTTCCCTCTATTTATTTTCTCCATCCCTTTGCATTCTTCATCATTTATGTTCTCTCTCTCTCCATTCTCTGCATTTCTTCTATAAAAACCCTAGTTTACTCATCTTCAACATAGAAACTATCATGAATCTTTTGTCGAGCTTCTCTCATCAAGCTTTCAACAGATATCTAGATACTCCACTAAAAACTGGCTTCATTTCTCCATCAGAAATGAAAGTACTGTGTGAGTTTCCTATAGATGTTGATAATATGAGGACATGCCGTCTCAAACCAGATGTTAAGATCAAAACTCAAGGGTGGTTGATCTATTTGAATGGAACGGATGGAAGGGTTAATTGGTTCTTGGAGGATAAACATATCTCAAGGCTAACCAACATAGATTGCAAGATGGACCTTGCGAGGGACTCAAGATTCCAAGCAATCTCATGTCAGATTTCTTCTTTGATGATGTTATCAACATTCGTCCAAAGGAAGAAGACTTTCTTGAGATATTGGATGATGTTAAGCCTAAATGTGCTTGACATCTATGTTAAGGGAAAGCCCCGTTTGAGACACTAGTTCTCTTCCGGTGAACTGTTCTCAGTTCCTCCTTTGTATTCATTTACTTCTTTCTCCAAGAGCTTTCCGTCTGGGCAGTCATACAGAGTTTCAAGATTTGACGGCCAGGGAACTTAAGAACAAAGCTGGAGTTCATGATATGTTCGCTAAGATTATGTCTAGGCTAGGGTTGTAGTCCTTGAGTCTTTGTAGTTTTCTTTGCTTGTTGCATATGTGTATCAGCATATCTCTTGTGTAACTCTGTTTGTTTTGATCAATGAAAAGTTATTCTGTTCTGCTTTCCATTTTGTCGTTTTATGCATCTGAATCTTTTATATTCTTTTTGATGTTATGACAAAAAGGAGGAGAAAAATGATAAATGATCTGATTTAATCTATCAGTTGCTGGGTGAAAAGTCCCCACATTTCTAACAAGAACTGTAAGTTCTATGTTGTCTTAAGTGTTTTGCAGGAACAAAGAAGTGAAGAAATCCTTCAAAGCTCAACACTAGAAGCAAAACCATGCGAAAAGTTATTCTGTAAAAGGAATAAGCTAATGGAATTTGAAGCAAGCTGAGTGCTATGAAGCTTCAGAATCAGAAGCAAGAAGGAAGAATGATTGTGATATTCTTATGATGGAATATGCACTAACCCTTTCTATGTCCTTATATGCTCTGATATTTTGGTTTATGATTTTAGGCATATATATTCTGATGCATTTCATATGTTCTGATACATATTTTTTAGGCTCTGATATATATATATATATATATATATATGTGCTATGCTCTGATTCGTTCATGCTCTGACTTTTGTCGTATAGTTTGTTCTGTAACATTTCAGAATGTAGAAGATGCGCTGATGATGCTCTAGTACATTCAACAATGTTCTGATACAATCTAGCATGGAATGATTCAAGAAGATATTCAAGCTCTGAAGCTGTCATCTGGAAGCAAGAAGCAGAAGCTGTGAATATTCTGAAAACCTAAGCATGTGTGATCGTCTCAACTGAAATAGAAGATACTCAGGGAAGTTCTCAATTCAAATTTTCTTCCAGTATTTATTTCAGGGGGAGATTACGTATCTCAGGGGAAGATTGTTAATCTCAGGAGGAGACACATTCACACATTATATTTATATGCTGTTGCTATAAATGTGTAATTGTCTTTTGCCGTCTGTCATTCTGATTGCAAATTCATATCATTTATATATGTTTTTGTCATCATCAAAAAGGCGGAGATTGTTAGAACAAGAATTGTTCTGATCAATTATCTTAGTTTTGATGATAACAAGTATATGAATTTTGCTTAAGATAATATGGTACTCTAATCCTATGCAATTTCCTTTTTCAGGAAATATATAAAGAGTACGCATAAATCAGCGCTCAGAAGCTTTAACTTTGAAGGTTCAACATGCAACATCAGAACATGGGGTCTGGCAAGACATCAGAAGATGGTCAAGCAGAATCAGAACATGGTCTATGGAAGCATCAGAAGAACTGGAGTTCTGAAGCAGAAGCACTGAAGTCATGGTATCACGCTCAGAAGCACTTCAAAGATCAGAAGATCAGAAGATGCTTATGCACCAAGCTGTTTGTACTCTGATGATATTCAAACGTCGTATCTACAAAAGATCAATCAGAATCAAGTACAAGATGGCAGGCTACGCTGACTGACAAAAGGAACGTTAGAAGCTATCAACGGCAACGTCAGTAGTCGCAGCAAAAGCAAGGCTCGAGGTAGTTGACAAAAGAGTGAAACATTAAATGCAATGCTGTACGGAATACGCAAAGCATTAAATGCTCCCAACGGTCATCTTCTCATACGCCTATAAAATGAAGTTCTGATGAGAAGCAAGGTTACGAATTCTGATACCACTTGTGCATATTTACAGAAACGCTGTTAAATTCAAAAGCTCTCAAACTTCATCTTCAACCTCACTTATTGCTGTTGTAATATCATAGTGAGATTAAGCTTTAAACTGTAAGAGAAATATCACAGTTGTGATTATAGCTTTTAAGAAGCATTGTAATACTCTTAGAATTTGTTTACATTAAGTTGTAAAGAACTAGAGTGATCAGTTAGATCAGAAGACTCTAGAGAAAAGTCTTAGAGGGTATCTAAGCAGGTTGTTCCTAGAGTGATCAGGTTGTGATCAGTAGACTCTAGAAGACTTAGCAGTGTCTAAGTGGAAAACCATTGTAATCTTGATTGATTAGTGGATTAAATCCTCAGTTGAGGTAAATCACCTGAGAAGGGTGGACTGGAGTAGTTTAATTAACAACGAACCAGGATAAAAATAATTGTGCAAAGTTGTTTTTATCTTACAAGTTTTTTGAAACTACACTTATTCAAACCCCCCCTTTCTAAGTGTTTTTCTATCCTTCAAGGTTCACCAGAGTATAGGTCAGATAAAAACAAATAAATGGTAGCAGTATTATCATCAACATCAGTTACCAGAAATAAGCTCTTCTCACTCCTCTCTCACATCACCTCACACAAACATTGAATCAATATCAGCATCAATGTCTTCATTCTCTTGCTCTGGGTTATTATTCCCAGCACCACTTGCACCTGCATCACCTGCACCTGCACCCCCCCAATAGGAAAAGGGTTGGTCTCTGGCCAACCACAGTATGTAAAATAGCTTTCCCGGGTTGGGAAAGTTCTCTCCTCAGGGGCAGCAGAAAGGTTCCTGTACTGCTGTTGCATAGCATCATGCAAGAAGATCTGGGACCTCTTGTTCGCCTCAAACATGGCTGAATAGTAGTGATGAGCCACTAGAGGATCAAAAGGGGCTGCACTACTATTAGGTGGTGCTGCAGAGACAGAAGGTCCAGCTTGAGAAGCGGCCGCTGATTGATCCCTATAATATGGCTTTGCACAAAACCTGTCAATAAAAACATCATCAATAAAAGTGTTAATCACATGGTGTCCCTGTCCCGAAATTTCTACCCCTGCCTCTTTGCATAATCCCATAATCAGACCGGGTAGGGGTAGCACACATTTGGCATTAATGCCATGTTGTGTGTCACTCAATGCTGCTCGGCGCAGTTCATTCGAGAGGGCGGTTATCAACAATATTCTCGGTCATGATGGCGGTTATCAAGAATGCCACATCTAGAGGGACCGTGGTAACACGTGTCCTTGGCCTTATGTTGTACAGGATCACAGACAAAATGCCCCTTGCATGGATTTTCAGATCCTTCCTGTTGTAGTGGGTTGGATTTCCTTACCGGCTAAGTTCTGGTCCTCTCCCTGGAATACAAATTGTTTCAGACATCAGCTCCACAAGATTTGCACAGTTAGTTACATTTTGCCTGTAGAAACACCTCTCATTCTCCGTCAATTGGAGTGGTTCTCCTAAAAAATCACTGATTGAAGCTCTATCAAATTCCACAGTTTTTCCTCTTACATAGGATTGATATGTGTAGGCTACCGATTCATCTGTGGTTTTGATAGCATTTGCATAGAATTCTTTTACTATGTCATAGTCAATGATTGTGTGTGGTTCAAACACACGTTGCCAGTTCCTATGCTCAAGATAATCCCACATAGTAGCATAAGGACCTCCTCCTTGTCCTAAGGGCACAACCACTTTCTCAGTTAAAATGGTTCGGGAACCCAGATCCTTGAACCTGTCGGCTTGGGCCCGACCCAGAAATCGATCCGCTTGGTTGGCCGTAGCACGTGCTCCTCTAGGACCAGAACTTGTTGACTTGGTGCGTACTCTCTTGGCAGGATTCATTCTGTTGGGTTGCCTCCCAACAAGCGCTTCGTTTAACGTCGCATGGCTCGACGGTCGAACTCCTTCTACTAGGTGCTCAAAAGTGAGATGTGCACACTTCTCTATCAAACTCTCCCCTAAGGTAGTTCTTTAACCGTTCTCCATTAACGGTCCAACTTTCTTTACTCTTACTGTCCTCGATAGTAATGGCACCGTATGGTTTAACTTCCTTATTTATGAACGGTCCTGACCACTTAGACTTCAGTTTTCCTGGGAAGAGCCTGAGCCTAGAATTGAATAGCAACACAAGGTCTCCCACCTTGAACTCTTTCTTCTTGATTCTCTTATCATGGTACCTTTTCATATTTTCCTTATACATTTTATTAGATTCATATGCTAGGTACCTGAATTCCTCAAGCTCATGGAGTTGATTCTTCCTCTTCTTATACGCCAAACTATCATCTCTATTGAAGAAACGTAAGGCCCATAGTGCTTTGTGCTCCACCTCTACTGGTAAATGACATGCCTTACCATAGACCATTTGAAAAGGCGATGCACTAGTCGGTGCTTTGTATGCTGTCCTATATGCCCACAAGGCATCATCAATCCTTACCGACCAGTCTTTGCGGGATTCTGACACAGTCTTCTCGAGAATATTCTTGATTGCTCTATTTGAAATTTCTGCTTGCCCGTTGGTTTGGGGATGATAAGGTGATTCTATCTTGTGGTTGATATGATACTTGTCCAGCACTTTCGCCACCTGTTCGTTAACAAAGTGAGATCCACCATCGCTTATAATCACTCTAGGCATGCCAAAACGTGTGAATATGTTACGGTTTAAAAAATTTAGCACCATTTTGGCATCCGCTTTTGGTGTAGCGATGGCTTCTACCCACTTGGAGACATAATCCACTGCAACTAGAATATATTCATTAGCAAAAGAGAGAAGAAATGGCCCATAAATCAATAATGGTTTGAAGTGGCATCTCATCTCGTTTACTTATCCCACCAACTCTTTGACATTTGTCACAATTCTTTGCATGGTTATGGGCATCTTTGAAAATAGTTGGCCAGAAAAATCCGGATTGGAGGACTTTTGTTGCCGTCCTCCATCCATTAAAATGTCCACCACTTGGCGAATTATGACAATGCCACAATATTTGTTGGGCTTCTTCTTCAGTAACACATCTTCTTAGAATTTCATCCTTACCTATCTTGAACAAGTATGGGTCGTCCCACACATAGTATTTTGCATCGGCTAACAACTTTTTCTTTTTGTTCCAGTCAAAATCCTCCGGTATCATACCGGTTGCTTTATGATTAGCCAGATCGGTGAACCATGGTCTTGTTTGTATTTGAAATATTTGTTCATCCGGAAATGCCTCATTTATTTCAGCTTCTTGGTTGGTGACATTTACATTGACCAAACGGGATAAATGATCTGCTACCACATTTTCTGACCCTTTTTTGTCCCGGATTTCTATGTCAAATTCTTGCAAAAGAAGGACCCAACGAATGAGTCTTTGCTTCGAATCCGGTTTGGTGAGCAGGTATTTAATGGCCGCATGGTCTGTGTAAATCACCACCTTTGACCCAATGAGATAGGATCTAAATTTTTCAAGGGCATACACTATAGCTAAACACTCTTTTTCTGTGGTAGCATAATTGACTTAAGCGTCGTTTAGCACCTTGCTTGCATATTGTATGACATGAAATATTTTTCCTTTTCTCTGGCCTAATACTGCACCTATGGCATAATCGCTAGCATCACACATGAGTTCAAAATGGTTTTTCCAATCGGGTGCTACAATCACAGGTGCGGTGGCTAGCCGTTCTTTTAGGTCATTGAAAGCTTGAACACAAGATTCATCAAAATTAAAATGCGTACCTTGGTTGAGTAAATTACTCAAGGGCTTGGCAATCTTTGAAAAATCTTTAACAAACCTTCTGTAGAATGCTGCGTGACCTAGAAAGCTTCGTACTCCTTTGACATTTATTGGAGGTGGGAGCTTTGAAATTACCTCCACCTTGGCTTGGTCCACTTCAAGTCCTCTTGAAGATACTTTGTGTCCGAGTACAATTCCTTCTGTTACCATAAAATGGAACTTCTCCAAATTTAGGATCAAATTGGTCTCAATACACCTTTCAAGTGCCACATCCAGATTATTCAAGCATGTATCAAAAGTCTTTCCGAATACCGAAAAGTCATCCATGAATACTTCAATAATTTTTTCAATAAGGTCTGAGAATATGGCTTGCATACACCGTTGAAAAGTTGCTGGGGCATTACATAATCCAAATGGCATCCTCCTATATGCGGAAATTCCAAATGGACATGTAAATGTTGTTTTCTCATGATCTTCTGGGTTGACCACGATCTGATTGTATCCGGAATATCCATCCAGAAAGCAATAGTAATTCTGCCCCGATAACCTCTCAAGCATTTGATCCATGAATGGTAGTGGAAAATGGTCTTTTCTCGTAGCTTTGTTGAGTCTCCGATAATCTATGCACATTCGCCACCCGGTCACAGTTCTAGTTGGTATGAGTTCATTTTTGTCATTACGGATTACCGTCATGCCTCCCTTCTTCGGAACAACTTGTACCGGACTTACCCATGCACTATCAGAAATTGGGTAAATTATTCCTGCTTCTAGGAGTTTGATCACCTCTTTTCTTACGACCTCTTTCATTGTTGGATTTAGTCTTCTTTTGTGGATGTGTTGCCACCTTTCTCTAATTCCTTTAGAAACAACTCAATTTCTTTTTCTTCTTCTTGAGTAAGTACATTAAAAGAATCAACGAGAGATCTCTCTAAAGGGTTAGAAAGATGAATTTGGCTTGCCACTTCTTCTACAATCTCTTCAGTTACATCCATGCGAAAGCAATCATTCTTGTCTTTGGGTTGTTTCATGGCATCGAAAAGATTAAAACATACCTCTTCATCTTGGACTCTTATCTTCATTATACCATCATCGATATCGATCATCATTCGGGCTGTTTTCATGAACGGTCTTCCAAGAATGATAGGTGAATCATTGTCTTCTTCCATATCAATCACCACAAAATCAACCGGAAACAAAAATTTGTCAACTTTCACTAACATGTCTTGTGCAACTCCATAAGGAAGAGTGGTAGATTTATCTGCTAGTTGTAAAGTCATTCTTGTTGACTTCATCTCAATATTTCCCATCCGCTTTAATATTGATAAAGGAATTAAATTGATGCTTGATCCTAGATCAATCAATCCATTCCCAATATTTTGATTCCCAATTGTAACCGGCAATGTGACTCTTCCAGGATCTCTCGCCTTTTGGGGGAGGCGTGATATTATAGCACTACATTGTGCATCAAGTATAATAACCTCTTCTTCTTCCGGTCTTTTCTTCTTTGTCAAGATATCTTTCATGAATTTCGCATATTTTGGCATTTGAGCAATAGCTTCAGAGAATGGAATATTAATTTGTAGCTGCTTAAAGATTTCCATAAACCTGGCATATTGTCTAGCATTGTCTTTCTTTGATGGAGCATGGGGATATGGCAAATGTTGACTTGGAATCGTGTTGTTCGCCATCTTTTCTTTAGCACTCCTCTCTTTAATTTCTCCTTCTTGACTTCTTTATTCACATTTTCTTCTTCAGCCCCATTGTTAATAATTTCATATTCTTCATCTTCTCCATCATGTTTTTCATCTTCCTTTTCTGTATCATCCTCAACCTCATTCGTTTCCGTTCCATCCTTACCACCTTTCTGTCCAGTCCTTGTCACCACCGCTTTGCAATGCTCCTTTAGATTCTCTTGAGTGTTGGCCGGGAAAGTTGCATTTGATTGATTAGTCGCAATCTGCTTAGCAAGTTGACCCACTTGAGTTTCCAAATTCTTTATAGCTGCCTCTTGATTCTGTTGATTTGTCATTGACATTTGCATGAATTGTGTCATGGTTTCTGTTCTGGCTTGGGCCGAGCAGGCCCAGCTCCTCTCACTAGCCGAGCAGGCCCAATTCATTGGGCCCATTTACTGGATAACCGTCAAGGAGTTATCCACGCGCGAAGACCACGCGTCACGCAGCGGGGGATTCGGTCAACCACCTCCGAACCCTACGCTATGATCATCCAGAACGTGGGTCACCTGCTGACTCAGCCCTAGCACAAGGACGTTCTGGCAGTTTCCTAGCACGTGGGCCTCCAATCAGATTTGGCCCAATTAGGGAACCTTGGCCCAACGCTGGGGGCTATAAATACCCTCTCTCACCAGAGGGTCAGGTATTCTATTCTATTCACTCTCAACCCTCATTCTCTGATAGCTACTAACTTAAGCATCGGAGAACCTTGCAGGTACCCCCCTATCTTGCTCTCCAAGCCAGATTCTGCTGCCCTGACGATTGTTCTGATCAGGTACGATCAGTGGCGCCGTCTGTGGGAATCTTGCTCCCCCTTCTTTAACAAAGATCAAAGCACAACCTTTCACGATCGTCATGGCTAACAACAACATTATCCCAAGCTCCGATCCCTTCCTCCTGGAACATCTGATCGAAGATTCCACCCGCGAGGTGACGAATCGTCGTCGGCAAGAAGAACCACAACATGCTCTTGCCGAACAGAGAAGGCCGAGACATGAGACCTCGCAACCTAGGAGGCAGCGGATCCAGAACATCCAGCAGCTGCAGGGCCTCCAACAGGTTCAGAATGTCGAACAAAACCCTCCCGAGGGACACGTTCAGAACGGGGAAGACGAGCAGGCCCGAACCCACAATGGGCCTGAACACCCCCAGAATGAGAATGAGACCGACGCCAGAGACGGGCACGCTGCTTCCCCATTCACCCACACCTCCGACAGGCAGAGAGCCCGTCATGTAGAAGAGGAGGAACCGCTCAACATCCCCGAGGATACTGACCCCATCACTGTCCGTCTGCTCAAAGAACTGCAAAAGACGAACAGCCTCCTCCGACTTCAGGACGACCGTATCCACGAGCTGGAAAGGAAGCGACGGTACCGCTCCCCTCCGCGGAGACATTACCGGTCGCGCTCTTATTCCTCCTCGCCCTCACCTCCGAGGAGACACCGTCGGCGTTCCCCATCTTCTTCACGCTCGCCACCTAGAAGACACCGCCGCCGGAGATCATATTCCCGCTCTCCACCAAGAAAGAGCAGGAAGAATCAGAGACCAGAGGCCACTGAAGCAAGAAGCCTCTCCCCCGAGCAGGGTCATCGGGGCCCCTCCAAGGCTGTGCTGAAACCCCGCGAGTGTCCCCCTCCTCGGGATAATCGCGTCAGCCCCAACAATGACCAGGGAAGACCCCGGCGAGGCAGACATTCAACTTCACCAAGACCGAGCGACGAAGAGGACTTCCGCAGCCCTTTGTCCGAGAACATCCGAAGAGCCCGCCTCCCTCGAGGGATGGAAAAACCCCCGGCGTTGGACCAATATGATGGAACCACTGACCCCGACGACCATATTCGGAGCATCGAAGCGGTCATGGACTACCACATCGTCAAGGGCTCTATCAAGTGCCGCATCTTCCCGACCACCCTCAGGAAGGGGGCAATGACTTGGTACAGAAACCTCCGGCCCAACTCCATCCATTCCTAGACCGACCTCAAGGAACTCTTCTTGAGCCATTTCACAGCCTCCCGACGACAACCGAAATCAGAGGCCAATCTCGAGGCCGTGATACAAGGGCCCAACGAACCTCTTCGGGATTACCTCGACAGGTTCAACAAGGAGGCCGTCCAAGTACAAACAGAAGACTACATGAAGAGATACCTCTTAGAACGAGGACTTCTCCCCGGCAGTGACTTCAAGAAGGCCATCAAGATTGAAAAGGTCCACTCCATGAACGCCCTCCTTCGCAAAGCTCAAGCTTTCATCGCGTTCGAGGAAGGAGAGGCTGCTGCCATCAAAGCCTCGCGAGGCAGTGACGCCGCTTGCAGTTCAAACTATGAGCACCCAGGCTCGAAGAGAGGGCATGAAAAAAGGAAAGACGACAGATCTCTCGACATCAAAGAGCGCCGAGGACCATCTGGTCGCTTCAATGACTACACCCCTCTGAACACCTCGCGGGAGAGGATCCTGGCCGAATGCCAAAACACCGACTTTAAGAAATCAAACATCAGGCCCCCGAAGTCGAACCCCGCAAGGCCGGGAACCGACAAATCAAAGTATTGCAAATACCATAAAAGTCACGGCCATCTGACCGAGGAATGCATCCATCTCAAAGATGCCATTGAAACACTGATCAAGGAGGGTCGCCTTTCGAGATACACAAAGAAAGGGGAACCTTCCCGAAGGGACGACCACAGAAACTCTGACGAAGGGAATTCACCGGATAACAGGCCCCTACAAGTAGCACTGTCCGTCACTCGCCCAGAGGATTTCATGCCACCAGCCGGGATCCTCACCGCACTCAGCAAATGGGAAAATTTCCCATTCACCATGGTCGTCTCCAACGGCGGGGATCCAGGCTCCCTCACCATCAGTTCAGTCAAGAGAAAGTTCGATGAGTTGCTCAGCGCCAACGCGGACCTCGGCCCTACGCTGCGGAAGTTCCGGGGAAAGTCAGAACCAATCACTTTCTACCTGGAAGAACTGCCCGGTGGAGCTCCAAACGCCACAATCCCCCTGCTCGTCCGAGCTAGAATGGCGAATTTCGACGTCCGACGGGTCTTGGTCGACGAAGGCAGCTCGGTCGACATCATGTACTCCCACCTCTTCCAGACACTCCAGCTAGACGACTCACATCTCACTCCCTATGTGGGTTCGGACCTCCAAGGTTTCAACGGAGCTACCACCAAACCATGGGGTTACGTCAAGCTGATTGTCACCTTCGGAGAAGGGGAAGCCTCCAGGCAAGTCAAAACCAGATTCTTGGTGATCGACTGCAAAACCCTGTACAATTGCATTATCTGGCGCCCTACTCTAGCCGAGCTAACCGCCGTGCCCTCCACTGTCCACCTAAAGATGAAGTTTTACACGAGCACAGGACGAGTGGCCACCATCAACGCCGATATCGAAGCTGCCAGGAGAATCTTTGCACCTCCGTCAAGGGACTAGAACTGATCGCCCCTCTGACCAACTCCAACAAAAAGCCAAGAGCCGAAGACAAACATCCTCGAGAAGACCAGCATCAGACAACCAACGTCAGCTCAGTCGACCTTGATGCACGGTTTACAGAGGAAGAACTGAAGATCGGGGAAGAAACGCAATCAAAGGCAACTCATCCCGCCCGACCTATCCCCGACGGAGATTTCGAGCTGGTCCCCTTGGGCGACAACCCCGACAAAGCGGTAAAGATCGGCAAGGGCATCCCAGATCTACCAAGGAAGCAGCTCATGGCCTGCCTTCGAGCCAATGCAGACTTGTTCGCCTGGAGCGCCGCAGAAATGCCCGGACTCGACCCCGAGGTCGCCTGCCACCACCTCTCCATCAATCCAGCCGCGAAGGCCGTAGTTCAACGTAGGCGTCGGCAGTCTCCCGAGAAAGCGGAGGCTGCCGAGAAAGCTGTAAAAGACCTCCTAGAGGCAAATTTTATTTCCGAGGCCAAATATTCAACTTGGCTCTCAAACGTTGTACTTGTTAAGTGTTAAGAAATGTGGTTGGGCCTAACTCAACCCTACAAAACCGGCTTTAAAACCGGCTTGTAAGGTGAGGATTGCCCCCACTTATAAGGACATGTTTAGGCCATATATTGTCCGATGTGGGACTCTTAACACACCCCCTCACGCCCAGGACTAGACAACTGGAGCGTGGAAATAAATGGCGGGTGGCCCGATAGCGGAAACCATAGAAGGTGGCCCACCGGATCTCAAACGAGGCTCTGATACCATGTTAAGAAATGTGGTTGGGCCTAACTCAACCCTACAAAACCGGCTTTAAAACCGGCTTGTAGGGTGAGGATTGCCCCCACTTATAAGGACATGTTTAGGCCATATATTGTCCGATGTGGGACTCTTAACATTAAGAAATCTAATGGAAAATGGAGAATGTGTGTTGATTATACCGATCTTAACCGGGCATGTCCAAAGGACGCCTATCCTTTACCTAACATTGATAGACTGGTCGACAACTCAGCCGGCTATAAACTATTGTCTTTTATGGATGCTTATTCAGGTTACAACTAGATCCCCATGGCGAGGAGCGACAAGCAGTGCACAGCGTTTATGACAGAGTCGGGCAACTATTACTACAACGTAATGCCCTTCGGCCTCAAAAATGCTGGGTCCACGTATCAACGGATGATGAACAAAGTGTTCCGAGGAGAGATCGGCGACACCCTCGAGGTATATATGGACGACATGATCGTCAAATCTCGAGAGGACGCCAACCACACCTCCCATCTCGAGCGGGTGTTCGAGCGGGCCAGATCCTGCAAGATGCGCTTCAACCCGGAGAAGTGCACCTTCGGCGTCCGGGCAGGCAAATTCCTCGGTTTCTATTTGACCGAACGAGGAATAGAAGCCAACCCGGATAAATGCCGAGCATTCTCTGAAATACCCACTCCTAACAATAAAAAATCCATCCAAGTCTTGAACGGGATGCTCACCGCACTATCGCGTTTCGTCGCGAAATCCGCCCAACACGCACTCCCTTTCTTTAAACTGCTACGAAAAGAAGCGACCTTTGAATGGTCTGAAGAATGAGAACGAGCACTTTCACACCTCAAACAAGTGCTCTCCAAACCGCCCGTCCTTTCTCGACCCGATAACAACGAGCCTCTATATCTGTACTTAGCCGTTTCAAACGAGGCAGTCAGCGCGGCTCTGATCCGAGAAAACGAAAACGGGCAAAAACCCGTATATTTCACCAGCAAAGCCCTGCAAGGGCCCGAGGTGCGATACCAATAGATCGAGAAAGTCGCCATGGCCCTAGTGATAGCGGCCAGAAGGCTGCGGTACTATTTCCTCGCCCACACCATCTTCGTCCGAACAGATCAACCCATCAAGCAGCTCCTCAACCGACCAGATATGGCCGGCAGAATGCTGAGGTGGTCCCTCGAGCTATCGGAGTTCGACATACAGTACGAAAACAGGAAGGCATTAAAAGCTCAGGCCTTAGCAGACTTCGTAGCAGAGATGACCTCGATGGCCGACTCCCCGGATCCGACCAGGAACAAATGGACCATTTACGTAGATGGCGCCTCAAGCAATTCGGGAAGCGGGGCAGGAATTATCTTAGAAAACGACGAAGGACTCATCATCAAAGTATCTTTAGTCCTATCTTTCAACACGTCGAACAACCAGGCCGAATACGAAGCCCTCCTTGCAGGCCTAAGGCTTGCCGAGGATGTGGGCGCACGTGAGGTCAAGATCTACACAGACTCCCAACTCGTCGCATCCCACATCAGCGGCGATTACCAAGCCAAAAACGACGTACTCGCCGAGTACCTCACGCTCGTCAAGGATAAGATGAAAAAATTCATCAAAGCAGAAGTCGAGCATATCCCCCGAGAACACAACTCGCGCGCCGACATATTATCCAAACTTGCGAGCACAAGAAAGAAAGGAGGAAACAAGTCGGTCATCCAAGAAATCCTACCCAGGCCAAGCATAGGCGAAAACGCGCGGGCTCTACAAATATTCGCTATCGGGGACGACCATTGCTGGATGACCCCAGTATATAACTTCCTCACAAAAGACGAACTTCCCGCTGAGGCAAAGGAAGCTTCAGCGATTAAAAGACAAGCCTGTTCATATACTATCATCGAAAACAAACTGTACCGACGAGGCTTCTCCATCCCTCTTCTCAAATGCGTCGACGCTTCGCAAGCACTTGAGGTACTCCAAGAGCTTCACGAAGGAATCAACGGCCAACACCTCGGCGGACGATCACTGGCGAGGAAAGCCCTCAGAGCCGGCTACTATTGGCCGACCATGCAGCAAGATGCCAAAGAATACGTCCAGAAATGCGATAAATGTCAGCGACACGCTGACATGCACCTGGCGCCCCCGAACGAGCTTAAATCTCTCTCCTCGCCTTGGCCTTTCTCCACATGGGGAATGGACCTCCTCGGACCTTTCCCGGCCGGGTCTTACCAAAATAAATACCTAGTGGTCGCTGTGGATTACTTCACGAAATGGATAGAAGCCGAAGTGCTCGCCAAAATCACGTCCCAAAACGTACTCCGCTTTTATAAGCGGAACATACTCGCTCGGTTTGGGGTGCCACAGGCGATCATAACCGATAACGGCACCCAGTTCACGGACAAAAAATTCCAAGAGTTCGTAACCAAACTCGGGACGAAACAGCACTTCACTTCAGTCGAACACCCTCAAACGAACGGACAAGCTGAAGCCGCCAACCGGGTCATTCTCCGTGGACTAAAGAGAAGGTTGGGCGAGGCGAAAAAGGCTTGGGTCGAAGAGTTACACAGCGTCCTCTGGGCATACAGGACGACCCCACACTCGACCACAGGCGAAACACCGTTCAGGTTAACCTACGGCACCGAAGCCGTGATCCCCGTGGAGATCCGAGAACCATCTCGTCGAACTGAGTCACCTCTCGAGGAGGAACTCAATGACAAAGCTATGAGAGAAGAGCTCGACATGGTCGAGGAAATCCGAACAGGATCCTCCCTCCGAGAAGCGAAACTGAAACAACAGATAGCCTTACGCCATAGCACTAAAGTTATCAAACGCGGATTCGAAATCGGAGACTTGGTTCTCCGCAGAAACATGAAAGATTCGCGCGAGGGCAAACTAGCCCCGAACTGGGAAGGTCCGTACCGAGTCTACGATAAAACCGAAAACGGTGCATATTACCTCGAAAACCTTCTCGGCGAAAAACTTGCTCGACCTTGGAACGCTGAAAAACTCAGACGCTACTACAGTTAGAAACAACCTAACGCTACCCGGCCGCTCGTAGCGAACACGAGGAAAGACCGGGCAAGGACTCGCGCCATGGTACAAGCGCGTATGTGTTGTGGCGGTATAGCGGCAAGCAACAAAAGTTTGGAAATATTTATCCGGGAATTATCGTGTCCACAGAGATTAGTGCTACTGAACTGCCGTTCGACGGATTCTTAGTTCTTGAGTTCGGGTTAAAATGGGTTTTAAGTAAACAAGGAAAACATAACATATGAACATAAAATAAATTCATTCTTGATAGAGAATAGCTTATCTGGTTTGAATCTAAACTACTCCTCACAAACTTAGATTTATCACTCCGCCGTACTCAATCTACAATACTCGTCAGAATCACCACATATCCCTCACATCAATGTCCATTTCTGCAACATCGACGGAAGTTCAACTATATTGCTCTTTCGACGATGTCTCAACCGATCGAACAACACAGAGACATTAAACTCAGATATTATGTGGATGTTAACCCCAATCCTATGTCTAGAATCAAAAGCTAACAGATATCCCCCTAATCAAGATTTGTGATGTCTATGTCTACAACAACATAAATCCAGAGCATTTAAGCAAAAAGATCAAGGAAACACCGATTAAGATTTGTAAAGCAAATATATTATACAACTAGTACAAAGAGTAACAAACATCCATGTGTTTAGAGTAAACTTACAAACAAACCCAACAAAAGTGGTTACAAAGAGAAGAGGAGGAGAAGAAAACCAAATCTTTCGCGGTGTCAATCACGATCAATCGAGCTTCCGACCAAGAATCTTCCGATTACAAGCCACAAATGTTGTTTTCTAAGCTCTCCCTACTCAAAAATGGTTATGATGACTTTGGGAACAAATACCCCAAAGCATAACCCTAAAAAATGTGATTTTCCCTATTTAATGACTTTCCAAACGTAACTCCGAGCGTTATCTTATTTTGAAATCTTATTTTGGCCATATATTGAGAACCGTAACTCCGATTTGCGCCCGGTTCGAAGCGTTGGAAAGCTTATTCCATGCTCTATCTAAAAATGAATAAATATCAATGAAACTGATTATTTTTCTCATATTTGTTCTGAGCGTTATCCGCCGATGAATTGGTAAAATCGCGTGCTCGCCGCCGTGTCTTCAACACTTTATTCCTCAAAGCATCGAACACGCATAAATACCTACAAAAAGACAACAAAACTATCAAACGGTATATATTTACACGAAAACGTAACAAAACACAAACGATACAAATATACACAAAAACGGGGAATTATTCAAACGGTATTAACAAAAAGTATCGATAAGTGCCACTATTTACAAACACAAAATAACTACATTTTGGCACTTAACAGTATGCTCCACGACAGCTTCAGTCGGATAACCCCTATCAGGAGGCAAAGCCGACTACGCGGCGGGCCTTACACACAGACCCTCCGCGGAAGTACCTGCATGGCAGAACCCCAGCTCGCGATGGGATCGTTCACGCCGCGAGCACCTGGCCCCGACCGCGGCCTCGAGCTTGCTTATAGCGCACACCTGCTCTGCGCACCCGGACCGTTCCCCACACGCCCGGGCCATAAACCTCGGCCGAGCACAAACATAAATATTCAACGATAAAATCAGACAAGCACAAATAAACATTGGAGCATAAAACGCAGAACAATATTAAAAACCGACCAAACTGGCCGGGGATATCCAAATATTCCAAAAATTATCCGGGCATCGCCCAACTAACTACTTTGGCACGCAGGCCACAAAACATTGGCACGCAGGCCACAAAATGATGGGCACGCAGGCCACTATCAAGAAACTGGTTAGACATCACCATCATCCTCCTCGGCACCGTTGTCCTCACCCTGGGGCTCCTGCTCATCTTCCCAGTCTTCGAACTCCGGATTTGACTCAATCCGTCCGTCCACAACCTTATTGTACGAACCGATGCCCTTCGTCACCAAGCGCGGATTGAGGACTTTCAGCTGATCCACTGCGGCTTTAAATCCAACCCCCAGAGTAGCGACACAGTCGACCTCCAGCTCCCTCACCTTGCCCAGAAGCTGGGAGCGGGTCACCAAGGCTTTCTCGTCTTCATCCTCCTCGACAGCAGGGAGATGAGACCTCTCTAACTCAGCAATTCGCTCATGGAGCCTTTCTCCTTCAGCCTCCAAAGCCCTGACTTTGTTCCGCTCTTTGCAGAGGTCTTCGACGATGCCGCTCTGAACCTCATACTTATCCTTGTACTGTTCAAACTCGTGCTCTAGCTCATCATATTTGGTCTGCAGAGCATCATAGTCCTTCTGAGGGCAGACCCTTTGGGCATTGAGGGCCAAGGCCAGGGCGGCCACCCTCATCATCCCTTCAAGATCCTCGGACAAGTCCTTATCCCGGGCCGCCCGATCACGCCTGACTATATGCCTCACCTCCTCGCGCTCCAGCAGCACATTTCTCTTTGAGAAGATCCCCCTGTGCAGAGTACATGAGGGCAGCACAATGTCCTCCTCGGACGGGTTGTCATTGATAAGGGGGCGAAGTTCGGGAGTCCCCTCGTTCTTTTGTTTTTTCCCGGCCGGAGAACTTCCCGAAGTCGTCCCAACCGACGAAGGGGAGCCACCATCAGGCGCACCCGTAGCAGCCGCCTTGACCTCCTCGACCCGCGATCGCTTCACGGTCAGCTTGACGGGCCCCTTGGTCTTTGCCCTCATCTTCACAATCTTGTCATGCAGGTCGGCCATTTTTCTTGCAAAATAAAGAGTTAGAACCGAAAGGATATTATTCGAACAAGAAATAGTTATCTCACCTAACAAAATTATCGTATCCCCGTAACTCCCACACTCGAGGATGGCTTTTGTGTTGATATGCCGAGGCTCCAGCATAGGGCCTCCATCTTCCTCGACTAAGGGATCCCCGTTGGGATATGTACATACTGCCGGTCTAAACCCGTCCACGAAAGAAGCGAGCCGCTGATACCCCCCCCCCCCCCCCCGTATCGCGCTCTTTGAGATCCTCGTCCCGGAAGATGTAATAGTCGGTCCCATGCTCGAAATGGTCAGGCTGCCACTCCAACGGGAACCGAGCAGTTGGGCCCACTCTCCTCACCCCATCCTCAATATACTCGCATTCCTCGAACAAATGATTCTCGGCCTCAAGAGTAAGCGGCTTAATTATAAAATACCGACTCTTGAAATGCTTGATAGAGTCCTGGTAAATGGCGAACAGCTTCTTCGGCTCCTTAAAGGACACCCAACTCCACTTGCCGTCTGGATCGTGCAACCTCTGCAAATGAAACACTCTGAAGAAAAGAGGCAGGGTCGCTTTGACCTCCAAGTACCCACATACGACTTCGAAGGCTCTTAAGAACGCTAAAGCGTTGGGATGAAGCTGAGACGGGCACAGGCGCAACCAACTGAAGACACTCCGTTGCAAATGAGTGAAGGGAAGACGGAGACCAGCCTCCTTAAAGACGAACTCATACATTGCGAAACGGGGACCAGGGAATTGCGAGCAGATCCTCTGATGAGATTTAGGCACAAAGGCGCCCCAAGAAGGCTCCTCGTCCTGGTCAAGGTCCTCGATGATGTTAAAGGCTTCCTTAGGACGACTCGAGAAGCGCGACGCAATCGTCCTCGGAGCAACGGCCACCCATTCCTCAAGTTTCCTCGGGGAAGTCTCGACGACGGGAACACCCTCGTCCTGCGAGCAACCAACAGCTTCATCCCCGTCTGATATGTCGAAGACGACATCGTCTTTGTTCTCGTCGGCCATTTACCTGAAAAGCAGAGGAAATAGTGAATTCGACTGGTCAAATCCACCCTTCCACCGCAAGTCAAGTGAAAGGGCGAGGAAAAGAGACGAGGAAAGAATTCCACCCCCCTCGGATACCGACTGTTGTACCCCAAAATTTGCCCTCATATAATTATAAATGTCATTTTATTTCGACTAAGTGACATGGCACATTTGGTAAGAATTTGAGGGTAAATGGTACAAGAGCGAGAGGTCCCGGGTTCGAATCCGACTCCTAACATTTTTCCCTTTTTTATTTTGTAACTTTATTTTATTAGTATTTTATTCAAAAAATCACAAAAATAATATGTTTTTTCAATATTTAAATGTTATTTTCGTATTTATTTATTTATTATTTTAAAAAAAAAAGTTTTTTTTTACTTTATTCACTTTATATTAAAAAAATATCCAAAAAAATCATAAGATAAAAAGATATTCAAAAAGATTTGTTCAATATTCCAAAAATTGCATTTTTAATTATTTTTATTATTTATTTCGTGTTTTAATTAATAGGTTTTTAAAAGGAAATATTTTTTATTTATGTCACAATTTTATGTATTCTATAACTAAAAATCCAAAAAAAGAAAAGTTTTAATATAGATATTTCTAGCATATTGGTTGTCTTAACTCTTACGGAACAAGAAATAATTTTCAATCAATTTCAATATTTTTTCAATCAATTTCAATCAAAGTTGTTATTCTATTTATTTTTGCCTTTTTTAACTTTAGGTCTAAAATCCGTACATTATAAAGACTAACGATTAACACTTAAGAGCTGAAACAGAGGCGGTACAAATATCACTTCTAAATCCCAACCACTGATCTCACAATTTCCCGACCACTTTCACGTACAAAACCATTTTCCCAGCAAACAAAAACCTGATCTTTTTCAATACACCATGAAACAGACTTTTACAACACAAACCTGTGTCACCTAAACCAATCACCCTGAAACATAACCTTCATCGAAATCTCTCACCATGAACACCAACCATGCTAACACCATCTTCAATCAAAACCGTTCATCATTCGAGAGTGGTCACCAAAATCTTTCTCAAATACACTTAATCTCATTTTTGTTTATGATTAACCATGGTAGATATTTGTTTTGTTTCTTTTTGTTTCACAGATCAAAGAAAAGAAGTAGAAGAAGAAATTGGTCAAAACCTCGCTTCCTCAACAACCTCCGCCGCCGATTCAAATCGTACAACCAGAGTAGATCGAGAATCCAATCGGACCTGCCGCCGCTGAGAGACGTAGATCCACCATCACCGCAGAAACGGATCTTTGCCGCAAGCAAACCGTACCAAAGCTCCACCGCGAGAAACTCTCTGCTCCGATCTCCGCTAGCCGCACACCGCCTGCAAACAGCCGCAAATCGCGAGCTATCAGCAACCACGGGACGACCACCACGGCTCCTCCCATCCGAACCTAAAATTTGGAAAAGAGTCTCTAAAAGAAGAGAAGTAACTGAGAGTTCTTGGTTGTTGTTTTGGTCCATTTACTCTTTCACGTGATGTATATGTGTGGATGATGTTGTGTTTTATTTTTATCCCTATGCCACTTGTTACTATACTAATGGTTCATGTGAATACCTTGAAAAAGTCAAAAGAGAAGCATACTGTCAAATGATGCATGCAGCATTTTACTCCATTCATTCTCACTAACCATTTTTTTTTCCTTCTTTTTGTTAGTTTAAGTTTCTTATATTTTATTTTAATGTTTAGCATTAGGTTTAATTAGAGGTTTGGGCCCAAAAGGCCAATTTAGAATTGAATTCTCTTGTTCACATAATATTGCTCACTTGTGGAATTTAAACAAATTAAAATTGTTTTGTTTCAAAAATAATTAATATACGTGCGCATTCTATTTAACCGATACGTTTCCGTTGAAGAAAAGTCACCACGTTCTTAATATTTATTTTGCTCCTAACTTTACTGAACTTTGCTTTTGTAACATTTATTTTATTTTATTTTTTTTCATTTTCATTACTTAGTTTAATTTTATTTAAGTAAATTAATTTATTTATTTTAGATTTGTCATTTAAGTCAAAATAAAACTACCAAAATATATCACTTAATTTTAATTTTCTTTTAAAATTTTAATACCGTTTTTAGTTAATCTTGACTAATATTTGTTAATATTTCTTTATCATTTTTTTCCTATATCCGTACTAATTTTTGGTTGGTTTTTGCGAGGTATCATGATCTTGAGGCACTTGAACTATTTCATGGACATTCATAAGATTGTTCATTTTTATACACATTATAATCGTGTTCATTGTTTGGGTTTGTAATAATATTTTTTATCCCCCCATTCGGCAAATTGTAACCCCCTCCCCGAAGCCATGTAATAGCGTAGGAACCTTTATTCTTCCGCAATTTATTTTTCGCATAATATTAAACTGTTTAGATGTATGTTTAGGATTGTATGATTAAAATTAAATCGCTAGCTAACTAATAATTCAAGATAAACAAATATGTGAATCCAACACACTTGCACTCACTCACCCTTAGGGTACGCCCCTCTTGGTTGCCTTTAGAAATAAGGTCGTGTCCCTCGAATGTAGAGGTACTCATTAGCAAAGGTCCCTCGATATAAAATCGTCACTAAGTCCCTCGATGACCCTCGATTGTTGCCTGCGAAAAAGTGACGATCGTCCCTTCGAACTTGCTAAAGGTACCTCTATTTGTTGCCTTCAAACGACCTCGATGACCCTACGATGACCCACACGCCCAATAAAACAAGGACTACCTACTTCTATATAGTATGGATAGTCCTGGGAACTTTAAAAATTACAGAAAAAGATCAATCAATTAGGGTAGTGCTCTTAAACTGCCTAGCTCAATAAAAACATCTTTTCAATATTCTTTCAAAAAAACTAAGGCTACGCATTTACGCTAAAGTCCTTATACTCCTTTTCAACTCAAAACAAACAAACATGAGCTAAGCAAGTTAAGAGCCCGTAGATAACTACGGATGAAAAGGGTGCTTACACCTTCCCTTTTCATAACTTACCCCCCGAGCCCGTTTCTTTTAAAAAAAGGGGTCTTTTTCTGTACTTTTTGCCCTTCCTAACATTGGACAAAATAAAAGTCGGTGGCGACTCATGCTCACCGCAACATTGTTGCTTGATAAAATAAAAGTCAGTTCACCGAGTTACAGAACTGGCGACTCTGCTGGGGATTCTTTAAGAGGGGTTTACCTTAGGGCTTAGTTCATCATAAATGTTTTTAATTGTTTGTTTGTGTGCTTTATTTTTAAGGGTTTGTTTGGGATTGTTTCTGAGTGAAAGATTCTAATCCGAATCTCGAGATACCTTAGGTATGTGGCAATAGACCAAGGAGACTGTACGACATGTATCGTTATGGTTGATCTGGTGGCCACCGTTAGTGCGACGCTTTGGTTTGTCCTGATGGCCCTTGAAAGTGATCGAGGAGACATTTGGCTACCGTGTGGTGTCATTAAGCACTAATTCGCCTTTAGAACCTTAGTGAACTTGACTTTGGCCTATAGGAAGTAGTGAGATGGCTGGCTTTGGATTCCTGACTGAAGCCGGTTGATACTCGATGCTACACTCATTGAGATTGGACTCAAGGGATGCTTTTGGCTGGCCGATTGAGTGCTATGTTAAGACAATGCCCACGAGAAAGATCAGGGATATGAGCACCATAGAACCCGGTTACTCTTTTAGGACAGGTTGAACCAACTTAACTTCAATGGGGAGGGTACTTACTTACGAACTTCATGCAAGCCTTTAAACCTAAGGACACTTGTGTGACTTGTCTGTGCTTGCTACTAACCCTTTGGTTTTCTTGCAGGTTTTTCTTGTGGGACTCACTCGTCCTTAATACCATACGCTTTGCCTGATGCATTGCATAACATCATGACATCATAAGCAAAACATGATTTAACTAACCCTTTCAAGGATCTTAGGAATTTAGGGCGCACAATTTCAGGTGCTCTTATCGAGGACTGAATTCCTATCAAGGGGCAAGAGGATTTATTTTCCTTTAGCCGTGTACCATCAAATTCAGAAGTATCCTGAATCAGAGGCTATGACCCACTGGACATGGTGAGCCTGATTCTTAAAGAAGGACGTTCAAAGAAGGAAGTCGAAGTTCTTCAACAAAGCTGCAACTACATGTCAATGTTGCAAATTGGGTTCCAAAAAGATCCTTGAAAGCATTGCATATGCATTTGCATACATATCATTGCATAACAGGTTTCCAGACAACGAGCTTCTCATTTTCTACCTCAAATCCCTAAAGCTTGATACTTACAACTCCTTTGTGGCTTCGTCAGAATCTTCTTCTTAGAAGTAATCTGTAGTTCAGATACGAACGCTTGGTTTGGTTTCCTCTCTGGGGCACTTGGTCAGTCGATCGATAATTGCCAACCAGTCCGAGATAAGGTACAAGACCTAATTGATGCAAAGGTTATCATATTCACACCTGCAGGCCAGATTTGAAGTTCTCCCTCGACTCAATGGACCTTCTGAAGCAATAAATCCATACGGAGAAAATCTCCTCAATGTTGGCAATTCGTAATTTCTCATGCATTTTCATGCGTAATCTTTCTTGTTCTTGTTCAATACTGTCTATATGCAATACTTGTTTGTTTTTGAACTATAATAACGATGCATTGGATGTGTTTGTCTTGAAAAAATTCATTCGCTCTCGCTCTAATATGTTCTTATTTGCTTATGATACCAAACTCTCAATGATAAAGCATGATGACTCTGAGGGGAGAATGACGAACACATAATACCAATAATCTCAAATGGTGTGCTTTCGAGTAAAACCCTGTTGATGATGTACAGGCATTGTTTCAAATTCCCAAACACTGGAGATATAAGGAAGTTAATCCCTTGCCAACCCCTTTTGAGCCTTGAAGTAGGAGTTTCTTTTCTATACGAAAAAACCCTCACATTTAACCTAGGGGCAGGGTAGTGTTCAGTTAACCTGATTGGGTGTTCAAAATTCAGCAGGACCTCGCACCTAAGGAAACAAAAATGGTTATCCTTCAAAAGGTTGAGAAAAAGTCGAGACCGCAATGGTCATCTCTCGCACAATAGGAGGTCAAAATATGACGGTACAACAACGACTATCCCTCGTCAACCAAGAAATGAGGCAGTCACAATCTTTCCAATGATAATAAATTGAAGACGTCTCATACGACTGGTTCAAAAAAAAAAGAGAAAAATGAATCGAAAAGAGAGAGAGAAAAGAAAGCCCGCTAAGGCAACGAACTTGAAAACCAGCGACTTAGGCAAAAATTAGGGCTTCCCGCTGGACTGCAAACCTGAAATTCAAAAGAAATGGTCCAGGCAAAAGTTAGGGAAACAAAAAAGATCCTTAAAGATCGTGTGATCAGACGCCAAGAATAAAAGGTAAGTGACTGCCATGTCCAGACACCTCATCGACTCCTCAATCGTACGTCTCAAGCTCCTCTTGAAGGATGAATGCTCGCGTCAAGTTAACTGAACTTAGGTTGAAGAACATCACGAAGGGGGTGGGCGCCAATAAAATTTTGAGCCTAAAAATCCTTTCTTCTAAAAACGTGAACTTGGCCACATTACAACCCTCAAAAGTCCTAATTGAAGCAGGGATAATTCGAAAGCATACTGTAAACGAGAATACGGTAAACCGACTCCTAGGAGTTTTGCTAAACGCTTGAGTTGGTATCACACCATCTTTCAAAAAAAAATCGATGTTTTGACATCCTTTCAAAAAAAAAATTTTAAACTTCAAGACAAACATGAACTTTGCATTAGATTTATATTTCTCATACTAAACATTCTTTGCATATGAACAAGTACTTGACACCAGGAAAACTTCCATCATGAGCTGCAGATGAAAAGTTTAACCCTCTCAAGGGACAAGTTGTCTTCGGAACTCCGTTGAATTCGAGCATGAACATCTCAAATTATAATCACCCTCAGGGTCACAAAAACGGTTGAAATACCCCATGGACTAAGCGTTCAGATATTCGGGGCAATCAAGCCAAGATTCAAAGGATCTCTCAAAACTGCTGAAATTACCAGGAGCCTTCACCCAAGCACAACTAGAATTACCTCCAACCCTGATCAACCAGAGGCATGATTCCTAAGTTCATGATACAAGGGCATGTTGCTTATGATAGCACGAATATCAGAAAGTCCCCCGATAGATAAAGCTGCAGAGACGTCTCGTACGCCCGACTCAGTCAATCAAAAGCTTGTATATACAAGGGGCATGACATATCTCATTCATCAGGGGCAATCAAGTCAAGATTCCGAGAATCTCTCAAAGATGCAAAAAACAATCAGGGGCATGTATCCAAGTAAATCTTAGTCTATTTCCAATCAACATGGGGCATTGTCCTGGGCCAATGATTACGAGGGGCATGACGCCCATAGTGCACATCTCATAAAGTCCTCGCGAGGCGAATCTTTCCGAAGTCCCTACTAACTGGGGGCAAATCTATGCAAGTCCAGTTTGACAGCTTGATCAATACTCAGTAGGGTGTCCTAAATCGAATGGTAGTTACTACAATACTGGGGGCAATTTTCAAGGCATCCATGCCTTCCCACAGCTCCGATTTCACAAGATCATATCCCCACCGAGTAATCATTAAGAAGATATCTTCGAACATACTCGTCCCGACAAAGACATGGATCCCCACTAGAGTTTACATCTTCAACACCACCGGTTCTCCGACACTTTGCTCTTCTCCAACATGGCTTACTAATATCTTTATCTCCTGTCAGGGTACATCAAGTTACTGGTTATCCCCAAGCAAGAATCATAAATTCCCAGCTGAGCATCTTCAAAACAAGATCAGACATCAAAACCACAAAGGCATAGAGATTTATTTTCTCAATAAAGACAACATAAATCATATTCACATATCATATGGCATAAACATATTCATACATTGCATACATTACCTCATAATGAATTCATCCATAACATACAAAGTTTCTCTTTTATTCTGAGGGACTCATTACATAATACATGCATCATGACATTGCATAACTACACCTATTACAGGATACAGGCACAGACAAATGAACGAAATCTCCAACTTTCCAAGATCTAATTCAGTTACTACGAACGGTACTGACACGGTCAACGCTCAAAGATCTAATTCATTTACCACGAACGGTAATGACACGATCATTTTCAAAGATCTAATTCGGTTACTACGAACGGTACTGACACGATCAACTCTCAGAGATCTAATTCTATCATCACGAATGGTGTAGACACGATCACTGACCTTTCCAGTCTAATTCAGCTACTACGAACGGTACTGACACGACAAAAGATCTAATTCAGTTACTACGAACGGTACTGACACGGTCAATGTGCAGAGATCTAATTCTATCATCACGAACGGTGTAGACACGATCAATGACCAACTAAGTCTAATTCAGCTACTACGAACGGTACTGACACGACAAAAGATCTAATTCGGTTACTACGAACGGTACTGACACGGTCAACTCTCAGAGATCTAATTCTATAATCACGAACGGTGTAGACACGATCACTGACCTTCCCAGTCTAATTCAGTTATTACGAACAGTGCTGACACGACAAGAGAATCTAATTCTATCATCACGAACGATGTAGACACGATTATCTCTCCAAGATCTAATTCGGTTACTACGAACGGTGCTGACACGATCGACCTTTAAAGAATCTAATTCTATCATCACGAACGGTGTAGACACGATCATCTTTCCAAGATCTAATTCAGGTATACGATCTACTTTCAAGGATATACTTCCATCATCACGAACGGTGTGGATGCAATCAACTATTCCCTAATGTCTAATTCAGTTACCACGAACGGTGCTTACACGATCAACTCTCAAAGATCTAATTCATTTACTACGAACAGTAATGACCCGATCGACGCTCAGACAACTACTTCTCAAACACTTCAAAATAATCTAATGCATGACCTATTGGATGGCATCTTCAAGCCCATCCCCATCATACACCTGGATGGCATCTTCAAGCCCATCTCCGTTAAAAGTCCCTGCCTCTGCAAGGGCAAATTTCTGGGTATTCTAGTGTTCAATCCTCTTCCATCTTCAGATTCCGACTGGCACACAAACCACTCTACATCCTCAGATTTAAGAAGATTGAACAGGGGCAGCTGTTGTACCCCAAAATTTGCCCTCATATAATTATAAATGTCATTTTATTTCGACTAAGTGACATGGCACATTTGGTAAGAATTTGAGGGTAAATGGTACAAGAGCGAGAGGTCCCGGGTTCGAATCCGACTCCTAACATTTTTCCCTTTTTTATTTTCTAACTTTATTTTATTAGTATTTTATTCAAAAAATCACAAAAATAATATGTTTTTTCAATATTTAAATGTTATTTTCGTATTTATTTATTTATTATTTTAAAAAAAAAAGTTTTTTTTTACTTTATTCACTTTATATTAAAAAAATATCCAAAAAAATCATAAGATAAAAAGATATTCAAAAAGATTTGTTCAATATTCCAAAAATTGCATTTTTAATTATTTTTATTATTTATTTCGTGTTTTAATTAATAGGTTTTTAAAAGGAAATATTTTTTATTTATGTCACAATTTTATGTATTCTATAACTAAAAATCCAAAAAAAGAAAAGTTTTAATATAGATATTTCTAGCATATTGGTTGTCTTAACTCTTACGGAACAAGAAATAATTTTCAATCAATTTCAATATTTTTTCAATCAATTTCAATCAAAGTTGTTATTCTATTTATTTTTGCCTTTTTTAACTTTAGGTCTAAAATCCGTACATTATAAAGACTAACGATTAACACTTAAGAGCTGAAACAGAGGCGGTACAAATATCACTTCTAAATCCCAACCACTGATCTCACAATTTCCCGACCACTTTCACGTACAAAACCATTTTCCCAGCAAACAAAAACCTGATCTTTTTCAATACACCATGAAACAGACTTTTACAACACAAACCTGTGTCACCTAAACCAATCACCCTGAAACATAACCTTCATCGAAATCTCTCACCATGAACACCAACCATGCTAACACCATCTTCAATCAAAACCGTTCATCATTCGAGAGTGGTCACCAAAATCTTTCTCAAATACACTTAATCTCATTTTTGTTTATGATTAACCATGGTAGATATTTGTTTTGTTTCTTTTTGTTTCACAGATCAAAGAAAAGAAGTAGAAGAAGAAATTGGTCAAAACCTCGCTTCCTCAACAACCTCCGCCGCCGATTCAAATCGTACAACCAGAGTAGATCGAGAATCCAATCGGACCTGCCGCCGCTGAGAGACGTAGATCCACCATCACCGCAGAAACGGATCTTTGCCGCAAGCAAACCGTACCAAAGCTCCACCGCGAGAAACTCTCTGCTCCGATCTCCGCTAGCCGCACACCGCCTGCAAACAGCCGCAAATCGCGAGCTATCAGCAACCACGGGACGACCACCACGGCTCCTCCCATCCGAACCTAAAATTTGGAAAAGAGTCTCTAAAAGAAGAGAAGTAACTGAGAGTTCTTGGTTGTTGTTTTGGTCCATTTACTCTTTCACGTGATGTATATGTGTGGATGATGTTGTGTTTTATTTTTATCCCTATGCCACTTGTTACTATACTAATGGTTCATGTGAATACCTTGAAAAAGTCAAAAGAGAAGCATACTGTCAAATGATGCATGCAGCATTTTACTCCATTCATTCTCACTAACCATTTTTTTTTCCTTCTTTTTGTTAGTTTAAGTTTCTTATATTTTATTTTAATGTTTAGCATTAGGTTTAATTAGAGGTTTGGGCCCAAAAGGCCAATTTAGAATTGAATTCTCTTGTTCACATAATATTGCTCACTTGTGGAATTTAAACAAATTAAAATTGTTTTGTTTCAAAAATAATTAATATACGTGCGCATTCTATTTAACCGATACGTTTCCGTTGAAGAAAAGTCACCACGTTCTTAATATTTATTTTGCTCCTAACTTTACTGAACTTTGCTTTTGTAACATTTATTTTATTTTATTTTTTTTCATTTTCATTACTTAGTTTAATTTTATTTAAGTAAATTAATTTATTTATTTTAGATTTGTCATTTAAGTCAAAATAAAACTACCAAAATATATCACTTAATTTTAATTTTCTTTTAAAATTTTAATACCGTTTTTAGTTAATCTTGACTAATATTTGTTAATATTTCTTTATCATTTTTTTCCTATATCCGTACTAATTTTTGGTTGGTTTTTGCGAGGTATCATGATCTTGAGGCACTTGAACTATTTCATGGACATTCATAAGATTGTTCATTTTTATACACATTATAATCGTGTTCATTGTTTGGGTTTGTAATAATATTTTTTATCCCCCCATTCGGCAAATTGTAACCCCCTCCCCGAAGCCATGTAATAGCGTAGGAACCTTTATTCTTCCGCAATTTATTTTTCGCATAATATTAAACTGTTTAGATGTATGTTTAGGATTGTATGATTAAAATTAAATCGCTAGCTAACTAATAATTCAAGATAAACAAATATGTGAATCCAACACACTTGCACTCACTCACCCTTAGGGTACGCCCCTCTTGGTTGCCTTTAGAAATAAGGTCGTGTCCCTCGAATGTAGAGGTACTCATTAGCAAAGGTCCCTCGATATAAAATCGTCACTAAGTCCCTCGATGACCCTCGATTGTTGCCTGCGAAAAAGTGACGATCGTCCCTTCGAACTTGCTAAAGGTACCTCTATTTGTTGCCTTCAAACGACCTCGATGACCCTACGATGACCCACACGCCCAATAAAACAAGGACTACCTACTTCTATATAGTATGGATAGTCCTGGGAACTTTAAAAATTACAGAAAAAGATCAATCAATTAGGGTAGTGCTCTTAAACTGCCTAGCTCAATAAAAACATCTTTTCAATATTCTTTCAAAAAAACTAAGGCTACGCATTTACGCTAAAGTCCTTATACTCCTTTTCAACTCAAAACAAACAAACATGAGCTAAGCAAGTTAAGAGCCCGTAGATAACTACGGATGAAAAGGGTGCTTACACCTTCCCTTTTCATAACTTACCCCCCGAGCCCGTTTCTTTTAAAAAAAGGGGTCTTTTTCTGTACTTTTTACCCTTCCTAACATTGGACAAAATAAAAGTCGGTGGCGACTCATGCTCACCGCAACATTGTTGCTTGATAAAATAAAAGTCAGTTCACCGAGTTACACCGACGAACCAAATTAGAAGCACCCGCAAAGTAAAGTCGCCATGAACAGCGATGGACGGCAGGTGCATCTAGCTCTCCGGCAAACTCACACCCTAACTGAGGCATGCCGTCTCGTTCGCTCGTCTCATGCAAATTATTCTTTATTAAATCTAAAGCCTGGACGTCTAATTCAACTATTCCTGTCCCGCTCACTCAAATCTTACTCGGCAAACGCGTGAAAGAAATAACGATCTCCTATGACTACTCGGCAAACTCATGAAGCTTGCTCGACACACTCATCAATCCTGCCCGCCGCACTCGAAGCTAAAACATAAAACTTAAATAAAAGCAAGGAGGAGACGAGGAACTTACTTGAAGTAGCGGAGGAAAGATGTGCGAGACGAAGAGGAGAGCTGTGAGCGAGTCTTGTAAGTTTGCAAAATGTTAAGTGACGAATGAATGGTCTTCTCGCTCTTTATATAGGGAAAGGAGGCCAAAGGGTATCATGATAGCCTAGGCAGCCTAGGAGACGCCATCATTGATTACACCCCCAAGGCAGCTCCATCCACGAAAAGATGCCCCGTCACGAAACAACTTTGGAAACCCAAACGGCGCAGTCTGCATTTATGCCTAAAAACGGCGCTGCAATGATGACAGTCTCCACAACTGCCACCTATCAGCCACACTCTGACAAGAAGCAACCAAGCATATCAAGAGGAAACCAAGGGACAACCATCTCCTCGACTGGTCTTCGAGGACACCATCCGACCACCCTTGGCTCTTATACCCAGCAGCAACCTCTTCCCCCGCAGACTTAGTCGTACGACGAGATCCCAGTTGACGACCAACATCCGTACTCTTGCTCGGCCAGCCTCTTGGCTAAAGTCATCACTCTCACAAGACTAATGACTTGGGGGGCTCCTGTTCTGGCCTGGGTCGAGCAGGCCCAGCTCCTCTCACTAGCCGAGCAGGCCCAATTTATTGGGCCCATTTACTGGATAACCGTCAAGGAGTTATCCACGCGCGAAGACTACGCGTCACGCAGCGGGGGATTCGGTCAACCACCTCCGAACCCTACTCTATGATCATCCAGAACGTGGGTCACCTGCTGACTCAGCCCTAGCACAAGGACATTCTGGCAGTTTCCTAGCACGTGGGCCTCCAATCAGATTTGGCCCAATTAGGGAACCTTGGCCCAGCGCTGGGGGCTATAAATACCCTCTCTCACCAGAGGGTCAGGTATTCTATTCTATTCACTCTCAACCCTCATTCTCTGATAGCTACTAACTTAAGCATCGGAGAACCTTGCAGGTACCCCCCCCCCCATCTTGCTCTCCAAGCCAGATTCTGCTGCCCTGACGATTCTTCTGATCAGGTACGATCAGTTTCTTCTAACTTTGACTGTCCTCCTTGTTGTGGTGGTGGTTGAGTGTAAGGTTGGAAGGCTTGTTGTTGATACCCTTGATTTTGTGGCCTTTGTTGGTACCCTTGATTGTTATTCCTTGGTGGATAACCTTGTTGGTATGGATGATTTTGATATTGGTTCTGCCTTTGTCCTTGGTTGTTATTCATGTAATTCACTTCTTCTTCCAGAACTGGTGGACAGAATCCTGTTTGATGATCTCCCTTGCACAATTCGCACTTAGCAACTTGATAAGAATTAGATACCCCGTTCAGCTCCTTGATTTGTTGTGGTAATTTAGACATTTGTTGTGTCAAAAGTTCCACTTGTGATGTTAGTAGCTTATTTTGGGCCAGCAGGGCATCACTGTTGTTCAATTCTAATACTCCGGGTTTCTTATCTTTGACAGCTCGATCATGGTTACCCTGACGATCATTCAGAGCCATTCGCTCAATTATTTGAGTAGCTTCAGCAGATGTCTTGGACATAAGTGAGCCACCAGCTGTGGCATCCAAGAGTGTTTTGTTGGTAAGGGTGAGACCATTGCGGAACATGTGGATTTGGTCAACCTCGGCGAAACCGTGTCCTTTGCACTTTCTCAACATAGCTTTATACCTTTCCCATGCTTCATTCAATGATTCACTACTACCTTGAGAGAATACCGCTATTGCTATTTTTGCTTCAAAAAATCGGTTTTGAGAATAAAACCTCTCCAAGAATTTTTCCTCTAAGGTATTCCAATCGGTCATCACTGTTTCAGGTTGATCCAAGTACCAATCTTTTGCCTTAGATAACAAAGAGTGTGGGAACAACCTCTTGAATAATGCTTCCTCATCAGCTTGAGCGACACCCGTGGTACCCGCTAACTCATAGAATCGAGTAAGATGCGTGTACGGATCTTCGTGGTCCAATCCGGCGAAAGGACTCGCACATATCAATTGGATGATACCGGTTTTCAATTCTGAAGTCCGCCTGTTGGCGGCCGTTCTCACGAACTGTGGATTGAGTCTTGGACTATTTGCACATGGACCAGGAGCAGCCATGTTGACAACAGTTGGTTGTATAATAACTTCCTGTTCTTCTTCCGCAAATAGTTCGTGAAAGAAAAGTCCTTCTTGCGACTCGTCAATTGTTTCAAGTTGTTGTGACGATGTCGCGGTTGCGTTGTCTCTTGCTTTTGCTATGTTTGCTCTTATTCGTGTTTTGCTATTTAACCTCCTAGCAGTCCTTTCGATCTCGGGATCAAAAAGAAGTTGATCACTGGGAACTTTGCTGCGCATACACGAACTTCTGCAAAAACTAGCAAACAAGTGAAACAACCAAATCGAGAAAATAAAAATTAAAACTCAAAATAAGAACTATTGCAATGCGTGTAATATTGACACAAATCCCCGGCAACGGCGCCAATTTGTTGAAAGTATTTATGGGTAAATATTTTCGGTAATATATCGTATCCATAGGGATTGGTTAATATCACTGTCGTTCTATAGTTAGTTATTTTGAGTGAGAAAAAGTAATTGGATTTGTTTTATGATTATAATACTATCAAATTTAAACAGTAATTTAAATGTAAATAATGAACGTTTGTTAACGAATAAGGAAATATGTTGAGCTTTAGGGTTCATCAATCTATTCCTATACAATTTATCAATTAATTCACAATTGAACAATCATTTGAATTACTATCTTCACTTATCCTCAAATATGATTCCATGTCTGCAAATCAAATTAGATAAACTTTTACCGGTATGAGATTCAATCTCTCCAAATATCAATATCGATAATAGTAATTAAGGAACGATAATTATGAAAACTCAATCACAATTCCATCTCTGCAAATTGAGATTGAATCAATATAGTAACCTAGGGCAAAAGTTAAAATCCTTTCTTTCGACCAAAGACTCAACAATGGTGTAAAGTAAAAACAAGGTTTCTTATTGATAATAAATTCAAACAATTGTTCATAGGAAATAATCAATGGTATTGTATATTCATAGGTTAACTACTACCTTAAACTCAACAAGAGGAATTTAGATCTCCATAGACATGAAGAACACACAAGAATTAATAGAGGGATTCATCTTCATCAATGGAATGTCTTCGATTGGTAAAGATTTGGCCTTCAATTGTTGTTCTTGGCTGCAAACTCAGAATGCTCTCCTAATTTCGCTCACAAAAGACCTCCCTTCACCTTGAAGCTAGGGCTTCTATTTATAAGTTTTGGGCTTTTAACGCCGAGGCCGCGGCGCGGCAACGGATGTGCGCGGCGCGATCAAAAACAGAGACTTTAGCGCGGCGCTGGCTAGAACTCCCGCGGCGTGCCCTTGTCAAACTTCATCTTTTTTTCTTTGCCTTTGAGTCTTCCAGCTTTCTTTCCTCCTCATGTTTTCCTAAAGCTCCATTTCAGCTCTAAACCTGCATCAATAATACCCACAAGTGATTCGATTTGCGTTACACATGAACTAAATCTTTTCAGTTCAATTCTCACTAAAAACCTATGGATCTATCACAATTTGCATTAGTTTAGAGAAGAATTTCCTTATATTAACACATGAATTTACCATTAATTCATTCCTAACACCTGCATTCTATTGACTTTTCAGCATTCATTTTATGTTTTCGTGTATATTGACACTCTTTTCGTTACAAGCTTCAAATTCACAAAAGAGTCAGTCAACCCTTATTTCGTTTAAAACAAACATGAATTCACAACCTTCTGTCGGTCACGAGTCACAATAGTAGGTTAAAATTGTAGTGAATACCCAGAGTTGTCAAGTTATTCCATTTAGGTTTTGTCTCCGTCGGTCACGAGTTACCTGTTGGCAACTAAACGATCGTGTGGAAAGTCGTTGTACTCGTTCCCTTGGCCTTAGAAAACCGTTTCTTAGGTGAGTATCTTCGACAGAACCAGTACAATATCAAAACCTTAGCACATGGCTTAAAATCAACTGGTCAATCTTGCGAGTAACCCTTAGTTTTAGGAATTTGGGAGGTCCAGCGGTTGTTTACCAATTTCCACAGTAAACACTCGCCAAATTTGGTTGTAATGTGGACCGTGAGTGTGTTTTCTGTAATAGCTTGGAGACTTTAGATCATCTGTTCTTCGATTACAGGTATACTAAAGGTGTGTGGGAGGATGTTCTTAGGTGGTTGCAGGTCTTGCATGTTCCGGAACGAGGAGATTGTGTGGTTGGTTAAGATTTGCAAGAGCAGAAATTGGCGTGGTCAAATTGTGAAGATGGCCATTGCAGAGACGATATACGAGATGTAGTGGGATAGAAATATGGATGTTCATAGTATAGTTAATAGTAACAGGAATACTGCAAAGAGAATTATAGATAATATTGTCAACAGGTTGTGGGGTACCCTAAGTTTAGAGGAAAGGTAGCTCAAATGTTGATGCCCTAGGTTGTTGTTAGTTGGGCTTTCCTTGTGTTCCACTGGATCCTTTAGATCGCGGCTTGTTCTTGATTTGTTTTTGGTTTTAACATAATCATTATTTCCAAAAAAAAATATGTCTTTCTTTGAAAAATAATAAACTATTTTGGTAAAACAATTTAGTTTTTCTTATTTACATTTTTATTACATTTTGAAATCAAAAGCGTACGCACCACACAAGTACATTATAATAATGAATATTTTATAAATTAAATCAATTACATCAACTTAAACACAAATAATAATATAATGAACACACCAGTACCCGTACAAACACACGTGTATTCATATCAAAATTCGTGTAAACTGATGGGTAACAAACCAGTACCGCACCAATACTCGTACAAACACACGTGTATATACTTTTCTTATTTACATTTTTATTACATCTTGAAAACAAAAGTGTGCGTACCACACCAGTACCCGTGCCAACGCACAGGTAACACATCAGTACCGTCTGAATACACGGGTAACCATACCAGAATTCGTGCGAACCCACAAGTTATTTTATTTTTTTTACAATTAAAGAAAATAAAAGTAAATATATTTAAAAAAACTTATGAATCCAAATAGGGGAAATGTGTTATTGTTTAATTATTTATGTTACAAATAGCTTTGTTTTGGCATTGTTTTAATTTAAGATACCATATTATTAAACAATGTTATTTTTATAAACGAGACTAAGTTTACTATTGATTCATATATTTTTTATAAATAGTGTCAAAACAAAGATAATATTTATTATTTTATAGACGGAAAAAATATATTGGTGATTCAAATCCTAATCTTTTATTTTTAAAACACGAGTATTGATATGGTACGCACATATGATACTGATATTAAACTATTGATTTAAATATAGATCAATATGGTACCCACATATGTTTTTTAATTATTTATGTATCTAATATTTTTAAATATTAACAGAAACATTAAGTTACTGATAAATTTTTGGAATATTAACGGAAACAAATTTGAAATATTAACGGGAACAAAGAGTTACTGATAAAAATAATGAATATTAACAGGAACATGAAGTTACTGATCAAAATATTGAAAATTAACGGGAACAAATTTGGAATATCAACGGGAATATGAAGTTACTGATCAAAATTATGAATATTAACGGGAACACAACGTTACTGGTCAAAATAATGAATATTAACGGGAACATGAAGTTATTGATCAAAATATTGAAAATTAACAGGAACAAATTTGAAATATTAACGTGAATACGAAGTTATATTGAGCAAAACAATGAATATTAGGGGAAACATGAAGTTACTGATCAAAATATTGAATATTAACATAAACATGAGGTTACAAAACAAAATATTGAATATTAACGAGAACATGAATTACTGATCAAAATATCGAAATATTAAATATTAGCTGGGAAATGAAGTTTACTGATCAAAATATTGAATATTAACGGGAACATGAAGTTACAGATCAAAATATTAAATATTAACAGGAACCTAAAATTATTGATCAAAATATTAAATATTAACAGCAGCAACACACACGCGCATATATATATATATATATATATATATATATATATATATATATATATATATATATATATATATATATATAGGGGACGTATCAAATGAGAACTTTGGTTATTATAAGAACTGAGAACTTTTAATAATAACCATACGTTTTAAATTCAATGGCTCAGATTTCACTCAAATTTTAAGATACAATAATTAATAGATAGATTCTGACTTAAATACATATCACATAAATGCATATCTGACCATTGAATTTAAATCGTATGGTTGTTATTAAAAGTTCCCAGTTCTCATAATAACCAAAGTTCTCATTTGATACATCCCCATATATATATATATATATATATATATATATATATATATATATATATATATATATATATATATATATATATATATATATATATATATTCTTAACAATTTCATTTTAAATTTTATTATGTATATTTATTGAATGAAATTTATAATAATAATAATAATAATAATAATTACATAGATTTTTTTCCATAAAAATATACAATATTGAACAAAATAAACGTGTCAGAACGAGTATCCGTGGGAACGCACGGGTGTCACACTAATTTATTAAGATAATCAAAATCGGATCATACATCAAATTAAATTGATACGGGTTTAAGGTTTTAAAGTTAGATCAGAGTTAGACCCTTGGTTGAAACAATTATAAATAAACAAATAAATTTTATTTATATATAAGAATACTAATACACAAAAAAAACTATATTTTCAAAATGATATAAAATAATTTGGTAATAATTTCATAATAATTAGCAGTTAATTGTTTATTTAATTTTTATAGCCTCCTATTTTTTAAAATATTGTATTTAATTTTTGACAATATTTAAAAATTAATAATAAACTTGTGGAGTTATTTTGGATAGTGTTTCTTGTGTAAAAAGGTTGGAGAACCTCTCCCTTATATATTCTTCCTTTGCTTACAAAAAAAAAATTAAAAAAATAAACTAAATAGGCAGAAGTATCTAAAATATCTAGATTTTGTTTTTGTGTTCAAAAAATGAAAATTAGTCTATAATAAGATAATTAATTTTAATTTTACATAAGAAAATCCGTAAATTGTAAAAACAAAAAATAATTTGATCAACATTAGGTAAGTCCAAGACTTAAATAATAATAATAATAATAATAATAATAATAATAATAATAATAGTAATAATAAATTAATAATCTACTATATATGTATTATATATTGTTATATAAATTACACTTTAATTCATCAAATTGGTTTTTCTACCCTAGTGTACATACAAGTAATTGGAGATGGAAGAAGAAAATTAAATCAAATAATATTTTGATTCAAAATGAAATCCTTTATCATATTTTTATAAATCAAAAGTCAACTCTGATATGACCTTCTAAACCTTTGGTTTTTTGATTTTTTATTGCTTTTCGATAGATTTTTTTTTTAAATCCTTGTTATTAAGTATGTCAATTTTCAGATCCAAAGAGACCTGTCCGAGTTTTAGTTCTAGGTCTGATAGATAAAATTGACCAATCTGATCCAATTTTGATTATCATTAATTTTTTGATTATTTGTATAATTTTACAAATTTATTTTAGGAAAGAGAAATAATAGATATTTATAAAAGAGTATTTATTATATATTAATGAATAAGTTATACTATAATTACAAATATATATTGAAAAAAAATCAATTGATTGAGGAAGGTATTATAAAAAGGGAGAAGGAAATTAAGAGGGTTTTATCATTAGGGTTTTATAGTAGAAGGAATTAAAGGGTTTTACCATCAGGGTTTTATAATAGAAGGAATTAAAAGGTTATATAATTAGGGTTTATGATTAGGTACTACATCAGTGTTGAGATATAGGAAGAGGAAGAATCAAAAGCGAAGCCAGGTACTCTTTTCCTCTACTCTTGATTTCAACTTTCCCTTCATAGAAGAACACAACTCGACTTTTCTTGGAATTTGATTCTTCTTTCTTCTCAGAGACAATGAAGAGACGAAGGCATAATCATAATTACTGTCTTCCAAACCGTGAAAACAAAGACAGGCTGAGTGACCTTCCAAACTGCCTCTTACTTCACATACTCTCCTTTTTGAATGCCGAACTAGTTGTTCGGACATGCATTCTCTCCAAGAGATGGAACAACCTTTGGAAGTTTCTTCCCATCCTTAGATTAGGTTCAGTCTAGAAATCCGACCAATTCATGTCTAAAATCTTGTCTCATCGGGATTCCTCAACGACTCTACACACTCTTCATTTTCACCGATACGTATTTAGGAAGCAATGCCAAGCCAAACAGATTATAAAATATGCAGTTTCACACAATGTTCGGGATTTAGATATATATCTCAAATGTAGTTTTCAGCCATTTCCCCGTAGCTTATTTACATGCCGCACTTTAACTTCTCTTAAACTTTATATTTTCCTCCCTCCACCTCCAAGGTTTAGTAGGAGAGTGTTTTTCCCTAAATTTCTGAATTTGCCGGCATTAACCAGCTTGTCTCTAAGGTCATTCACCTTTCTCGTCGGGCATGATGGACGTGTTGAGCCTTTTTCTACTTTAAACAAGTTGAATAGTTTGATCATTAACAAATGTGAAGTTTTGGGTGAGAAAAACCTTTGCATATCAAGTGCTACACTTGTCAATTTAACTATAATGACGAGTAATAGGGAACCTACGGCCTTTTTCGGATTTAACCTATCTGCACCAAATCTTTCTACCTTTAATTTTACTGGTCTTCCCTTTCAGAAACTCTGTCAGAGCAATGGCAATCTCTCCATGGTCAAGCATTTAAGTATTAATGTCAAAAATTGCTTCTATTTGACGAAATAATTAATCTATCAATAAAAAGCTCTGCTAGGGTTCCCTCATCATGAGTGGCAAGGGGAGGGGGCGGCCGAAGAAGGCCTCACTTCCTCCGGCGAAACATGGAACATCATCATCTCTGTCTGAAACTGAGAAAGGAAGCAACATTTCAGGGGGCAAAGCGCAGAGCATTCAAGGCATGAAGGGTTCTAAGGAGGCGACACCGAGTCCAGTTCAGGTTGACCAACCCAAAGTCAATATCCCAGGAGAAAACCCAGGGAGTCCAAAGAAATTGTGGGTTGACGTGATAAGCGGTAATAGGAATCCGTCGAATGGTTTGCAGATGGATTTTGTGGCTCCGTTGGTTGTTAATGGAGAGCTTGAAGTTGTGATTGAAGAGGACGATATTGCTTCAGAGCTTCGGTATTGGGATTCAGCACTCATCATGTATGTAATTGGAGGAGATTTGAGCATGAATACGGTAAAGCAATTTATGATTAGAAACTGGAATTTTGCCAAGCTCCCTGATATGTACTTCAATGATGAGGGTTATTTCATCTTACGTTTCCATTCTTTGGATGACAAGGATCTTGTTCTTACAAAGGGGCCGTATACCATACATAATATGCCCATGTTATTGACTGATTGGAAGCCAAATTTTGACCTCAAGAAAGATATGCTGCGAACGATACCGATCTGGGTTACGCTTCCCCACCTCCCTCTTCACCTTTGGGGGCAGAAAAGCTTAAGCAAGATAGGTAGCGCTTTGGGTACGCCGGTTGTCACGGACGAATGTACAGCTAACAAATTGCGAGTCTCATATGCCCGCATCCTTGTCGAGATGGATATTACTAAAGCACTAGTGTCAGAAATCAACATTAGGGATGCCGAAGGAAACTTACGCAAACAATTGGTTGAATATGAATGGCGGCCGAAATTTTGTGAGAGATGTCAGCGCATTGGACACAACTGCCTGGAGAACACTCAGAAAAAGCCAGTCAAACAGTGGAAACCAAAAAACACACAAGAAGCTACGGTTGAACAGCCTGAAGGACACCAAGCTCAAGACATCACAACTGAGATACCTCAACCAACTGCTAATGATGAAGAGGCTTGGACTACTATTGAAAGACAAAGGAAGGGTAAATCCATAGTTAGAGAAGGGGTGACTCAGATAAGCCAAGATAACTCATTTGACCCACTGACTCTTGTGAATGAGGGGTTGGTGATTAAAGGAGGTTGATGCTGATATCGTGGAATGTCAGGGGGTTGAATAAACCAGGTAAGATTTTAGAGATTAGCTCCCGTCTCACTAATCTTAATCCTGATATTTTAGTGCTCATAGAAACTAGAGTTAAACAGAATAAAGCGACTGCTGTGAGGAATAAGTTGAGGATCCATGATTCTTACTTAGATAACTATGGTAAACATCATAATGGGCGCATTTGGCTAAGTTGGAATGATAGGAAGTATGACATCAAGATGGTGAGCATGACTGATCAGTTCCTCCACTGTGGGATTTATGATATACGGGGAGAATTTATCCAATGGATTACTGCCATCTATGCTCTAAACCAACTTGAAAAGAGGAAGAGTTTATGGAAGGATATTGAAAATATTAGTATTAATCAGCAGGGGCCTTGGTGTTTGATAGGAGATTTCAATAATGTAATCAAACCTCAAGACAGAATAGGAGGTAGACTTGTTACTGATTCTGAGTATTGTGATCTGACTGATATGATGGATAAAACAGGGCTGGCAGCAATGGATAGTGTGGGAGATTACTACACATGGTCCAATAAGCAATCTGATGGCGTGATATACTCTCGAATTGATCATGTTCTTGGCAACTTAGATTGGCTCACTACTAACCAGGATTCTACCCTTACTGTTCAGGAGCCTCATGTGTCGGATCATGCCTTGTTATGCCTTAGTAGACAAGGTCGTGATAGGAAAAGAAGCTTGCACTTTAAGTTCAGAAATAATATTACTCAACTTGAGGGATATCAGCAGACTGTCCTCCAGAGTTGGCAGCAGCACATTTCTGGTAATCCAATGTATGTGGTTTGGCATAAATTGAAGAGATTGGCCCTAGTCCTGAGGAATTTTGGTAAACCTCTCTCTGGCTTGAGAAGGAACCTGAATGAAGCAAGGAACAAACTCATTGATGCGCAGAAATCCTTATCACTGGACAGAATGAACTCTGAGCTTATCCTAAAGGTAAAAGAGAACACTAACTTAGTAATGAAGCTTGCTGAGATGGAACAGATGGATATTACCCAAAGGGCCAAGATAGACTGGATGAGGGCTGGCGATGGAAACAATAGATACTTTTATGCATCTATTAAACAAAGGCAAAAGCAGAATTTCATCAGATGTTTGACTAAAGAGGATGGTAGTGTTGTATATGAGCAAAAAGATATTGAAGAAGAAGTCCTGAGATTCTATACTTCCCTAATGGGCTCAGCTGCAGACAATCTTGTGGAAATAAATTGTGCTGCCATGAGACAGGGCCCCCAAGTGACATTAGAGCAAAGAAATCTCCTCATTAGATCTGTTTCTGAGGAAGAAATCTTAGCAGCCCTAAAAGGTATAAATGATAATAAAACTCCTGGGATTGATGGCTTTGGAGCTAAATTTTTCAAACATACTTGGCAAATTGTTGGTCGGGATATTCATAAAGCTGTTGAAAGCTTCTTTACTCAGGGCAAGCTTCACAAAGGAATTAACACTTCAGTGATATCCCTTATTCCTAAGTCAAATATGGCGCAGGCTGCAAAAGACTTTAGGCCAATCTCTTGCTGCACCACAATATACAAGATTATATCCAAGATTTTAACTGCTAGATTGGGGGCTGTTTTACCTACTCTTGTATCCAGGAACCAGGCTGCTTTTGTGAAGGGACAGCAGTTACGGGACCATGTTCTCTTAGCTTATGAGATTATCAGGGGTTATGAAAGAAAGTACTCTACCCCTAAGTGTATGATGCAGATAGACTTGCAGAAGGCATATGACATGGTAGACTGGCGTGCACTTGAAAGGATCCTAGAGGAGTTTGGTTTTCCTGCAACATTCATTAAATGGATTATGCTAACAGTGACATCAGTGACCTATAGATTCCATATTAATGGGAAGTATACTAGAAGTTTGGAAGCAAAGAGAGGGATCAGACAAGGAGATCCAATCTCCCCCCTTCTTTTTGTGCTAATGATGGAGTATCTCACTCGAGTGCTCTCTCAGCTGGACACTAGCCCCACTTTTCATTACCATCCTAAATGTCAGAAGCTTAAGCTCATCAGCCTCACCTTTGCAGATGACTTGTTGCTGTTCTCAAGAGGAGATAGAGGCTCTGTTGATCTTTTGCTTGCTAAGGTTGATTCCTTCTCCAAATCTACTGGCTTGTGTATGAACCCGAATAAATGTTTCATTTATTTTGGTGGTGTCAATGATAGTGAGAAGAATATGATTCGTGGGCTCACAGGGTTTAGGGATGGGAGCTTACCTTTTAGGTATCTTGGTATCCCCCTAACTAGTAAGAGACTAGCTATCAAACATTACCTGGTGTTAATTGACAAAATAGTGCAGAAAGTTACACATTGGAGCTCTAAGCTTTTGACTTATGCTGGACGTGTACAGTTAATCAAAAGTGTGATTTTTTCTGTTGTTAACTTCTGGATGCAAATTCTGCCCCTCCCCAAAACTGTTCTTCATCAAATTAATTCCATTTGCCGTAGCTTCTTGTGGACAGGTGGGAAGGAAATATCCAGCAAGTCTCCCATAGCTTGGGAAAGAATTTGCAGGCCCAAGAAATATGGAGGTATGAACCTCATTGATTTAGATTGCTGGAACAAGGTTCTTATGTTGCGTCTGTTATGGAACCTTCATCACAAGGCAGACTCCCTATGGATCAAATGGATCCATGAATACTATTTAAAAGGTACTGAACTCATGCAAGTCCAAGTCAGAGACAGTGCATCCTGGATGTTAAAATATCTCCTCCACTCTAGACAACTCTACTTGGACATGAACATTGGTAATGGAGATAAGTTCTCGGCGAAACAGATCTATAATGCCCTACAGAGCAATGCTGAGAAACCTACATGGCGGCATCTGATGTATGGCAATCATGCCAGGCCTCGAGCCATTTTCATATTCTGGTTAGCTTGCAATGGCAGACTAGCTACCAAGGAGAGGCTGAAAAAGTTTGGTATGATTATGGAGGATCGCTGCGCTTTCTGCTCTGAGCAGGAGACTTTGAATCACCTTTTCTTCTGTTGCGATAGTTTGAAGAGTATTTGGAAGAAGATTCTAAAATGGATTGATGTTAGACATGAGCCTATGCCATGGGATAGAGAACTTGATTGGTTAAGTCGTAACTGCAAAGGAAAAAGTTGGCGAGCAAACCTTATAAAATGCGCTGCTACAGAAGTGATTTACTCTACTTGGAAGATGAGGAATGACAAAGTGTTTGGCCCTGCTAACGACACCGGAAACAAAGAGGAAGACATCATTGATAGTTTAGTTTACAGATTATGGAATACAAAGAAGTTTAGGACACACATAGCAGCCTTAATGGTTTAAGTACTGCTTTTTGCCTTTCTTGTTTATAGGACTCGTGCTTGGCTGGATCGTGAGCGATCGCCGTGTATACACTGTTTTTTGAATTAATCAAATCCTATTGATTCAAAAAAAAAAAAATTGCTTCTATTTGACCGATGGTAGTACTCCTTTTGTTCTACTCAACTGGCTGGTTGAACTTGCTAATATCAAATCATTGACACTTACTTCATCTACTCTTAAGGTACTTTAGAGCATGTTTAATTTGAGAAACAAAATTGTTTTATTTTCAATTATGAAAAATATTATTGAATTGATACTAATTCGTCTTGATTGCTTAGGTTCTTTCCCATGCTCCCGACTTATTGAAGTCTGAGTTCTCTTCCTTATGTAACATGGAGTCGCTGAACGTAAAAAAGGAATCTAAGTCACCCTTACCCGATGGATTAGTGGAGTTTTTGCTTCAAAACTCACCCTCAGCAGAGGTTAACATTGTTGATTAATTAAGGTCAGGTCAGGTGTGCATTCAACAATTTAAAGATATTTTTGCCTTAGTTACTTAATTTTGCCTTAGTTACTCTATTTTCTGTTTCCCCTCTAACCTTTGTGTATAGTTGAATTGACACTATGTGAAAAAGTAGTTATTGAATGTTTGGAAAAAATCTTGTGTGCTGTTATTATGCTTAAAATCATGCTTCGATAATGATCCATGCTAAAGACGAGCCTACCAAATATGTAGCAATATGTTAACTGATATGAACCAACTAACAATGTTATTAAGCATCTGACAGCAAGAGATCTAAAGCTTTGGTAGAACCTGAAATGTTAATTTAAGCTATGAAGTGCATACACTGGAAATAATTTGAAAAAAATAAAAAAAAATTAAACGAAATCTCAAGTGTCAGTGGGAGTTACAGACACTTACACTCACATGAACACACCTTTTTTTTAGAGTTTAAGCTTACTAGACTTTATAGATAGTACTGCTAATAGATGAGAAGATTAAGTCATGTTACTTGCATGCCTTCAAAGTTTGAACAAATTATTTATACATTTCTCTGGCAACTAATTTATTAACAAATTATTTATACATTTCTCTGGCAACTAATTTTTTGGTAGTATGTAAAAAGTTCTAACTTTATTTTTATATGTGTTTCATGTTTTACAGCCTGGTGCACCCTTGATCACAAATAAAGCAGATATTGTTACTAAATGATGTTCAAGAGCACTAATGGATTTGCATATTTACCTTTCTGTCATAAATTGTCTATTACGAATACAACTGTGTTTTTCTTCATTTTTCTATTTTATTCAACTATTATTAATTGATGTTATGGTCAATATAAAGGATTTTTCCATGACTATTGTTGAGCGTTTGGTTTAGCTTGACTCTGCTTGATTGTGTAGTTCAAATTGTTGTTTCATGCGTACAACACAATTGTTTTTAACAAAGAATGCGATGAATATGTATGAAAGAATTTTACAAATGAGAAACTTTATAGGAATAATAATTAGTAGTTACTTTTAATTAGTTGAAGTGTGCCACAAATACATATTATTGTTGTTGTAGAAAGTGACGTAGACGTTTTCCTCCATTCTGTTTTTATATTAAACTCATTCAAAACTATTAGTTAGCAGAATAGTGATCGGTACAGTGCATTATTACTAATTCCATGTTTTGCTAGATGGTCAGTACAAATATTTCCATCTCTAAGAGTATGAAATAATTGAATTCCATCTCAAAGAGTATGAAATAATTGAAATTGTTATTCTTCAGAGAGAGAAGCTCTTTAATGTTATGAAGAATTGTGGCATAATCATGTCAAACCCTAACAAGCTCTGAAATAAACTCGATAGAAAAGCTTGGAGTTAGAATAACAAATCAAGTTTTTGATGTAAAGTTCTCAGGTCATTTGCAATCAAAGAAATAGTGTCAACAACTCAGCATGAAGAATGTTGGAAAAACCAATATTACCTGCTAAACCATGAACCCAAGCACCATCAACATTTTGAATCAATCGACCAAAACCCAAAACACCGGAATAACCGAGGTTATTTCCATCAACATTCAAAATTATATTACTACATTTATGTGCATTCCACGTAATCGTTCTCATTGGATAAAACAAATTATGCTTGAGAAAACATTTAGTTAGCAAATTAGCATAATTCACTATGATGAGTTTTAAATTATAAGAAGATATCACTTCATTTGCAAGACACAATTAGTTTCTAGCGCGCCACAACTACCAGCAAGCAGCCAAAACGATAGAGCCATCATCGATGTCATGTCTAATTCAATCATATAAACTATCTCATAAGAATAAGGGGTCCAAGAAGCCAATAGATTTACAAAAGTGAGTAGCACAATGACACATCAATTTCGTAGGAAGGGATTTATGAAAAGGAAGAACTTCACCTTCTCGAAAGCAAGGAATATGTCACACCCACTTTCAAGTGTTATTGTTTGTAGTATTCGAAACAAATTAAATTCCAATGAGCCAGTTATAACCATCCTCAATAGTATATATATCATCCAAACTTTGATTTTTTTCTACTTCGTAACAATAACGGGCGTAATGCTTGCTTATGGCCCACCCGTAATTTTCACTGAATTTTGTGAAAATTGATTGTTTTTAAAAGTTTTAGAATGGTGTTTTTCTTATTGCTTTCATTTTTGCTCATGTCTTTCAAAATTAGCTCATGAAAATCTTCTTAGAACATACTTTTTTGACGAATCTCGTTATAATTTTCCTACAAAATAAATGAAACAAACAAAATTATTTGTTCAAAAACCGTGGACTGCCTCCCACGTAACGCTTTTCTTAAAGTCATTTAGCTCGCATCCAACGATGTGTAGAGGAGGATACACCATTTGATGTCCTCCCTTTTGGGAAATATTTGAGACTATCTAAAAATGTATGATCCTTAGTGATCAATTGAATGAATATGTCTGTAATTGACATATTTACTTTTTGGCTTTACCAACTCTCACATCAAACAATGTGTAAAGGAGGATACACCATTTGATGTCTTCTCTTTTGAAAAATATTTATCAAAATTTCTTGATTAAAGAGGTAATATTATTTTAAGATTGAAATAATTAGGAAAATCAGATTAACCCCTTAAAATAATATTTCTTAATATTCTACTTATTAAATTAAATATTTTTCTAACCCATAGATAAGTTTTTTAGTATTTTTTGGCAAAGGGGTGAAAAAATTAAGAATTAGGGGTGATGAAAAGTAGAAATACAACATAGCACCCAAACATGCATAAAGGAGGTTAAGCTACAGAAGCCCAATCGGCTAGCATGTGTTGAAAACCGATTAGAAAAGCTTGAAACAAATATTTTTAGATCAAATCCAAGTTTAACATGTGCCTCAAGCAAATAAAATCCCAACATTAGTGAAGATTTCACATAATCCTAAGAAATTGGAAAATCTAACCGATTAGAGTCTTTAGCCAATCGGTTAGGAGACTTAAAAAGTAAGGATTTTGATTTGATTTTTTATTAGCACAATCTACAATTAATGCTTGTCGAGAATTCACGCTCAAAATCCTCATATGACACACTATAAATAGGTATACCTCTCTTCACTTTTTATTGCATCTCATACTTTCATGTATCTTTTCTTTTGTGAGTTATTCCTCTTGCCATAAGTATCACTAAGGCCTCCTTAAGCCAAATATCCAGAAACACCTTGAACAAATACCTTCTCCACATGGCTAATAAATCGCAAGCAAGAAGAACATATGGTATTCCTATCCAAGAGAGTTATTCAACCTTGGTACCTTGACCCAAGCCTTTTGAAAATCCAAGAGTCTTATCACCTAATTTGTCAGGCTTCCCTCAAAGATCTCTTTACAAAAATACCAGATGGGACCTTCCCAAGTAAAAGAGTTATACCTAAACCTAAAACTTGTAGGATCTTCTATGAGAACATCTATAAGAGGTATGGAGATCATCATTCATAAAGACCGTTTGGGAGAACCTTTGAGCTGCCATGTGATGGAATGACATACACTCTCAATAAACTTATAAGCTTCAAAAACTTTAAGCACTCCAGTTCCATCAACCACATCGTAATTAACCCAGTGGAAAAGAAGAATGTTCCCTTCAAAGTTACTCACCTGAAATCAAAGGTTAGGATCCTCCACTACATTCCCACAATAATCCTATTCACAAGGATCATAAATCATGGCTATGAAATTAGGGAAGATGTAGCACCCTTATAGCTCCTAACCCAAGTGATCCCAACAAATTGGGTAGAGGCTATATACAACCACATGATCCGGTGTAGGGAAAATCCATCTGCAAGAATATCATATGGACCATTAATCACACAACTTCTAGCCGCATCCAACATAAATACAATTGGTGAAAAAGAATACCCAGCAAACCATATGATTACCTACAATTCCCTAAAAGAGATTATAGTCCACATCAAGCATGGAAAGATATAAGAAGATCCATCATTTAAGGAAGAAGAAGATGAACCAATTGGGGATGAGAGCACCAAAATAGACAAAATCCTCAATCTCTGCCAAACTATGGATGAGGACATGAAGAAACTCATAGCAAGGTTTGGCGAAATTTATGGCACAGAATATGGTCACTTATGTGTTTCACTACACCAAATAAGCTATTTAAGAGCGCTTTTTTTTATAGCACTTAAAAGCGCTATTAAACTTAGTATCTTTTCTTCATGTACTTTCTTTTTTGCAAAATTTATTTCTGTAATTTGAAATTTTTAGTGATAATACGAGTATGATGTTTCCCTTTCTCTAAAAGTCTAAATTTTCCTTGCCTGCATATTATTTCTCACAATGAATCTTTACCTTCCTTTTTTTTTATTTTAACAAAGGGGTAAGTATTTCAGGGAAAGTAGGGTATGATCCTATATTTAACTCAAGATATACTATGTACTTTTCCATGAGGCCGATAGCTCCCCTGTGTTGCGAGCAATCCAAACGAATCATGACTTTCTTCGAGTGGTCGGCCGATGACCATTTTTATTCAAGTATGATTTATCAAAAAAAACATGACGAAATCCAGACGTTTATAATTGAACTTGAAGAAAAAACTAATTTAACCCTTTGATGTATTATCTTTTTGTTAAATTTAATTTAATAAAATATTTATGTTAAATGCTTGTTTACCTTGTTTACATACTATTGGAATTTTAGAATATAAACATCTAAAGTAAGTTCCATATTTTAAAAGTATTTTTTGAAATTCCGGAAGAAACAAAAGTCACATGCATGGAATTGATAACTTTATGAATAGTTAGCAAGACTGCCACTTATGATTGCCAAACGAAAGTAGTAACATGCATGGAATTAAATTCTGAAACATAGTTGTTTGTTCATTTAAGGTGATGGAATTCTATTGAGGAAAAAAAGGAACAGTGACATAAAGGAAAAAATGAGGTTGATTTAATGGATATATATATATATATATATATATATATATATATATATATATATATATATATATATATATATATATATATATATATATATATATATTTATAAAGGACTCTATCAGTAAATTAAAGTTATATTTTTATAAAGGAGTCAACGTTGATTAAATTTAAATCTTTATAAAAGTCAACATTGAGTTGGCTTGAACATGGTAAGAAAATGATGCTAACAAATGCTCACAACCACCACCTTACACATACTCATCATGATGCTGCATAATTCTCTGGCCATGGCAACTACCACCACCAGTACTGCATGGCCATATTTATATCTATTTAGTACAATTTATTTTCCAATCCATCTTTATATAACCAAAACCCTACATCTCCATATCTTATCTCTCTCTCACCCTTATAATTCAAACCTTCTAAGCTCTATCATATCATATCCAAAATGGCCTCACAACATTACCATATCCCTGATATTCATTGGCACTTCAACTTCCAAAATGACTCAAACTTCCACTCCACTAACCAAGCCCTATTCCTCCTCTTATGTTTCTTTGCCACTATCATCTTTCTTCCTGCTTTCTTCCTTTGTATCCACTTTTGTTGGCGTCGATTCTCGCCGCAATCCTCCACCATGGTGAGGATATCTCCCTTGGAGCTACAACATGTGGTTCCATATTCAACCACTAAGAGCCTTGGAATGGTTGATGTTGGTTTTGAGAATATCAAAGAATGTTGCATATGTTTGAGTATTTTTCAAGATAATGAAAAGGTGAAGGTGCTAATTGAATGCCAACATGTTTATCATTCTCAATGTTTGGATTTGTGGCTTAGTTCCCATTCTAGTTGCCCTCTCTGTAGAGCTTCCCTCCATACATGTTAGTTAATTCTCTAACATTTAATTAATTTCTTGGTAACTCCATGTCTTGTTATAACCAAGTATTCAAAAAAAATGTTCGTGATGGCATTAAGGCTTTTGCAATTTCGGTCGTCGTAATATTGATTGCAGTCGTTGCAGTATGAATTAATTATATTTATTTTTTAATATAAAAACGGTATCAATATCAACACTTGCCGTTACCGTTTGTGGCCGTCGTTTTCGCGGCCGCGGAACATTTTTAGAATCTTGGTTATAACGTTCAATTAATTATAGGTTACATTCCGTTTTCAATATCAATCATATTTTCCTTATCAATTTCTCAAACTTGTGTTTGCCATAACATAACTCTTTTCTAAATGTTATGTAGGTCTCTACATGGATGAGTTGAGCCGAATCAAATTAATTTTATCTCGGCTAGTTAAGAATTATTTTAATTTAAATTTCATTTCGAGTTTTTTTTTTTAACTCAAATTTGATTGGTTGTAAGTTCAATAACAACTCTGTTCGATTCGTTAAATTCATCTCGTTAGACTCAGCTCGTTTGCTTCTCGGACTTAATATTCATTTTTTAAAGTCTATTATATATATATATATATATATATATATATATATATATATATATATATATATATATATATATATATATATATATATATATATATATATATATATATATATTTGATATTTTAAATTAATATAATTTTAAAAAATATATTAAAATAAAAGTTATCATATTAAAATTTAACATTGTCTAAAAAATTTACTAATTCAAAAATTACATGATTTATATGATATTGATTTTATTTGTATAATTATATTTAGAAATATTTTGCGCACTTGAAAATATAAATTATCATCTAAAACCATTAGATTAAAAGAAAATATAGGATTAAAATTTCGAGTAAATCTTTAAACCTACTCTTAAAGACAATATAATCATTCTCATATATAATTGAGTTGACTAATGAATCTAACGAGTCGAATTATGTATAGTTCAAGTTTATCTCATTTCATTAACGAACTTAATTTTTCACTCATATTCAGCTTATTAGGTTCAAGAGTCTAATTCAACGTTTTATGTATCGAACCGAGTTCCAAACTATTTTCGAATTAGTTTGCTTCATTGTCAACCCTATTTGACAGAAAAGTTTTTTTTTTGTGTATTTGATGCAAAAATTAATATTGAAATTGGACAAAATATATGATAAGAGACAAGACAAAATCATAAATTTGTGTCTCTCCCTAAATTACGGGACAACTTTTTGTCCCAAACACAAATTATCAAAAATATTTTGATTTATGAATATAATATTAATATTTTATATCAATAAAAAATATTATAATAAAATTAGATTATTTTTGTCGGATGCATAAACATATTAAATAAAGTAGAGTAAAATAGTACATCGGCCATCAAATACAGTACAATACAAAAATTGTCTTTCTGTACTGTTCTGTCCAATACTTCTACTTTTACAAATCAAACACACTCTTAGTGATTTTTATTGGATTTACCTGAATAGTCTCAAACTATATAAGGTCTTGCTAATTTTATTCAAATTAAAATAATAAATGTTTATATAAAAAAATGAGAATTATGAGATGATTTAATAAATTATTTTTATTAAATATATTGAAATAAATTAAATAATTATAAAACAACAAATAATTAATTATGAGTGGTAGAAGTGGTGTCATCCCTCTTCATAATCAAAACATCCTTGATCTCATCGGCCATGTCATCCGCTAATTTCACTTTATTCTTCGTGGCTTGATTAATTTTGACAAAGCATCCTTCCTCCCCGCTATATGCATAGAACAATCAGAATCCAAGTAACATTCATCTTTGGACTTGACTCCTTCTCTCACAATAACTGTAATATTTTCTTCTACATGTTTCTGCATCGTTCCCGGAACTGCTATTGTTACATTCACCTTCTGTGATCATGATCAAGAGTATATTCCCTTCATCAAAATTTTGTCTTGCAACCTTGGCTTCATCTCCTCGACATTCCCTCTTGTTTGCGTTACAATCTCTTGCAAAATGACCGAACTCTTGACAATTGTAACATTGTGCCTTGTTAATGTCAATCTTTCCTCTTCCACCTCAAAAGTTTCCTTGACCTTTCATTTTGTTGCAGTTGTTCTCATCCATTTGACAAGTCGAACTCTTCGAATTTTGAGACTCTTTTCTATCAAAATTATGAAAATTCCCTTTACTCTTCATGGGCCATTTTTCTTTTGACTTCTTTTTCTTCTTATTGAACCGAACTTGCAAAGCGATCTCCACCTTTGCTTTGTCTTTATTTCTCTCTTCTATCCTTTGCTTATGAGCTTCAAGAGAGCTTTGAAGCTCAACTTTTCAAGATCCTTTGACTCTTCGATCGCCTCTACAATATTGTCAAATCTTGTTGTCAAAGAACGTAAGATCTTCGACACAACATTCTACTCGAAAACAGTTTCTCCATATGACTTGATTTGGTTCACCAATTACGTAATTCGCATTACGTAATCGTTGATCGTCTCCTTTTCCTCCATTTGAATCAATTCAAATTGACGCTTGTGAGTTTGTAACCTCACCACCTTTGCCTTATCAGCCCCTACGTATGTCTTTTCCAATATTTCCCACGCTTGCATTTCCGATTTGTAATCGTAAAATTTCTCAAAGTTGTCACAATCCACACATTGATGTATAAAAAATAGCGCTTTGTAATCTTTCTTCTTTTATTCGTTACATGTTGCTCGATGTGCATTTATTGAACACTAGGTGTTTGTGGATCACAACCAAGCTCTTGATGCCAAATGTTGGAACATGCAATCACACAATTGAAAAACAACGGGGGGCTTGAATATATGGAGAATGGGAAAGTTAGATAGAAGATATATATATATATATATATATATATATATATATATATATATATATATATATATATATATATATATATATATATATATATATATGAGGAGGGATATTCTTACTTCAAGAGTAAGTTATTAACACTTACTCCAAATCTGGCCATTGATTCTTCTCCATCTAATGGTTAAAAGTAATAAGCAATTAAACGTGGAGAGAGAAAACTATTACTTATTATTTTTAACCATTAGATTGAGAAGAATCAATGGTCCAGATTGGGAGTAAGTGTTAATAACTTACTCTTGGAGAAAGAATATCCCTCCTTATATATATATATATATATATATATATATATATATATATATATATATATATATATATATATATATATATATATATATATATATAACTGAGGGTGAGAAATTATAATTTTCATTCATACTACATTACACACATGCCTATTAGGTACTTTTACAACAATGGGATACAAAAGCATCAAGTCAAAAGTCAGAAAAGTCAAAAATTCGGAGTTGTAAGTGGTTAACACAAACTTGTAATTGATTACAGTTGTCATGAAACAGAAAATAACTATCATATGTTCCGGTTACTGCTTTCGCGTAACCGGTTACACCAATCTCAAAAGCACTTTTCTGCAACTTATGTGACTTTTTTTTTATGCTTGTAACCGGTTACACCCCTATGTTAACTAGTTACGGCACTTGAAATACTTAAAATTCTCTTAACAATATGGTGGCATAGGTGCATTTTGTGATAGATAATCATTGTGTGTTGTAGTTCTTTTTTGCCATTAATTTTTTTTATAAGAAATGATATAAGATATCGCCTTAGGGGTGCAATCCTAACAACACGAACTCTAAATAGAGTTGAAACAGTTTAAAGGTAACTTGTACCAATCATAAAAAGTAGTCCTAGAAGTAGAATCACTATTACACAACCATCTCCAAGAAAAGAACAAGATATTGGAGATAGCCACTTCAAAGCTAAAAGAAGCATTATCAAAATTAATGGCATTTCTCATTATCTAAATGCACCAAATTAGAGCTAACCAAATTGAGTTTAATTTAACTCTAGTATTGGATTTTCTCACCTTTTCTTGAATGTAACTAAAAATTTTGAACTCTTCCAAGGTAAACTCCAAGTCATTTCCCAACCAAGTGTAGATTCTCTCCCAAACCGCTTTCGAAACTTGGCACTGAAAGAAGAGATGTTCCGAAGATTCCGGATGATTGGAGCAAAATAAACAATCAAGAGAGTTGAAGTTAGATACACCTCTATAGGCCAAAAGATCTTTTAGAGGAAGTCTATCAATGAAAAATCTCCAACAATTTTTTTTGACCTTTTTCAGAATATTAGCCTTCCACATAGCTTCCAACAATTTGATGGTATTGATTGACCATGCCATATCTTTGGCGTTAGACACCAAGTTAGACACACTTGCAACCGAGAACACACCGTTTGGATTTAGTTTCCAATGGAAATCATCATGGTCCATATTGTACGGGGAAATGCCATCCAACAACACTTTTAGCTCCCTTAATTGTAGAACAAAAGCCATAGGAGTACCATTTGTGGCAGCATGGACGAAATTCGGGCTCAAAGTAGCCAAACCGTCAATAGCAAAGAGAACATTAACATTCCAAGAAAAGGCACCATTGTTCCAAGAAATGACATCACTAACCTTTCAAAGTTTATTGGTTGAAAGACCGAACAAATGCGGAAAGGAATCGCGAAGAGTTTGATCGCCCAACCAACAACTATGCCAAAAAAGAATGTTGTTACCTTTTTTAAGATCACATTTGACCCAATCATTAAAGCCTTCGACGGAATCCTCCTCTTTAAAATCATTAAGGATGATATCTCTCCACCAACTAGAGTCATCCTGATTTAAAACTTCCCCGCAAGAGGCTAGCACTTTGATTTTCGGATTTTGATATCTCAAGAGAAGAAATCTACTCCAAACACTACCAGAAATCTTCTCCCCAGCGACATATATTAGCGACGTGGAAAACACGTGGTTCCAAATTTCTTGTTGCGACGTGACAATTACTTCGCAAGGTGTTTTTAAATATTAAATAACTTTATAGCTATAAAGTAATCAGAAGTCAGGCATTGGGTTATGTGAAAAAAGGTTGCGAAGTGGGATACACGTTGCTACATTAAATTTATAAATTAATTCATTAAAAGCCATAACGTTCAAATGGGGGGAATATTCAATTTTTTAAAAATTTGGTTGTGACGTTGGAAACACGTCGCAACCTTTAGAAACCAAACACAACGTTCCACTGAAGTGACATAGTGGCAGCTTTGCAGGCAGAGACATTAATGAATGCTACCGTAGCCATGTTGCGACGTGTTTCTCACGTGGCAAATAGCGATGTGATTCTCACGTTGCTACATTGTGTATTTATGTACCCAATTCACTTCACTCCACCACCATGCATGAACGCTCATTTTCGTTTTCTCTTCAAAACGAAACCCAGAACGCAACCTTCTCTCCCAAAATACAACCTTTCTCTCCCAAAATCAATTCAATCCCAAATATTTTTTTTATATCAAAGGTAATTAAGGTTACATCATTATTTTCTTATAATTTCATTCTATATTTTGTTTTTAATTTTTGATTTTTTTTGTATAGATTTAGTAGATTGAAGAAGGTGGAGTAGATTGAAGAAGGAGGAGTAGATTGAAGAAGAGGTAAGTTATTTTTTCTATTGTAGTATATTTTTAATAGATTTATTAGGTTATTTTTGTATAGATTTTAAAGAGACAAGTTTTTTAATAGATTTATTAGGTATATTTTTTAATAGATTTATTAGGTTATATTAAAATAAAATTAGATATGTTTGCTGTACTAATAATGTTTGTGTTAGAAACATATCTAATAGAGTATAAACATATTTAATAGATTATATTAAAACTATTAATAAAATTATTATATATTAATATTATTAAAATGATTTTTTGTTTAATATTTTACAATATATAAAATAGATTATTATAAATATTAACATAATTTTAAAACGAATAAAATAGTTATATATATTATAAAGTTTTCATTTTTAAGAATATAATATAGATATATATTATAAAGTTCTCACTTTAAAAAATAGATTATTATAACTTAAACAAATTTAATATATTCAAAACTAATATAATAGTTATATATATTATAAAGTTTTCATTTTTAATTTTTATTATATATATTATTTATTATAATGAGTAATATTATACTATATTTAAAAAAACAGAATATATATTATATTTATATATTTTAAAAAGAATTTATATATATATATATATATATATATATATATATATATATATATATATATATATATATATATATATATATATTGAAAACAAAATATGTATATGTATATGATATATTTAATAAAAACAGTTTTTATTTTTATTTTTTATTTTGTTTATATATAATTGATTTAAAACTGAATTTGTATATATGTAATAAAAACATAATATGTATGTGTTTGTATATTTTCAAACATAATAGTAATATTTCTTATTTTTATTACTATATATGTAACAAAAACATAATAGTAGAATTTTTATTAAATAATATTTCCAATATGTGTAGTTTAAAATGTGTAGTTAAAAAAATAATAACTTTATAACATATGTTCAATATAACATGTGTAGTTAAAAATATTAGTAGTATTGTTATTAAATAATATTTTTAAGAATAGTAAATATTAACTAGTATACGTCTAAGAATAATATTAAGTTGATTAATATTACTAACTCAAAATGACAATGATTGTATAAATGTGCAGTATGGAATATTATCGGTATTATCATAGTTGGATGTACGATAGAACATTTCCAGGAAGAATGAGACTTAAACCCAATTTTATAGTAGGAGTTGAAGGGTTTATCAGTTGGGCGTTTGCTCAGGAATTATGTCGAAGCGAAGGAGGAGTTAGGTGTCCCTGTCTTAAATGTGAATGTAGACCAATAATTAGTGACCCATAGGAAATAACATCTCATTTGCATAGAAGGGGTTTCATTGCGAATTATTGGGTTTGGACGTTTAACGGTGAAGAACTGCCTAGTAACGTACCAGAGACTAGCAACGTGCATGCTTCAAGTAGTCGGCCGCCTATGGAATATGAGGAAAACTTTAATCTGATTGGTGACATGGTTGAGGATGCTTTTGGTGTGAACTTGACCTATGATCAACCTGGAGATTTTGGTGGGGAAGAGTTGCCGAATGAGGAAGCGCAAAAATTTTATCAGTTGTTGAATGAGATGAATACGCCGTTGTTTGATGGATCGTCTGACTCAAAGTTATCAATGTGTGTGAGATTATTGGCCGCCAAGTCAAATTGCAATGTTCCTGATCAGTGTTTGGAATTCTTCGTAAAAATGATGTTGGACTCAACTGCAATGAAAGACAACTTGCCTACAACATTTTATGAAGCAAAAAAGTTGGTGTCGAAGTTGGGCTTAAGAGTAAGAAAGATTGATTGTTGCACTAATGGTTGTATGTTGTTTTACGACAATGAGTTTGGTACTCAAGATGGATTGTTGGAGGAATGTAAGTTTTGTATGAGTCCAAGATATAAAGTTCGCAGTAGAGCCGTTAACACTAATCAAGACCGTGTAGCAGTAAAGTCCATGTTTTATCTTCCAATAATACCAAGGTTAAAAATAATGTTTGCTTCAATGCACAATGCAAGTCAAATGACATGGCATCACACAAATAAAACAAGTCCAGGCACTATGCGGCATCCATCTGATGGCGAGGCATGAAAGCACTTTGATCGAATACATCCTGATTTTGCCGCAGAACCTAGAAATGTCAGGCTTGGATTATGCTCAGATGGTTTTACTCTTTATGTTCAAGCGTTGGGAAGTATGTATTCTTGTTGGCCAGTTATTGTAACCCCTTACAACCTCCCTCCTGAGATGTGCATGACAAAACCATACATGTTTTTGACGTGCGTCATTCCAGAACCTTCGAGTCCAAAAGCAGGAATTGACGTGTATTTACAACCTTTAATTGATGATTTGAAGAGATTGTGGATTGGAGAATGGACTTATGATGTATCACGTAAACAAAACTTTACAATGCGAGCTTCCTTGATGTGGACCATCAACGACTTTCCAGCATATGGAATGTTGTCTGGTTAGGGTACGCATGGCAAAATGGGTTGTCCGCATTGCATGGGAAACAACAAAGGGTTCACGTTGGCTGAAGGTGTGAAAAGCTCGTGGTTTGACTGGCACCGCAGATTCCTACCACGAAATCACTCCTATGGAAGAAACATGACAAACTTTAACAAAGATGTACGAGTGAAAGATTTGCCTCCGCCTCGATTGCCACCATGGGCTATATGGGAACAAGTTAGTGAACTACCTAAATTTACAGATACTGGCAAAGCATGCCGAATTGAAGGATACGGAGTCACACACAATTGGACAAAAAGAAGTATATTTTGGGACCTCCCGTATTGGAAAGATAACTTGTTGCGCCATAATCTAGATGTTATGCATATTGAGAAGACTTTTTTTGATAATGTATTTAACACAGTGATGGATGTGAAAGGCAAAACAAAAGATAATGAGAAGGCCAGACAAGACATGGAACAATGGTGTAACAGAAGAGAGTTGGAGTTGAAGCCTCTACCGAATGGAAAGTTATTAAAACCCAAGGCTTGTTTCACTCTGACTTCCCAAGAAGCTAAAGCTGTTTGTCGATGGCTAAAAGATTTGAGAATGACCGATGGGTATTCATCGAATTTATCAAGGTGTGTTGACCCTAACACTGGGAAGTTGCATGGAATGAAAAGTCACGACTGTCACATTTTTATGGAACAATTTCTACCAATTGCATTTGGCTCGCTACCCAAACATTTTCTTGATCCACTAACTGAAATTAGTCAGTTTTTTAGAGATATTTGTGCGTCAGCTTTAAAAGTGGAAGACATCATGAAGTTGGACCAAAACATTGCAATCATTCTTTGTAAGTTGGAACAAGTATTTTCGCCTGGTTTCTTTGACTCCATAGAACATTTACCTGTGCATCTTGCATATGAAGCTTTTCTTGGTGGACCAGTTCAATATAGGTGGATGTATCTGTTTGAAAGGTTCATGGGTGATTCAAAGTGATCAGTGAAGAATAAAGCAAGAGTTGAAGGTTCTATATGTGCACATTACTTGCATCAAGAAACATCACATTTTTGCAGTCATTATTTCAATCACTTGATGTTAACTCCTAGAACCATACGGAATCCGGTAAATGTCAACCAGAGGAGTCAATTCACCTTATCAGTATTCGGTCTTCCATGTCGACCTTATGGAAAGAAGAGTGCATTGGTTGACCCAGAAAGAAATGCAATCCGCACATGTCCATGTCTTGATCAACTGCGTTGAAGTTAAACAATATCTTGAGTAAGTTTACCCAATTTTTTTTACCTTTGTTGACAATGTCTATATACCAACCTTATTAAACTTATGGTGTATATTTTGTAGGGAATTTAACAATGCCTATTTTCGTAGTACCGGTGTACAGTCAACATCTGGCGTCATTCATGCTCAATTTCTCTTATGGTTCAAGCAAAGATTGTCTAGCATGTTTCCACCAACTCCTGAAATACTCAATTTGAGAAACTTGGCAGAAGGCCCTATCCAAAGCGCAAATGATTGGCACACATACTTCGTGAACGGATATAAGTTTCACACTGAGGCATGGACCGAAGGGAAAAAAACAATAAATAGTGGTGTATTTGTAAAAGGAGTTACAGATGGCGGTGAAGACGACTATTATGGAGTTATTAAACATATCTACGAGTTGGTATACAATTACTTGGATTCAGAAAATAAAGTTGTCTTGTTTTATTGTGAATGATATGATCCAAGTAGAGGCACAAAAATAGACAAGTCATACGGTACTGTTGAGATTCAAATGAACTGGAAATACAAAGAGTATGACCCTTTCATAATGTCAAATATTGTTAGGCAAGTTTATTATGTACCTTATCCTTCATTTGTAGCACGTAAAAGAGTATGGTGTGTTGTAATAAAAACAAAACCGCAAGGTCATATTGAAAATGGCGATCAAGTAGAAGATGTTTGTTATACCCCAAAATTTGCCCGCATCTTTTTCAAAAAAAGAAGGCAACAGACTTCTGTCTAAAAATTGAGAGTTTCATATAATCTTGGATTTTATTTCATAAATATCCTGATTTTATGAATACTCGGTTTTTAGAATTTTTATTATACGGTATTTTGGCTCGCTGTTGAATTTATTCTTACACAAACGCCAATTACTGTTTATCACTTCACAACGCTGTTTATTTGAGATTTATTTACAGATAAATAGTACTGATGCAATTGGTACAGAATTAAATTTTTTGCAGGCGCAAAGTCCGGGGATTCAGACTGTACTGGTATCGAGTAAATTATTATTAGTTTTTTTGTTTCCCACTAATTTTTGTACTATATTCTATTATTTTCAAAATCTTTTCCTTTCTTTTCAAATCTCTTTCTTTCAAAATCAAATCCTAACTTTATTCTATACATCTCTCTTTTTCAAATCCTACCATACACTTTCTTTCAAATCCTACTACCACTCAAATTTTCTTTTTTTGTACGGAATCACTTCATTCCCCAACGTCTCTATCCTTCTTTTCACTCTATAAAAACCTCTCATTTTTTTTCCATAAATTCTCACATCAAATTTCACTCATTTCCCAAATTCCTACCGCATATTTATTTTCTCTTCTTCCCCGACAAAAATGGAGAAGTGGATGGATACGTTTTTTCTTATGGTCATCACCGTCGTGGTGGTGATCATGTCCTTTTTCTGTCTGCACAGTCCTGAAAAATGCGGACCTGGGTTGTTTACACTCCCGATCATCTATATGTTGTTATTTATAGCATGGGTTTTTAATCGTCATTTTTAAAGTTTGTCGTATCTTTCGCTTTCAAATAATGTACCGTTTATTTGTCGTACTATTCATTATATTATGTAATATTTGTACTGTCAGTATTAAATGTCATACTATTTGTCGTACTGTAGTTTAATTATCCAGATAAATATTTATTTTTCTGTGCATTAAATATTTTTCAAGGTTATTATCGGTAATTTTGTTCGCGTACGGTATATTTTATTTATTTATTATGTCTGTGTTTTTCTAACAACTCATGTAAATAAATTTTCACCATTAACACAACAAAAAAAACAAAAAGAAAAATTAACTTTAACTGTTGAATTTTCACTTTAACTGCTATGTTAATGCCTGAACAGTCAGTTGACAGTCAAACCCGCTGACGGTGCAATTCTCCGTGTTTTGTACCATCCATCAAATCAATCTTTTGCATTTCAAAATTCCAAGATTTTTGTTCTAGAAGTCTTCTGATAATCACATGATCAGTAGAGACTCAACACTGCACAAAAATCAGGTACGCTTAACTGTCTCCTACACAAACAGTCCCTAACTAGGGTTTTTGTTTTTTTCAGGAGAACAAGTTTTTTGAGACCTCAAATGGATTTCATGGACCTCCATATATCTCAAAGTACCACCATACAAATTTTCAAACTTCAATTCGCTCAGACGCACAGTCAGCAGCTCAAACAGTCAACAAACGACCAGTTTGACCGAAAAGTCAACAGACAGTCAAAAATGAAATTTTTTGTCAACATCCATATTTTGCCAAAAGATTCATCATTTGATCATTGGTTGATCATAATTCATCAAGGAAAGATCAAAAATCAACAAAACCCTAAGTTTCAAAATTAGGGTTTTCTCCTAAAAAGTCAACTGAACTTTGACCGGCCATAACTCTCTCCTTGTTCATTCAAAAAATTCCAACCAAAGCTTGTTTTGAAGTAAATTCAATTATCTTTCAAATGCAATTGGTCCTAGGGTCATTGGATTCACCATTTGAATAATATGAGCTCAGACATTACAGGTCATTTTCAAAGTCAACAAAAAGTGGTTTTTTATCAAAGGCCATAACATCATGATAACTTCTCCAAATGAAAAAAAAGTTTCCAAAGTAGCTTGTAGAGGACATCTTGAGGTTTCTAAAAAGTACAAGAACTCCTTCTTATGATAAAAATTGAGGGATTTATGCCTTGTTGAAGTTGGCTATATTTTGGGAAAATGCATGAAACCAACATTGATCAAAAATGTTTTTTTCCAAAAGGGGCCAAGTTTTCATGATCCAAACATGATTCTAACAATGTTAAGGGCCTCCCACGACCAACCTAAGGCCCATAACATTTTTATTTCTTTTTTGGTTTAATTTTATTACATTTAAAGTTAAATTGAAAAAGAAATGGTGCAAGATCATTATCCAAAGCTTTGTCTCTTGTTTGAGTCATCAAGATAGCTTATTTTCTGCAACAAAGGGAAGTACAAAGCAGGCCTAGAGCAAGAGACACCAAGAAGATCAAGCCATGGTCAAAAATTCAAAGATTTTTAATATAAAAAAATCAAAAGTTCAACAAAGCAATCAATGCTTCTTTGCTTCAATTTTAAGCAATTCATTGCTTATAAATGAAGTAGGATACATCAACAACAAAAGGACCACGAAATTATAGCAAGAGAATAGCAAAGAGATTCATAAAATTCTCAAAAAACACCAAAACTTTGTAATTTTTCGTTTTCACATTTCCAGCCATTATCAATACAAACAAACACTTTCAATCATCTTCTAAAGTGGTATAGAGTAAGAATAAACTCTTAATATAGTCCCATGAGAGTCATAACTCATGCATAATGTTTTCCATGAACATACATATGTAACTTTCGTTTTAGTATGCATGCTTGGTTATAATGAAAACTAACCACTTGAATGGACTCATGGCATGATATAGAGTAGATTTAAGTGATTACATGCAAGCTTTAACGTGGTTTTGAAGCTCCACCATTTTTGAGCTTCAAACATGTGAAGCTTTCGTTCTCCATGATGCAAGCTCCAAATGGCAAAACTAACAACACTATCATGCTTAGAAGGGCCCAATTAGGTGATCTGGGTGGCCCTTGTTCTTTTTTATTTCATTTTGTAGGTCGTTCAAAAGATTGAAGATTTGAAGGAAAAATCCGCAGGTAAATCCGCAGGTAAGTTTGCAGGAAATTCCGCAGGTACCAAGGAAGAAGATGATGAATAGTGGAGGAGACCTTTTGACCAGCACGCGTGGCAATTTCTCTCCATTCCATTCGCCAGTCATCAAACATGGGTCCCACGTTGGAATTTTAAATTCTGAGTGATCCAATGATACACCTCCATCCATGTGCATCATGTGTCCTATAATCTAAGCCACTGAATTGATCTGACAACACATCCAACGCATCAAAACACACAACCATACCATAGACCTTCAAAGTAACCACACAGGATCACAGCTTTACTTTATTTTCTATTTTTATTTGATTTAACTTCTAAAATTATAAAAAAATAGTTTTAAAAAATCAAAAAAATATAATAAAAATATTTTTAGGTTTATAAAATAATCTATTAATTTTTGACACAAAAATATTTTATTTTTTTTAATAATTAAAATATTTTGTTTAATTAATTAGTATATATTTATATATTTGCTTTTTAATTATTTCAACCTATAAAAAAAATCAGAAAAAATTTGTTCTTTTTATTAAATTTAGTTTATATATTATAGAATAATTTTGTACATATTTAGAATATTTTTCTTTTTAAGTTTTAATTATTTGTATAATTGTTATATAATTATATGTTAATTAGCTTAATAAATTTTCAAAACAACTTCAAAAAATCCAAAAAAAATAGTTTTATTTTAAAATTAATTAATAAGCAATATGAACATATTTTAGACTTAATTTTTAGGTTTAAATTTTATTTCTACCTTTTTCTCATTTTAATTAAATTAATTATGCATTAATTTTAATTAAAATCAACCATACAAAAAATCCAAAAATACTTCCTTTTATCTTATTGCAATTTAAATTCATAGATAAGTGTATAGGTTGTCAAAATCATGTAAATAGCGTAGTTTACATTTCCTGCACAATCGATGTAATAGCGTAGATTTACTTTCCGCATTTTACATTCCCGCATTTTAATTTCTGTACATATAAAACTGTGTGTATGTCAAAGATAAAAACTGAAGCGTTAGGTCACTAACTTCAAAGATAAAAAATATCTGAATCAAAACACAATCACACTTGCACCTCTTAGGGTAATCCCTCTGTTACTCTTTTCAAAATCAAATTCTACTGTTTCAAATACAAATTCAAACTTTTGTTTACATCCGGTAAAGGAGAATTTTCTAAAAGAAATAGGAAAGGACCTTATAAACTTAGGGTAGATCTCCTAATTGCTTGCTCAAATCAAAACAAACAAATGTCTCATATATCATTGTTTTTCAAAATAAAACTTTCAAAAAAGACAATACTTGGTATATATCCAAACAAGGATCATTACGAAGTTAAAGCTCTTTTTTTCAAAACATCTTTCGAAAGATAAAACACTTTGTAGACATCCGCACAAGGATCATTACAAAGCCAATTTACAAAGGTATTTTAAAACCACATACAAGCATTTCAAGGCAAGACAAATGATTCAAAACAAGTGAGCTAAGCAATTAAGAGTCCATGAATAACCATGGATACAAAGGGGTGCTAATACCTTCCCTTTGTATAACCTACCCCCGAACCCAAAATCTCTTAAAGGTCTTTTTCTGTTTCTTTTATAAACCTTTCCTTAATTGGATAAAATAAAAGTCGATGGCGACTCTCTGATTTTCAAAACTCAAAAACAAAAGAAGAGTCAGTTCGTATCTCTCTCACACGAGAGATAGAAAAAACCGAGGGCGACAATGTTGCCTATCAAGTTGATGATGTTGATCAAATTAATGAAGTGGTTGCAGCTGAAGACATTACAAGTTTGTCTGATACAACTGTTGAGGGACATCAAGTTGATGCATCTATATTGTTGGTTGAAAATAATGTGGATGAAGAGAATGATGAAGAGTTTGAATCCGATGACAATAATGAAGAGAATGACGAAGAGAATGATGAAGAGAATGATATGGATAACGAAGATGAAGAATAACTAAACATTGAATGTAATATCTATTAAATATCTATTTATGTGTTAATGAATATCTATTTATGTGTTAATGAATATCTATTAAATTTGTTAATGAATATATATTTATCTTAATGAATTTATTATCTTTGTTGATGAATGATAAAATAGGTAAAATGCCACCTAAGAGTAAAGATAGTGGTAAAAAGAAGTCCCAACGTCCGAGGATAGTAGTATGTGACGCGCCTCACTCGGCCGTGTGTCCCCCCCTCAGAGTCATGTTGATCCTATGTCTTTATCCAGTACTCAGGCTATTACCCCATTACTCTCCTCCCACACATTCCCGTCTTGGGTACCTGCATCTTTCCAGTTGTTTACGGTGATTTCCGGTAAACAACCGCTAGTCCTCCAAACTATAATAAATATGATTTGGTTACTCGCATGATCGACTAGATTGATCCTAGGACATGGTCAAACGAAAGGTTTATTGATGTGATTTGGTTCATACCTGTTTGTTTTGATTTCGAGAAATTTATGTTCAAATGACTAATCATTCGAGATAACGCTGGTTATATGAGTTAGTGTAACTTCGACGCATAAATCGTAATAAGAAAACATGTAAATTGCGAGAATGTAAATTGCAAGAAAATTAACATGCAAGAATGTAAGTCGCGAGAATATAAATTGCAGGAAAGTAATGTGCATGAAACTAAATGACTTCGAAAGTAAAATTTTAAACAAAGAAAGTAAAGAAATCGAAAAGATATTTGATAAAAGTAAATACACATGTATTCAAATTGGTGGTGTCATACGTACATTTCTCAGCGAACTCTTTCTCTTAACACTTGATACTTGAGCGATATGTGAGTGATTTGTACAAAATGAACACACGAAATCCTATCATTAAGACTCCTATTTATACTAAATTTGACCCTAACGGTCATACAATAATCTAATGCCACGTTATCCACGAGAACTCTGGGGATGCCATCTGTCTATGTGCAGTTACATAAACCGTTTCACAATTCAAATCTTCCCGCTCAAGTCCTTTTCGACATGTGGCCATATAGTTATATTCGAAAATGTTATGGAAATACATTAAGCTTCAGTACTTTATGTAATTTTCCGCGAAATGTCTAAGTCTTGGCAAAGATATCTTCCGTGTTAGCTTCGATACTTCTCTCCTTCGTTTCAACTTAGACATTTTCTTGAAGCATGGCCATCAGTAGCCATTTTTTAAATCTTCGAAGATGGTCATCAGTAACCATCAGTCTTCGAACTTAAACCCTTCGAAGATCAACTTCTTAAACGAAATCTCCAGCTAACAAATTGCCCCCAATAAATGCCTGTTTCGATAAACGAGAGAAATGGGCGTTTCTTGCCATAATGGGATTTCGTTTTGCTTTCTTAGAGTCCCGAGACTAATAATTGACGTCATAATCAATTATGACTCTATTTCCAAAACGTCTTGTCGCTTTCAAAAACGTCTTCTCAACAGTTACATTCCCACGTCTTGACCTTACTTTATGATCATTACTCCTATATCCTAGGAATAGAGCTGGTGACTATTCGACCGCCGTTGGATTAAATCAATACTTGTCGCGTGTCCTTTAGTTTTTACCCAAAAGATTTGAAAGGGTTTCCGTTAAACCTTTAAATACTTAGTCTTTTCCTCTCTTTTTCCTTTTCAGTTCTATTCCTTCAAACTCTTTTCAGAAAAGACCGTACTTAGTTGCCTCCAAACTTCTTCCTCAAATCAAACATCTTTCAATGGCGTCTTCTTCAAATGCTCTCCAACCAGTTCTGAAGCTTCAGAAACCTATGCAAATGGGGAACCAAGAATACATACCAAATCCGAATACTGCGGAGGAACGCGCCATTTACGCTTCTCAGGTAATCATCCCTTTTGAACTTTCTGGAAAAACTTATGCTTTCATGGGCCCGTTACCAGGAGAAAATAGTTCATCAAATAAATTCTTTCCTGCGTATTATAAGACCAGGCTTCTGGTTAGCAAGATTAAAATATACGATGAAGGTAATCCAATCTTAGAGGATTCTAATCCTACAGAAAGGGCTTCGACTGCGCCTCCCGTAGCCTTAGAGAAAATTAGGTTAGATTATGTAACCAATTTTGTGAAGGTTTTTAGGTCAATCCCTTTAGCAAAAGATCCCGAACGGTACTATTCTTGGTTAGCCAAAGTGGAGAAACAGAAGGCTTCTTTCTGGCAAGAGTTAGGGATTTATGACCTAATTCAATTGTCCAAGACTGGTTTAGAGTATAACCAAACTATGTTGGTAGCGTCAGTCCATTTCTGGGACGCTTCTCACAATACCTTTCACCTTCCATGTGGAATGATTACTCCAACCCTTTTCGACGTAGCTGCCATCACAGGGCTTCGACCGACTAGCGAAACCTTTGATCCTAATGTCTTGGATGTTGATACTATCAACTTCAACGAAGCTACAGTCACTTATACTGCTTTCATCGAGCAATATCATGATCAGGCAAATGCTGCAGTCTCTGATGTAGAACATATTGCTTTCCTGGCATTATGGCTTTCGAGGTGTGTTTTCTGCTCCAGGTCCATACAAGTAGCGAAAAGATATCTTTGCATGGCTAATCAGATACATGATGGTAAGAAACTGAACCTGAGCCAATTGATTCTAGGATTTCTTTACGAAAACCTTGGTGAAGCTGTAGATCTTGTAAAGACTTACACAACAGGATCTCTCCTTTTTGCTGGTCCCTTCTAGTTATTACAATTGTGGCTTAATGCCACCTTCGAAGCTCACCTCCCATTCCGAGGCGTCGTCAACGAAGAAGTTCCAGAAATCAAAAATCGAGCTGTCGAAGGGACTAGAATGGCCTTGTTAACCCCGAAAGAAGAAACTGGGAAACTTCGTGAACATTTCTTAGCATATGTAATGATGTTTGCTAAACGTTACCAGTTCAGTTCTTCGATGGCTCCATTTGTACGAAGAGCTGTAGGTCCTGAGTCTTTGGCTATTTGGGAAGCTTTTCTTACCCCGAGGTTATTCTATCACCGCCTTCGACCTTCTAAAGGTCAATGTATCCTCGTTTGCTATCAGCCAAATCTTGTGTTGAGACAGTTTGGGTTGGTCCAAATGAAGCCCAAGTGTCTGTATGACAAAAGGAACCACATGTGCTTTCTTACTTTATATCTAACTGAAGATGAATGTGATACGAAGATAGCCAGATATACTGACGTTTTCACCCTTTCTCCTATCTCTTTCGTTCCTGCTTTCTGCAAAACTGGATAAGTTGAAACTGCCCCCGTCTGTTCGACCAGAACTACGTTATGAAGTGCCATTTAAACTTAATCCTCCAAAATTCCCTCCACTACCAAGTGCTGATTTTGGTGTGGCTTTAAGTCCTTCTTTCCCAGACTGGTTCGTGTGTGGGAATGCTCTCAAAATTCTTCAAGAGAGTACCAAAAAACGCGCTGAACGAGTGGTCCCGACTAAGCATACCCTGGATACTTTCAAAGGGCATCTTCATATAGATTTTGAACACGTTCGTGTCTTGACTCCAATACCCGAAGGTTTGGGTCTAGTTAACCTTTAGACTGACTCTTCTTTCTCTTATCGAAATAATAATTCCAATCTTTGTTACAGCTGTTGCTCGAAAGAGAAAGGTTAAAGCAACTCCTGCGCAGAAAGATTCTGAGGCCTCGAAGAGCAATAAGCCAAGTGGGAGCGATTCTATTACGACTGACGCGAAACCCACGGTACACACACATTTCATATTCCAACTTGCATGTCTTACGAATAGCACTTATTTTTCTCCTTTTCACTTTTCAGAGTTCGAAGCCTCCAATGCCTTCGAAGCGAAAAGTTCTTCCCACTACCACTCCAGACGTTGCTTCGGATGAGGAAGACAAGTCTCCCCCTCATACAAGACAAGGGCATAAAAGAGACAGAAGGTCACCACTCCTGTGGGCAAAGGGAAAGGACCCGGGTCTTCAAAGATTACCTCTTCGAGTGATAAGGTGTCTTCTGAAGAATCGCCTTTAAAAGCCACTAGTAATGCTCTCGTGATGGAAAGCCACAATTCAAGTCCAGCCACTAATACAGCTAAGGTATCTAGGCTTTACAACATAATCATTTCTATAAATTTTATTTCGAATGATTAAGTTAACGTCACCTTATGATTGCAGGATGATATTGGAACAGCTACTTCTGATTTCAACTCCTTCAACGCTGCCATTGTCCTTGGTAATCCCCAAGGTGAGAAAAGAAGTCTTTTGCTTATGTCGAATAATTCTCTTGCAACTCTTACACCACAATTAACCATATTTGTTCATTTTTTGCAGATGTCCCTCAACACACCTCTCATATACTTTCACCAGTCCTCGAAGACGCTCCTCCTCTTGCCACTATCAATACTGTATCCTCCGTTGAAGGAAGCCATTCGACTGATGATTCTCCTCCTACTCGCAAAGACGCAAACATGGGTGAGGAGGACCAATTCTCAGGCGAAGATAATGCAGCTGTACCATCGACTGGGAGTGAGGCCACCGTATCTGATCAAGGTGTCGTGGAAGAAACCTCTAAGTTGATCGAAACTGACCTCTGTGGAAATTCAAATTTCGAAACTGTAGTTATTCTTGAAACTACTCCAATGCTTGCCCCAGCCATACCTACTCCTTCAGAATTGGAGCAACTTAGGCAAACTGGTCCTCTCAGCTTTCTTAAAACCATGATGAACATTGATAGTACTTCAGCTCTTGCGTCCGAAGCTTCTCCAACTGTTCTGACCAAGTCTGGAGATAAAGAGGACACCCCTCGCCTCCTTCATCAAATAAAGGAGAATTTCTTCAAAACGAACCTCGTCGAAATCTTAAGTAAGGACTCCACGAGATGTCATGGCTTGAAGCAACTCTTGAAGAAAGTGGATTTACTTCTGGTTTCGAAAGAGGTCTCAGATGTGATTGTACTTCTGGGCTCTTTAATCGACCAGCTTCAGTCTAACATTCTTCGACAGAACAAAGTTAATGAGCATCTTGCTGCAAAAATGGCCTCTCATAGTTCTTCATGGAAAGCTGCCACTGAGGCAACCAACAAGGGTGACGCTCTTAGGTTGGAACGTTTGAAGAACCAAGAAGAATATGATGAGTGTGAGAAAAATATACAATCTTGGAAGCAAGAGATTAAGAAACCCGAAGAGAAGATACAGGAAGCTGAGTCTCGCCAAGCAACCATTCAACAAACCAATGATCAAGAGATAGCTGAAGTAGCGCGACTAGGTATCCAACACTTCGAGGCCGTGCAGAAATTGGTGCCAGAGATCGAAGAGTTAAAGAAGCAACGAGCATTGCTTGAGCTTCGTATGTCTTCGTGGGAGGCTCAGTATTCGAAGATCAAAGATAGCCTTCCTAGGGATTTCAGTTAATTTTCTTCGAACGTTGTATTACTTTTTTGTGGCGTAAATCCCTTTGTTTTGTAATCGCTCATTTTCAGAATATATGTATGCAAAACTCGTCTTTTTATGTGTTCACATTTTGCTCTAAGATGACCAATGGTAATGTTTAGCAATACTTCAAAATATTATCAATATATTTCTTTTTACGCCACAGTAACCTTAATGAATGCCTCACGTGGCTCGATTGCCCTTCGCAGCCCTAGACTTGACGTTTCTCCTCTCCTTAGCCGTATTCATCATTATTTGCTGACGTCATTTCCTCTCAAACGTCTCTTTAAGACGTGCGTGCATCAGTTTTATGATTACGTTCCAACTTCCAAGGGCGGGAAACGGCGGTGACCATAACTTCTCTCTGGAAACACCAAACGCATTCTAATCAATCATTAAAACTGAAACGTTTCCTTATCGCTCCTTTTGACTATATAAAGGGTTAGTGTCCCATTCTTTTCTTCACGCTTTTTTTTAAACCTTCACTTCAGAACTCTTTTCTTCCCTCTCGTGCTCTTTTCAACCACAATCTTTTTCAACCTCTAGCATGGCACTCAACAGCAACCTAACCTATGCTAACATTAGAACTCTTATTAAAAAAGAGTTCAAACCTTGCCCAGAAGAATTCAGCAGGCATCACATCAGCCTTCGTGCTCTTTTCCACAACCAGGGGATGGGATTTTACCCAACAATTTTAGAAGGGAATGTTTATCCCAAAATGCTTGCTGACTTCTGGATGTTTGCGTACCTACGCATTGATCCTGAAGGAAGAACTACTATAGTTTCTGAAGTTCGAGGGGCTGAAGTTTCTATCACGCCCTCCACCATCTCTGACTTGTTGCGCTGCAGCAACACTGGAGCAACCTTTGATGATAACAGTTTCACCATGACCACTTCTGTCTTACTGAAGGGTCTCATGGAGAATGATCCATATAGCGCCAAAGTCATCAGGATTTGGCATCAACTTCTAGTGGGTAACTTTTACCCACGAAGCTGTGATGAGAACAGCATTATGGTGGAGGACTTAGAGTTCATCTCTTGTGCTTTGCGAGGGGTGAAGATCAACTTTCCTTTGTTGATCTTCAAACGACTCGTGGAGACTGTCGCTTTAACTTCCTCTCGAGAGGGTTCAGTAAGTTGCCTTCCTTTTGGGAGGTTTTTATCCTACTTGTTCCTCAAGAGAGGTGTAGTGCGAAGGATGCGAGATTTGGGGCGCATGAACATGTTCGAAGTAGAGGGTCTTCATATGCTGTCTTTGGAAGACTTAGAACAAAGGGTCAACTAAAGGGTAGATCCTTTTTAGGTTTTTTACTGCTTCGCTTTTTGTAATCTTTGCTGCTCCATATGGACCAAAGTCTCTTGTACCTCCTTTTTTAAAATTAATGAAGATCTTCTGCCGTATTTTTATTTATACATGTTTTCTGGTCACGGAGCCATTTTGGTGCAAATCTAACCATTTTGGCTTACGTAGTATTACTTAGATGTCTACGTTTTTGCAATCTTTACTTCATGCATGCTTGGTTTGTATCTCTTTAGATACTTCCCATTTACTCTTAAGATCCTACGATCTTCTGCTAATTCCTCTATCTCGTAAGCATTATTTGAGAATACTTTCAAGATTCGAAAGGGACCTTCCCCGTGTGGGGACCATTTCCCCAAAGCTTGGTTCTTTCGATCTATAGGTAAAATAACTTTCCAAACTAGGTCATTATTAATAAACGCTTTACC